>NC_067472.1:47684655-48341087 GCF_947179515.1 Apodemus sylvaticus | reverse complement strand
GGGAAGGGAAAGGAAGGGAAAGGAAGGGAAAGGAGAGGGAAAGGAAAGGGAAAGGAAAAAGGAAAGGAAAGAAAGGAAAGGAAAGGAAAGGAAAGGAAAGGAAAGGAAAGGAAAGGAAAGGAAAGGAAAGGAAAGGAAAGGAAAAGGGGAAGGGAAGGGAAGGGAAGGGAAGGGAAGGGAAGGGAAGGGAAGGAATGAAGGAAAGGAAAAGTAGTCCAGTTAGATTGCTGTTAGTTATCCCAAGATATATGTTGGGGTTATCTCATACTAATGGCCATTGTTGTGGTGTATAGGCTTTATCCCTGGGTGAGACTATGGAAAATGGTTGGGAAAGGTATACATTCCTCCTCAGTGCTCAGACGCAGAGATTTTTAACAGCTCAGAGGAGGAAACTCTAGCCTATGTGAGGCCCTAGAAGAAACATATGGCTGCATATCGAGCTTCAGGATGGAAAATTTCCCCAGCTGAGTTGAAGTGAACATGCTGTATACTTGAGAAATCTGGCAGAATGTGCCTGGCACACAGGCAAATCCACAGACAAGATGATTTTTGCCTTCATACTTTTTTCTCTCTGCTGCTTCCTCCGAGTAACACCAGCTCTCTGCTTTGATCTATTGACGGCTCATATGAGAGGGCCATTGCTTCTACCTCTGATATTCTTTTGCCATACAGATCACATATAAATGTCTTTATGGATCTGATTCTATGATCAGTCATCTTTTGACATAGGGTGACTCTTTGATTCATAAGAACTTAGAACTAATAGAACTCTGGGATGGAATAAGTTCACCCTTAGGCATAGGTAACAGTTGGCCAACCTCATAACAAGATGGCACAACCTGAAGCAGCTGGGTGCTACTGAGTCTGTGAGCAGAATGAGGAATGTGGGGGAAGGTGTTTTATAATTTTTCTCTTACAAAAGAGAAATTCCTTTTGATTTCATTTCAAGTTGTAATTCCATCTAGGATATAAGAGTAGAAGTTTGTGTTTGGGGAGTCAGCAGTGAATGATTCAAGTCTAGTCCATCATCCTAGGTGGTCTATTTTGGCTAAAGTACTTGAACATATCTGAGATATGAATTCACCTGAAAATTCAGCTTGCCCTTGGAAATGGTTTGATATCCTTGTATGATGCCTCTATAACCTGTTTAAGTCAAAGATGAACCACACAGCTCATTAGTGTCAGGGAAAGATGAGATCCTCAAAGTCAGGGTGGGGTCTGGGCTATGGGCCAGAAATAGAATCTAATACCCTGGTATGTCACTGGCCACTCTTCTCCTGGGACACCTTGTCCTTGGCTGGCCATAGGCTTGACCATCACCCCAATCTCATAAGTGAGAATAGAATGCTGAAGAAAATTTAGGCACACTGCTCACCTCTCTGAGACTACAGCTATCTCACCAGTGGTGAAGAATGGGCAGAAGGCGTCTCTTTCTGCCTCCCTACACCTTTATCCACAATCCTAACAGGAAAAGAGGGTGGTTATGTTCTGTAGATGTCATTGCTTAAATCATTGGCACATGGCGCAAGCTAAAGCAGAGGACTATGGGTCTCCATCCCAACTATCTTAAATCCTCCTCTGTGTGTCTCTTGTTGCCTGTACCAGGGCAAGCTTCTCTAACTACTGCTACCTGTGCCCAACACTAGAAAGAAATCCAAGGCTCCTTCCATATCAAATCATACCCATAACCCATCCAACTGTCTCCAGCTCTGCCTTCACACTCTGCCGCTGGCTGTTTCCTTCTGTTCTTCCTGTCTCCTGTTGTTTCCTTCTCATAAGAAACGGAATGATATTTTAAATGCACCTAGTCTTACTCTTCCATCATATGTAACACCAAATCCAGCTTCTTGACTCTAGCTCTCAAACCCTGGCCATTCTGACCCTGCCTGGCATCCTAGTCTTAGAATATGGAGCCTGAAGTGGCCACCTCCTGTAACCAGGCAGAACTTCCAGCAGAGGGAGGAAAACTTCAACCCACCCACAAAACCTTTGACCCAAATTTTGCCATGCTTTCAAGATGTGCAGGGATAAAGATGGAGCAGAGATTGAGGAAATGGCCAACCAATGACTGGTCCAAATTGAGATCCACCTGATGGGAGAAAGCCAACCTCTGACACTATTGATACTCTGCTGTGCTTGCAGACAGGAACTTAGTAGAACGGTCTCCTGAGAGATTTCATGTAACAGATGATGGAAATAGATGCAGCGATCCACAGCAAAACATTAGGAGGAGCTCAGGGAGTCTTGTGGAAAAATAGAGCAAAGGATTGAGGGAGCCTGAGGAGTTAAGAATGCATACACACACACACACACACACACACACACACACACACACATACGTCAACTAACTTGGGCCCATGGGGCTCACAGAGACTGAACCACCAACCAAAGAGCATGCATGGGCTGGACCTAGGCTCCTTACATATATGTAGCAGGTGTGCTGCTTTTTCATGTGAGCAACAGAGCTGACTCTGTTGTGGGCCTTTGGTTCCCTTTTCCCTAGCTGGGCTGCCTTGTCTGAGCTCAGTGGGAAAGGATACCCTTAGTCTACAGTGACTTGATGTGCTAGGGCTGGTTGGTACCCATGGGGGAGGGGAGTGCTCCCCTTCTCTGAGGATGGAGATGGGGGGGGTGGTATGGTGGGACTGGAAGGAGAGGGAATAAAGGGGCTGTGACCAGGATGTAATAAAATAGATAAATTGATAATGTGAAGCAAAAATAACTAGAAACTTACATTCTTACAGTTGTAGAGTTGTAAATCCAAGAGAAAGGGAGCCATGGGTTAGTTTTCCTAAAACTCATCATAACTTTTGCCTTTTCAGCCTGAAGATGGCTGTCTTCCCACTGTGTTTTTACATGGTCTATTTTCTGTGCACATTTCCCTAACACCTCTTCTTTGTTTTTAAAATTATGACTATTTAATATGTGTTAATTTTACCAAACAGTGGGATTCACCATGATATTTTCATTGATGTCAAAATACACCCAAACCATTTTTAATCCAGGAATTACACTTTTAAGAAGTGAATTCATTGGGCTGGAGGGGTGGCTCCATGGTTAAAAGCACTGGAGGCTTGCTCTTCCAGAAGTCCTGAGTTCAATTTCCAGGAACCACGTGGTGGCTCACAACCATCTGTAATGGGATCCAATGCCCTCTAAAGACAGCGACAGTGTACTCATGTAAATGAAGTAAATAAATCTATTTTTAAGAAGTGAATTCATGAGAATGAATGGAAATTTGTAACAGACAGGGGAGGTAGGGGGCATCTTGAGGATGAGACAGAGACCTGGGATACAGGAGGAGTGCTTTAGCTGTGACTGACAACATTGGGGCTATGAAGCCTAGGGAGTCTGCCTCCTGTGGCCAGATAGGAACCCCAGTGGAGCTATAGGGACACCAACCCACCCATAAAACCTTCAACCCAAAACTTATCCTAGCTACAAGAAATGGAGGATTGGGGATGGAGCAGACTGAGGGAAGAGCCAACTAATAACTTTAGACCCAACTTGAGACCCATCCCATGGACAAGCACCAGTCTCTAATACTATTAATGATACTCTGTTATGCTTGCAGACAGGAGTCTATCATGGCTTCCTTTGAGAGTCTCCACCCACCAACAGACTCAGACAAATGCAGACACCCACAGCCAAACAGTGGATGGAGTTTGGGGACTTTTATGGAAGAATAAGATGAAGGATTTGCAGCCCCTAAGGTGATAGGAACTCCACAGGAAGATCAACAGAGTACACTAACCAGGATCTTTTGGGCTCTTACAGACTGAACCATCAACCAAAAAACATACAGGGCTGGGCCTAGGCACATATGTAACAGATGTGCAGCTCTATCTTCATATGGGTCCCAGACAACTGGAGCAGAGTCTATCCCAAAAGCTGTTGCCTGTATGTAGAATATGTTCTTCTAAGTGGGCTGCCTTGTCTGACCTCAGTGGGAAAGAATGTACCTAGCCTCACAGAGACTTAAAGTGCCAAGGTGGGGAGATATGCAAAGGGACCCACATCTGCCCAGAGGAGAAGGGGAAAGGAGGATGAGGGAAGGATTGTGAGAGGGGGTGACCAAGAGGGAGGCAGTGATCAGGATGTAAAATGAATAAGTAAAAAACAAATTAATTTAAAAAGAAGAAGTTAATTCATAGACTTGCCTCAGTGCATAAAAAAAAAAAAATTCACCTGTATGGAGATGATCACCAGTTTGATTGTAACTACCTGAAAATGAAATCCTTATAAAAATGAATTACTGGGATGCATTATGTTAATGATGCTAATATACACAGCTAACATGATACAGCTGAAGGAAAATGATGAAAGGAACCTTCTGAATTCCTTCCTCTTATTCCATAGCTGGTACCCAAGGATCAAGCTCTCGGCAGTGGGTTTGCCAAGCTGAGCTTCCTCTCCCTCAGCTGGAGACCCAGCCTGGGTGATAGTAAATCTTCACCACCTCTACATAGCAATCAATGCTTAAGTCACAGAATACTGTCTGCAGTTTAACTCTGGTTCTTTGAGGGTATTATAAGCATAGCAAGTATCTAGAAATGAAACTATCAACAGCAGAGGGGGAGATGGGTAAGAAGAATGTTTCCATAGTTCACTGGAAAGCTTTGTCTCCTTAAAGGTTCAAAGATTTTTTGGTTGTTGTGTGCTTAGTTTTATTGATTGTTTTTAAAAGTGAAGTTTTAGACTCATGGTAAAATTGAGAGAAAGATACAGAGATTTCCCATGTACCCTCTTCCCCACACATGCAAATCCTCCTCCATTATCTATCAATATTCCTCACAGAAATGTGCATTTGTGATAATTAAGGAACTCTCAGAGGCATTCAAAGCCTATATGTATGGTTCATGCTGGGAGTCACCGTGGTGCCCAGACTTCCATGACTATAGAGGTACAATATGAATGGCTAGCACTGTGATTTCTAGAATTTCTAGGTATTCGCATTGTTCTAAAGTTCTCTGTTTGCTTCCTTGTCGTCTCTCCTCTTCACCAAGCTCTTTGGAAACCAGTAGTCTTGTGTTTACTCAACTGGCTCATCTTTTTCTAAGTTTTCTGTGTAGAGCTCTTACGACATGCCTTAAAGAAGCAAATCAACTTCTCTTGTCCTTCCAGCTCTCTGTAGATACTAAAACGATGTCTGCAGCCACTCACTTGCCTGCCTTACCTTTGGCCTTAAAAATACCCAATTCTTTAAATTTTTATAGAGTTGAACTGGACTCATCAGGTGGGTTTGCTTTTGCATTAGTCCCCTCCTTGTCACATATTTAGTCTAGCTGTGAAGGACATGGTGCGTTAAAGCTTGTCACTCTGCATATACAGTTATGCCACTAAAGACACATTACAAGAATTGCACCTGCATTCAAGCATTTCCACACACTGCAATGGTTCACAGTGTGAATTCAAGTGCACACAGCCTACAGTCCTTGGAATTCTTGCCAGAGCTGAAGAGCTGGGCACTGGAGTGAGCTACTGTGCACACAGTTGGCATCTAAGCCAACCGCTTCTTGGACAGCCCTATCTCGGCATGCAAGGACTACAGTCTCAAAGAAGTAAGCATTACTGTACCCTAGGTACAGTACTCACATCCAAGGCCTGTTCGCAAGTCACCAACCATGCTGGTTCCACAGAGCAAGCATCTCTGCAAGCCAGCGATTCTTCCAATGGAGCATGTTGGGAGAGTGAAAGGGCAGCACCGTGAAAGAAGTGACTTCCCCTGTGATACACAATTGCAGCAAACGCACTTGAGGTAAAAACTCTCAACTAACAGGAAAATGGACTCAAATCCAGATGTTTCAGTATGCTAAGGTCAGACCTCATTTTTCTCTTTTGGTTCTTTTTCACTCATTAGTATTAGTATTAGTATTAGTATTAGTATTAGTATTAGTATTAGTATTAGTACTTTTACCTCCTACTGACCAGGCATTTCTCCCCTTCCTGGTCTTCCCTCCCACAGTTCCTCATCCCATTCTTCCTCCCTACTGTCTTCAAGAGAAGGCCACCCTTACCCTGCCAGACCTCCCTACTCCCTGGCACCTCAAGTCTATCAAGAGTTAGGTGCACCTTCTCCCACTGAGGTCAGACTGAGGAGTCCTCTGCTGTGAGTGCCCGAGGCCTCCGACCAGCTTGTGTACTGCCTGGCTGGTGGCTCGGTGTTTCAGCTTTCACTTCCTTTTTATATAGTATTTTTACTAATTCTCTGACAATTTCCTATAATGATGTATTTTTTCTCATAGTCGCTTTCTGTGCTTCCTCGTTTCTCTTAAATTCACTCCTTGCTCCTCTACCTGCCTTGTAACTCCATTGTGCTTTGTTTTTACAGACTTTCAAGTCCAGCTTTTGCTGCATGTACGCATGACTGTGGAGTCATGCACTAGATCTAGCATGGTCACTGTCTTAGTCAGGGTTTCTAGTCCTGCACAAACATCATGACCAAGAAGCAAGTTGGGGAGGAAAGGGTTTATTGAGCTTACACTTCCACATTGCAGTTCATCACTAAAGGAAGTCAGGACTGGAACTCAAGCAGGTCAGGAAGCAGGAGCTGATGCAGAGGCCATGGAGGGATGTTTCTTACTGACTTGCTTCCCCTGGCTTGCTCAGCCTGATCTTTTATAGAACCCAAGAATCCCAGCCCAAAGGTGGAACTACCCACAAGGGGCCCTCCCCACTTGATCACTAATTGAGAAAATGCCCCACAGCTGGATCTCATGGAGGCACTTCCCCAACTGAAGCTCCTTTCTCTGTGATAACTCCAGCCTGTGTCAAGTTGACACACAAAACTAACCAGTACAGTCACCCTACCACCAGGTAATAGCCTTAAAGTACCTGTCCTCTCCCAGAACCCATCAGTTGTCAGGAGCTCAGGAGACACCACCCCTCATCCTTGCTGGGATTTGGATGAGCTTGATCTTAAGTAAGTGAAGATAGGACATCCCCTGGGACTCACAGACCAGCCAATCCAATCACTGAGCTACAGGTTCATCAGGAGAGCTATCTCAAAAAAAAAAAAAAAGATAGGGCTGGGGTTTAAAGTGCTTGCCACACAGGCAAAAGAACCATTGTTTGGATCCCCCAAAACCATGAAAAATTGACAATAGAGTGAGCAGAGAATGTGTAATTCCACCTCAGATGGTAGAAATGGAGTATACTAGCTAGAGATCACTAGTCACATAGGCAAGCCCAGAGGTTGACTGAAAGGCCCTTCCCCAAGTGAATACAATAAGGTAAATCAAGAAAGACACCTAATCATCAACTTTTGGCCTACATGCATGTATACACACACATGTACTCCCATACACATGTGAACATGCATACAAAACATTATACACATACATACATATGAAGATAAGAACAATATGCTGGAGAGTGACCAACGAGGGCACATGGACCTCTCACCTGTTGCACACACACACACACACACACACACACACAAATACACACACCAATGCAATGATGAAATTTGCTTACCATTTATGAAATTTTTAACTAGGCTAATAAAAGACCTTGAAATTAGAGTAGCCTTGACCCATATACTCTCCCAGTACTGCTTGCCCTTAGATACTTACTGATGCACTCTGGAGAGCCATCCACAAGTCCAGCTGGAAGAGGTTAATATTTCCTGACCCCCACACTGTACTCACATTTCCAGACAACCAGGACAAGATTTTTCAAGCCATAGTTTACTTCCCTCTAATCAAGGGTAAGGCCAGAGCAGAGTGCTCTGCAGGGCAGATGTGTGCTCACTGCCTTCCAGCACTCCCAGCCATCTAGAAACTCAGTGTCTGCCTTGAGAGCATCCAGGTACACCTCCCTTTGACCTGTTCTCTGATGAATGTCACTCTCCGTGAGAGGCCCAGACTGCCAATCAACTTTCATCTTTCTGTACTCTTGTCCTCAACAATATCGTATTCTCTTGTTCTCTTTCATCTACAGCACAGCCCCAGTGTTAACCCCTCACATGGCCTTGTGGAATTGATCCTCAGTCACCTGCACTCCCTCAAAGCTTCCCCTTTGGCTCTCACTCTACATGGACAGGCTACTATTGTGCAACCACTTACATTTCACCCAGCATCCTGGAGTGGTGGCTGTGGTAGCTTGCAAGATTCTGTCAATGCCAGGCCTGCAGGAAGGGGCAGATGCTTGTATTTCAAAAAACTGCTTCTTGGCTCCCCTCCCATTCTGCAAAATCAAAGTCTTCCTCTTCGAGTATCCTGTATTCTTTGCCAGTCACTGCTCCACTTTCCTAATCCTCCAAATATTCGATCTCCTGACTCACTGCCACTTCTCCAATATATTTGGTGACTTCATAGTCCTGCATACCATCTCCCCAGTATCTTTCACTTTGAGCACTGTTTTCCATAGTTCAGACTAGCTTTGAACTTGTTCTCCTGCCTCAGCCTCCTGAGCATCTGGGATTAGAGGTATGGAGCACCGTGCCTACCTACCATGCCTCCCCACTCAGTGCTGCCTCCACTGTGCCTCATTCACTCACTATAAGCATTATCACATTCTGCATTGATCATCACCAGCAAATGTGAGCTTTTTGAAATCCCTCTTTAATAAAAATCTGTCTTTCCAGTTCACTATACTGCCCTAACTGTATGAAGTGCTGACCCCACCCAGAACTTTTAGCCACTCATTGCATCATCTCTTCAGAGTTCCTTAGTTTCTTTTGTACTTAGATACCCATCATATCACACCTTGTATATATTCCTACCCATCTTCCTTCATTATTTTCACTTCGGAAATACTCAGGCCTTGTCCATCAACCCAGGGGACTCAGTACATCAATTATGACAATCTGTCAACTAATGACAGCTTATGACAACGTTGTTGCTGGAGAAAATGGTATCAGGCTGTTGGCTGATCTCTTTTTAAGTCATGACCAGTTCACAACAAGACTATCCTTAGTCTTGCCCTTCTTTCTTTCCTTTTATCCTACACAGAAACTCAGACTTACTTGTGACTACCGCAGAACTATCCAAGGACTTGGGAAAACTCAGGTTACTACATCCCAGCTCCCCCAGTCTCTGTGTCATCCACGTTTGAGGCTGGTAGAGGAATGCCACTGCATACACTGGTCTAGACGAAATCCTGAGAACCCCCTAATTACAGGATTGTCTCATCATTTTTGTTCTCCTTAAGCCCCCGATATAGACTTGACCTCTTTGCTTCTAGCTCATGAAGTTGCTTACACAGATGCACAGAGAAGAGGATTAGGAAGCTGCAGCCACTGAACTTCCCTTCTCCCAGGAGGCAGAGCCATGAGCTCTTCCTGCAGTCTTTTAAAGGGAAAGAAAGGCTCAGATTGCTCTTCAAAACCAGCTGCTCTTGAATGCCTTAGACTCCACAACCCCACTCTTGTGCATCAACCAGCCTCCCACAGTTGTCCTTTCCTCACAATCTCGAGATTAAGAAACTTCTCAGTCTTTGAATCAAGATCTTAAAGAGAGGGTCCTCCTATCTCCTACCTCCCAAGGTTGCCTGTTTCCATTCTTTCTTCGTTTCTGCTGGCCCTCAGGGCCTCAGTCCTGGTCCCTACCCCACCCCCAATACCTGATCATGCTCTCTCCTTCCCCTCCCTGTACCCTCTCCCATCCAAGTTCCTCCTTCCCTCTGTCCCCCACCCCCACCCCTTTGTGACTGCTTTCTTCTCCCTCCCAAGTGGGATTGAGGCATCCTCACTTGGATCCTCTAGCTTGTTAACCTTCTTGAGTCCTGTGGATTGTATCCTGGGTAGTTCGTACTTTTATTTGGCTAATATCCACTTATTAGTGAGTTCATAACTGGCATGTTCTTTTGGGTCTGAGTTACCTCACTCAGGATATTTTCTAGTTCCATCCATTTTCCTGCAAAACTCATAATTTCCTTGTTTTTTACCTGAGATCTAGGAGGTGAGATACTCTCAGGGCTCAAAGGGAGGGACCATAGTGAAGTGTTCTACAGTGGGGAGGGTGAACTTGTAGAGATCAACTCCAGTGGAGGAACAGGACATCAGGTGGTGGGATGGGGTTGCCATCCCACAGTCAAAAGCTCTGACCCAGAATTGTTCCTGTCTGAAGGAACTGCAGGAGAAGAAACATAGGAGAAAAGAGGTCCCATGACTGGCCCAAACTGCGATCCAGCTCAAGGGGAGGCCAGGGTCCCTGACACTGTTACTGATACTGTGGTGTGCTTGTAGACAGGAGCCTAGAATGGTTGTCCTCTGAGAAGCCCAACAAGCAGCTGAAAGAATCAGATACAGATACTAACACCCAACCAGTGGACAGAAGCTGGGGAACCCTGTGGTTGAATTGGGGAAAAGCTGGAAGAAGTTGAGGAGGGCAGTCCTATAGGTAGACCAGCAGTCTCAACTAACCTGGACCCTTGAGATCTCTCAGACATTGAGCCACCATCCAGACTGCATACACCAGTTGATCTGAGGCCCTTGACACATATACAGCAGAGGACTGCCGGGTCTGGCCTCAGTGAGAGAAGATGGACCTAACCCTCGAGAGACTTGAGGCCCCAGGGAGTAGGAAGGCCTGGTGGGCTAGGGGTGTGGGGTGGGGACATCCACTTGGAGACATGTGGGAGAAGGTATGGTATGGGGAGCTGTCTGGGGGATCAGACCTGGAAGGGGATCAAGTCTGGACTGTAAAACAGGATTAAAGGACAAAAATAAATAGGTTTTAAAAAATCTTAAAGAGAATGCTTGCACCCCACATTTCTTCTCATTCTCCCCTTGAGTGTTCTGATAAAATCTTTGATTTGATACTCAGCCTGAAGATTCTGTGAGCTCGATATTCTCACTTCAGATCTTAATGTCATTTTTTCAATGATAATTTCTCAGAACAATTCAGTTTTTAAAATGCCACATCTGTTCCACCTGACCCGGAGCCCTGTACCCTCACCATCCTGTGACCAGGAGCCTTCATTCTCACTAACCAGGACCCTTGTCCCTTCATCCCAATGACCACTGCTCTCTCATTCCCACTCCCACCAACCAGGATCCCTGCTCTCTCATCCCCATTGACCACAGGTTATTCTCTTCCTTATTACTTATGGTCTGCAATTCAATCTCAGTTGGATTCAGATAACAACTGACACTGAGCAAAACTAATCTCTTTAGACAGGGGTACTGAGGACTCATGGACCACATCAAGTGTGTTTAAATCTTTCCTAAAAATATATAGTCCTGATGGATCTTTAATCTGGCTCATTTCTCCTAAGGCCACTTCAAATGTGTCTAAGTGTGTGTGTGTGTGTGTGTGTGTGTGTGTGTGTGTGTGTGTTCCCAGGGCTAAGGTTGAATGCCAGGGCTTTACACATGTTAGATGCTAGCCATTGTTCTAGTATTGAATCACATGCATGCTCAGCTTAGAAGCTCAATTTCTAATTTTACTTTATTTTATTTTGTTTGTTTTTCAGATAGGGTTTCTTTTTGTAGTCTGAGCTGTCCTGAAACTCACTCTCTCTCTCTCTCTCTCTTTCTCTCTCTGATCAGGCTGACCTTGAATTTAGAACTCAAAGATTTGCCTGCCTCTGCCTCCAGAGTGCTGGGATTAAAGGCATGTGCTACTACCCGTGACTGGAATCTCAGTTCTTAACACTTCACATGACTGTGGGTTATTTAAGACATCAAGATCCATGAGACTTTCTTCATCTCCCCTTCTATCTCCTCACCCAATTCTATTTTAAATAGCCTCTGGAAAAGCCAGGCAAGAAGAGGAAACAGCAGGCTTTGGCCCATATCTGGCCTGAAAGAACCGTGCCTATGGCTTCAATGGAGTTCCTGGACATTCAGAAGCTGTTCTGAAATCCAGTTCTGGCTGCAAGCAATCTTTGCTACAGCACACCACTGGCAGCATGCTGAACCAAAGGGGAATGAATTTAGCTGACTGCAGCAGAAAAAATACATTGTGTAGGGTCCAGGAAAGAAAATAATCTGTCAAAGTGACAAGACAGATAGATCAACCTTTAAACTGAAGGACATGCAATTTCTCCTCTGCACAGTGTCCAGATAAGGGAGGTCACACAAAACTAGGATAACTAAACAATGAATATGATAATTAAAATATTTGTAAAATCTTCTTGTTATTACAGCATCATCATTTGGGGTCACAGGGTTGGCATGGCTCAATAATATGAAAAATGAATCCAGTTATTCAATTTTGGAAGTAGATTTAAAATACTCTGGTTTCTCTTAGGTCTGTAATAGGTTCAGGTAGACATATGCCACCAACCCTGACCATCTTAAGTCCAAGGCCAGAACCACAGTGTGGAAGGAGCAGGTTGATTCCTATAAGTTGTCCTCTGACATACACACACACACACACACACACACACACTAAATGTAAAACCATTAACTATCCTGGCTTCATGCTAAGAGTGATCTAAAAGGTAATCAGTGCCTCCTGGGAACGACGGAAAAATAGTAAGCACCCAAAAACTACTTACTGAGGCTTTCAGTTCTGACTGCCCCACGGGGAAAAAAAAAGGCTTGGCAAAGCCATCAGCCATCACATAGTCCATCATCTGTCTGTCATGTCACTAAAGGTGTTGGGGAGAGAAATTATATCTTTTCCTTCATGATGACTGAGGTGACATGTGTCAGTGTTCAGAAGTGAAGCAAATAAACCCTCCATATTAAAGGGAAGAGTACCCAGCATTCCATCCTCTCAGCTTCTTATGTGAATGTGGAATGAAAAAAAATTAAACAAAGAAGGAAGCAAATGTTAAGGTAAAGCACCACACCCATTGCATCCGACAGTGCGCCACAGTGAGTGCTCCACAACAGTAGCCTACCCTCTTCAGGGGACCATTGCTTCTTATCAAGGACCATTGTTTTCTGGCAGATGGGACCACCTGATCCTTCCAAGGTATCACAATTGCAACTGAGGCTCTGTAGTTTTGTTTGTAGGAAAATTTCTCTTCCATCATGGCATCCAAAATCATCTCTGGGCTAATCAGTGCCTCCTGGGAACCACGGAAAAATAGTAAGCACCCAATCCCTAGAGCAAGTCTCTAACCCACTTCATATTGCAATACAGTCTTTGTGAAACCCATGGGGCCTCGCAATCTCACCAACCAAAGGCTTTCTAATGAAATATTTATTGGATTTGTCATGATAATTATTTCTTTTTGAATGTTTTATTAGCATGTATTAATTATATATAATGATGGGTTTCATTATGACATTTCCATGCATATAGATAATGCAATTTGATCATACTCACCTCTATTATGTCTAGGTCCATTTCCCATCTCCAGTGACCCCCTTCCTCTTGCCACCTAGGCTCCTTTTATTTTTATGTCTTTTCCTTTTGACATAAATTTCATTAGGAACACTTATAGAAATGTGAGTGAAGGGTTTTTGACAGGAACATAACTTTCTTACCAGTGGCTGCACCACTGTACCACTTCTGGATAAGTGTTTTGATGTCAAAGTAGCCTTTTATTAGTGCTCAAGATAAAATACGGATGACTCATCATAATCAAGGTAAGTATAAACAGAACACAGATTTTTGCCTGACTGTGTCCAGTTGTTGATAAAAAGAAGGAAGTTTCATCAAATGCCTCCTCCTGCAGTCTAAAACATAGAAACCCTCTGGACTTGGCAGTCAACGCTCCATAAGGGCTTTCTCCATTCTGTAGGAGTTTGAAGGATTGCATTAAGCGAAGGTTAGCTGATACAAAGAACCAAGAGCCTAAAGCAAAGGGCTAGTAAAAGCTCTCCCCCGGAGAGGTGGTGCTGGCCACACTTGGGTCTTGAGAACGCAGAACAAGTTAGGTCTGGAATATTCACCACCCTGTTACAGGTAAGAATCCAGCCCCTCCAGCATGGGTGAGGGGCACACACATCACAGCACTCCCTTTCTTTCTAACGATCTGTGCGTCCATGGAGAAGTAAGAAACCTTACAGATATTCCTGCTCCACCCTTGGTTTCTGTGGCCTCAGTGCCCCTAAGCTTCCCCTTGTTCCTACTACCAATGACTGCCAGCACACGGGCTATCATTATCTAGAATCCAACACAAAACTCTAACTCCTTAGAACTTTCTCTGACCTCCATTTACAGCATGTGAGTACCTGCATACACACATACACGCATACACAGACACATGCAAAATAATAAATAAATGTTGTTTGTATAAATATCATCATAATACCTAAAAACAACAACAACAACTTTCAGAAAAACAAGGCCTGGATTTTGAGGTCCCCTGTGGTTTTACTCTACATAACAGAACCTTGTTTGTAAGTTAGAAGATATATATAATATGCTAATATACCTATGTTATAAAGAAAGAAAGAGGAGGAGTCTAAAGCTACAGGCAACTTACATGCATGGAATGGAGCTATAACACCAACACCAACATTTGACAAGAGAAAATCACAGAAGCCCAGCGCTCAGTCACTCACTGAGGACCAGAATCTCCTAAGCACCCGTGAGTAGAGCTCTTACATCTCTGGAATGTTCTCTGTGCTCTGGCCAGCATGTTTGACTAAAACAGTAGAGTTTCTTGACCCACAAAAGGACCACCTGAACCTGGGGTATAATCCAAGTAGCCATCATGGGTGACTGGGTTGCTTCAAAGTGTTGGCCTAAAACCTGCTCCTCACCAGCAGGAGGGACTGAGGGATGGTAGATTCCTAGAGCTCTGTATGTAAACCAAGCATTATCTCAGTTACAGAATCTCAAATTGTACTATACATTTAACTAAATAAGATAACAATATGCCAAGCAAAGCTTTGGTGACAAGTCTAAGAAGCATCTATCCAGACAGCTTTCCCCGGGCGTGGCTGAGGGCTTTCCAGCCCAGGCTTTAGAAGGATTGCAGGTGTGCGTCCATTTGCTCCCAGCCTGCAAGCCCTTCTGACAAAAGAAAGCCTTTACCAGAAGCATTTTTCTCCTGTCCCTATAAATCAAATAAGAACAAATAACAATTTCTGCTAAGCCATATGCCTCTGCCCCGGTGCTTCGATTGGCCTAAAATACAAAGTTTACCCTTCTGTGTTCCTTTCACTGCCCCCTTCTTCTTTAGGAGGGGGCAGGGAAAGCTAGGGGAAAGGGAAAGAAAAAGAAATCAAACAACTGTCTAAACAAATCAATCTCATGGTTCCAGGGCTTTTGACCTATAGCAATGTCAGTCGGCCTCAGCCTTCTTTTTCTCTTTCTTTCTTTGAATCAACATAACCTATGATTCTGATCACTCCAGTATGTCGGTGCCTGCCGAGGGCACATTTTATTGTTCATAAAGCCCCAGACGATAATGAAAAATAGGCAAGAAAACAATAAATTCATCAAAGTTGCGAGAATATTTGAGGAAAACGGAATTTCCTGAGGTAACTGTCCCCGACCTGGCTCTCTAATCGAGTGAAATTTCATCACTTTATCTAATATCATGCTTCATGCTTCTGGCTCCCAGCAATCCTATTTCAGTTCGGTCTAATGGGCAGCTGGTGCAGTCGGCGGCGGCAGCAGCAGCAGCACCCAGCACCGTCTGTGCTGACACACTGTGTGGCTGGCAGCCTGGTGGGGACTGCAGCCCTATCGCAAAGAAAGGTGCCTCTGCACTGTGCTCGGCTGCCTACCCTGAAGACTGTACCACTTACAAAGCCCAGGGTCTGGTGGAAAAGCCAGGGCTGATTTGGGTGGCTGTGCATATGCGACTTTGGGTGACAGGTTGGGAAAGCCTGTTACGGTGTCTGCGATCTGAATCTAGACAGTGTAATGGAGAGTGTCATTTGAACTGCTTTGCAGGCGGCTCTTCTCAGAACCCCTGATTCAATTTGATATTCTGAGGTTAACGCACTGTATTGGGCCTGAAAATAGGAATGCACACCAAAAGCTTTTATACTTACTCAGTTCAGTAAGCATGGCAAAGTCATCAGCAGCTATTTGTACACTGTAGGCATGGAGGGACTTGCTTTGATGTACTGATTGATGTTTGCTGTTCCTCCCCCACCCCCAGTCTTACTTTGGAGATGAAATGCATCTTTTAAATGTTGGCTTTTGACATAATAGCTGAGTAAATTATAATAAATGAAGCAAGAGAGAGAGGGGGGGAGGGAGGTGCCATAGACTCTGACTCTAAATTTCCAACACATACAAACTTCAAATTTTTCTACCAATATTAAGGGGGTCTAAGGAGATGTGAAAACTGTGAACTGTGTGACCCTAGGCTAAATTTAGCACCAGAAGCTGAAAAGTACCCCCCTGACTATCTCCGGGATAACCGGCACAGCATGAGCTGGATGCTGGAGAAAAGCCTGGTATGGATGTTAAGTTTTTTGAATTTAATAACTTGCTGTACTTATGTACGAAAATGTGTTTTCTTAAACACTTCACAGCAAATTAAAGGTATTAATGAGTATAGGAGCATGGTGCATACAAATTACTCCCAAAAGCTTCGGAAAAATTTAATTAGAGAAAAGGGAAACGATAAAGGCTATGTGGCTAGACGTTAAAAGCCAGTGAACCAGCCAAGCAATGCAAAATAATTCTTGTCCAGAGGCAGCAAATAAATTCTGCTAAAGGCAGGCTCCATTGCCGCCTCCACACCCCACTTGAGAAGAAGCAAATTCACTCTGAATATCCCTATCCGGACGTGAACCTTGGAGCCAGTTACAGCGTTCACCTGTCTCCAGTAATGATGAGCCAGAATCTGTTAACATGCATTCACTCAAAACGAGATTGCTGAACGGGGCCAAACATAAAGGCTATGCAGTTCTCTTAACCAGCCTTGTGACATTTCCATAAGTTGGAAATTACTTCAGAACAAAAACATTTCTAAAATTACTGTGAGCTGTGAGTAATGGTGGATGGGGACTGACAGGGAAATGAATGCATGCTACATGCACATATTAAATAGAGTCGTGCTTTCTAGGAGACAGTGTGATAGACTGGGTCCCAGCAATGAGAATACTGAGCAAGGCCCCACGAGTCTGATACTGCCCTGCTTCTGATCACAGCAAAGTCCATGCTTGGTGACCTCCTTAGCTCTGGAAAACGTCTATCTAGAGACCCACCCCCATGTGTGTCTTGCTTCACCTTTATTCTTCATAGTTGGGGTGTAGCAGATTTATACCCTGAAGATATTGTTTTTAACAATATCTCCAGTGGAGTGAGATGTTTTTACCTTGTAAGAGGGGAGACATCACACTGGGTCAGATCTACTGATTCCCAAGGCAATGGGGCATCCTTTCTCATAAAATACTGGTGGTTTCAGTTAGAGAGGGACATTTAGAGGAGAGAATATGGCAGCAGAAAAATCTGTTCCTCAGTTGAAAGCAAGTGTTTTTATCACTGGGCCAGTAAGGCACGGTCTATGTCTTAAGTACCACATGACCAACATTTTCCATTTTAAACACAGGCATTAAGTGTAATGCAACCCATGTCCTCCCTTTGATGTCCTACTTGGCTTTCTCAGGAAAATGATTGGCACCAGAGTTCTACAATGACAGCCATACTAACATAACATAGTGAGTCTTTAATGAGTGTCAGGTACTCTAAACATATCACCACCTTGTCTCCTTTAATCTTCCCAATTCTGTGACATTATCAACTCCATTTTTCAGATCAGTAGAGTAAGGTTCTAAGTGCTACAAGTTGTTAATTGTCCAAGGGTGCCCAGTGCCAAGTAATAGAAGATTCTCTTTCCAGTTTGAGGCTGAAATGTAAATCCACAGGGCCTAATCCTCTCCTTGAACAGCCTCTAGAACTGATGAAAACTGCATAGGAACTGCTTTATTAAAGGCTTATTAAAGGAAGTATCACAAATTATATGTTCACAACCTGGTACCCTCTGTGTTGTAGCCATGTGTCATCTGCTGCCAGAGCCTCATTCTGACAGTGTAGAAACTGGTTTAAATAAAGATGTAGACTATTTAGAGCAAAGGATGCAAAGCAGGGTTATTTACATAGATTTTCCGAAGTTACTAAGAAAAGGGAAGAAAGAAGGAACTACTCCGTTTTCCATTTCGAAGATTTTAAAAAACTCTACTTGGCAAGAACCAGGCTTTCGAAGACTATAAAACAAAATTTGACTGCCAAATTACCATACGTTTTAAAATGGAAGCTTTGACTGCTGTTTCAGCAATGGCAATAAACTATGCTGATATTTTCTCCTACAAATAAAAGTAATCTTATAAAGAAAAATGTCAATTTATATGTTGATCTTTGCTGGTCAAATCATAGTTCTAATGTTTGGGTCTGAAGTTTTGAATTACTTGATCATATCAGAAACATTAAGTCTGCCCACCATGTTCTAAGAGTTCTAGCATACCTTAATCATTAATGAGGACTTGCAGAGTTCTGAAACATTAGCTAAATAAAACTGTGACCTTGGACTCTACTTTGTCACCTGCCTAGAGGTTACTTTACTCCTCTGGTATTTACTGAATTCACTTAAGATATATTCACTATTCATTAAAATTGGCCCTCCAGAAAATTAGAAGGTAAATAACATATGAGCAGGTAGCCTTCAAAGAGGGAAAATAAACATTTTATCTCAAATTTTATATATATGAATTTATATATATTCATATATATATATATTTATATATGAATATAAGAAACAAAAATCACTCTCCTCTTAGTTTCTTACTCTACACAACTCTGCTAATCTTGCCCTGTCTCTTTGACCTCAAAAGTAAATAAGTTAATGGCTTAAACTGGCCAATGAGAGAATCAAAACTTCACTAATATAATAAGAGATCCTACAATAACACACCCTACACATGTCCCTCACCCAAATAGCCAAGTCTTGTGCTGGGTGGACATACCTTCTGTGAATGAAAATTCCATTCTAAAACTAATAGCTAAAAGGCTGGGTATGGTGGCACATGCCTTAATACCTGTACTTGGGAGCCAGATATCTGTGAGTCTGAGGCTAGTCTGGTCTACATAAAGATTCAGGACAGCCTGGGCTAAATATAGTCCTCCATCTCAAAACAAAGAAAAAAAAAAAGATTGGGAACCAAATGTACTGGGAAAATATAGGCTTGCGAGATACTTTCTTACCATATCTAAATGTAGGGCTTCCTATGACTGAACTCAACACGGAGACCTTAAATCTAAAAACTGTTAGAAGAGATGGCTCCTGGATCCTGAGAACATTAGCCTGCACTACATTCAGACAGCTCATTAATAACTTCCAACTACTTCTGCTTCACTCCTATTTGTTTCTTTCATTGAAAATAAGATTGCTTAGGCAGGGCATACCCATACAAGGTGACCCCAGGCCAGCAACATGCAGCCCATTCGATAAAGCACCCAGGAAATCACCACTGCCCAGTGTTACATGACACAGGTAGGGCATAGCACTCCGGAGACGATCCCAGATACCCAGAAGCCCTGGATCCACTAAGATAAACAAGTAAGAGGTGGAGAGGTAGAATAGGAAAGGAAGCAGAAGGATGTGTGTACTATGAGCTAGAGATGTGAGGATAGTGAGGACCAGCCTGATGTGAGTAGCTAGTGATGCTACCTAGGGGTCCTACACCTCACCTGGGTAGCACAATAAAGCTGGCCAGGCAATGCCTGAGAGCTGACCCTGAGGATCTGAGCATGGGAGAGATTGCCCGGCCACTTCTGTGCCCTTGTAAGTGAGGGTGAGATGCCCTCCCTCTATCTGAACCCTTACCTCCTGAGGCAGGCAAGAGAGCTGGCCCCAGGTCATGAGAACAGCAAAGTGCTGTCCCTCCCCAGCTGTAGCACACTGGATAGCAGGCCCTATATCTTGCCTGGCAGCACAATAAAGCTGACTCTGTTGTCAGGAGTACAGGTGAGCTGGCCCAAGAGCAGGAGAGCAGGAGAGCTGGCTCTGCCCTTGCCAGCTGCTATACTGGGTGACCTAGCTGGGCAGTGCTAGAGAGCTCACTCTAGTGATGTGGATGCAGGAATGCTGGTGGACTGACCAGCTCTGATACTACCAGGCCCAGATCCAGGGCTTTCAGTGGGCCCAGCCCAACATCCCCATCTATGAAGTACTGGAGCATGTGAAGGGGCTGATTCTACAGACCCAAAGCTTCAGAATCTCTATGACAAAGGGCAACAACAGATATCAGAGAAAAGTCCCAGTGAGGAGATAGTATTGATAGTGTAGCAGAACCCAGAGGCCTCAAACAAGATAAATGACTCATTGCAATGAACATTTGTAAGTAAAGAAGTGTGGACGAAAGAGTATATTATGGAACACACTGTCACACACTACAGCTTCCACAACAAGACCTTTTGACCTCTTTTCTTTTGAGAGGAAGGTTGCAAGGGTCCTGAAGGGAGCATATCAAGGAGAGGTTTTCCAAAGTGGTAGAAAAGGAATGAGTTCCAAGATGGGAAACATTATGAGTCACTCTTGTGAACATACAGTGCCCATAGAGAGATGAAGGAGAAAATGAAAGCATGAGGTGATGAAAGAGCTTGTGTATTGGCCAGGCAGTCCGAAGATTTTCCTATAAGACATAAAACCACCAAAAGCTCTGGGAGGAAACAAAATCTCTTGGCTTACACTTTCTTCAAAAACAGTTCTATAACAGGAGTAAAAAGCAAAATTAGGGAAAAAATGAGAACAGAAGGCACCTTGGGCACTGGTAACAGACCAGGTGGGAAGGGTGAAGGAGTCCTATTACTCCACCGTGATTCCTGCAACAGCTTTCAAAATAGCCCGCTCTCTAGTTGTTCAAGGCCCACATGAAGACCAAGCTGCTCATCTGCCTCTTGTGGGAGGCCTAGCTCCAGCCCTGTATGTTCTTTGGTTGGTGTTTCAGACTCTGAGATCCCCAGTGGTTCAGGGGATCCTGAGAATTTGACTGCTGGTCTTCCTATGGAGTTCCTATCCCCTTCAAGGCTACAATCCTCTCTCCTATTCTTCCATAAGTGTCCCCAAGCTCCATCCACTGTTTGGACGTGGGTGTCTTCATCTGTCTGAGTCAGTTGGTGGATGGAGCCTCTCAGAGGACAGCCATGCTAGACTCCTGTTTGCAAGCATAGCAGAGTATCATTAATAGTGTCAGGGATTGGTGCTTGCCCATGGGATGAGACTGGAGTTGGGTCACTTATTGGTTGGCCATTTCCTCAGTCTCTGTTCCACTCCCATACCTACAATTCCTATAAACAGGATAAATTGGGTTGAAAGTTTTGTGGGTAGGTTGGTGTCTCTATTGCTCCACTGGGGCATGGGGCATGTCCTTCTGGCTGGGCTCCTTGTCTGGCCTCAATGGGAGAGGAAGAGCCTAGCCTTACAGAGACTTGAAGTGCTGTGGAGGTTGGGGAAGGAGATACCCAGGAGAAGTCCTGCTCAGAGGAGAAGGGGAGTGTGGAGGGGGAAGGATTGGTAAGAGAGGGTGACCAGGAGAGGCCAGTGAGTAAGATGTAAAGTGAATAAGTAAAAAAATAATAATAATAAATTTTTTTTTTAAAAAAGGATATACAAAGAGTATCTAGAAGGGGAGGTTCAAAGGATATCTTATAAATAAAATAAGATGGTCAAGTGAATAATGTTAAGCCTTTAGAATGGTAATATCTTTTGATACAAAATCTTATAAAGGAATCCTAATCTGGTAAAGTTTCATAGAAACAGTTTTCAATGGCTTCAAAACACAAACTTGAAAAGTGGAACTAACCTTTGAGAAATGCTTAGAAATGATCCAAACAAGCAGATGCACTAGGCTCTCTCTAGTATCAGGAAGTGAAGGAATCTTAGTTCTAAGTTTTGACTTTGTAACACATTTTAAACTGTAGACAAATGAGCTGGCACAATGATAGAGTCACAGTGAGTCTCAAGATGAATGTTAAAAATGGTGCTTCCTCTGGGCCTTTGTGTAGGGTAGCTGGGCCTGATCTCAGGACAGTAACCAAATGCCAAGGCAGAGTGTCTGCCTTCCTCTGCCTCTGCCTCTGCCTCTGCCTCTGTCTCTTTGTATGTCTCTCTCTGTCTCTATCTTTCTATCTCTCTGTCTCTCTCTGTCTGTCTCTATGTATGTCTCTCTCTATCTCTGTCTGTCTTTCTGTCTCTCCCATCTCTGTCTCTGTCTCTCTCCTCACATCTTCCCTGGCACTCTGCACTGCAATTAAATTTGTACCTAGACTTAGAAAAAAGACTTTCTTTCCTAGTGGAAACAATATAAATAACAAGAACAAAAAAAATATTAGAAAATCTTTCTCTGGCTTTAGAAGTCACCAAAGCTTTAAATTTTAATGCTTATTGAGCACATGAAGTACAACACCAACCCTACTTGTCCACCCAAAGTAGCCAGGTCCTCTGAGGATACATTGCTTAGAACCTTGGAGAGATCCTTGGGTTTTTGGGGGGTTTTTTTGTTTTGTTTTTTGTTTTTTGTTTTTGTTTTTTTGTTGTTGTTGGTTTGGTTTGGTTTGGTTTCGTTTCTGTGTGTTTGTTTGTTTGTTTGTTTGTTTTAATTTAGGAATTAGGAATTTTCTCTTCCAGTAAGATTATATTCCTAATAATAACAGAAAGATAGAAGATGGTTTCCTTTCTTGGATTGATGATATTATCCTTTTAGTTCAAATAAGACATATAGAGACCTTCCAGAAATGGCCATTGTAATTTTTCTCAGCACTATAAATGATGATTTACAATTGTAACTCTCTAGGGAGATCCTGGCACATTTCATCAGTCAGGTGCACATCAATCATTGGTTGTTCACATTTTCTTAGATGTTGAAGTTAACACCAAGCCAGAGCATTCAATAGTGTGTGCCTGTGTCATCAGAGAAGAGACACACATGGTTCCTGCAAGATGAAGGATGAATAGAGAAGAAAAATGAAGCAGAAGAAATGAATTCCTATGACCATTTCCTATGCATACATACAGAGTAAATAAAGTCCAATACTACATAGACCAATGCATTCATTAAAGCATGACAGATGCATTCTAGTCAACCAAGAATAACCAAAAACCTTGAATAATGCAAAGAGGACCTTCCTTAAGGACCACAGAGAAAAGCCAGATCCTCGGGGAAAGCCATTTATTCTGGCTGTCTCCTCCTTCATGTTCCTCAGAATTTTTTGGCCAATTAATTCCTAATAATAAATTCAATTAAACATCCACAAATCTGATCTTAAAAATGAGTATGCTGCTAGGATTTTCTTTGTAGACCTGACAACCAACCATGTGTTCACTAGGAGAGAATGGGTAATAGTAATCTGTTGTATTTATTAGGATTCCTCTTTCATTAACATAAGAAGCTGAGTGTATGTATGTTTTCCACATCTGCTTAACCTTGAAGACTGTGTTTTCTTTACTCCTCTACTGGAAGTTTTAAATGGCAAAAACATTTCTGGTTTCATTTGCAGTCTGAAGGAGTAATTCAATGATAACAGTGACATTTGAAATATTTGTGGCTTTGTGCAGCATTTCCTCTGGGAATTATAAATAAGCCAAAAATATTGAATAATGTAAGGAGGACCTTCTATAAGAGCTGCAGAGGAAAGTCAGATCCCGGGGAGAGACATTTATTCTGCCTGTATCGCCTCCTTCACATTCTTTGGACTTTTTTTTTTCTCTTTTTGGTCAATTAATACACTAATAATATATTGAATTAAACATCCAAGGATCAGCTTCTAGATCTGAATTTCTGCGCTAATGTTCAGCTAAGCAATAGTAAAATTTAAGGATTTTTTTTAGCAAAAATTTTTCCTTGGTTCTAGTGCGCATGTGCATGCACACACACACACACACACACTGTATATATATATATATACAATCTGCATATTTTTCATTGTTCCTTCTGTCAACTAACATTTCAGCATGGGATCTGGAGGTTCTAGGAAATGATCTACTAAGAAATTTTTATCCAAACTTCATTTACATCCATTCATGTTTGTGCTAGTAAATTTTGAAGATGTATATACACTATTGATTAAGTTCCCAAATTATATATATATTTAAAAGAAGAATTTACACTAAATATAAGTCCTTGGAAAATTAATCAGACCATTAACCATAATCTCAAAATACTTTAAAAGAGACTTCATAAAACACTAGCCTTACCTTGTCTCCCTTGATTCTAGCCACAAAAAAAAAAAAATAACAAAGGAAAAACATAAAAGGGAATTCCTCTCAAGCCAACAACAGAGAGAAAGTTGAAGATTTCATAAATCGAAGGAAAAAATATGATCCATATTTTTAAACTAATGGTGGATTTCAGATTCAAGCCTTAAATAGCAGTGGTTCCTGAAACTCAGTGTACTCTGCTTTATAACAAGCAGAAGAATCCCAAAATGATGGGCACACAATGCCTCATGGTAACAAAAATCTTACACTTTTCTGGAAAAGATGATCCAAGGTTTTTCCTCCATCTGTAGAATGTGGCTTCTCCAGAGTGAGGGACATTGCAAGGCAGGGAAGCAAGGATGTGTGTGAAGAAGGTGGAGGTCAGGTTCTTACTTCCCACATCCTCAAGAGAAGTTGGAGGTCAGAGGGGACACATTCCCCCTTGCTTTAGAGGGGAAAGTGCTCTGGCTAAACTCTACCAACAGCCAGAATGCACCCAGCAGATGCCTCTAGTACATTCCCAACTTATTATTCTCCCATGCATTTTTTTACTATTTTCTCCAAGGTGTGAAGAAAAGCAGGGAAATCCCTACAAAGCTTCCCACCGGCCCTCACTGTTGTGGGAAGCAGATGGATAAGAGGAAGATGGCTTCCACACTTGAAGAATACTGAGTCACTAACTCCTTCACCACTCTGTGTTCTTGATAAACAAAAGACTAAGGGCCCATCTGGAGAACTCATTCTCTGCTCTATAACTTCCACTGGACTTACTTGCACCTTACAGTGATCAGAAATACAGTATTAATTTGTACATATGTCTAACTATAACACAAATGGTGTAGCCCTGAGAGGAAAGCCCAGAGAAGCTGTTAAGTGCTGCTACAGATGACAAGATTACAGGTGTCACTACCATGAGAATCAAGGGCTTCATTTTCCAAGTGTGCAGCGTAAGCAGGCAGATGGCACATGCACATGCACTACACTCTGCCAACCACCAGCTTCCCTTCCTTAGGACATTTAGTCAAGTACAGTACTTTATTAAAGAGAGTTGTGTGTGTTTAACTTGAAAACAAAATTCAACAAAGTAACTGTCTGTTTTCCCTTTCCCGCATAATTACAAAAAGAGTTGTACTTAAAACCAACCAGAATACCCTGGGACAAATGAGGGTCTGGACATACTGGTTTTCTAAGTACAGACATGCATGGCCACTTGGGACAGTCTGGGAGTTAGCCCTGCTGCAATGGCCCCTGCCTAAGTCACGGACCTCTTCACTCAGTGAGAGAACATGGGTGGGGTCCTCAGGCTTTGCTTAGCCCAGTGCTTCTGAACCTCGGAGTTGAGACCCTCTTATGGTAGAATGACTCTGTTGCAGTAAATCTCAAACCCCAATAAGTTCGTGCAAAAGCGCACAACGCAGTTACAACATTTATAAGCCACGCACCTAGACTGGGCAGATTTCATACCACCTTACTCTATTCCCCAGCTATGAGATCCCTTGCTACTTGCAGTTTCTCCAGGCCATATGGTTCTGCTCCATTTTCCTTCTACCTCTTCTTCCTCCATCTTCTTCCTCCCTCATTCTCTACGCGTCCCCCACTCTCTAAAACCTCCAGCTGCACCTTTCCTTTCCACTGCCCAATCACAGGCTCTAGCCTTTATTTAACTAGTTAAAATGAGGAGAAGGTTTACATAAAATGACTTGAGTATGTGATCTATTCCTCATTGGGGCAGCCCCTCTTGAGGAAGCAAAATTAACATCAGAATACAAACAACATCAGGACAACCCACAACATGAGCCATTCACAGAGGTTGCATATCAGACACATATCCTCTGTATCAGAATTATAGTTCATAGCAGAAGCAAAACTAGTACTATGAAGTAGCAACAAAATATAATTTGAAGGGTTGCATATCAGATATCCTGCATATCAGATGTTTACATTGTAACTCATTAACAGTAGCAAAATTACAGTTATGAAGTAACAACAAAATAATTTTTTGGCTGTGTGTCATGACAACATGAGAAGCCATATGGAGTTACAGCATTAGGAACATTGAGAACCATTAACTTAACACCTCATCCCTGAGAGGGGGAATTCCTCAAATTATATCATCTCACCTCAACTGCCTCTGGGGTACCACCTCTATCCAGGTCAAAGGTTCCAGCAGCAGAATTTGTTTATTTTGAAAATTAGACACACTTGAACCCAAGCCTGGAGAAATGGTTTCTTGAAATGAAAGTAAAGCACAAAACACCAGAAGCTAGATTATATAAAAAGCCCAGGTAGGTCCTCACAGTTGAAGATTAGAGCCCCTAGCTCACACATGCTCTCTGGATCTCAGTCTTTCCCCCTGTAAATATGGAAAATTGTATCAATTCTCTTTTCCATGTAAACTGACTTGGAAAGTTTTGTAAGTTAAAACTTAAAAATTTGATAATTAAATGTATAATAGTTGACAAATGTAAAGAGTTAATAACTTCACCAATAAAAAATAAGGTCTATGTCCTAAGTAAATATACCTTATAATAATTGTTGTTTGACACAAACAAAATAGGACAAAACACAACAAAAAAAAGCAGAGGAGGGCTCACCAGATTCCAGAAGGCCATGAAAATGGCCCCTTTATGTCAAAGAGGTCATGGCCTCAGAGTAGGTTATCTCTGAATAAATACATTTTGCCACAAGAAATGGGGACTATACTCCTTAACTGCTAGACTGCAGATTCTTCTGAGGAGGTGCTGCTAGTGAGAGTTTCAATTTTGTTAAAATAAACAAAAGTATTATAAGAATATGTTTTCATTTTAATCCAAGGTAGGAGATGTGGGACTGCTTCAGATTGTCCACAGCAGCTAACTAGGATTTTTTTGTGCTATAGCAGGAGCGTGATTTTGCAAGTTGCAGACAGGTTCTGTGATTGTGTAACATTTGGAATTCTGAGGACTTTTCAGAGGGTATATAAGTGCTAGGCCCCAGAGAGGCAGACTAAGTTGTTGGTTTGAGTGGGTTGTTGGTTGCTGGTTTGTTGCTGTTGATTGTTGTTGGTTGTTGATCGTCATGGTTTATTAAGTAGTTGTGTACATGAAGGAGAGGGAATTAGATATCCTGACATCAAAGATCAAACTTGCCCCTCTTCAGCAAGAAGTAGTATGACAATAACAACACCCCCTTTCCAGCCCCTGACATTATTCAAGGATCTCTTTCTTTTCCTCTCTATTCTTTTTTCTATCTTATCCAATGTTAGTGGGTTGAAAAGATGGAAGGAAAGGGGTGGAGAAGGCTGGAAGAAAGAACTCACAAACTAGCAAAAGAAAAGCTGTAGGTACCTGCCTCTATTCTACTGACTATTGTGGGAGTCACTGCCACATGTGTCCAATTAATAGTAAATTAATTAAAATAAAATAAAATAAAATAATTGTTACTTCATTACACTAACCACATCTAAAGTATCTCATATTCCCAAGTGGCTAGTGACCACCAGGGACAACACAGACTGACAGTGTTCCCATGACAGATGGTTTTACCAAAGATGTAACAACATAAAGCTTGATGGGACTAGAAGTGTGGGAGTGAAGAGGAAATGTACTTTCAAATTCAAGACCGACTTCATTCCCTAAGATCCCATTTCTTCTTCAGTAAGTGAGGTCTGCAGTAATTACAAAGAGCGAGATGAGAAGAAGAAGCACCTACCACACTAACCCCTCGGTGGATGTTATTTATTATGCTATTCCATCATCTGAGATGAGAACTTTTCACATTTTAACATATCTCAAGTTCGTATAGTTTTCTAATCGGTGCCAAGAGAAGCTTGGCAGTGGAGGAAGTTGTGACAGGGAAGTCAGTGCCGGCACATGTGCCATTCAGCATGTGTGGGGAAGGTTAGAGAGCTGCGCGAGTCTCACCTAAGCAGAGACACCCGGCTTGCCAGCAAGGCATGGCTTTGAACCTCGTTTTAAATGGGAATCATAATTGTCACTTGGAATGACTTTGAGAAAGATATATTAAAATTAACTAAGAAACAAAGGATCATTGTCTTTGTGGAATATTGTCATACTCTCTATGTTGTGGTAAAAAGTAGCAGAAATGGCCAAATCTCTGAGAATCTATGGCCATATGCATCTTGAAACTGAGGGGATTTGATGATATGTGTTATTTTTCTCTCTTGATGGTTAATTGACAGGATAATTGCACATATTTATGGAGAAGAAAACATTTCAATACATGTGAGGAATATATAATGATCAGCTTGGTTACTGGGCACACACATGGAATAAAACCTTTATCATGTCTTTGCATGGGGCACATGCACAGCCTCTCTACTTGCTCGTTTATTCTACTCAGTACTAGCATAGCCACCTTCTCGGACCTTAAGACCTTGGGAGGTACTTCCCCTGTGTGTCTGTTCTTGACTTTCAGACGGCTTGGACTGCGCTATCATCATCAGTATATCAGAAACCCCTAGCTGGTTACTTTTTTATTGAAAATAAATATTTCATACAGTATATTCTGATCATGGTTTCCCCTCCTTCATCTTCTCCCAGATCCTCCCTACCCAACTTCACACCTTGTTTCTCTCTAATAAAAAGGAAAAAACAGAATATAAAAAAAGAACAGAAAAAAGAAAAAGCACAAGAAAGTCATACACACACACACACACACACACACATAAATATAAAATCATAAATCATAATATATAAGCCAAAGATCGGTAAGTTAAAAGAATATGCTCAAACAAACAAAAATAATATTTTTTATTTTGTGTCATTGTCTGCTGGCCATGGGGCCTGCCCTTAAGGGAGGTTTGTGTATCTAATAAGACTACTGCAGAAAACTAATTTTTTTCTTTGTGAATGGATAACACTTAATGATAGCCTCTAGGTTAGGGATATGAGCTCATGTTCACTTCCCCTCTCAGTGCTGGGACCCCATCTGGCTTGGACCTGGGTAGGCTCTGTGTATGGTGATACCCATTGTCTCTATGAGTTTGTGTGTGCATCAGTCTGATGATTATTTACACTGTCTTCCTTTCCCACTGGCTCTTACAATCTTTCTGCTTCTCCTGCAGAGTTCCATGAACCCTGAGAGAAGACAGTTTATGAAGATATCCCATTTAGGATTGAGTGTTCCAAGGTCTCTCATTCTTGACACATTGTCCAATTGCGGATCTCTACATTAGTTCCCATATACTTCAGGCAGAAACTTCTCCAATAACAGATGAGCAACACACTGATCTATAGGTATAGCAAATGTTGTTAGGAATAATATTATTGCTACATTTCTTTAACAACAATAGTATTTGATTTTTCCCCTTGATACATGGCCTACCTAGTCTCAAGTTCTTGGCCACTTGAACAGTGTCAGGCATGGGTTCCGTCTCATAGAGTGGGCCTTAAATTCAATGTTGTAGTATCTCATTACTTCCACAACTTTTGTGCTATTACGTCATATCTTTTGGGCAGGTCACATTGTAGATTGGAGGGTTTTAGCTATATTGGCATGCAGAGTACCTTCCTGTACCATGAGCATTAGTTAGCAGGAGTGAAGGCTCTAGTTCAGCATCAGAATCACTTCTCTGTGTTCAATGAGATATATAGGTGTTATTTTTCCAGCTGACTCTTAAATGCTCAATGTCCATCAATAGGTAATTTAATGAAGAGAGGGAAATTGTAGTGATGCTTTTAAAACTATAGCAATTGATCATAAGGCTGGAATACTATATAGGCTTCGCAATTGTTCTAGTCCTTATGCAAAGAAGAGAAGCAAATTGTAAAATAGGTTTACAGTTTTATGCTACAAAGAGGTCCAGGTAAACCCAAGACAACATCTGGACCTGAGATACATAAAAGTGTGTGCTTTGTCAAACTGTTAACTAAAGGATATGTAACTATCAGAGAGAAATGGTAACTCTGTATTTGTTTCATTTTTCAGCAAAGTTATTGCTAGGTTCATGGTATAGTTCAAATGTATGAAATGTGTGAGGCTAATATCAAGGAAATATAGGACTATCAACAAGAAAGGATGCATTGAGAGAAGATGGAGCCTCCTGTCTCCTAAGAACACAGTAAGATGGAATTCTTTATGTTCCCCACCTTGCTGGTTACTTTCACATTACTATTATCAACATATTCCACTAATTCTGATAACATAGTTGTAAAACACATGGTTACTTTAACTGTCACCAAGAAAAGAAGACATGTTGACTAAACTAACAAAATGCTGTATCGCTTACATTTTTCATTTTGTATTCACTGAAATTACTTGCTACAACTTATTTTTTATGGACTTCCATGTATTTACAAAATAAAAAGCCATTGGCAAAAATACCTTGATTAAGGTACTACAAAAAAAGTATTTCTCACATGAAAGAATCCAGGGCTCTTTCCAAATTCGCAAAATCATCACACCTGAGTACTTGAGAAACATTAGCAAGGATTGGAGATGCTTTTTCAGTGAGTCAGGATCAAGGTAATTTCAGAGTCCAAGAGGGAGGTGTTGCTACATAGTGATGAGGCCAAGTCTGTCTACCCACAAACTTCTAAGGCCTCTGATTGCACAGTCCTGTTGATGTCTAAGCTTCTCCTACACAAGCTACTGCACCATTTGGATATTACTGTTAGCATTTATAGTTCATTTCTATATGTGCAGCTTTTTCCTGCCTTTGAAAAATATTATTCATTGTAAAGAATTTAGAAAACCAAGATTAAAAAAAAAAACTTTAAAACAAGTACTCCCCAAAATCTCATTGTTACTAGTAATTTGTTAATTAATCTTTAGGATTTTTTTCCATGTATTCATCAAGCTAATATTACACATGCTATCTCCTAAAGCCTAGGAAGCATTCTACCAAAAAAATCCAGTTGAAATCACTTTTATATTCAAAGTAACTGATAGCCAGACTATTTTGTTGGAAAATTATTTATAGATAAAGAAATGTGATGAGATAGATAGATAGATAGATAGATAGATAGATAGATAGATAGATAGATAATAGAAGATATTTTAGATAGATAGATATGATAGACAGATGGACAGATGGATGGACAGACAGGCAAGCAGGAAGACAGATAGAAGTAGATGAGAGAGACAGGCAGAGTTAAAGAGACAGGGACAGAGAGAAAAATAGAAGCATCCAAAGGAGCTAATTGCCAATCACTTTTTTCTTTTCTTTTTCCTTTTTTGACTTAGATTGATTTTGAAAATATTTTTTAAATCTCTTACATATACACAATGAATTGTGATGGATTTCATTACTCATTCCCTCTCTCACTTCCCCCCTCCACTCCCAATGACCTGATAACTCCCTTCTTCCTGCCTAATTTGCATCCTACTTTTATGTCCTTTTTAAAATGCAAGTCTTGTGCAGGTAGCTATAGCCCCTGATTGCAATTGCCATGTCATATGCAGAGGATAGTATTTCACAGCATGCCTCCCAGTCTTTGACTATCACATTCTTTCTACCTCATCACAGTAGCCAGCTGGTAAGCAGTATCCCTCATAGTTCCTACTGTACTTCTTTGGCTGTGAGTGAGTCCCTTGGTCATGGGACAACAAGCAGGGCTGCCTTCAAGTTCTTTGGTTGAGCTGGCCTGACTTCCCTCAGTAATGGACTATAACCTGGAAGTATAAACTAAATAAATCCTTTCCACTAAGTTGCTACTACTAGTGAGTGTTTTATCACAGCAACAGAAAGGAATCTGGAATCCATCCCTTTCCCCCAAACTGTCCCCTTGGCCTTGAAGTGAAAAACATAGATGTCCAGGTTTTGTGCTAAACACTCTACAGTCACTCTCAGTATGTCAGCCACTTAGGAGCTCTGTGTTGTCACCCACTGCAAGAAACTTCTATGACAAGGGTTTTACTAGGCAATGACTTCTCTCAGTACAGAAGTACAGCAAGCAGTGGGAAAAGCAAAATATCAAAGTCAACACATGCGATGGCAGCAAGGCATATAGCTCAATGAAGTGACAACATAAATATCCAAGACTAGTGTACACATGCTGAGCAAGGACAGCGGTGTCACAGCTTCCCTCTGAGAAATCCCTTAATGCCTCTGATGATAGGAGATAGCATTATTTCAATTTGCAAAATACAATGCTATTTTAAAAATCAATGATTGTCAGCCCAGCAAGGCAGCACATGCACAGAATCCAATACTTTGGAGGATAGGACAGGAAGAGAAACTAGAGTTGGTTAGATTTACAGTATGAGACCCTGCCAGCAAGAAAAGGGGTTGGGGTTAGGCTAAGAATATGACTCACTTGCTAACATGCCTGCTGTACAAGCATGAGGAGTTGAGTTTTTATCCCCAATGCCCATGTAAATGCCAGGCACAGCTGCAAACTACTAATCCCAACCTGAGGTATGGAATTGAGGAGGGGTGGGCCAGGTAGATCCCTGAAGCTTATTGGCCAGCCAGGATAGTCAAATTGATGAGCACTCTATGTTGAGTGACAGACCATATCTAATAGACAAACAGAGAGATAAGACAGACAGGGGGAGGGGGCAGAGCGATGCCTCCGGCAGTTTAGAGCATATACTGCTCTTTCAAGGGACCTGAGTTTGGTTCCCAGCACCCATGTCAGGTTGCTCACAACTATCTAGACATGTTATCCAGTTGCAGGTTATCCAAACCTTTCTTCGTATTCTATGACTGCCTCCACTCATATGAACATATCCACACAGAAACACAATTAACAATAATAATACATATTTCTAACAATAAAGGAGGAAGACACCCAAAGCTATGATGTCTTATGACCTAGAGAGGATATGCACATGAAGCCAACTATTGAGAAATGTAAAGGATATGGTAAGTTAATGCCAAAGGATCCAATCAGCAAACTGCAGACTACCGGGACACTGGGTCGAACAAACCAGTTCCTTCACTTCAAATGAATTTTAAAGAGAAGAGAGAAGCCGTTGATTAAAAGTGACTTCAAAGACATTTTTGAAATGTGTCAGTCAATCTTAAAGCATTGAGATATCCATGAGGCAACTTAAAATTTGGATACTGATTTAAAAATTTAAACATATTTGGGTCCTGACATTTCAGGTGTGCTAATGGCACTGCGGGGCTGAATCTGCTGCAGTGTGGTTGTCTTCCGGGAAGCATGCTACAGTGCTGAACAGAAGACATGGTGTGAAATGTGAGATTTGCTTCAAAAGACTGTTGGAAAGAAGAGTTGAATAGAGAGATAGTTACCAGGTTTGGCTTCTAGAAAGGCCCCAGATGACTCTGCCTCCTGGTGTGCCTTCACTTTTGCTAGGGTGTAGGCAAGAAGAAGCGAGCTTTTTTTAGGAATTAGAATATAACAAGGATATAGGGTGTCACCTTTTCCACAATACGGTGTTCTCTTTTGTTTTCTTTCCTAGGACACTTTGAAGAAGCAAGCTGCCCTGAAGTGAGATGCTGTACAGAGCTGTCCCCATGAAAGAGATCTAAAGGCACTCTCTGCTAATTCTTTATGAGGAACCAAGGACCGCCAGCATCTAGTGAGCAATATGAACCACCTTGAGATGAGTGTAGCCTTGTGAGAGTGGCCAATGCCACAGAATCTTAAGGAATCCTTAACACAGCTGCTAAGTATAACAATTTTACTCCCACAAGTAACCAACATTTTATAGGACAAGATTGGTCACGAGTGTGGATGTGTTTGACATTCTTTCATGACAAAGATATTTTTAAAAGGAATACGTGAAATCTGCCAATAACAATCTCTGGTCTTTCCTTCCCTCCTTCCGTTAATGAAAGCTTTGCTATTTCCACATGGATGGAATTCATTTCCATGTGTTTCCAGCTCAACTTTCCCAAGGCTACTCCAAAAGCTGCAGCATTCTTGAGTACCAACCCAGTATGAATGAGGAAGCCCAATACACAGCCGTAGAGGGGAAACGCTAAAGAGAAAGCTCTCGTGTTATTTTCACTATCATTTTGGGGAGTGAGAGTAGGATAGATTCAGTAATGGGAGTCATAATAGAGAGGGCACATAAGAAAGGAAGAAGGCTGATGATAAACCAGATTAACTTTCCCAGTACAACTGAAAGGCCACCTGTTGCCAGAATGGCCACATTCCTCGTTGGCTGTCTTGTAACTGTCATCGCTTCAATACAATCTGCAGCTGACATGCTGGAATATAATGAATATGTCAGAAGTTGGAGGTCAGCCATCCAAGATGACTGGGACTGGCCAGAGATGCTTGGGACTGGCACTAAGAAAATACAGATGATGCAGAACTTGTTCTTTCATTTTCCAGACTGTGGGTTCATTGCAGACACTGTTTTTCTTCCTGTTTTTTTCCATTATTCTTTGCTATTGACCACTTTGTTTTGTTTTGTTTTTTTTTAACTTTCCCTGGCAGAGACCTATGACACAGAAGTCAGCTGTTCCTCCCTATCAACACATGTTAGACATGTTAGAGATCATGGATGTCAATAGCAGAGTCTAACCAGTGTTAATTAACACAGAGTGAGTGGCAAATGGAACTTTGCATTGCTACTGAGCACACGGCTCACCCATGCATCAGGGGTCCAAGTTTATAAGGTCACAGTTTGATAAAATTTAACAAGTGTTTTAGAAGAGCTATAAAATGTTTTTTTTTTAATCAAACCCACATGTAATTTTCTTATCTTCTTTTGACAGGGATGATTTTAAATTAGCTATTTGCCGCTGTGTTCTCATAAAAAAGAAAAAGAAAAGAAAAAGCGATTATAGGATATGACTCACAGGGGCTTAAGTTATGTAGAAATGCTGGGGTGAACTGTGTTGAGTGTCAGTTGTGGGAGACAGACAACAGTTCATCCCTGGGATCAGGCTTCTTTCCGTTGTGGTCCAGCCTACTATGTGTAAGTAATTCTCCACACAGGCTCCAGGTGGGGCTACCTGGATGTAAATTTGAGCTCTACTATTAAACATGGGCAAAAACTCTCAGATAAAAACATTTTCCATGTTTCCAGCTGCACTGTGTTCACCTACAAGTAAGTAGGATGATAAAGTCGTTAACTCCTCCTTTTGTTAAAGATCAAAAGAAGTACCACAGGTAAGTGACTTGACACAGAGCAAAGTCCCTCAGCAAGTAAGAGTGATCTCTCTCAGCTTATCACTGTTCTGATTACCAAATTACCCCAGACCAATTCTCCTCCTCAGGCACAGGAATTTGAATTATGGCATACAGTGAGATAAATCTTCCTCTCTTTTTAAGTTGATATTTTGATGTTAAAATTAAAGAAGTCAGAAAGATGTATGTGTGCATAAGATTAGCTTCTATAGGATCTTGATGCACCATTTAGTTTCTCAACTGAAAACAGTGATCCTAAGGAGAAGACATCTGGAAACATATGGATTGTCATAACTAAGGAGGTATTATTCACATGTAATAGATAGAGATCAGAAAGTTTGCTAAATCCCTACAATGCATAGGACCTGCCCAGCAAAAAGTTGTTATCCAGTAGGAGGCTCAAGAGTGTCAAGACTTAGAAACTGTCCTCATGACAGCCAAGAACGGAATTCTCCCTTTAGCTATCCTGTCATAGTTTGGGGCAATCATCTATTTACCAATAACCAAGTCTACTCTCAAATGTTCTCTCTAGAAATAATGATTTCTTAATCAGACTGAGCAAGACTTCAGAGGACTTCTCCAAGCCTCTGTCAGCTAGAACACAGCATGGTTCTCAACCTGTGAATCGCAACAACTTTGGGAGGGCAAATGACCTTGACATGGGAATTACATATCAGATTCATGAATGTCATATACTTACATTATTATTTATATGAGTAGTAAAATTACAGTCATGAAATAACAATGAAAATTATTTTATGGTTGGGGTCATCACAATATAAGGAACTGTTTTAATAGCATTAGGGAGGTTGAGAACCATTGGTCTAAGAAGAAAGGGAGAAAAAAAAAGTGTGCTGTAAGGAAAGAGGCCATCATGCAGGTCCTTTGTACGGAGCCATTGGAAATATTCTGTATTTTATAAATATAGCCAAATACTCCAGATTATAATTCCCCATGCCTAGAGCTAACTCATCTGTGCCCACTTGAGCCAACCCCACTGGATGTCTAAAGTGAATGGGAGAGGACCAGAATGAGCACAGTTAAAATATTTCCAGTAGCTCTGCAATTCCAATGGGACCTGCGTCCATACCAATCAAAACACTAGGAACTATTTATTTGGCTATATCTCTAATAAGCACTACAGCAGAACTACACACACACACACCACTAACTACCATAAAATTCTCAACCCCTATTATTTAAAGAGCTTGAAACCGGAAGCCCTGTTTTTCCACACTGAAAATATTTGAATGGGCTGTTTGACAGCCTCTCAGAAGTGCACCCATCCAACAGAAACAAACCCTGTGCAAACAAATCTAGTGATGCAGAAATCCTCTGCACTAAAGGATGGGGGAGGCCTCCACACTGACACTGTAGGCGAGCCAAGTTTTCATGTACTTGGATGGCTGACCTCCAACTTCTGACATATTCATTATATTCCAGCATGTCGGCTGCAGATTGTATTGAAGCGATGACAGCTACAAGACAGCCAACGAGGAATGTGGCCATTCTGGCAACAGGTGGCCTTTCAGTTGTACTGGGAAAGTTAATCTGGTTTATCATCAAAGTATATTATACTCAAAGAGTGTCATGTTTGAGAGCTCCAGTGACAGATCAAATAGAGAAAGCACTCTTCCATGGAACCTGACATTTTGGGGAGAACAACTCTTCATACCACTCTATTGTTTACACTTGATTCAGAGCTGCTAAGTTGCTCAGTTCTTTCAAGGTTTACATTTCAGATTCCAAATTATGGTTCATGTACTTTGTCAAACGCTGATGGGAGCAACCACAATCTCACTGTCCACAATCAAATGTGTCTACTGTTAGGGAACTTCCAGCGTTTATAATTTGTCAGCAGAAAAACATCCTGAGGAAAGGCCAATGCAAAAATGTGCTTGTGTCCACTGACTCATATTCTTTGATGAATTTTAAATTACACGAGTTCAAACTGGCTTCCCTTAAATTCAATAAAGATGCAATTCATAAAAATAGTTAACAAACTTAGAGCATTGTCAGGGTTCGTAATGGGGAGCACTGACCTCTGGAGGGCGATGGTGGGTCTAACCTTAGATGCTGAAAAGACATACCCTTCAGTCTTTCTCACATTCCCTGACGTCTGGGGCCCACATTGCTGGGTGGTGATGTTTGTACACTCATCTCATTGCATGGCTGCCTTCCAAACAGACGGATTATGGTCGGCTGTACTTTGGACTTCATTTAAAAATCTCTTAATACTTCTAAAATATAGGAAAGCAGTTAAAACATCCATTTGTCTTTCACTTGTTTGGTAGCCTTCTAGCCTACTGACTGGTTCATTATATAAAGAATCTAGGTGGATGAGGTGTTGACATGTTCACTTCTTTGTGAACTCCTCTTTTCTAGGGACCATCTAAGACACCTAAACTCAAATTCATCTCTATAATGCTCAACTTCCTTTCTGCCCTGAGGATGCTGAAGAATCTTAGAGCAGGCATCAAGCTCACTTCTAATGGTTCTGAAGCAAATGTTGACCTTCCACATTGTAATCCCACAAGTACCACTGTAGACAATGGTCACAACCTTCATTCATACAGTCTTCCTGTTATTGAGCACTCCAGAGAAAAAGAAACAATGCCAACATGACTGTCTTCTTCTAGAACTGCTCCATCCACTTTTTGCTTAAAATTTACATTCCTTATTTCATTTAAAAGAATCACTGGATCAGCAAGATGGCTCAGCACATAAAGATGCTTGCTGCCTAAGGGTACCAGGTACACACATGCAGCACAGACATACATTCAGGCAAAACAGCATACACAAAATTGAAAATGAATCTTTTTTATAAAAAGATGGGAGAGAATAAATTCCATGAAGTTGTCATCTGACTTCCACACAAATTCAGTGCAGACATACTGACACATACATACATACATACATACATACACACACACACATACACACACAGCCCACTCATAATAATAATTGATAAAATAAAAAATTCAAAGGAATGATTTATATAGAAATACATGTGTCCTAGACACTATTCTTAGTACTTTCCATGTGTATTAAGATATTAATCGGCGGCAGCAGTGGCGGCGGCGGCAGTGCAGCAGTGGCTGGTCCAGCTGAAGGGCCATCAGCAGTGGAACCAAGGCGACACAGGGTCCAGTTAGGCCCTGCGCCACGACCACTGACCTTCGCTGACCAGCCGGGCGGCAAGCGGCTGCAGTTGTGCGGCGCCTTTCCTGCACGGAAGCCACTTCAGAACTAAGCCTCCCACCAGTCAGGAGAGGTGCATCCATCTTAGTTTCGGACTCCAGGGATCGGACAGACTGAGGTACACAAACATAATCCGAGGCCAACACCGCGGTGGTCTGAGCCCGACGGGCGTTGGCCTGCACCCAGGCCCTGGGCTGGTCGTGGGGGGCCATCAGGGTGCCAACCCAGCCAGGAGGTTTTTTGCCCAGGCCTGCGCACGCGCCGCCATTTTGCCTGCAGGACGACAGAGAGCTCTGGCAGGCAGACCTGTAACAGGCATAGCCTGAGGCTAACAAAGCGGGGGTCTAGGCCCCAAAAGGCACAGGACTGACCCCAAGAACTGGGCGACTTGGTGGGCCATCTGTGAGTCAACCCGCCCAGGAGGTTGTTAGGACAGCAGACTCTCCCAGCGCTTTCAGGGAGCGCGGGCGCGCACGCCAACCATCCTAGTCACCTGGAAGACCCAATTAACAGTAATAGCCCTAGGGGAACTTTGCTCGGACCTTGGCCTCCCAGGCTTTTGCCTGGACTCAGGGACTGGGCGGCCAGGCTAACCTTGTGTGCGCCAGCCCGGTTGGGCGATCGGCTGCCCAGCGGAGTGAGCAGAACACAGGGGAGGTCACAGCAGCATACACCGTCAGCACTCCCTGGGGGTGCACACGGGCTCCATCTGGTCCACAGACACAATCTGGGGCAAGGCCTCAGGCAGAAGCCCTCAGCTCTACTCTCTCCGCTTCCTGATCCAGATCAGCCTGGGCGGCCACACCACATCTCCAAGTCCTGCAAGAGGCTAGCTGGGCTTCCGGGCGGCCAGCTGGGAGAAGTCAGTGTGCTCCAGTGAATCCAGCGGGCCCCAGCGGGAACCTTCGGGTGCCTGCTTTGGGATCTGAACAGCCTGGGCAGCAGCACCCTGTTTACAAGCAGTGCAGGAGGTAAGCTGTGCACCAGAGGCCAACTGGGAAGGGGCAGCTTGCACTGGGGAGTCCAGCACTGACAAGACAAACTAACACCAGTGAGAACTAGATGGCAAAAGGCAAACGCAGGAACGTCACTAACAGAAATCAAGGCAATATGGCAACATCTGAACCCAATTCTCCTCTACCAACATGTCCTGGATACCCCATCACACCAGTAAAACAAGATTTGGATTTAAAATCACTGGTCATGATGCTGGTACAGGAACACATGAAGGACATACTTAAAGAAATTCAGGAGAAAATGGATCAAAAGTTAGAAGCCCTTGCAAGGGAAACAAAAAAATCATTGAAAGAAATCCAGGAGAATACAAAAGCCAACAAGGAGGAAATGCAAAAAACACTTAAAGAAATACAGGAGAACTTTGGTCAACAGGCTGAGGTCATGAAAGATGAAACACAAAAATCTCTTAAAGAAATACAGGAGAACTTTGGTCAACAGGCTGAGGTCATGAAAGAGGAAACACAAAAATCTCTTAAAGAATTACAGGAAAGCACAAACAAGCAAGTGAAGGAGCTAAGCAAAACCATCCAGGATCTAAAATCAGAAGTAGAAGCAACTAAGAAAACTCAAAGGGAGACAACTTTGGAGATAGAAAGCCTTGGGAAGAAATCAGGGGACAGAGATGCAAATATCAACAACAGAATACAAGAGATAGAAGAAAGAATCTAAGATGCTGAAGATTCCATAGAAACCATGGACTCAACAGTTAAAGAAAATGCAAAATGCAAAAAGCTTGTAACCCAAAATATCCAGGAAATCCAGGACACAATGAGAAGACTAAGGATTATAGGCATAGATGAGAGTGAAGATTTACAACTTAAAGGGCCAGCAAATATCTTCAATAAAATTATGGAAGAAAACTTCCCTAACCTAAAGAGAGAGATGCCCATGAATATACAAGAAGCCTACAGAACTCCAAACAGACTGGACCAGAACAGAAATACTTCCTATCACATAATAATCAAAACACCAAATGTTCTAAACAAAGAAAGAATACTAAAGGCAGTAAGAGAAAAAGGCCAAGTAACATATAAAGGAAGACCTATCAGAATCACAGCAGACTTTTCACCTGAGACTATGAAGGCTAGAAGGTCCTGGGCAGATCTCATGCAGACTCTAAGAGAACACAAATGCCAACCAAAACTACTATATCCAGCAAAACTCTCAATCACCATAGATGGAGAAACTAAGATATTTCATGACAAAACCAAGTTTACCCAATATCTATCCACAAACCCAGCCCTAAAAAGGATAATAGGAGGACAACACCAATGCAAGGAGGGAAACTTCACCCTGGAAAAAGCAAGATAGTAACCTTTCATCAAACCCAAAAGAAGTTAAGCATTCAAATTTAAAAAATAACGTCAAAAATGATAGGAAGTAACAATCACTATTCCTTAATATCTCTTAACATCAATGGACTTAATGCCCCAATAAAAAGACACAGACTAACTGAATGGATACGTAAACAGGACCCTACATTTTGCTGCTTACAGGAAACACACCTCAGGGTCAAAGACAAACACTACCTTAGAGTAAAAGGCTGGAAGACAATTTTACAAGCAAATGGTCTCAGGAAACAAGCTGGAGTAGCCATTTTAATATCAGATAAAATTGACTTTCAACCCAAAGTCATCAAAAGAGACCCTGAGGGACACTTCTTGCTGGTCAAAGGAAAAATACAAAAAGAAAACTGTCAATCCTGAACATCTATGCCCCAAATGCAAGGGCACCCTCTTTCGTAAAAGAAACTTTATTAAAACTCAAAGCACACATTGCACCTAACACAATAATTGTGGATGACTTCAACACTGCACTTTCCTCAATGGACCGATCAGGAAAACAGAAACTAAACAGGGACACAATGAAACTAATTGAAGCTTTGGACCAATTAGATTTAACAGATATATATAGAACATTCTATCCTAAAACAAAAGAATATACCTTTTTCTCAGCACCTCATGGTACCTTATCCAAAATCGACCATATAATTGGTCACAAGACAGACCTCAACAAATATAAGAAGATAGAACTAATCCCATGCCTCCTATCTGATCACTATGGAGTAAAAGTGGTCTTCAATAGCAACAGAAACAACAGAAAACCCACATACACGTGGAAACTGAACAATACTCTACTCAATGATACCTTGGTCAAGGAAGAAATAATGAAAGAAATTAAAGACTTTTTAGAACACAATGAAAATGAAAACACAACATACCCAAATCTATGGGACACAATGAAAGCAGTGCTAAGAGGAAAACTCATAGCCCTGAGTGCCTCCAAAAAGAAAATGGAGAGAGCATACATTACCAGCTTAATGACACACCTGAAAGCCCTAGAACAAAAAGAAGCTATTTCGCCCAGGAGTAGTAGAAGGCAGGAAATCATCAAACTCAGGGCCGAAATCAATCAAGTAGAAACAAAGAGAACCATACAAAAAAATCAACAAAACCAGGAGCTGGTTCTTTGAGAAAATCAACAAGATAGATAAACCCTTAGCCAGACTGACCAAAGGGCACAGAGAAAGTATCCAAATTAACAAACTCAGAAATGAAAAGGGAGATATAACAACGGAAACTGAGGAAATCCAAAAAATCATCAGATCCTACTACAAGAGCCTGTACTCAACACAACTGGAGAATCTGGAGGAAATGGACAATTTCCTTGACAAATACCAAATACCAAAATTAAATCAGGACCAACTAGACCATCTAAACAGTCCCATAATGCCTAAAGAAATAGAAGGAGTCATAGAAAGTCTTCCAACCAAGAAAAGCACAGGACCAGATGGCTTCAGTGCAGAATTCTACCAGACCTTCAAAGAAGAGTTAACACCAATACTCTTCAAACTATTCCACAAAATAGAAACAGAAGGAACACTACCCAATTCCTTCTACGAAGCCACAATTACGCTGATACCAAAGCCACACAAAGATCCAACAAAGAAAGAGAACTTCAGACCAATTTCCCTTATGAACATCGATGCAAAAATACTCAATAAAATTCTTGCCAACCGAATCCAAGAACACATCAAAACGATCATTCACCATGATCAAGTAGGCTTTATCCCGGGAATGCAGGGTTGGTTCAATATACGGAAATCCATCAATACAATCCACTACATAAACAAACTCAAAGAACAAAACCACATGGTCATTTCATTGGATGCTGAAAAAGCATTTGACAAAATTCAGCATCCTTCCATGCTTAAAGTCTTGGAGAGAACAGGAATTCAAGGCCCATACCTAAACATAGTAAAAGCAATATACAGCAAACCGGTAGCCAGCATCAAACTAAATGGAGAGAAACTTGAAGCAATCCCACTGAAATCAGGGACCAGACAAGGCTGCCCCCTTTCTCCTTATCTTTTCAATATTGTACTTGAGGTACTAGCTTGGGCAATTCGACAACATAAGGAGGTCAAAGGGATACAAATTGGAAAGGAAGAAGTCAAACTATCATTATTTGCAGACGACATGATCGTCTACCTAAGTGACCCAAAGAACTCCACTAGAGAGCTCCTACAGCTGATAAACAACTTCAGCAAAGTGGCAGGTTATAAAATCAACTCAAGCAAATCAGTGGCCTTCGTATACTCAAAGGATAAGCAGGCTGAGAAAGAAATTAGGGAAATGACCCCCTTCACAATAGCCACAAACAGTATAAAGTATCTTGGGGTGACTCTTACCAAACATGTGAAAGATCTGTATGACAAGAACTTCAAGACTCTGAAGAAGGAAATGGAAGAAGACCTCAAAAAATGGGAAAACCTCCCATGCTCATGGATCGGTAGAATCAATATAGTTAAAATGGCCATTTTGCCTAAAGCACTATACAGATTCAATGCAATACCCATCAAAATCCCAACTCAATTCTTCACAGAGTTAGAAAGAGCAATTATCAAATTCATCTGGAACAACAAAAAACCCAAGATAGCTAAAACTATTCTCAGCAACAAAAGAAAATCTGGGGGAATCAGTATCCCTGACCTCAAGCAATACTACAGAGCAATAGTGTTAAAAACAGCATGGTATTGGTACAGTGACAGGCAGGAGGATCAATGGAACAGGATTGAAGATCCAGAAATGAACCCACACACCTATGGCCACTTGATCCTCGACAAAGAGGCTGAAAACATCCAATGGAAAAAAGATAGCCTTTTCAACAAATGGTGCTGGTTCAACTGGAGGTCAGCATGCAGAAGAATGCGAATTGATCCATCCTTGTCTCCTTGTACTAAGCTCAAATCCAAATGGATCAAGGACCTCCACATAAAGCCAGACACTCTGAAGCTAATAGAAAAGAAACTGGGGAAGACCCTTGAGGACATCGGTACAGGGAAAAAGTTTCTGAACAGAACACCAATAGCGTATGCTCTAAGAGCAAGAATTGACAAATGGGACCTCATAAAATTACAAAGTTTCTGTAAGGCAAAGGACACCATCAAGAGGACAAATCGGCAACCAACAAATTGGGAAAAGATCTTCACCAATCCTACATCAGATAGAGGGCTAATATCCAATATATATAAAGAACTCAAGAAGTTAGACTCCAGAAAACCAAACAACCCTATTAAAAAATGGGGTACAGAATTAAACAAAGAATTCTCACCTGAAGAACTTCGGATGGCAGAGAAGCATCTTAAAAAATGCTCAACTTCATTAGTCATTAGGGAAATGCAAATCAAAACAACCCTAAGATTTCATCTTACACCAGTCAGAATGGCTAAGATTAAAAATTCAGGAGACAGCAGGTGTTGGAGAGGGTGTGGAGAAAGAGGAACACTCCTCCACTGCTGGTGGGGTTGCAAATTGGTACAACCACTCTGGAAAGCAGTGTGGCGGTTCCTCCGAAAACTGGGCACCTCACTTCCAGAAGATCCTGCTATACCACTCCTGGGCATATACCCAGAAGACTCCCCACCATGTAATAAGGATACATGCTCTACTATGTTCATAGCAGCCCTATTTATAATTGCCAGATGCTGGAAAGAACCCAGGTATCCCTCAACAGAAGAGTGGATGCAAAAAATGTGGTATATCTACACAATGGAGTACTATTCAGCCATTAGAAACAATGAATTCATGAAATTCTTAGGCAAATGGATGGAGCTAGAGAATATCATACTAAGTGAGGTAACCCAGACTCAAAAGGTGAATCATGGTATGCACTCACTAATAAGTGGATATTAACCTAGAAAACTGGAATACCCAAAACATAATCCACACATCAAATGAGGTACAAGAAGAAAGGAGGAGTGGCCCCTGGTTCTGGAAAGACTCAGTGAAACAGTATTCGGCAAAACCAGAACGGGGAAGTAGGAAGGGGTGGGTGGGAGGACAGGGGAAGAGAAGGGGGCTTACGGGACTTTCGGGGAGTGGGGGGGCTAGAAAGTGGAAATCATTTGAAATGTAAATAAATTATATCGAATAAAAAAATTTTAAAAAAAGATATTAATCATCAAAAATTAATTAGAAATTATCATCATACCTTTTACAAATGAGAAAAGAGATTGTAATTCTGATTCTAAAAGATTCAAAGATTAACTTCATTAAATTAGTAAGATCCTGAATGTTTAAAAATATGCAAAGTAAATTTACTTATGTTAGGAAACAAAAAAAAAGTGAATCTCTTCACAAAAGTAAATTTCATCACCTTCAAGAATTCTAATATTTACAATTATTCTATAAATAATTCAAAATGTAAGATATTGATGTTAGAATGTGTGGTGGCCAATGGTACTGTGTAGCTGTTTCCTCCAAACTGAAATAATCCTGCCTCTAAGCACAGAGAAGCTAATAAGATTCAGGAAGTAAACAAACCTTGTAAGGCTCAGGAAGTTTCTGAAACTTTCAAGACTCACAAATCCATCCCCAAAGCTGCATAAGTAACAGTTTCCTGTGAAAAGGAGACTCTGACCTCTCCAGCTACGCTAGGGAGCTCCAGTAATTCAGCCTTCAGCAGTTGTCCACCTCTCTTACTTGCACTTTTCCACGATGCAGCTATCTTTAGCAACTGTGTTCTTTTTTTTTTTTTTAAGATTTATTTATTTTATTATATGTAAGTATGTTGTAGTTGTCTTCAGACACTCCAGAAGAGGGAGTCAGAGCTTGTTACAGATGGTTGTGAGCCACCATGTGGTTGCTGGGATTTGAACTCAGGACCTTTGGAAGAGCAGTCAGTGCTCTTAACCACTGAGCACCAGTCCCAGGAACTGTGTTCTATAATTAACCACTTACCTATATTCCTGTAAGTAATCCTTATGAATTCAATTAACTAACTTCATTAAGTTAGACATAAATGGAGCTGTTTCTTTGGTCTAATGTTGGTGCCCTATGTAGGGTGAATAGACATTTGTTCCTGGAGCCCTAGGAAAAGTCCAACAGCAGATACAAAGAAATAGCCCCTTCTAACCAATGTCGTATTTCAACAAGAAAAATGTAGAGTTTAGTAGAGGGTATGTAGAGGAACAAAAAACACAAATTAAAAAATTGATATTAAAGACATTAAATGTCTGGGGCCAGAGCTCTGTCAGTAAAGTGCTTATTTAGCAAACACGAAGACCTGTGTTTAATCCCCAGAACACGTGTAAAATGTCAGATAAGATAGCACATGTTTGTAATCCCAATGCTGAGGAGACATAAATAGAAGAGTTTCTAGGGCTTACTGAGGGGCCAGTCTGACCTAATCAGTGAGAACCAAACCAATGAAAGACTCTAATTTCTGGTTTGGTTTGGTTTGGTTTGGTTCAGTTTGGTTTTGTGGGAGTTGTTCTTTGTTTCCTTACACAGGGCTGCTCTGTATAGCTCTGGATGTCCTTTTATCTCACTCTGTAGATCAGGCTAGCCATGAACTCAGAAATCTATCTGCCTCTGCCTCCAGATTGCTAGATGAAAGACATGTACCACCATGCCTAGCCTTTGCTTTTCTAATTTTAATGCAGTTGAAGTCATTGACTTCTAACTACCAAATTTAGGACACATATCTGTCTTATTGTGTTATTTCTTATTTCACCCTTGATATTTGTAACATGTTTATGTCCTTTATTGGTGCAAACAAGAAGCCTGCTGACTGAGTGTCCTTACTGCTTACAAACTGAATCATTGCTTTCTGGTTTCCTGAGGTTCTTTTCTTATCTTACAAAGTGTAATCGTGTGGAATATATTTTAGACACTCTTAAGTATTTAAAGTTGACTTTATTTCCTTAAGTTCTTGAGGCTTTTTAAAATTCAGTTGTTTGTCCAATCTACTAATTCTTTATCTGGATGTTTTTCCTAGTATATTTTATAATTATGGACTATAAACCTATGTTTACTTTCACTTTATAGTAAGTAAGGATGATGGCTAATCTTGGTTGTCAGGTTGGATACGCCTAGAATCAACTAAAACCCAAGTAGTTGGGCAGGCATGTAATGGATTTTCTTGAGCAGATCATTTAACATGGGAAGATATACTCTAAATCTGGGCCACATCTTCTCATTCATGGCAGCTTCCATAAAATGATGTGGAACAAGGAAGCTTTTGTGTGTGTGTGTGTGTGTGTGTGTGTGTGTGTGTGTGCGTGTGTGTTTGTCTGTGTCTGTGTGTGTCTGTGTGTCTGTGTATGTATGTGTGTCTGTGTATGTATGTGTGTCTGTGTATGTATGTGTGTTTGCGTATCTGTATGTCTGTAGCTGTGTGTCTGTGTGTGTGTGTGTCTGCATCTCTATGTGTATGTGTCTGTGTGTGTGTGTGTATCCATGTCTGTGCCTGCCTGTGTTCATCCTATCAGTTCTGTTCCTGCAGAGAACCCTAACTAGCACAATGGGATTCCAGAAGAGATAGCTTGAAACTGTGTCCAACTATAAGAATTCCATGTCCAGGGACTGGAGGGATGGCTCAGTGGTTAAGAGCACTGGCTGTTTTCCCAGAAAACCCAAGTTCAGCACCTACATTATGGCAACAACTATCTGTAATTCCAGGGGAATCGAATGTCCTCCTCTGATCTCCATGGGTACCAGGCAGACATGTGATGCATATACATACATATAGGTAAAATATTCATACACACGAAAATAAAATTAGAAAATCTGAAAACAAAACAAAATAAAACAAACCTTCGTTTCCTGGCTTTTCTGGCCACCAAGCCAAAAAGATTGACAAGCAGTGATCAATTTTGCCATAAATTCTTGGCTCACAGATTATAAAATTATGCAAGTATCTTAATAAGCCCATTTAAGGATACTTAGAATCCTAAAGTCTTGCTTTTTCCATTTGGTATCCAAGTGAAAAATCACAGAAGCAATGTTGTTATCAAACCTTCCTAGGCTGGCATGTTTGCATTTCCTTATGGTTGTTTTCTTTGCCCAATATGTCTTTGATTTGGCCCATTCCCATCCAGTGCCTACACAGAGAGAGTCCCAGTTGCTCTTTCACACCCTCTCCTTACATGGTTGAGAGTCCAATACTAAAATATATGTCCAGCAACTTTAGAACCAAAACCCTATCTCCAGGCCAAGCAGACAAATCACATTCCCCACCCTGGAAGTCATTCACCCCACCTTCCTCAGTGGCCTCATCATCAGTCCCCGATGTTTCTTTGTCTTGAATGTTCACATTGTTGTTTACCAATATGCTTATTACATGATGTTAAGAATATTCTGCTACTTCATAGCCCCCAAAGTTGTCATGGAGCAAAGATCCCAAGGACCTCTCAACAAAACCAGAGTCCGAAGTTGAGAGTTTCTGTTAAACCAGCAACTGACTACCTGTAGAGAAACAGTTCTCACAAGGTGGCCCAGACTGCTTTCTGCAGGGAGCTTTAAAGACAAAATTCATATCCTGGTTGGCAGTTATAAAAGGAAGCAGAGCAAGCTAGCAGTTTAGCAGGAGCAAAGAGCTGCAGTTACCTGCTTGACTTCACATCCCTGGGACAGGGCTGGGCAATTTTATAAAGGACTTTTCCCCATAGGCAAGAGTAGGATGGGGGTCACCTCTGAGTCAGAACTTAGGTGGCTGAAGCAGGGTCAAGACAGAGGAAAATTAGCCCTGTCACAAAGCTATTATTACTATGGTACTATTTGTCATTGGGTTTACTACATTTTGCCAGAAATTGAAATCCAACTCAATTTTCTATAAAATCCAATATATTAGTCTTCCTTATAATTCTTTTTACTATGGAAACTTAAATGTTGTTCCTAGGTGATTTACTTTCACTCCTGATAGAAATGCCTTTGTTTGTGGCTGCAGTGGGCCAGTCACTCAGGTTTCCTCCACATGCTTTTCTGCAACATCTGGTTCTTTCCTCTCTGTCTTCCTTTGTATGCAGCAAGCCTCAGCACGAAATAGCATTCTGTATCAATCCTGCTTGTCTTCCCTTCCGTGGACTGTTCCTCAATGAATCTCTGATATGGCTAAGTCCACCTCTCTGCCCAAGAGCCATGAAATTTGCCTTTCTTAGTTCTGTGTGCTTGTAGCACTCATAGCATGGCACCTCTGCTTAGGTTTTAGTAACTGCCCTCAGATTTATGTTTCTGTAAAGATGTTACTATCCATTCACCAGAAATGGAATGTTCCGAATTCTGATATAAAGAACCTACAGATTATAAGATATTCAAGATCGGTGTTATTATTGTGAGATTCAAGAATATATGGAAACAACTGGCAGAATTATCAAAGTAGAGCGGCCTTCTAGAAGCCCCTATGGCTGCGTATGGGAGAGGTGTGGGGCAGTACAGCTTTTGCATGGGAGAAGATTTGAGCTGTTTGTCCCTCCTGAGTCCTCTACAATAACTACCAAGGGAAACAGGGAGAGGCCACTCTTTCCTTTCAGAGCCCCTAGCATTTCCAAGTCCACAGGGCAATACAGGACATTTTCTCAAACACAGCCTTTGGGATGATTTTTCTCCAAACTTTGACATGTCTCAAGATGAAATGTTAATAAATGTTTTTGTATTTGTATAGTATTACTTATAACTTCACATGTCCCACTTCTCCACTAAGTTGATGTTTGGATACTTTGTTAGCTTTGTCTCTGTCTACATTATCCTTTGAGTACAGGGAATGTGCCTTTAGTTCTTTGTCAGAACAATACTGGCAATTGTTAAGTATGATGATAACTGAAAGAAAAGCCCAAAAATGGCATAGTGATGCACACCTTTGACCCCAGTATTTGAGAAGCAGAGACAGGCAATTCTTTGAGTTTAAAACCAGCCTGACATGCATAATAAGACGGGTCATCTTGGGCTACATAGATAGACTCTATCTCAAACAAAACAAAACAAAACAAAAACAAAAAACCTAATAAAACAACAAAAAGAAGACAAATTACTCACTTTTCCACTTAATTTTTTCCATTAGATGTTTCCAAATTTAAACTGTTTTAAAAAGAAATACATGAGAATTAACCATTTTATTAGATATGTTCATAGATATAAAGCAAATCTGTAGTAAAAAATTCTTTTTTATTTTATAGATGTAATTTAAATTTACTTTTACATAAATTGATTGTATTTTCATATTAGCCACAGTGTCATCCTTTGGGGGGAAAGTACAATATCTATTAGTTCATATGCAATTCAAAAATATACTTAACAAAGTAATTAGATTTATTTCCTGATGTTAAATCATTTCAATATTAAACTGCCATATTACCTAATTGACTAATTTTGAACTGAAAGAAGGCACTTTTAATTGAATAAACAAGCACTTAAATCTCACCAGCATGCCTAAATATGGATAAAATACAAAATTAGGAAGGTGTAGGGAATAAAAGTGTTCATTAACCTTTAATATTATAATGAAATGTATGATTCATATATTTTTAAAAGTAGAACATCACCAAAAAGGCATTATGTATATTTTCAAAATTCAACCAAAGACAAATAAGATAAACAAACTATGTAGAAGTCTCTTTTTATAATCTTCAGTTCAGGAAAATATGTACCAAGATAATCTTAGCAGTCTTATAGTATTTCGGCTAAGTTCAGTGTAAATATTAGCTATAGTCGCAGTATTTAGCAAATTATTTAAAATAGATGGGATGACAAAACATAATCCACACATCAAATGAGGTACAAGAAGAACAGAGGAGTGGCCCCTTGTTCTGGAAAGACTCAGTGAAGCAGTATTCGGCAAAACCAGAACAGGGAAGTAGGAAGGGGTGGGTGGGAGAACAGGGGGAGGGAAGGGGCCTTATGGGACTTTCAGGGAGTGGGGGGCCAGAAAAGGGGAAATCATTTGAAATATAAATAAAAAATATATCGAATAAAAAAAAGATAGATGAGATGAGATGTAGACTAAAAATACTAATTATATTGTAACGTATGAAATATGAAAAATTAATCTTCTGAATATTCATTAATTCTCTTTTCAAATTTTCCAAACTGGACTGAATTCTAGAGTTCCCGCATGGCATGACATAGTAAAGTGAGAAGAAAAGAAAGATATCCTTTATGCTCTGTTTTTGGGTTGATTGTGTCCCGCAACTGCTCAGCCACAGGGAGCTGGACTATATGATGACAGTCACGTCCTCTGCCTGTGAAGGGGTTTGGGGCATTGCCCTTGCATGACTCTTGGCCACAAATCTATGGAGGGCTGAGACCTTGTGTCAGGAGCCTACTGTCTGGGAACCAGGCAAAACACCTGCCATCCCTTTAGGGTCACCAGGGTTTCTAACCTTAGCTCAACCAGGAACCAGGCTGCCTTTCACGGTCCTACACTCACTGTAAGGGAGCTTCATTCCATATGTTCTAGGATGTGTCTTTCCAGAGGATCAAAGTCAGATTTTTGCATTAACACTGAAGGTGAAAATATTGAGTAGAGAAGGAATAAATTTCAAGACCATAAGAGAAGTTTCAACATTTAAATAAATTCAAACAATACTCCTAAGCCCACAGAAATCAGAAGAGGTAGGTTTCAGAGGTGGGGATACTCCGCATTCGAGGAGCAAAGAAACTGTAAAACTGACAAAATATGCCCGGCAGTGGTGGCACACACTTTTAATCCCAGCACTTGGGAAGCAGAGGCAGGCAGATCTCTGAGTTCAAGGTCAGCCTGGTCTACAGAGTGAGTTCCAGGACAACCAGGACTACAGAGAAACCCTGCCTCAGAAAAAATAAAAAAAGAAAAAAAACCTGACAAAATGTAAGAGTTCTCTGATGTCATTTTTAAATTGAAAAGTAGCCTGTTCTTCAAAACGCAGAAGATGGGGTGCGAGAGTCTTGAGTGTTGCAGGGGTGCATTACAAGTTCAACATTGACTTGTGGGAAGGGAAGGAGGGAAAAGACAGTGTCGATAAAAACATACTCAAATTTTTGGTAATTGATATTTGCCTTTGATTTCAAGACTGGTAAGATTGAGTAGAGACCAGATGTTTATTAACTGCAAAATGTAACTCAAAAATTCTGGTAGAATCTATACATATATAGAGATCAAAATTATTGTAGAATTCCATTTTTGGTTTTCATGCTTTGGCAAGGAGATTTCATGTATAGACAGCCTTCATTCTGTCAAATGAGTCAAAGGGTCGTTGAGTGGTTGACATCACACAAAGCAGGCAACATTTTATATCCATGGATTCCATATACAAGGATACAAATAAATTCCAACTGAAAAGATTTGAGGAAAATAGTCTCCACTGGACATACACAAATGGTTTTTCCTTGTCACGATTCCTAAACAATACAGTCTAATAACCATTTGCCTTGCAAAAATAACCTAGTAGGCATTGAGTAATCTAAAGATGATGGAAGTGCAGGAGGGATGGGTGTCAGCTATAAGCAAGGCATTTTGTTATCTGGGGAGCATGTGTCCTGGAACCAATCAGCCTGAGGCACAAAAGGGCAGCTGTTTATCTTTATTGGCTTATATAACCAAATGATTAATCAGGTCATTTCCCCTTATTTCTAAGTCAAGCACAATCTGGAGTTTGGATATACAGTAGTGGAATTCAGTAAGGCTTTGTGAAAAATCAACTACTGTGTCTCCCCTTATTTTCACACTAAAGAGAGATGAAAATAAAACAAATGGGGTAGAACTATATGGGGGATTTGCCAAACTGTCATTTCTCTTTAAACAGAATGTTCTACACATCCTTGTAAACAAGAAAAACAAAATTGGATGACATGTATAGTTGCATTTTTTAAGTCTTAATTTAAATTTCCTTACTAGGGAGGCAGAGTAGAAAACATACCTAGAAAACAATCTATTTCTTTGGGCCTTAAGACTTTTGTCTAAAACCATTCTCAACAGTAAAAGAACTTCCGGGGGAATCAGTATCCTGGACCTCAAGTAGTACTACAGAGCAATAGTGTTAAAAAAAACTGCATGGTGCTAGTACAGTGACAGGCAGGTAGATCAATAGAATAGGATTGAGGACCCAGAAATGAACCCACATACTTGATCTTTGACAAAGATGCTAAAACCATCCACTGGAAAAAAAAAAAAAAGATAGCCTTTTCAACAAATGGTATTGGCTCAACTGGAGGTCAGCATGCAAAAGAATGTGAATTGATCCATTCTTATCTCCTCATACTAAGCTCAATTCCAAGTGGATCAAAGACCTCCACATAAAACCAGACACACTGAAACTAATAGAAAAGAAACTGGGGAAGACCCTGAGGACATGGGCACAGGGGAAAATTTCCTGAACAGAACACCAAGAGCTTATGCTCTATGATCAAGAATTGACAAATGGTACATCATAAAATTACAAAGTATCTGTAAGACTAAGGACACTGTCAATCAGACAAAATGGCAACCAACAAATTGGGAAAAGATCTTCACCAACCCTACATCCGACAGAGGGCTAATATCCAATATATACAAAGAACTCAAGAAGTTAGACTACAGAGAGCCAAATAACCCTATTAAAAAATGGGGTACAGAGCTAAACAAAGAATTTTCACCTGAAGAACTTCGAATGGCTTAGAAGCACCTTAAGAAATGTTCAGCATCATTAGTCATTAGGGAAATGCAAATCAGAACAACCCTGAGATTCCACCAGTCAGAATGGCTAAGATTAAAAACTCAGGATACAGCAGGTGTTGCTGAGGATGTGGAGAAAGAGGAACACTCCTCCACTGCTGATGGGAATGCACGTTGGTACAACCACTCTGGAAATCAGTCTGGCAGTTCCTTAGAAAACTGGGCACAACATTCCGGAGGACCCTGTTATACCACTCCTGGACATATACCCAGAGGATTCCCCAGCATGCAATAAGGACACATGCTCCACTATGTTCATAGAAGCCTTATTTATAATAGCCAGAAGCTAGGAAGAATCCAGATGCCCCTCAATGGAGGAATGAATACAGAAAATGTGATATATTTACACAATGGAATACTACTCAGCAATTAAAAACAATGTATTCATAAAATTCCTAGGCAAATGGTTGGATCTGGAAAATATCATCCTAAGTGAGGTAACACAATCACAAAAGAACATACAAAATCAACTTTAAGTTTCTTTTAATACCAGACACAATGAGAATGCCATATAAGTAGTTGTTGGGCGATATTGTTTAACATAATGGTTAAGAAAATATCTGAACAGGTAAACATAGACAATATGGTTGCTGTTGTCATACTTGCATCTTCAGACCAAAGCAAAGAAACAGAATACATACCACTAACCACAAAAATGCCCTCAGTCTTGCCTTGGCCTGTCATCAGGGCATGTATGCCTGGGCTTCTGCCCTTTTCCACTCTAGCGAATTCCAACTCTTCCACCTGCCTGTGAATCTCTACCAAGTGATACCAGCTGTTTCTCTTTGCCACAATAGCTCTGCAATGTTATTATCTGATGGTTTTGTTTTGTGTTGTGTTGTTTTTATTTCCATGCCAAAGAAGAACAAAGGGAATCCTATGATCAAATTGTAGAAGTTTTCATAAAAGACAAAATAATTTGGAAATTAAAAAGACATAGCATGAGATATTTACCTAAATATAGTTTACCCAGAGGATTCCCCAGCAGGCAATAAGGACACATGTTCCACTATGTTCATAGCAGCCTTATTTATAATAGCCAGAAGCTGGAAAGAACCCAGATGTCCCTCGATGGAGGAATGGATACAGAAAATGTGGTATATATACACAATGGAATACTACTCAGCAATTAAAAACTTTGAATTCATGAAATTTTTAGGCAAATGCTTGGAACTGGAAAATATCATCCTAAGTGAGGTAACCCAATCACAAAAGAATGCACATGGAATACAGTCACTGATAAGTGGATATTAATTAGCTCAGATGCTCTGAATACTGAAGGCACAATTAACATATCAAATGATTCCCAAAACGGAAGGAAGGAGAGGGCCCTGGTCCTAGAAAGGATTGATGCAGCATTGTAGGGGATTACCAGGACAGAGAAATGGGAGGGGGTGATTGGGAAATGGGCAGAGGGAAGAGGGCTTATTGGACTTATGGGGAGGAGGGATCCAGGAAAGGGGAAATCATTTGGAATGTAAACAATGAATATAGAAAATTTAAACAAACAAACAAACAAAAAAGGTAAAATGTTAGCCTGGTGCATGCCTTTAATCCCAGTACTTGTGAGTCAGAGGCCTGTGGATCTCTGAGTTTGAGGCCAGCCAGGTCTACAAAGTAAGTTCCAGGACAGCCAGGACTACACAGAGAAGCCCAGTCTTAACAAAACAAAACAACAATGAAACAACAACAAAAACAAAAATATTGCTAAATATAAACAAATGCATAATCTGTCACCACCCCCTTGCTAACCAGTAAGCTAATGTTAGTAAACAATTTGTTTATTTCAGATAATGTATTACCGTCTTAATAAAGTATTATTTTCCCAATTTTTAATAGATTATTCCATGGAGATATGCTGTAGAGAGTAAACAACCTATCATTGTTATGTCTTTTACTTCAGGAAACAAAACATCTTTTTCCTTAATGTGGGCAGGAGGTAAGATGAAGCATGATTCTCCATTTAAAACTCACATTAAGTAAGGGATTAGGTCAAATCTTTTCTGACCCTTGACCTTCTGATTTAAGAGGGAAGTGAGCAGAAAGCGCAGACCAAGGCACAGAGCATAAATTGAAATATTTATTTCACCACTCTCCCTGCTTTCTTTGAAAGTTATAAGTTCCAGAGCTCAATACATTTAGATATTTAGTTCATGCTGTATCAACACAATGGTTTTATTAAAACTATGCATTCCAAGTAATTTGGTAAAATAAAAAAAAAAAACAATAGTATTGTTCATGTCACCCAAGAGGAGGTGTGTCAGCCGGGTTTTCTAATTATCTAAGTTCAAATTCCGCGAGTATTGACCATCACTTACTGAATGTTTTTAGCAGGCATGTTTGCAAATGTCTTTATTATTCATTTGGTGACCTAAATGCCCCCTTGTCCTTTCTCAGGTAAATACAGAATTAAACATCAACATCATAGCCATCTCAGAGGCATTTGTGTTTATACCCATCTCTAGAGATCACTGAACCTGAAAAAAAAACCCTGCTGTCTACTTCTTCCCTGATATATTTGTAAAAGTCCCATCACCATTATCTCCCTCTGCTAATAAAGTCCATTTGCTTTTTTGGCTATTATCTTTTGCTTGTCAGTCATAACTAATGGCACAGGATCTTGTTTAATTTTCCTCATCTATTATATTCCTGTCATGCTTTTATTTCCCTCTACATACAGGTCTTAAAAGGAGTCAAAGAAACTAGTTCATTAAAAAATTATTTGAATGCTTCTCACAGTACACAGGCTTTCATTTTGGTGCCGGGGCCAGCTCTCCACCTCATTTTTATTCTCACAATCAGTTCTTTCTCCAAACACAGAAGGGAAGTCTTTAAGACAATCTTTCTGAAAGTCTGTTATTCACTGTTATGATCTGTAAAGCCAATCTGTATGACAGTCAGCTTTAAGTTAGCCATGGTAACGAGGGAGTTATCGGCCTGTTATAATTAACTGAACACTCTCAACAGGAGCCAGAATTCAAGCAGGACATAGCTCTTTACCCTTCACAAAATCTGCTTTTAATATTTATAAATATTTGCAACCAAGCAGAATCATTCCGAACGTCTTCTTGTCTTTTGTGGTGAGCATACTAATAAATAGTAAGCCTATGGCAAAGAAAAGGTCAGAACCAATAGTCACAACATGGGAATGGACCACTGATCTCTGGCTCTAAAAAGAGTTTCTTCCAGGAAATGAGGTATGTGACTAACCAACCAAGTAAAGAAGATAACTATTCAGCATTGACATCCTTTCTGTATCAATTTTGCAAAGTGGATTTTCTATAATTTATAGTAATATAAAGAGGGTAATTATATTAAAATAATAACATGGTTAATTTCTTGGTTAATCCATGGAATTAGATTATATGTAAACCATTAGCTATTTCAATACACAGACTGCTTGACTTTACAATGAATATCAAGCACATGGGGCCCACAGGACAGCAAGTCACCTGAGCATCTGGGCAGGGGACAGTGGAGTTACATCTGGAGATAAAAAAAAAATTAAGTTAAAATAATCAAAAAATTAAGTTAAAATAAGTGAAATTGTATGCTCTCAGCATTTTACTATAGGCCAGACTACTTGAGAGTCATCACTGAACATGCTTCACATGGTCACCCGGAGACTTCTTCCTTTTTTCAAACAAAGCAGGCATGTGTTTGGAGCACGCCTGGTAGGAATGAGCTATTGCTAGTAGTGAGGACACCCTGTGTATTCATGGAATCAAAGAGATGTTAAGCCTTCTTCTATGAACTTTTTGTAGATAATTGACATAATTAACACATACCACAGAAGTTCTATCCTTCCTTCCTTCCCCATCACCTGCTTCTTTCTCTTCAGACCCATTTTCACTGCATAACCCAGGCTGGCCTTGAACTGGAGATCGTTCATCCCTAGTCTCTCACTGTTCAGATGATGGACATGCATCGGCATGTCCTGATCTCTCCTGGGAGATTTTTATAAAGTAAATTTAGGTGAGGGAGACACTGGTGAGAAGGGAAGGAGCACTTTCCTACTGGTTACAGAATTTTTAGAAAACCTTCTTAAAGTCATATTTGGACACAGTCTCTGGACCAAGTGCTTTGTTGCACTTTTTTTTGAGTTAGAATAAGAAGAATAAACTGTAACACAGAAGTGCTGCAGTGTGAGGAGGGAGCATGTCTTCTTCTGTCAAAAATATTGGTTCTGACAATTCTGTAAATTCATCTTTAACATGACATCTTCATTTGAGTGACAAATAACAGTTTATGAATTAAAGCAGAATTTATGTATGTGCTCCCAGAATTAAATTGCTGAAACTATAACATTTGATAAGAAAAAAATATATATCTATGTGTATCTGGGCCTCAGCTTCATGCACCTAACAGTGTTCTAAGCTCGGTGGACTGTGCCTTTCATATTCCCAGGTAACAAAGAGAAAATTAGACAGCAAAGTCGTCAAGAAGATGATGGGTAAGTGTTGGGCTCCTCTGACAGACATGAAATAGAAACAGGACTGACTTATAAAACAACTAAGATGGTACCTATCCAGTTGAGATACCTAAAGAAAAATCACAATTGGGTCAGTATTTAAAACAAGAATGACTGGAAACACTGGGCACACATGACACTCAGCGGTTACCTCACGGTAAAGAGCCTCTTGAGGAGTATCTCATGGAGTGAAAATGTCTGTTTCATATTACCAGCAGCTGCAGCAGCCTTGTCCCCTGCCTGTGCTCTTTCTAGTCAGGCTTGGCCTGTGCCTTCCTTTTCTCTTTGGGAAGGTCTAGTGACTTATACATCTACGGGCATATCAAGAATTTTATTTGATCCTTACACACAAACCTATAAGACAGATTTGTGTGTTAATTTTAAGGATTAGAAATAAATAAATACATAAAACTGGAGAAGGTAAATAGCTGTATGTAGTTCATTAAGAAGCCTTAAATGCAGCCAGAGTTCTCTTCCCTGACCTGTGACAATATCTGAGGCAGATTCTATAGTTTCCCAGTCACTTTCAGGCATTAGAACAGTTTTATTTTTCCAGATACAATCTGAAAGGTACAATCTTTTCTAAATCAAACCTTCAGTCTTTCAACCAATGCAGAACTCCGTTTCTGTTCCCATGACAAACTTAGGCCTATAACCATGAGGAGGAGAGTAGGTTTAGAGCCTCGGGAAGGGAAGGGGGCACATGATCAGGAAGAGGGGAAGAAATGTCCCTTCCTTTCTTCTACCTAACCCAAGTCCTACCCACTCAATCGTTCATGATCAAGAACAGCAAGTAGATTGTTGGTAAAAAGAAAACAACTCATAAAATTCTTTAAAGAGTCAAGCGTCCTCTCTTAGCTATAAGTCTTAGAATCTGTTCCATTTGCCTAATGGAACTGACAGAGCAGCTTCTTAGATCCTGACTTCTAGGGGCTTATACTATATTACTCCAATATGTCTTCGGTAACTTCTTATTTCAATTCTTCCTCAGTTCTTGGCCTTTGCTTGTATGCTGCATGGAATCATTTTTCCCTCAGGGATCCATCGCCCTAGAAGGTGTCTCTTTAGCATTGTGACAGCCCAGTACTAAAGGGACAGTCCCAGGACTGATCTAGACCAGACCAAATGCCCTGCTCCTCACAAATATCACCCTCAGCAAACACTGTGATAGTCTGTCCAAGCGAATGATGGAAGTTCAGGTCTTTTCTTAGTGTAGTTGTGTTCTCTAAAAGTAGGGAGTAGGCCAGAGGCTTACTAGTCTATACTTGGAGCTATGATCCCAAGAAATGAGAGCAGGCAAGGGAGGGGAAACAGAAGTCAAAGCCAAAACAGTATGATTTAGGAAACTGGCAAAAGCATCCCATCATGATGGGTCACAGGCTTTTAGGAAGCACAACTCCGAGCTACAGTAATCAGAGTAGAGGGAAGAGAGAAGACCAACCCTTTTCTCATCTCCAGTTGGCCCTGTGGCGATCCAAAGTCCTTATAATTTCAAACTCAGTAAGAACGATTCCAAGGTCATTGCCAAGAAACTATAACCAGGAAGTAAAAGTTTTGCAGTCTGGCTCTAGGGAAGGTTGCTGTCTTCTCATTGTGCTGGTAGCAAATTACAGTAACAACTAGAATGGCAGGTAGGTACATAAGAGGGGCCCAACACACTGTCTGTCACCTGTAGTCTGTATCTTTTTCCAGATGCGCTAGGATAATTGATTTTTCTAAAGTATGAAAATCATAGTTCTCATGACAACATAAAATCAGCAGGCATCCAGATTATCTTTAACTCCCTGTGTGATAAGGGAACAATATGATGCTAAAGTGAACGAAAATGAGAACCCAAGGTGCAGGTGGCTGGCAGATGCCTCAGTGGGCAAAAGCAGTCGCAGAGCAAGCCTGACAGAGCAAGCCTAACAACCTGAGTTCAATTCCAAATGTGTGTGTGTGTGTGTGTGTGTGTGTGTGTGTGTATCATCATATATATACACATATACACATATATACACAGACATAACATGCAGGGCTTCGGTGATGGCAGAATGGAAAGGTATGGCTTACTAGACACAGAGATAACCACAAACAACCAAAGATCTAGCCCTCTCTCCTGGTCTCAAACTTCTTCACATTTTCTTAACATAGTTATCCAGAAATATTCTAATTTTTATTTTCTCAAATGATCATAAGCTATTCAAGACTATATTTTTGGTGTAACCTAAAATACAAAAAGGTAGATCTATTGGTTAAGGACCAGAAAACTGTGGCCCTTGTACCAAGCAAGTCTTAACAGTGTGATTTTTTTTTAAATATAAAATTTAATTTGAATAATATCACATATGCAACTACTTTTACTCAGCAGCAACAGAGCTCAGAGGTTGTAACAAAGAACCATGACCCAAAATAGCTGAAATATTTACTGTTTGGGTCTGTACAAGACATGTTTGTGAGTTCCACTTTGATCAGCAAGCAGCAGCTGCTGCAGCATAAAACAGCAATGTTCCGTGCCTTCTTCCACCACAGTCTGAGCATCAAGGATCAGGAGAGTGGGTGAAACACCTTCCTAGAGCCCTTCTCCTCTCTACTTCATCACCAGAAATGACAGTGTCCCGAAATGCATAAACAGCCAAAACTAGGCAACTCCTTCCCGATAGAAACTGGGCAGAACCATCTCCTTCAGACTGTGGGTGTTTCACATTCATATTAATGACTCTGCAATGGAACTCTAAGATTACACCCTCCATTACTGTCCACAGTAAGCTGCTTAGGAGCTGAGATTCAAAGCCAGGACTTGTAGTTCGAAGCTTGCTTAGATGTTGTCCTGGCTTCACAGGCTTAAGCTATCTCTTTCGGAGCCATTTGCTGCTATTTTAAAAGATGTTAGATAGCAGGAGAGCCCGAGGGTGAGAAAGAATGTTTGGGGCAGAATGCTTGACACCTCTTTACTGCTTCCCCAGCATCCAGATGGAAGAGGAAACAGGGTCGGCTTCCACACCAGCCTGGCAGAGGAAATAGGCATCTGCCTCAGGACGGTATTTCTTACCGCAGATAGCAGCCAGCAGAGCTTTGAGATCCAAAAGAAAAATGTGCCTTTGCTAAAAAATGCGAGATTAGAACCCAACCATATTGAACTCAGTTTTAAATGCATTCTCTCTCTCTCTCTCTCTCTCTCTCTCTCTCTCTCTCTCTCTCTCTCTCTGTCTCTCTCTCTCTGTCTCTCTCTCTCTTCCTCTCTCTCTCCCCTTCCTCTCCCCACCAACAACAAAAACAACACATCTTCACATTGCAAAAGTGTCCAGTAAGATGCTAAGACACTTTCACCTTCTTAATGAAATCAAACCAAAGGGAACTCAAGCAAGCTAACAAGGGTCCCCAACCTAACAAGGCCACTGTCAGAGTTAGGGATGAACTGGTAACTACTTGAATGTTTAGTGCCAAAAGGTCTCTCAGGGAAGAGCATGTCCCAGTGGAGACTCAGTAACTGAGGAAACATGGAATAATAAGGGGACGCTGAACTTTACAAAGTTTCCTGTGTATCAGGACTCAGCCATTCTCATGAAAGGTAACTTCATGGGGACCCTTGTTAGCTTGCTTGAGTTCCCTTTGGTTTGATTTCATTAAGAAGTTGTCATCTGGGGCTGGAAAGATGGCTCAGTAGTTAAGAGCACTTGACTGCTCTTCCAGAGGTCCTGAGTTCAATTCTCAGCAACCACATGGTCACAACCATCTGTAATGAGACCTCGTGCCCTCTTCTGGTGTGTCTGAAGAGAATAAGAATGTACTCACATACATAAAATAAATAATTTCATAACAAAAGCCCCGATGATGTTTTAAAATTCAAAGGGGAAAAAATCCTAAGGAACATGATCACAAAGCACCCAAACATTCTAGTGGTCACCGTTGAACAGATGTCACTTTTTCCCTCCATTTGGATAGATTTTTCTTGATGTATGGTCATATTATCTGAATATATAAATAGCAGCCCTGGTGGGTTAGTGGTTTAAGTCAATTTTAAGTCCTTTGGTGGATTTTAAAAAAAAAAAAAAAAGCTATGTGGCAATTTATAATGTGCTTTCTTGTATTTTTCCAAACCAAATAATTTTGCAAGGTACATTTTGAGTGAAATTTGATAAATGCCAAGAAGGTATAACCGGAAGATGGTGTAGTCTGTGCCCAATATAAATAACAGCAAAGGTACCTGCTTTCAGCTGTGCGAATGATTTTAAGATGCTTCTCCAATTATTGCTCTGGAACATCTCTGCTCATGTCAGCAAATAGTAGCAACCCAAGAAGGCAACCAAGATACCCTAGAGTCCAAGCTTGCGATGATCCCATTCATACATGCTTCTGAGAGGCAAGAAGACCTGGTGGAACGAGAGGGTGCTTCCTGGTCTTTCCTCTCGACACCTACCTTGAGCACAGTTTCCACCGCCAATAGCTGCCGTCACAGAGAATATTTTGATTGCGTCTGACCCAGTGTTATATGAGTCAAGAGGAAAATTATTTTCTCATCAATCATGCTACCCCAATTCCATCTGTAAACACATGTGTAAACAGATATTCCCTCCAGGGTGAGAGGAGCAGGAAACAGTGCTGTTCCATCTTTCAAGCAGTTGTTAAACTTTGTTAGATCTTCATCTTCAGAACATACATTTTATGTTAATCTATATTTATATAATATGGTGATTTTGCCATATTTTTTGTAAATAAAATTCACAAGCATGAAACCATGAGATAAGCTGTAATTGCATCCCTAACACTTTTATTTTAAAATTTTATTTAGGTTTGTCATGCTGGAAATTGAACTCAGTGCCTTGCACATGCTAAAAAGGAGACTTATCACTGAACCAAACTCCCAGTCACAAGTTACTTTATAATACTTACATTTTCAATAAATCTATAAAAAAGGAACTTAAGGCAATTTATATATGTATAGGTCTGAACATCCATTAATACTAGAAGACATAAAGATCAATGCATATCACATAGATAGATATAAAAGTATTTGTAAAGCCCGGCATGGGTATATTGAACTCTGATAGAGTGCATGACACTCATAAGGACTCAAAAAAATGTTTGTTGAGTCAATGAGAGTAAACATGTTTATCCAAGGGGAAGAAGTAGGTCATCCAGAGAGGAAGAAGGGAGGAGAAATTGGAAATGTAGGAAGAAAAAAGAAAGAATGGAAGATATGGGACCTTGGAAGTCACCACAAAAAAACAAAACAAAACAAAACAAAAACCTCATAATCAAGGGGAGTGTAAAACAAAAAGAAGTTACCAGTCTAACTAAGTAAGAGAAATGAATGAGCCAGAGATATCCCTCAAAAAATGAAAGACTCTGGAGCAATAAACTATAGACAGTTTAGGAGCAGGGGCTACTGTTATCTTTTCCTACTTAATCCTTCTCTGTTTTCCTCTTAATGAGCAAATTCATTTTTAACCTAAGCCTTCATTCTTTTCCTTTGTATAAAATTTTCATTCAATGACTTGACTCTAATAATAACATAGTAAAAGTAATAAAATAGAATAGGAGGAAGGGGAATTGTATTAAGTGCTGGCTCATCCTTGATAACACCTAAGTCTTTTCTATTGAAAGCACCTAAGTACGGCGAGTGGGTTCCAATAACAGGGTGGACGCTGCTTTGCCCTGCATGCCTCCTTGATAATCACACAGCACCTCTTCCATCCACTCTCTTTGTGCAGGCAGTCCTAAGGCCATCTCTCTGCAAAGAGAGAATTATACTCAGCTTGATATGGAAGGCTACATTGTAAAAACATGGTTGTAGTCCTCTTCTGCCACAGGGCTTTCTGAAGCTCCAAGTGGCATCTGAGGTCTACAGTTATATCTTTTGCTATAGCTTTTCTTTATGACCCCTAATTTTTCAATCGCTAGTTTCTTGCTCAGTTAGTTTCTTTATTTAGCGTCCTCAATGAGAGTCCTCTTCCAACTATAGAAAGAAAACTCCCTTTTCCACATACACATAGTGGAAGAAAATATTGCCATGGACCCAAGATTCTTCTTCTAAACACAGAAGGTCTGACTTCTCCTGTTCCTGCTCTTGGCAGAACCAGCCATTGTTCCCCTAGAGCCTGTTCTGATTAAACACGTTTTGTCCCTGTGAAGCATCCTGTTGGATTTTGCCGCCGATGTAATTGTGTGGAGAGATGATGGAGACTCCGGAAGGCATGTGATGTCACAGGGGATCTGCCTTCACACTTGGATCAATGCCTCTCAGTTGTCGGAACCTGGCCCTTTTCTGTTTCATTGACACATGCTTGCTTGCCTTCTATTTCCTGCCCTATGTGAAAGTAGCATACAGCTCGAAACCAAAAACAGAATAGATAGATGTTGGCATAATGCACTTGGACTTTTGGAAAGATAAACCAAAAATAATAAGTCACAGAAACAGAAAATAGTCCAAGGTAGCGCGTCATTGTGTAGCTCTTGCAGTTGTCTTACCCTGCAAAGGTGCCATGCATTTCAGTCTCCCAAATGAAATTCTAATTAGCTCTTGAAATCAGGGTGTCTTGTTTTTCTATACCTGCTTAAGCCTAGCCCTAGCTATTCATTTCTGTCTTAACAGTCATAATGCCACACTATAAAAGTCCTAGTTGGGCACATGGACCAGTCCTAATCTGGTTCTGAAGGTTATCAGCAGGATGACACTGACTGAGTCGTTATTTTCTCATCACTAACCTGGGGATCTGGAAACCTGATCAGCATGTACCACACATTGTTTAAGAATCAGCTCAGGCTAAGGTGAATATAGTACAAAGATCATAAAACTTTTTGTGATCAACATTCTGTGTCCTGAAATATAATTAATTTTGATTCTTTGAGAGAAGATGTTTGTGATGGTTTGTATATAGGTGGTCCAGGGAGTGGCACTACTATAAGGTGTGGCCCTATTGGAGTAGGTGTGGCCTTGTAGGAGTAGGTGTGTCACTGTGGGCATGGGTTTAAGATCCTCATCCTATCTGCCTGAAAGCCAGTATTCTGTTAGCAGCCTCCAGAAGAAGATGTAGAACTCTCAGCTCTGCCTGTATCAAGCCTGCTTAGATGTTGCTATGCTCTCGACTTGTTGATATTGGACTGAACCTCTGAACCTGTGAGCCAGCCCCAATTAAATGTCCTTATAAGAGTTAAAAAAAAAAATCAGCTCAGGATATATAGGCTGTGAAAATAAAAGATGCTATTTTCAATAGACAGTTTCTAAACATATAGTTGTATAGATATTTAACATATAATTATCCTTTATTAGTAAAACTTGTAAAAATTTTGTACCTGCTATTAAATATTTCCTCTGCACCATTAATATGCCAGATTTGATACACTACTGACTTTAAACATTTAGTGTCATGAATCTAAACTGTACAAAATATAATTATTAAATGCACTTTTGAGGAACCAAGTAAAGTTTTAAAACAGTCACATTGAGTGGTTTCTCTGCCCAGAATTTAAATTCTAGGCAGAGAAAGAGAGAGAGAGAGACAGAGAGAGAGAGAGAGAGAGAGAGAGAGAGAGAGAGAGAGAGAGAACATCCCAAGGAACACATACCAAAAAGGACACAGTAGTTTCCTACAAGCTTCCTACAAACATCCTTACAAAACTCACTGTATCCTTGGAAGTCTGTTCGGTGCTTTACCTGTGGATAGTCTTAAAAACACTTGTCAAGAAAATATCACCCACCATCATCACATACTCTATTTTTGTTTTGTTTTGTTTTTACAAAAAACTTACAATTCACCCTCAAGCCAATGAGTATTTGCTACTGCAGTAGCCATACAATCAAAGCAGAATACATTTCTAACCATTCTTCCAGTAATCCAAGGAACGAAGGGCATCAGCATTGATAGAGGGATTATACAATCTGAGAGCTGTGGCTGGAGCTACATCCCGCGTGCCTCTTTCTGCTGTTCCTGTGTCTCTCCTTCCCAGTCTTCCACTCCCATCTGACTGCTGGGCTCAGTACTTCTTTATTCTAGTCTCTTCCCTTCCAGACACCATTCCTTCTGTTTCCTTGCCTTTATACTCTACCCTAAGGGTTTTAGAGATGACATTTATAGTTTTGACTCCTTGGAACCATGATGGATCAAAAGATGAAGAAATTTGTCATGCCACTAAAGCACAAACTTTCAAATGCATTATAAGACTATTGTGAGATCAGAGATCATTTTAATAAGGAAATGTACCCATTAACTTTCCTCCAAGATGTATTAAACAGGCAACGTTTTGGTTCTCAAAATAAAACCTGTGATCACTGCAAGGAATCCAAATACAGAGAACATGCAAATGCGATGATTCTCAGGAAAAATAAAATTCACCAAGTAGTCCAAGGGCTAGATTGTTCTAATTGCTCTATTCCTAAATCTTTCTTGTGTATCTTGCACGGCCTCCCCACTCAGTGAATAAAGCTACCCTCTCACTTTTGGATCAGCCATATAATCATTAAAATAAAGCATAAAGTTACAAATTTTAGTAAATTAAACCGCAAGGTCCCCAGGTGGAAATATGGTGCTCTCCCTTGCAAGCCTAGACCCCAGGGGCCCAAGTATATTTCTGGTCAGTGTTGCTCCTCTCTCAGTTTGGGCAGAACAGGAAACAGAATCAGAGAGCCAGACCAGGACCATCTATATCAGTCTAAACCAATACTATCTTCATGCACATGAAAGGCCCCACCCAGAACAACAGAGCTATCTCACTGACCCCTGAAGCATGAGCGAAGAACATAATTTCTTATATCCCATTAAATCCGTGGTTGCTTGTGATATGCATTTCCATCTTGAAAGGTAGTCAGTATAGTCTTTTAGGGGAAATATGTAAATGTAGAACATAAAGGCATACTGACTGCAGAAAGAATCCTTGACTTGCCACTAAATATCTATTAACATGTATTCTCCCTTCCTACTCATCCTGCATATTGAAACATATGATGGAGTGGAGAATGTTTTTGCTGCACATTTTTCCTTTTAATACAGAGAGCTAAGACCCTTCCAACATATCTGTTACCTTTCACATCATTGACTCCAAGAACTAAGTAGACATATCAGCATCTTTTAGGGCTCCTAATGAAGGTCAGATTTATTCTTTGTGGTTTCTGGAGATGGCAGCCCCAGTAGCTTATTTAGTATTTCTGAGAAGGGACAGATTAAAGGTGCATAACTGTCTAATCAGATTTGCTCACTGGAGCATATGAGGAGTGAATTACTTCAGTCTCAGTTTCAACTGGGCTCAGAGAACGGATGCAGCATACAAAGATGAGTACCTTCGCCTTCATGTTTGGTATCTAGAGGAAAGAGCGCCAAAGCATGGTTCCAGGGAGCTCAAGCCTTTCAAACACATAACAGATCCTCAAGATCAGAAAAGTGGGGAGAAGTTGCCAGGATTGCCTGTTGTTACTCGAGATGCTGTTGCACTGAATGCTTTGCTTTTAAAAGGCTGAAGAATGATCAGTGACAGCCCTGCTTTCCATTTCCAACAAGTGGATTTGCTAAGGTTAAAGCAAGCATAAGAAAAAGAATGAAGAGTAACAAGCAGAGACAGAAGCAGCAGACAGATGGCAGAACATCCAACACAGAGGACTGGACAGCCTGACTAGGAGAACAAACAAAGGTCACACCATCAAACCAGGGCCTTACAAACACTGAGCAAAACTCAACTGGGAGAGCAAACAGTTGAGACAGGGTAGCCAAGGCAGAGCATCTTCACTAACCTCTTCATAGACCAGCTTTCAACTTCCTCTTTACTGTAGACAATTTGGCACAATGGGATAAACAATAGCAGTATCTGTTGGAATGTTTTCTATCAGTTCTCAAAGACATTCTGTGTTTTAATAACTTTAGCTGCTTGCTATTTGCCTTTTTTTCCCTATCAAAATGGAGGTGGGAAGGGTTGGGCAACCTGCCCTAGAATGAGGTGTTTTAGAGAACACTTGAAATCTAAGTAGACTGGAAGAACTAATGAACACTGGTCTCCACTGATGCCACACACGTGAGTGGCATTGTGTGGCTCTGAAAGTGGAGGCTCCCTCAGTCTCTAGAAGTGGAGAAGAAACCCTTCCTGTGACCAGAACACTTTATCTCCATTTTTGTATTTTAAGACTTGCCACAAGAATATTCTAGTGTGGTAAAAAGTCAAGCTCATCTGAGTAAGTAGAGGTGACAGAAATTAACATAAAGGTCTATAGACAGAGGGTACTGAATACTTTATCTGCTGGAAGTTACAGATATGGCACATTCCCTAGGTCCTAAGCCAGATGTCCCAAGATAAAATGAGAACATTTGAGCAGGAAAGAAGGATCTCTGTGTTCATTTGCTGTTATACTCTTAGATGCACAAAAGTCATCATAATTGTTATTTTTAAAAAGCCAATGAAAGTTTTGCCTTGGGGATGCTAAGAGTAAGCACTTCCCCCCAAGATATTAAAGGAATTTCCATTGTTTATATTACCCCCATCTTTTTCTGGCCCAACACAGATGACATCCTGCTCCTGCTCCTGGAGAGAGGAGGGCAGTCCTGCATTCCAGAGGAAATCTCACTGTGAGGGGAGAGGCTACAGCTTAGAAGCACTATTGGAGCCTGGAACACACGTTTGTCCCTGACAAACCAAGCTAAGAGAGACTATGAGAAAAACAAGGCAGCTCAGTTCATCTCAGGAAATGCAAGAAGGATTAGGGGGTGGGGATGGAGGTGGGGGCAATGAGAAATGGACTCTACAAAGATCAATTGCCCAAGGAAGGAACAGAAGCAGAGCAGCTTGGCATGCACACTCACCCTCCCTGGAAGACCTCTCTCAATCCACTACATGATCTTCACTCTTGCAGAAACATTTCAAGTTCTCAGTTCAAGCTGGATGACGGGAGACTTTTAAGCTACTTCAATTCAACAAGAAGTTATTAAGCATCCACTTTGTACAGGGCACTGTGCCAGGTGATACGGAAGCAGTAATGATGAACAAAACATGGATACTGCCCTCAGGGAGCTTTTGGCCAAGAGAAGACATAAACAGAAATAATAAAGGTAACTACAAGATACTTTGGTGTGTGCTCTAATACAGGAAGCACGCAGGAAAAAGATTAAAGGTAGCTGACATGGAAGAAGTAAGCACGATCCAAGGAAGCCTTGTTGACCCAGTGGCCTCAGAGATGCATGCTGGGAGGTATAAAGGAACTGAGGAAGAGAGGAGGAGGGATAGGACCACAAACCCTAGCTGGGCTGCCTAAGAATAACTACTAACATTCCCATCTTCATGAAACTAATCCATCTGAAGAGGCCAAAGGCACCGGGAAGAATCTGAAAACGCAATGTGACCAAGATCACAGGCTAAAAGCAGGATAGAGGCGGACTCTCCATTCATTTCCCACCACCTTTTCCAGTTGTCCTAACAGACTATTCCTTTTGCTTGTAAGAGTTCGGCATGGTCCAGCATAGTTCCCCTGTAGCCCTCACCTATGCTAGTTACTACTAAAACAACCAGGATGAAAGCAGAGTGGAGATGGTTGGAATTAACAGACTGAATTTTGAACCTCTTGCCTTACTCATTTCATCTTTCCTCCAGATCCTCCCTAACTCCCTTTGCTCCAGTTTTTTAAGCTATCTGCTGGCATCTGATGTCTAGTTTATCATCACAATAAAGAATCTGACATGCTTTGGTAATTACATCATGTCTCTCATAGCTTCCAGCTCCAGGCATTCTACCCTGCATACTGCCAGTTCAATTTGAAGCAGATTCTTCTGGGTTCAAAGGGATCTAAAACGCATCATAAAAGCTGCTCCTATCCTGCAAAAAAATATTAATGATGGCCAATGGGGCAATTGGGCATTTAATTGCATTTAGAAATCTTTTTTTATTTATTTTAAGGTAATCATCCCAGTGGACAAAATAAAATGCAGCATTTGTTGCACAAATGTATTCAAACTGGATACACTGCTAGGACCCCCCCCCCCCCCCCGCTTTTAAAAATTCTGTAGAAAAGCACATGTTGATGTTCTTGCTTTAACAAGCAATAAGACCTGGCTACAGGGCTGTGCTCTGTGTAAGTATCATCTGGGCCATGAGCTGCATGGCATGCAATGGTCAAATATAAGTTAAGGTTCCCTGTTGTACTCACCAATAGTCCATCAAAATACACATGCTAATTGCTTAGTGAACAACTGGTTCTAGCCAGATCATTTAGCAAAAGATCTGCAGAAACTGCTATTTTCTAGTCAATAGCTGCAAAACCGAAACAAGTGCTAGTAACGGAAAGTTATGAAGAAAACTATCTCCCTCTGCCTCAGTTTCTTTGAGTAGTGTGGGGATGGATGGCGGCCGCCTTGTGGAGGTGCTGTGGGAAATGAGTGCATTGAGTTTAGAGTGCTTCAAAGCCCCACTGGACACACAGTGAGCACCCAGTCAGCGCAGGACGGCAGGACGAGCATATGCAAGGGCAGCCATCCATCTCTCAGAGGCAACCCAGGGACTGGACTCAATCCAAAGCATGCTGCTTGGAAAGCTGTTCTAAAGAAAGAATCCCTGCTTGGTAAAAGCCTCAGCCTTCCTCCTTCCAAGCCCAACCCTTCCAGCCCTTGAAGCCTTGACCACAGCATAGTTCTGTGGCTTTTCAAGTGACCACACACATCAGGAATTCTTTCCATGGCTGGCCAGGCCACTTTCCTTCCTATAGGCAGGGAGGCAGTAAAGAGCCAGCAGCTGTTGGAAATTTAGACACTTGACCTCCAGCCACTTCCCAACCTTAGGTCTCTCACTTCACTCTGAATCAGAGCATCTGAGAGTACAATGTAGCCTTACCCTGTCAGCTTCGGGGAACTCACACTTGACAAGTCCATAAACAAGTTTCAGGAAGGAAAGCCCAACTGCACCCATGCCTTACATGAGAATGCTCCGTTTTGCCTCCTCTTCCCCGATTTCCTAGGGACGCCTGTGCAGATCTACAGGTGCAAACACAACTATCAGACCCTGCAGAGGATTGTGTGGCAAGGGAGGAGAAGGGAACAACCTTGCCAGGCTTGTCCTGTGCACTAATCTCAGTGAAGGCTTTCCTAGTATTCAAAGCACAAGAGCACATGATTAGAAGATGTCTAGGTTTTTAGGATAGCCTCCCTTTCTGCTTTCTCAAGCAACTCTGGCACACAGAACACCTATCCATCCTTAGAAACACATATGGTCTGAAGTCTCATGGCTTCTGTTGGCTCCTGCTGACTCAGCTGTGAGATTGTTTATCCATTTCACAGATGAAGAAATTGAGTCTCAACACAGTTAAAACTCAAAGCAGTTACACTCTCACTCACATGTGGTAGGTAATAGGTTCTTGCTTTCTAGTATATCACACTCTCTCAATTCTACCCACACTTGAATTTATGGTCAAATGGGGGTGGGGGAGACAGAACAGAAAGTGGTCACCAGGGCTCACCTGCAGGGAGATCTGTCACTCAGACACTTAGGTGAGGTTCTGCTAGCCATTCTTGGAGCAGGGATTACAATTGTTCTCTCTCTCTCTCTCTCTCTCTGTGTGTGTGTGTGTGTGTGTGTGTGTGTGTGTGTGTGTGTGTGTGTATGTGTCTGCCTGTCTGCCTACATATGCACTTTATCCAACATGGAGATAGAGGGACAGGGCCAACAACACAATGACTGGAAGAAAGTAAGTGAGCCAGCCGGGCAGTGGTGGTGCATGCTTTTAATTCCAGCACTTGGGAGGCTGAGGCTGGCAGATTTCTGAGTTCTAGGCCAGCCTGGTCTACAGAGTGAGTTCCAGGACAGCCAGGACTACACAGAGAAACCCTGTCTCGAAAAACCAAAAGAGAGAGAGAGAGAGAGAAGAGAGAAGAAAGAAAGAAAGAAAGAAAGAAAGAAAGAAAGAAAGAAAGAAAGAAAGAAAGAAAGAAAGAAAGAAAGAAGGAAGGAAGGAAGGAAGGAAGGAAGGAAGGAAGGAAAGAAAGAAAGAAAGAAAGAAAGAAAGAAAGAAAGAAAGAAAGAAAGAAAGAAAGAAAGAAAGAAAGAAAGAGAGTTAAAGCTTCAAGAATGAATGAGAAGGGCTGTTTTCTTCCCAAGTGGAATCAGCATTGGCTGCTCCCAAGGAAAAGCAAGTAAAACTTCTGAACCTATCACCCCACTGGATACTTGGAGAGATCCAAGAAGCTGTAGGTAGGTTCAACCTCACTGATGTGGTCACAATGTAAACTGACAGATGAGGACACATGCATGAAGAAAGTTGGGAAGGGAACAGACTATAGCCTGTAGATAGAAAAGGTGTTTGTAGCAATATATGTCATCTGTACCAGTGATGCCATTTGTCTAATTGGTTTTTTTTTCCCCATAGAGATTCATCTTTAGAGTCCAGGCAAAAACTTGTCATCCCCATTTCTCCCAGGATTGCTCAAGAGCCTGAAGTAGGTCATAACATTCCAGAGATGGTACTGAGCACATCTCCAGCATTCGTTTTCAAACCAAGTATGGATTCAGACATTCACCAGGACCTCTCCTCCCATGAAGCTCCAGCAAGCTGCAAGGGGCCAGGATACAGATGTGAACGTGGGTTTCTCCATAGAAACATGAGAGAAGAAGGATGCTGCCTTCCAACACAGGAAGCTAGCTCTCCAGCTTTCCATGACTGCACTTCCTATGGACTCCAGATGCAAATGCAGCCCACGTGAATGCCTGGCCTCCCACTGGAGCCTCTTCATCTACCCTCCACGGTATGAGAAGTTGAAGGTATATTACTGGATGTATGACCTATTTTAGTAGCTGGAGGTCTTGCCTTCAGGGACCATGATTACTTAGTTCTGATCTTCTGTAGTGTCACAGCAAGGCTGTAAGAAGCCAAATTACTTAGAATTAAAACGTTTTAAGTGACATTAAAAATGCACAAGACATAAAGCTATAAAGTACACGAGACATGGGCTCTAGAGTGCCAGGGGGAAAAGATGTATGTGAACTAAGCTAACATGTGACAAGGAAGAAATACAGGTGGTGTGACCTTGCGTGAACTGGAAAGCCACCTAATTCCCTTTACTTTTGCCTTAGAAAACATTTCTAAGTTATTGTCTCAGGATATTCATATTGATTGCCTCCTTTTGCTTGTTTTTCTTTTTCTTTTGTGGTGTTGGGGATCTGAACTCTGGGCTGCATACCTGTTAGGCAAGCACCCCTACCACTGAGCTATTTCCCCAGCTATTCATGTCAATACAGTTACACTGTAAAATTCCATCTATTTCATTTGGACCCAGGAGGCACTTGAGCCCACACATATCACTTTATGTAACAGATGGATTTTGTGAAATTTTGAAGTAAAACGAATTTGGATATATCCTATCAATGTATAAGGAAATGGTGCCATTTAAGAAATGAGTTTCAGCAAATTATTAGGCATAAACTAAATGATTCTGAAAGGGGACCACACTTTTACAGAGGCATGGTCGTTGTAAATGTATCTGTATTTTCACACACAGAGGTTTCCTACAACGAGGAAAGACTGCCCTTTATTGTCTTATTACTTCTGATTGGCTTGATATCTTTAGAGTCTTGTACAATTTGTACAGCTACTGTGAGACATAAGTATATGGGGCCTGACCCTCTAAGTGAAAAGAGAACAAATTGGAGGCCACTGGGGTACAGTTTGCTATATTAACTCACTCTGCATTTAAATTTCAGGCTAATAGAATGAAGTCACAGTTGGGTGGAGAAGGCTAGTTTCCTGCCGGTCTGTGTAGCTGCTGAGTAAGGCAACAGAAAGGCTAGCTGTTCCCCAGTGAGTAATAACGTATGACTGAGCACGGGCAGAACAACCACTCATCCCCAGCTCCAGGACATCCACACAGAAGCACATGCACACCACGCCCACTGTGTTACTTAGAATGTAAATTAGTGTAGATAACAAAAGTCACAGAGGTCATTAAAGACCATCAGGAGCTTCCTGTTTGGAGGCAGGCTTGAGATACTTATAGACTTTATCTCCACAATCTCCGGGACGGTTTTATCATTATCACGGTTCCAGCATATAGTCCTGGATGGATAACAGCAACCATTTCCCCATCTAAGCTATCTTTCAGAAGAATGATTATAGAGGAGACACCAAATTATTATATTTGCTCCTCTTCGTCCAATTAATGTAAGCTACTTGAATAATTTTTTGTTTGTCTGTTTGTTTGTTTTTGTTTATTCCAGATGGGATTTCTTTGCGTAGCCCTGGCTGTGCTGGAACTCACTGTGTAGATCATGCTGGCCTCTAACTCAAGAGATTTGCCTGCCTCTGTCTCAAGAGCTGAGATTAGAGGCCTGTGTCACCGTCGTCTGGTTCACTTGAAAAGTTTTAAACGTCACATTTCCAGTCTCTGTTTCAGTGAGAACTTACAGGCAAAGGAATATGAGAGGCAGAGACATGCCCAACTTCCTGACAGTGTCAATGAAACTTTGCCATTGCTCTGCTGCTTTCTGCCTTCCAATTACCTGGGACCATGAGTCTACCCAGCACAATAACTAATCAAGGCTCTTTCAGTGGGGCAGTTTCGTTGCTATTCCCATTGGAAGTTCTTGGACATGCAATGTCTTCTCATATACCTACATATATATATGTAATTAAATATGCTTTTTATATTAAACTAGGAAGTCATTTTAAACACAGAAAGCACAAACATGAAGATCTATCCCTCTTCTAACTTTCCACAGTTTTTGCACAGCTTCGCCATGCACAGTAGCAGGTTTCCTTATGATGTTTACAGATGTGTTTGGGTTTGGCTGCTCTCCCACAACGCCCCACCTTCCATGCCCACCTAAATCCACCCAGCCAGTTATTTACCCTTTCATTTTTATGCTGCATGTCTTTTATCACCCATATCCCCACTTCCCTTAATGTCTCCTCTTCCATCTCTCATGGGCGCCTTTCTAGTTCCTTGGCATGTGTAATGCCCTTCTTTAATGTAAGATGTGCGTATATAACAACTGGAAGCTCTTTTTATCTGACTATTTCAGACTCCAGTCCTTTTTCCTTTGTGCATGCCTCTCTTGCTATTTCCCACACTAAAACCATATCTGGATCCTTTCACCTTATGAGTTTATCATTTCTAGTACTCTTCCCTGAAGAAAAAAAAAAAAGGAGCCTGGACAGACATTTACAGAATTAGTACACCAACTCTGAAGTCATATCACACTTTTTTCTAGAAATACTTGGCTCTTAGTATATCATTTGCAAAGGTAAGCCAATTTTCAAAATTACAGACTACCAGAAAATTCTTACATGAGATGAAATTTTTTAAATCAATGAGGCGTGTATGTGTTTTCAAATTATAATACCAAATCTGGATGATCACTCACCATGTGGGTGAAGTCTGGCTTGCCTACCCACTTTAAGGCTTTCTAGAAAAGATGACAAGACATTCTTATGCACCAGGAAGACTTATCCCAAAGAACTATCTAAATTCATCCCAGCAGAGGACCTTGCCAGCTGTAGCTTTAGAGGGCTGCGATTCTTCACATGATTTACGGTTACCTAACACTAGTTGATAAAACTAACAACTTCTAGATCATTGAAGCTCCAAAAATCCAAGCTTATTTGCTGCCTACATCATCCATCATCCACTGGATTTGTGTGGCCAGCTTTCAATATAGTCATTAGATACTCAGACTCCTAACATATGCTGTTTCCTCAGAGCAGTTGCTCCACCATTGGCCAAAAGACAAAGGGGTAAGAACTGAAGAATACTGCATTGTCGCTTCATGTGGGGAATGAAGATATTATAATATGTCTACTTGGTCCCAGTGTCTAGAACAGGAGGAATAGAGGAGAAATGAAATCACAGAGCTAGATTTCATCTCCTAGGCAGCATTGCTGATGCACATTTTCCCACACCATTTTACAATACGGATTTAGGTGTACCTCCCATCTGCCCCATCTGATACCCATGGAGGAATGCGGGACCCTTGGCCAGTAACTGTACTGTCTAGTTGCTATGCTGGACGGTTGCTGCTGTGTCTGCCAGTCTACCTCTTACACCACTGTGACCTGCCTTTCATCAGCTCTCGGAAGGGGAGTGGTGAGCCTTTCCTCACCACAGATAACAGAGAGAGCACAAGAAAACTTACCCTGATTGGAAGAGTTTAGTTGGTGTGTATTAGCTTATTTTTGAAACAAAAGTATTCTATCTCCAGGAGGGATTCCTTCCCAAGACTATCAAGAAAGAAACCTTTTAATGCAATACTGACTGCACAAAAAGCCTGTGCTCTACTGGAACACTAAATAAAAGACACAGTAATAACCTCAACATTTGTCAACCTGGTTGACTCTTCAGGCTTCCCCTTTCCCCAACACACTCCTGTTACAGTGAAAGTCAGAGCAGTGCTTTTCTCTGGCATCTCTGACTGCTCAGGTCCTGGAGTGACCACAGTAGTCAAAAGCATGTAGCATGATCGAAAAAGAAATTTTGATTTCTTCATAAAGCTACTGAGAATTTGAAGAATAGCCTACTGCAACCAAACAGATACTGGTTTCATGTGATTGCTTCTCAAGCCAACGTTTTTTTTTTTTTCTATGTATTGGCATTATATTATGAGGAATTTCATGTTTGCATGTTATATAACATATTTCTGCATTTTAAAACTTTGTCCAGAATTTCAGAAATTTGCACAGAGCTGGGCATATGCCTTTAAACTCAACATTCAGAAAACAGAGTTTTGGTCAGTCTGGCTATATTAGCAAGTTCCAGGTTAATCAAGGTGATATAGTAAAACCCTGCCTCAAAAGGGGAGAGGCAGGAATAGAAGGAAGACTCAATGCTGTCTTAGTTTGGGTAACTATCACAGTGGTAAAATAGCATTCAAAGCAACTTGGGAAAGAAAGGGATTTTTGACTCCCACAGCAACTCAAACAGGCACAGCCTGGAGGCAGGAGCAGAGGCAGAGGCCATACTGGAGTGCTGCTTACTGGCTTATTCCCTATGTCTTTCTCACCCTGCTTTCTTATAGAACCTAAAACCATCTACCTGACCCACATTGGGCTGTGCCCCCTCTGATCAATCACTAATTAAGAAAATGTTCTATACAGGTTTAGCTAGAGCCCAGTCTTATGTAGGTATTTTCTCAATTGTAATTCTCTCCCCTTAGATGATTGTAGCCTGTGCCAAGTTGACACAAAATTAGCCAGCACAGTGGTTAACAGTGCATACTGCTCTTGCAGAGGATCAGAGTTTGACTCCCAGCATCCACATCAGGCATCTCACAAACACCCATAACCTCAGCTCAGGACATGTTATATCTCTATCCTCTGTGGGCACTTACACAAACATGCACAGGCATGCAAATACATAATTCAAAACAATAATTAAAACACTGTTAACAGTTGGACACATGGTTTCCTCAACTCCACTGTGTGATTTTCCATTGTTGCTGCTCTCTTCCCCCAAATGTAACTACTATCTCATTTTGAGTTAGTAATAATAATCTCTTCATGTTCCTTAATCATCTTTATCATAATAGCCGTATCTTTCTTAGTTTAGCTCATGGTTTACTTTTTTAATATTATTCAAGTGAAAATTTCTTGTGTATATTGTTCTGGAACTTGCTTTTTAAACATTTTTTAAAATTATATGTGTATCTACACTTGTGCATGCTATACACATATTCAATGTATGTGCAGGTGTCTATAGAGTCCAGAAGAGGGTGTTAGATTGCTGATAAGCTGGAGTTACAGGCAATTACACTGCCAAACATGGGCACTGGGGCCCAAACTCAGGGCCTCTGGAAAAGCAGTGAGTGGTATTAACCCCTATATTATCTGTGCAGTCCCATGAAACTTTCTTTTTAATCTAATCTTACATTTTCAGAGTCAGGCATGCTGACCTGTCTGTGTAGCTGTGCTCAAGTCATTTTTGCAACAGTATTGTTTTCCATTCTATGAATCAAATACCACACAATAGTCATTTGGAGTTTCTGTTTGAGCATTTTACTATTAGAAATTATAGGAATGAAAAGATTCTTGTCTCAATTCTAGTATACCTATATAATAATGCCCTAATATGCCTGGCTAAGAGGGGAAATGCCCAGTTGTATGGTATTAATGAATTCCACTTTATAAAATGAAATTGTCTTTACAAAGTTTCTGAACCAAATCACATCATCACCAGCTGATAGGAAAGTTCTCTTTGTAGCACATCCTCACTAACACTTGATGCTCTTGGACTTTACACACTCAAGCCTGGTGGAATGAAATGAGATTGTATCATGTTTTTAATTTGCATTTCCTTTAGGGCATACCTTAATCATATATGAACTTAAGAAACAAACTTGGAAAACTGAAACAATTCATCATGGCTCCTCCTTAAGAACCAGACAAACTTCTCTTCTTAGAGAACAGGTATATATTTTTTAAAAAGTGTGTGTGTGTGTGTGTGTGTGTGTGTGTGTGCGTGTGTGTGTGTGTGTGTGTGTGTGTATGCCCTAATTATTCATTAGACTCTAGCCGTTAGAAGACATCAGAGGCCTTAGGCTACTGTTTGCAAGATAAACAGCAGTTCTTAGGCCGCTCCTTTTAGTTGATCTCATTATTAGCCAAAGCCGTGGGAAAAGCAAATACATTTCAAAGGAATCGTAAATATTTCTTTTATCTTTCCAGATAAAGACATTTAGTATGAGTCCTAATGCACAGGCTGAGCCATACACAATTTATAGCAGAAGAGGGCTTGAAACACTTTTGTGTAAACAAGCACAGATAGTTTTTAAAGGTTGCTAAAAGGCAGAGTGGCAAGGGAGTGGCTCCCTGGGAGAGCAGCCCTGGTCAGTGTCAGAGCCCTTCCCACTGTGGAAGCCGCTCCATTAACACTGCTCTCGCCCCTGCAACCCTTACTTTCATGTAATGTTTACATCATTGACACCTCCCCTTAGTGAGGCCCTCATATAAACAGAGGCTGCAACAAGCTGTAATGTATTTAACAAGATTTTAAAAGACCCGACTCTGGAACAAGGACAGCCAAACGGGGAAGAGATTAAAGCAAAAGTTTTACAACATCTCTGTCTCCTGTGACAAAAAACCAACTCCACAATTTATATCCAGGAGAGAGACAGTCTCCTTGTGTTTATTCATAAATTAAAATTTGATGGACTCCAAATGTGCTCTGATCAGCCAAAGTCAGCCACCTAACCTTTTAGCAGAAAAGTATAAGCCCGGATTATAAACTCCGGAGATGTGAAAACAAACTTGGTTTAAATCCATAATATCAACACTCCAGCGGAAACGAGGCCAGAATACTTGGAATTCAGTATCTTGATAGAGAAAGAAACAAAACAAACAAACAAAAAAAAAAAAAAAAAAAAAAAAAAAACAAAACCAGGAACTGTACGGATGGATTAACACCTTGCTTGGTGCACTTCAGCTGAAGGGGGCAGTGTAATGAGTGCAGTAACGTTCTGACCAATCTGGATGAAGGCGTGACCTCCGGTTGACTCTCATTCCCTAGAGTGAGGCTGTCCTGGGTTCAGGCAGCCTCAAGGGCCATTGTGAGCCAGGAGTCCAGGGCACTGGGGAGGTACGATCGAGGTCAGGGCTTCTCAAAGGAGGTCTGTGGACTGGGTGTGTCTGCCACACTTATCAGCCTCCGATAAGAAAGGTTACTGAGTTCAGAAGACTTGTTTCAGACTTACAGAAATTGAACTCAGACTGGCAAGCAAGCAAATCCCTGGCTTTGCCTTGTGGAATCAGAAGCTTTAATAAAGGCTACACCAGAGAAAAAAATTGTAAAAGTGGGAGGGAGAAAAAAAAGGAAAGCGTATCTCATTCTCTGTCTCTACAGTCTAGAAAGCAGAAGTCCTTGTTCGTGTTAAAATGCAGGCATTTTTGTTTTTAATTGACAAAACTGTGTATATTTATGGGGCACAGCGTTTTGTTCAGATGTACTGTGAAACGATTGTACCAAAGGAACTAACAGGAGCACTTACTGATTTGTTGTTGACAGCATTTAAAATCTTCTATTAGCAGGTTGGGAATATTCACAATATTCTAAACTCTGGCGAGCAGGCTATACGGTTGGGCTCGACCTGAGACGCACATCTGCTGAACTGCAGGAACTCAGCCTTGTGTCTCCCGGAACTCCACCGGCTACAGTCTACTCTCTCCCACTCCTAATCAGCGTGCTTAGATTTCACAAAGATGTGAACTCGCAGGATACCCATCTGTCTGTGCCTGGCTTGTTTTACTTAACAGAATTTCATCTAGCTTCATCCAAGTTGTCCCAAAAGATGAAAAAGATTCCTTGTTTTTGTGGCTGAACGCAATTGTGTTGTATGCATGTACTCTCCTTGTTTTCGTTATCAGGCGCCAGGCTGATTATCTAGTTTGGCTGTTGCGCATGGGCAGTGGATGTGAGACTGGATGAGAATTTGCCTGAGAAGATTTCAGATGGTGCTGCCGGTGGCCCTGACTGTGCTGTGAGGAGCACGAGTCTATACCCAACAAAGCTCAAGCCACTCCCCACCACCTGGCACCGATAATTAACTAACCTGGACATTTCCCTTTTGTGACCCTAGAACGTAACGCCCATAGCTATTTATAATTGACAGCTCTGACTTTCAGGAAAGTGCTGAAGTAATGTTTGCTGTCCTTAACCGGCTGGCTGTCCAGGCTTTCCCACCTTTTCACCTTCTACCCTTATAATTAAGTCTGTCTTTATAGGGTTGCCTCTTCACGGAAGGATCTGCAGTTGTTTGCCACACGGAATTCGCGGAGGCTGACGATGCGTGCAGGTAGCACTTTTCAGACGAGGTGTGGCTTATGACTAGCATGAGACTAGATTATGAGTACTGACCTCAGCTTTTAAAATGTTGTCACAAAAGGAGAAAGCTTCGGTCCCTGGTGCAGTAGTCAGTACCGCCTTCCCATCCAAGAGGCTCAGGTAACATTTGAGGACTAACTTGTGTTTCTCTGTTGTAGTTTCTGAATACAAGTCAATTTGTACTTTCTTCAAAACAAAAAATCTCTCAAGCAGGATATTTGCAGCCTTTGGCCCTCAAAACTCCATCAAGAATGTGTAATTAAGTTCAATATTTGGTATTCTCTGTCTCTCTCTGTTTCTCTCTCTGTTTCTCTCTCTCTCTCTCTCTCTCTCTCTCTCTCTCTCTCTCACTCTCTCTCCTGTCCCTCCTTTTTGTTCTCGCCTCTTCCTTTTCCGTCCCTCTCCCTTCTTGATTACTTACTCAGGAGTAAAGTATACACACAATAAAATTCACATATATTAAGTAACCATTGGAAGGGTGCTGGCAGAGAACCTCTGACACAGATTGGGCCTCTCAAAGCCAAATCTTGGATAAGATGAATATTTTCTCTTTGTTCTCAGCTATCTCCAGACATTCATTATTCCGGTTATCCCTGACAGGTTAGTTTAGCCTAGTCTAGGATTTTGAGTAAATGGAAGCAGATGGTATTTGGCCTTCTATAGAGACTTCTTCTACTAGGTGTTTTTGAGATACAGGTGCCTCTCTCTCCTCTCTCTCTCTAATTACTGAGTAGAAATTATATTTATTTTTAATCTAGGAAAGTTATGGCATGGTCATTTAAGGAGTCTATTCCATTCTTTTCCGGCTTGAAGCCTCTTTGGTTCTGTCAATCCAATCTCAGCTTCGGCACTTGCTCAGCCCCCTAGTACTAATGAAACAAAAGTGCTTTCAAACCACAACATTTAAAGTTTACCTATATTTAAGCTCCTCTGAGTCTTCTATAAAGAAGGTTCTTTAAAAAAAAATCTTCCCAATCTCTTCAGTTCTTTTTAGCCCAATACTTTTCAATTCCTTAAGTTTTTGATGTTTTCTCTATTTGTGCTCTAGCGCAATCTTTAATTTATACTAATGTGTGTTCTTAGTCATTGAGTATCTTCTATCCTGATGTATAAGCTCTGCTAGGAAGCATTCAGTCTATTTTATGTGCACCCAAACCTATTGCTTAGCAATTAGAAGACTGTAACAAATTTCTGTTGAAATTTCTTTAAATTCTTCCTGTATCGTTGTTTCCCTTCTTTCCAGCAGATACTCAAATATTTTGGTTTAGTTCTTTGCTCTGGAGAAGTTTGTGACCTATAATAGCACAGTTCCCTCACAGGATTGGCCTAAGACACGTGTTTTTGCAAAAGGTCAGGATTCCCCAAGGATAAAGAGGGAGGAGGCAGTGAAGGAAACTCCAAAAAGCAAAGATGGTGTCCCTAGACTGGATAAGGCACCAGTCTGAATCAGTGGGTCCAGACCCCTCTGCAGATAGAGCGGCCTTTTCACATGGCTCACGTATCAGATATCCTGCATATCAGATTTTCACATAATGATTCATAACAGTAGCAAAGTTACAGCTATGAAGTAGCAATGAAAATAGTTTCATGGTTGGGGGTCACCATAACATGAGAAACTGTATTAAAGGGTCACAGCCTCAGGAAGGTTGAGAACCACTGGGTTAGGTGTTGGGTATAGCCAGATTGCTGCAACCAACCTGGAAGGGGGTTGGATGATATGTATGCCAGAACTGGGTGAGCCTGGACTGATCACAGCTCCCAACAGCAGCCTGCAAGCCACAGACTGCTCATCTGTGAAACTTGAAATACAAGGATTCAGCACTCAGCCTGATGCCCGGAGGTGAGAGGGCCAGCTCCTGATACCAGTTTAAAAATTCCTGATTCTTATGTGGCCCCAGAAAAAAAGAAAAGGATCCCATTCACACAATGACAATGACAAGGAGCGAAATCTCTTGCTGAGAGAGAGAGAGAAAGAGAGAGAGAGAGAGAGATGCATTCGATTTAATGTTTAAAATTAAAGAAATAGCACACTCTTAGACACTTGATGGATATAAGGACAAAGAGGAAATAAAGGGACAGTGAGGCAAACAACCGGGTATCCCAGGAACAAGAAGGCAAGTGAAGGGAGCAGGTAAGGTAGGCAAAAATGTGGAGAAGTAACAATGTAACAATGTACTCCACACTGCCATAAATGGCTACAAATAAAAAGGAGCTGAGAAGCCGTAAGTAACAAACTTTCTATCCCCTTCCTCACATAAATGCATGCTTTTCAGGATGATGAAATAAAAACCTGCACTTAACCCTGTAGTTTTGCTTGGCTGAGACTCAGCTAACTCCCAAAATGACTTGCCTTAATTGTATTATACATGTCTGCCTGTCTCCATGATGGTCCAGTGATGCTTGAGAGCTATAAAATAATCACTATTAACTCACAAATACAGCCCATAAAATTTAATTTTCTTGCTTTTGTTTCAGCAACGCTAATTATGTTATAATCAACACTTTTGCATATTTTACATTCAATTGATAGCAATGCCAAAATAGGCATTTTTCTTCAAATATCATTGCTGCAGAGTTTCTTTAGTTTATCATTATTATTATTATTATTATTATTATTATTATTATCTATTTTAAGAGAATGTACTCTGCTGATGCAGTCAGTACCAACCAGACCCATCCACAAAATTATCTTACATACCATGTTCAAACACTGTTTTGGGATCATACATAGTAGACAATTTTACCACTGGTAAAATTACACACTGTTATCATCTCTACATAAATATACAAAAAGATACTTTCGCCACATCACAAAGAGTATCTAGAGCTGTTTACTGGAAGCTACAACTTCTCACATAGGTATACAGCCACCGACTTAGGAAAATTTAGATTATTAAATAATGGACAACATTCTGCAGATTCCATGTAATTGTGTTCCAAATGATAGGTGACTTGTAAATGCTTATGCATCCATGAATATAAATAAGAAAATAGACGCTTAGCACAACCGGGAACAATAGTGGTTTTCACAAGACACTCTTATATCCTTGTTCTCAGAGCAAAACAATTTGACAAGTGAGTCTACCCGTTTCCTCTTACCTAAGCACCTCTGTGGTTCGGATCTTCACACAGGCCTCTGATGTACTAGCCTGAGTGCAATCCCTAAGTCTTCAAGACTTTTAAGTAAAAGGTGAGAGTCCGAAAGTGGAAGTCAACACGTTGTTAGTTCTGAGGGTGTGGCTTAAGGTTACTGGTCCCAGCACTGAGCTCTGGCTCCCAGGTCACAGGAGGCTTCAGTCAGCCTACCTTGGTCTCTGTGATAAGAAGGGCTCCCTAAGGTGTGAGGCTAGGAAATCCAGCCTCACCTGATCTTGGCTTAGTATGGAGGACAGGCAGGGGAAATGAAGAGAAGGAAGGAGTACACAGACCAAGAAATTAAAACTTACAATTTCTGATACTAACAGTCTGCCCAAAGACCTCTAAGCACTTAAACAATCATGAAAAACTCTAGTTAACCTGAAAATAATCTCCATAGTACTGAATATATGTAAGACATCTTCGTGTGTATGTATATACATAGAGCTACAGGCGCTCGCGCCTGCGCATGCACGCGCACACGCATGCGCACACGGGTTCCCTTCTGCTTGTCTGCTTGTTTTGTTCTGCAGCAAATCAGATCTCTTCCTTCTTTCTAGTCCCTTCTGTTTTTACATCCCTATAACCTCTCCACTAATGAGGTGGGCAATGCAGGTATAGGATCGTGAGGCAGCAAACATCACATTTATAGTTGATCATTTGCACAGGAGGAGGGCAGATAGATCATTAAAACCAAACATTAGCCATCTGCTGTCTCCATCAGCTATAACAAAGACTTTTCTTATATTGCAAAAATAAATAAAATGCATAGGTTTATTTTTTATTTGGTGGTAAGATCTCCCTACGCACTCAGGATGGCTTGAACCCAGTCTTCCCCTTTGAGCCCCTCGGGGCAGGGATTATAGGTGTATGCCATCGCCCGAGCTGAAACCTGTTGTTTTAATTAAAAATAAATACATTCTCTCTCTCTGAAAAAAACCTGCTGGCTCACCTTCTCTAGCCACGTTGTGGTTGTGTCTCTCCAACACAAAGTGAAGAAGGACGTTTCTAACACATACAGATATTGTCAAACAGACTAAAGACTCCCTCTTTGAATTAATTAGCTCAAAAATCTTATTGCCTTTAAAAAACAAAAAACAAAACAAAGAAAAACTCCTTTGCTTATTCATTTGTGGGTTACCATAACCTGGTGAAAACATCCTCAGTCTCATGACCCTATCCTTGATCTAACTTTAAGAATGAAGAGTTTGGGTGAACTAAGATTCTGAAAGACTACATACTTATGATACAAAATGTATCTTACGATACAAATGGACACTTTTTTTTTTATCGCAAGTTAAAAGGAAGAAACAAAAACTGATAGAAGCTTAGTTTTAAGACATCTCTCTGGTGATGGTCACGAAACACTAAGCTATTAGAATGTGTCTCGTTTATCCAGATACTAGCCATAAGATAAACTCTGGTTTGTCCCTCTAAGCTGAACCAGAAACTAGCAAGGAGAGGGCGGGGGAACAGAGCTGGAGGAACAGCTGCTGCTCACGACCTCCAAGGGCCCAGTGGAAGGTGCTAAGGACAAGCCCTTCAGGAACGCAGGAGGCTGAAGGAGCTCACAGAAGGCTGACAAAGTGCAAAGGATGCCTCAGTAACGCAGGCCTGATGCACAGCTATCTTATATGGCATCCAGAGAACTGCCAGAGAGTGGGGGCCACTGCTGGTCCCTCTACCATGAGTAGCACCCAAGCTATCTGCGAAGGCTAGCTGGTCTTCCCCGACAGTAGGGGCCCAGGTGCAACTCAAAGTGGACCTTTTCTCCAAGGAGGGGAAGGTAAAGCCATCATCACCCTCCAATTGCGAAGTTGGAGAGATACCCAACACAAAGAGATTCATGCTCATCTCCTTGCTCTCCTAAGCCTTGGTTTTCCCTGCTTCCACCAACCACACAAAGTCAAATGTCGATTCATGGTAAGGGCATGTTCAGAGAGCTACATGGTTTGGTGACTGAATCACTTAGTAAAGATCATAGAGTGGACCTATAGGAGCTAAAGAGGTATGCTGTGTATAGCAGTAATTACATCACTCTAGAAAGCCAGTGAAAGGTTGTAGATGCAGTGACCTACTCAGCAAATGCTTCAGCTGACCAGAAACTTGCTCTGTAGACCAGGTTGACCTGCAACCCAAAGAGATCCACCTACCTCTGCCTCCTGAGGGCTGGGATTAAAGGTGTACACCACCAGTACCACATGACTTCATTTTATTCTTAAAAAATATTATTACTTTGTGGGGTGTATACACATGTGTGCACAGGCGCATATGTGAGGATGTGTGAGCACATATATGTGTGAATGTGTGGAAGGCAGAAGACAACTTTTAGCTGCTGTTCCACAGATGCTACCCTCCTTTTCTTAAGAATAGCAATCCTCGTTGGTCAACATATTTTGATGCCAGTATGCACAATAGAATGGCTAAACTAAAGTTATAGTTTATTATCACTTCACAGATTGTTGGGATTTGTGCTCAAAACACCCAAAAGCTGTCCTCTTATCTTTATTTTTCAATCCTATATCAATATTAACTATAGTTATTATGTTGAAGAATACTGTGTTGAAGTATCTACCTTGATCCACTTTCTCTTCTTTGTTGACTTAAATTTCACCACATCAGATGATTTATTGAGAACAAACAACAACAAAAACAAACAAAAAAAAAACAAAAAACAAAACAAAACAAAATCAAGGTCTTAGGTAACCTGGGCTTGCCTCAAACTTGAAATGTAGCTTAGGCTGGTCTTGAACAACTGACCTTCCTGTCTTTACCTCCCAAGTGTCCCACCATGCCTGACTCAGATCATACAATATTTGTCTTACTCCATGCTTGGTTCATTCATGCTGTCACAAATAACAGAAGTTTCTTGTCTTTTTAGGGCTAACTGGTTTTCTATTGCGCATTTTCTCACGTTTTCTTTACCCAGACACCCACTGATGGATGCTTAGGTCAATTCCCTTAGGTCACGATGGTCATGACCACTGTGAATAGTACAAATATTTCTTTGGCACAGATTTCATTTCCTCTGGATACAAACACAGCAGGGGGATGACCTGGTCACGTGGCTCTTCCGCTTTCATACTGGAAGAACCCATGTGCTGTTTTCCATAATGAATGCATTATCTTCTCTTCTCTAAGGCTATTTTCCTACTGGAATATGATCATCCCCTTATACTTTATATCTATAATACAATCCTTTCAAACTTTCTACCAGCCTGTAGACTTGAAAATGACTACCACTTCTGCCAGATAGCTACAGATAGGGGTAGCTCTAGGGTTGTGTGGCATCTCAGAGTTCCCTTCTCGTGCCTCACAGAACTTGGAGAGACTTGCATGAGGAAGCCACTTAGATTTTTGCCTCTGGAAACATCCTAAAATTCCTCAACAGAGAACACCGGAGCATGGCTAGTCACTGGGCCCTTTCTTCCTTCTGTCACTACTTGCTGGCTCACAGCAGTCAAGCTGTCCCATCACATACACACTAGCTGCCCTCACACACATGGAAAACAACCAAACAGATGCACGCCCTCGGTGGCGTGAACCAAGTTCCATCTATTTATAAGCAGCCGCCCAACAGACCCACTCTGCTCTGAGCTTGCAGCTCTCTGCAAGCTGTACCAGAATAGAGATGTGTTCGTACTTTCCAGTCACCCAGATTGCCACTTCAGAAAGAGAGTGATAGACAAATAGGCTGCAATCCGTTTAGAACATTTCCCCATGTTTAACTTCCAAATTTGAGAGTCTTAAGCACGGTTGCCAGAGCAAGTTTTACTAAATGCAGTTTTTTTTCCCCTCTTGGTCTCTTTGTAAATGGTAACTGAATATTTTCCCCCCTACTGTTTCTTTTCAGAGGCCAAGAGTTTTTTTTTTTTTTTTTTTTCACTCCTAGTCTGCAATACCCTGCCTGGGCTGTCGCCCAAGTGGCTTTCACACCTAAAGTGAGAAAGAATTAAGTGCTTCTGCAATTCAGAAATGGTTCTGTCTGCCTGGGAGCTGCAAAGCTCTCTTGACTGAACTATTCCTTTTAGACTCCAAAGCTAAGAGTATGAAGGATCCCACAATGGTGCCAAGAAAGAAGCTATCCAAGAGAAAAGCTCAGTCCATGATCCTTCTGTCCAGACTCTGGAAGGTGGGGGCAGCTTACGGCAGATCCCTGCTTTTCTCCTGCAGCCTCTTACGCTTGCCAGCTTTCCCTATATTCCACAGAATACTAATTAATTAACACTGCCCCTAATTCAGTGTTGTTCTTGTATAATGGGAGAGGAAGTGGGTTATACTTGCCTTCAATTATTCTCATCTGGAAGTGTCTCTTTCCATCTCAGACATGTATATTATCCTATAATCTGGGAAAACAGGTCTCAGAGAAAGCAAACTTGCCAAAGGTCAGAAATGGTTCAATAGATATCCTTAAGCATCTAACTGCCTTGCTACTTTTATAGGTGAGACTTGCTGTGTGGAATGGCCCCTGTACACACTGTAGACACTGTTGAAGGCCCGCCCTTCAGCTGTGAGTGACAGACCGGCTGGGCTGCTGCTCTCAAGTCTCCTCAGGCCTGAAAGACACCAGAAATCATGGTTTCTGTTATCACACTTTCCTTTTCTTTAAATGAAATGGAAAATTTCAACCACTGTTTCCTTTTGGTGTTTGTCCTTAGGTAATTTCAAAGCAAGGCTAACAATGTCTTTCACAGGCAATTTGAGAGATTGGACAGGGAACAGTAGGTATACTAAAAACTGGTTAAAAAGTAGAGCAATCTATACTTGAAGTTGAGAAAAAGGGCTGTCCTGAAAATCACAGGGCAGTCAGCCTGTTTTCATACCTAGAAAATACTAGAACAAAACATTGTCATCGGAAAAAAAAAATCAATTTGCAAACAGCCATAGGATCACAGAATACCAGGTAATAATCAACATTGCTTTCTGAAGAACAGTCTTGTCAGAACATCTAATTTCCTTCTAAAACAGAGTGGCAGGCCCAGGAGACCAGCGGGATAAAGTAGATGTAACTGAGCTTGAATTTTACAAAGCTCTTGATTCTCTCTTCCATGTAGTGCTCATCAGCAGGTGACGTCAGAGCAGACGAACTCTTCAGAGATAGAATTCAAAACAGCACAGTTCTCATGTGCTTGTGCTGACTTGACAGGTAGGCCCTGGGGAGAAGCGGACTTCGTGCAGGCTTCTTATGGGAATGAGTAGTTTCTTGGGCCTCTTCGAAGTCTATCGGGATCAAACTGATCCTAGCACATACTACATGCTCATTAAAGCAATGAACAGGGCAGTAGTGGCTGGGAAAATTGTCACAACTCTACGATGAATGGCTGAGCAGAGACCCAGCATTGGAGGAGAAACATGTCCCTCCTTTCTGAAGAGACAACTAACTCCCCAGGGAGCTGAAACTACATTAGTTAAAGGCTCCACATTGTCTGCTACAGATTTAGTTACAGATTATTTTGAGTGGTTTCATACATATGCAAATACAATGGTATACCATTTATGTGGGGTTAGAAAGAAGCTCTACAAGTTCAAGCTTTGTAAATGCAAAAGGAAGGAATGCTCTATGAAATGCTGGTTAAGTCAAAGGCAGGCCACACAAACCTTCACTATATCTTGGAGTACAACTTTTAAGTAAGGCTCAATGATGCAAAGGTGTTTTGTAGGCAGGGCTTGACAACACACTTTGCTTAGTACTCTTCAATATGATTCTTTGCTGTGAGATGCTTCACTTGGCTTAGCCTTTCATCCCCCAATATATACACTGGTTCTCCTAAATCTTAGAGTTGAAATCAGAAAGAACACACATGCATCCACACTACAAATATGTGTGTTTATTTAGGTAGCCATATACTAACAGGAATTACCCCAGTGTCAATCATATTGCAAGAAGGTGAAAAACAATAGCCCCTGGCATCCATTCCCATGCAGGTGAGTGTACCCAGGAAAGCACCTGGTCACAGCCTTAGTGACATGTCTGTCAAGACCTTTTCTTATGCCAGTACTTTTAGTCACTCATGGGTATCTGTTCTCTAACCCCTGTTCCTTAACTCCTATTATTTATACATTTTAGATACAAGGTTCATTTAGCAATTGGCTAATCATGTTGAGGGTGGGGAATCAAGTGTTTTGCTACAACCTACTCTTCCAGCTTGTCTGCATGACACCCATGTTTTTGTCACCATACAGGCCACTCTCAGTTCATCTGTAGTGGGCACCTGAGTCAAAGACAGGACCACCGACATTGTAATGTACTTACTGTGCATCAGTGGCTGCCTTAGTCCATTTTATCCTGCCATAACAAATTATCTGAGATCAAGCAACTTATAAAGAATCCAAGTTTACTTGTCTTTGAGTCTAGGGCTGAGGAATTACAAGCATAATACTGGCATTTGAAGGGTCTAGCAGGTAAAGGCTTTCTTCTGTAGTATATAAAATGGGAGAAAGCATCACATGGCAAGACGAAGCCAGCTGCTAGCCCAAATCTCTTGCCCTGTTATAAAGCCACAGAAGGAACACTACCCAATTCCTTCTACGAAGCCACAATTACGCTGATACCAAAGCCACACAAAGATCCAACAAAGAAAGAGAACTTCAGACCAATTTCCCTTATGAACATCGATGCAAAGATACTCAACAAAATTCTTGCCAACCGAATCCAAGAACACATCAAAACGATCATCCACCATGATCAAGTAGGCTTTATCCCGGGAATGCAGGGTTGGTTCAATATACGGAAATCCATCAATACAATCCACTACATAAACAAACTCAAAGAACAAAACCACATGGTCATTTCATTGGATGCTGAAAAAGCATTTGACAAAATTCAGCATCCTTTCATGCTTAAAGTCTTGGAGAGAACAGGAATTCAAGGCCCATACCTAAACATAGTAAAAGCAATATACAGCAAACCGGTAGCCAGCATCAAACTAAACGGAGAGAAACTTGAAGCAATCCCACTGAAATCAGGGACCAGACAAGGCTGCCCCCTTTCTCCTTATCTTTTCAATATTGTACTTGAGGTACTAGCTCGGGCAATTCGACAACATAAGGAGGTCAAAGGGATACAAATTGGAAAGGAGGAAGTCAAACTATCATTATTTGCAGACGACATGATCGTCTACCTAAGTGACCCAAAGAACTCCACTAGAGAGCTCCTACAGCTGATAAACAACTTCAGCAAAGTGGCAGGTTACAAAATCAACTCAAGCAAATCAGTGGCCTTCCTATACTCAAAGGATAAGCAGGCTGAGAAAGAAATTAGGGAAATGACCCCCTTCACAATAGCCACAAACAGTATAAAGTATCTTGGGGTGACTCTTACCAAACATGCGAAAGATCTGTATGGCAAGAACTTCAAGACTCTGAAGAAGGAAATGGAAGAAGACCTCAAAAAATGGGAAAACCTCCCATGCTCATGGATCGGTAGAATCAATATAGTTAAAATGGCCATTTTGCCTAAAGCACTATACAGATTCAATGCAATACCCATCAAAATCCCAACTCAATTCTTCACAGAGTTAGAAAGAGCAATTATCAAATTCATCTGGAACAACAAAAAACCCAGGATAGCTAAAACTATTCTCAGCAACAAAAGAAAATCTGGGGGAATCAGTATCCCTGACCTCAAGCAATACTACAGAGCAATAGTGTTAAAAACTGCATGGTATTGGTACAGTGACAGGCAGGAGGATCAATGGAACAGGATTGAAGATCCAGAAATGAACCCACACACCTATGGCCACTTGATCCTCGACAAAGAGGCTGAAAACATCCAATGGAAAAAAGATAGCCTTTTCAACAAATGGTGCTGGTTCAACTGGAGGTCAGCATGCAGAAGAATGCGAATTGATCCATCCTTGTCTCCTTGTACTAAGCTCAAATCCAAATGGATCAAGGACCTCCACATAAAGCCAGACACTCTGAAGCTAATAGAAAAGAAACTGGGGAAGACCCTTGAGGACATCGGTACAGGGAGAAAGTTTCTGAACAGAACACCAATAGCGTATGCTCTAAGAGCAAGAATTGACAAATGGGACCTCATAAGGTTACAGAGTTTCTGTAAGGCAAAGGACACCATCAAGAGGACAGATCGGCAACCAACAAATTGGGAAAAGATCTTCACCAATCCTACATCAGATAGAGGGCTAATATCCAATATATATAAAGAACTCAAGAAGTTAGACTCCAGAAAACCGAACAACCCTATTAAAAAATGGGGTACAGAGTTAAACAAAGAATTCTCACCTGAAGAACTTCGGATGGCGGAGAAGCATCTTAAAAAATGCTCCACTTCATTAGTCATTAGGGAAATGCAAATCAAAACAACCCTAAGATTTCATCTTACACCAGTCAGAATGGCTAAGATTAAAAATTCAGGAGACAGCAGGTGTTGGAGAGGGTGCGGAGAAAGAGGAACACTCCTCCACTGCTGGTGGGGTTGCAAATTGGTACAACCACTCTGGAAAGCAGTCTGGCGGTTCCTCCGAAAACTGGGCACCTCACTTCCAGAAGATCCTGCTATACCACTCCTGGGCATATACCCAGAGGATTCCCCACCATGTAATAAGGATACATGCTCTACTATGTTCATAGCAGCCCTATTTATAATTGCCAGATGCTGGAAAGAACCCAGGTATCCCTCAACAGAAGAGTGGATACAAAAAATGTGGTATATCTACACAATGGAGTACTATTCAGCCATTAGAAACAATGAATTCATGAAATTCTTAGGCAAATGGATGGAGCTAGAGAACATCATACTAAGTGAGGTAACCCAGACTCAAAAGGTGAATCATGGTATGCACTCACTAATAAGTGGTTATTAACCTAGAAAACTGGAATACCCAAAACATAATCCACACATCAAATGAGATACAAGAAGAAAGCAGGAGTGGTCCCTGGTTCTGGAAAGACTCAGTGAAACAGTATTTGGCAAAACCAGAACGGGGAACTGGGAAGGGGTGGGAGGGAGGACAGGGGAAGAGAAGGGGGCTTACGGGACTTTCGGGGAGTGGGGGGGGCTAGAAAAGGGGAAATCATTTGAAATGTAAATAAATTATATCAAATAAAAAAAAAGACAAAAAAAAAAAAAAAAAAGAGAAAAAAAAAAAATAAAGCCACAGGGAATCACACCTTTTTGATTTCAGTTAATCCCAAGGACTTTTCAAAGGCCCCATTTTCAGAGATCTTTATATTATATATTTGTTTATTATTTCTGCTGGGGATTGAACCTAAGGCTTCCTACATGCTAGGTAAGTATTCTGCAACTGAGATGCACCACCAACTTGTCTTCATTTTTTATTTTTAGATAGGACTTCACTAAATTGTTCACCCACTCTCTAGCCCAGGTAGGTCTTGAACTTGTGACTGGATCTTCCTGCTTCCATTCTTCAGAGTAGCTGAAATTTAAGGCATATGGCAAGAAGCCCGGTTCTCCAAACATCCTTAACATATGAACTGGGGTTTAGGCATTTGATGAAAGAGCTTTTTCAAGAGTACATTCAAACTAAGCAATAGCCGTCTGAACCAACCTTTCACCCTCAGAGTCTTTTTTATGGAGTTGTTTTTTAATTAAAACTGAGAGAAGTCGTGAGTCAACTTCTCTTTTGCTGATACTGTCCACTAAAACAATATCTTCCACCATGAGGATAAGCCTTAACAAAATAAGGTCTTAACAAAAGAGTTCTGAGAGAGCAGGAGATAGGAAAAGTGGGATGAGATTAGTACTATACAAACCTGTTTCAATGGTTCCACACACAATTTGGACCCCTGCACTCTATTAGCTTAGTTCTCTAAACTCTGCAATCCCAGACACTTAACTGTTATTATTTGGAACTAGGTTCCAATTTTTTAAATCAAAAAATAACTTTTTTTTTCCCTAAAAAATCTTTGGTGGCTATGGAGGCACACACCTTTGATTCCAGCATCCAGAGGAAGAAATATGAGGAACTCTATGAATTCTAGGCCAGCCAGGCCTGCATAGACCTGTCTCAAATAGACTGTCTCAAAAAGCAGACAAGCTAAACCAAGCAAGCAAGCAAGCAAGAAAGAAAGCAAGCAAGCAAAAATTCCAATGTTGACCATACCCTAAAACACATCAAGACAAAGAAAAACCATATTGTTCCATCAAAACTCATGCAGATTCTTGGGATTAGAACACTCTCCAAAGTTTTTCAGAGTTTTCCCACTTTAACTCTCATCCATAGTCCTGAAAATGTCTAATACTCATCCTTTTAACCGTGAGAACATTTTGTCCCTGGTTGATAGATGAAAAAAACAACTTTCTTGAAATTGTGTATGAAAGAATTCTCATTTCCCTTCCCCTTGAATCCTTTGCCTAATTCTTTGGTGCATCTTCTGATTGTTTTGCAAAAAGCTATTTACATATAAAATATTTTAACATCTTTTATCACATGTTGCAAATAATTCACATAATTTTGTTATTTGCTTGGTTGCTATGTCCTTCTTCTACAAGAGCGAATTAGAGGTTGAATTAATAATCACATCTATTCCTGATTCTTAAATTGCACTAACATTGCATTTAGGGAATTCTTGAAAGCTTTAATATCCACTAATTCTTAAATATCATTAAGTAATTTAATCAACACAAAATCAACATTTTTAAAGCATTTTTTGACCATTGAAACCCCCCAGATTTCAGCTCCTTTCCCACCATCTCGAGGAAAAGTGATGCAGTGACACATTGAGCTAATTCCTTCGTCTCAGAAGGAGCCCTCAGGGCAAGCAGCCTTGCAGTCTAGTCTTGCGATCATTTGTTTTGACAACTTTTCATTCTTCTTTCTAGAAGTTCAGTTTTGTTGGCCCTTTCTTTCCTCCATTATAAGTACAGGGGAGGTTGTATCCTCTGTGGGGGATACAACCAATAGACTCCTGACAAGTTAACGTTATATGACCACTAAGGAGGGAGGCAAGAGCAGGCATGACTAAAAGCGACAAGTGACCCTGAAAGCCATTACTGATTTAACAATTTGATGGAAAGCCAAAAATAACTAGGTTACAGATGGCTGTTACTATTCGAGCAAGACACTGATGAGGCCTGAGTTTCCTGGAAGCCTTATTATTACATCACTTCCATATGTAGTAGTTTAAAACAGGAATATTCTCTCAGCTTCTATGCCATCAGATATCCACTGTTCACATCTCTCTTAGCACTCCTGTAAACTACGTTCCTATCAGAAAAACTGGTTAAGCACTGCTTACAGTACTCAATGGTTTTTCCATCCACAAGTTCCAAAGTCTTGCATGTTTCTCAAAAACCTAACCAAACAAACCCACCACGATGAAAGTGCTCATCCAGCAGTTGATTTCTCCTCTTCACCTGTGATGTCCCGAATAATCCCACTTGCCTTGGTACCAACGTCTGTTACTTTTCCGTTGTTGTGATAAAATACCATGACCAAAGGCAACTTAATAAAGAAAGATTTTAGCTTACCATTGTAAAGGGAACGAGCCTACAAGGCATGCAGCACAGGATCCGTGGCCACACACATTAGCAACTCTGTGCATATGATGAGACAGGAAGATATGACCTTTCTTAAAAAGTTAGACTGAAAATCAAACTTTGTTTTTAAACTTAAAAAAGTGCATTTTTATCATAGTTGTCACCTGTGTTATCCCTACTTTATACACCAACTTTTATTCACATGAGTCAAATAATTACTAGAACAAATACCAGCTGAAGATGCTGTCTTATCCAATAACTGGAGAGAAGTCGCCGATCGGAGAAAGAGGCTGACATTTCAGTCATTGGCATATGGTTACCGCCACAGGGAGAGAAAGACTAGCGTTGGACCAGCATTCAGTTCTGGATGGGACACCTTCCTAGAGTTGGCAGAATTTATTTCAGAAAACATTTTCCAGGGACCACTGAAAAACAGGATTTTAGGTGGCATTCCTAAAAGATAGTGCTTAATTTTCCTCTTGGGAGCTGATTTTGCATTTGTCTAAACATCCTACAACTTGTACCAGGCTTGCTGTCCCCACAGGATAACAATTCCGATAGGAACCACGTTGGTTTGGTTCTGGGATGGCAAGTTAACTAAAACTACAAAGTCCTCTCTGCATTGCTGAATGCTCAGTGGCGTTATTTAACACAAGTGTGAGATGGGAGTCTGCACTTAAATGGCAGGTAAAAACACGCGTGGGCAGCCAGAAGAGTGGCCCTCAGGTCTGAAGATAACCATGTCCTTTGCCTTGAAGCCCACCAGTCTTTTGAGAGTGGGGCCTCTGTTATCTCAGAAACATTTTAAAGTGACTCAAACAATTCTGTGTTAACTATCATGGTGGCTCCTCTATGAGCTCATGAACCAAAGCCCAAAAAAGTCATCAAAGGTTCCAGAGTGACCCATCTCTCAAATATGATTATTGGGCATGTTACAGAGTGCAAAAGCATCCCCAAAACAAAAGCAAAAACCAACCAAAATAACAACAAACCAGAATAGAACAAAACACATTATTTATCAAGACTAACACAAACTTTTAAAACAATACCTACCAGTTTGAAATTTGGATAAAAAAAAAAAACCAAAAACAAAACAAAGACAAACAAAACAAAAACACATTTTCTAACAGAAAATTTAAAAAATATTTTTGATATCATGCATTTTTAAATGTCTTCATCAATATGAAAGTATATGGCTTTTAACAATACTACCTCTATATAGGCTTAGTCACATATTTTGTTTTTACTTACAGGCCACAAACCCCTCGACATGAAGACTGTCCGTGGGAAAAATCCAGACCTCATTTTAAAAAAACAAAAGTAAGAGAAATATTCTAGCAGCCTTAGTGGTTACTGAGGCACATAGACTAAAGCAGAGCGGCTAAGTCTTTTCCTATTGATCATGGCACTTAACGTCTGTATATATGGTACATCCTCAACAAAATAGTCTAAGATCCGTTCTCTTCAACTCCAAATTAAATATTGAAAGGCCACTGGAAGTTTTTCATAACCGTGGACAAAAGTGAGCAGCACGTGAACTGTAGGTTTCTGTAGTCAGTGCACACCCCACTTTGCAGGAGCAGTTGGATGTCCTGTCCAGAACAGGACTGGGCTTGCCTGTAGAATGCTACTGGCTGGTAGGCAACACAGGTTGTTGCATCCCATCTTCCTGGTTTTCTTTTGTTTTGTTTGAGGCAGGGTATCTCATGTAGCCCAGCTTGGCCTCGGAGCTCATGTTAGCCAACATGGGATTAGACTTCCGCGCTTCCCACCTTGACCACTAAGTACTGATTACAGGTGTGTGCCATCATGCCTGGATGTTATCTCTTAAAAGACCTAAAGCATTCTGTGCCCCTAAATACTTGTGGGCCTAAAGATTTAAAAGCAGTTTGAGACCCTATTCCTTTATCTCACAGGATTGGAACAGAGACAGGAAAGAGGGAAGTAAAACCTCAGTTGATGCTCATTGTGGTAACTTAGTGCTTCTCATTAGTACTGAAAATAATAACAGCACAGGCACACAGCACAAAAATCAGATAGCTGTTTCTTTGATTTTCTGCCAAGGGGATGTTTCTTTTTTGTTCAATGAAACAAAGAATTTATTCTTTGAGAAACTCAATAACATTAACTAACTTTTATCCAAATTAAGTAAAAGGCAAGAGAGAGATTATTCAAATTAGCAAAATCAGAAATGAAAAGGGCCACATAACAAGAGACACTGAGAAAATCCAGAAAATCGTAAGGACATATGTTAAAAATATGAACTCCATCAAGCTGAAAATAATAAAAAGAAGTGGGTAATTTACTAGAAACATAAGTTAAATCACACAAACAATATAAACAGACCTATAATTCCTAGTGATATAGCAGCCACCCTCCCAACAAAAATTAAAAAGCTCAGGGTCAGGTGGTTTTAGTGCAGAATTTTATCAGGTTTTTTTTTAATATTTTTATTTTCTATATTCTTTGTTTACATTCCAATGATTTCCCCTTTCCTGGATCCCCCCTCCCCATATGTCCCATAAACCTTCTTCTCTCCATCCATTCTCCATCACCTCCCTCCTTTTTTTCTCTGTCCTTATATTGCTCTCCAATGCTAGATCAATCCTTTCCAGGATCAGGACCCTCTCCATACTTCTTCACGGGAGTCATTTGTTATGCGATTTGTGCCTTGGGTATTCAGGGCTTCTGGGCTAATTAATATCCACTTATCAGAGATTGCATTCCATGTGTATTCCTTTGTGACTGGGTTACCTCACTTAGGATGATATTTTCCAGATCAAACCATTTGCCTAAAATTTTTGCGAATTCATTGTTTCTAATTGCTGAATAGTATTCCATTGTGTAAATATACCACATTTTCTGTATCCATTCCTCCTTTGAGGGGCATCTGGGTTCTTTCCAGCTTCTGGCTATTATAAATAAGGCTGCTATGAACATAATGGAGCATGTGCCTTTATTGCATGCCAGGGAATCCTTTGGGTATATGCCCAGGAGAGGTATAGCAGGGTCCTCTGGGAGTGTCATGTCCAGTTTTCTGAGGAACCATCAGACTGATTTCCAAAGTGGTTGTACCATCTTACAGCCCCACCAGCAGTGGAGGAGTGTTCCGCTTTCTCCACATCCTCGCCAACACCTGCTGTCTCCTGAGTTTTTGACCTTAGCCATTCTGACTGGTGTGAGGTGAAATCTCAGGGTTGTTTTGATTTGCATTTCCCTAATGACTAATGATGTTGAGCACTTAAGGTGCCTCTCGGCCATCCGAATTTCTTCAGGTGAAAATTCTTTGTTTAGATCTGTATCCCATTTTTAATAGGGTTATTTGGTTCCCTGGGGTCTAACTTCTTGAGTTCTTTGTATATATTGGATATTAGCCCTCTATCAGATGTAGGGTTGGTGATGGATCCCAATTTGATGGTTGCCATTTTGTCCTTTTAACAGTGCCCTTTGCCTTACAGAAACTTTGTAATATTATGAGGTCCCATTTGTCAACTCTTGATCTAGGGGACAATTCTAATCTCTTTTAAAGGGAATTAAAGGCAAGGGACAGTTCAGTACAGTTGGATTTTTATTTTTATTTTTGGTCAAAGTTTACACTTTGGTTCTTCAAGAAGTGAATGCCAATTCTATGGAAATTCTAGTATCGTGGAGCTTTTCACTCCTGCCTGCCTGAGGTGAAAGGTACAACACACTCACATGTAAAACAAGCCTTCCAAACATTAAAGGACCCTTCAGAAGCCGAAGCAACATATTTATTTGCCTTTTCTCATTTTCCTCGACAAGTTTGTGATTGGGTCATGAACATCCAAATTTTGCACATCTAATAGGATGTATTAAGATACAAATAACAAGATCCTATGGACCTCATGTTTTTTGAAGATTCTGGGAGTGTGTGGGGATGCTGCATTCAAACAAACACAAAAGCATGACATCTAGTGAGGTGGAAATGGAACAAAGTCCCAAGAAGCCCATGTGGAGTGTGGTTAATAGCTTCCACTTACAGCTGGAGCTGCACAAAAATCAGTATCTGCTGAGCTCGGGGCGCTTTGGACTCTGCATACCCCATGTTCATGTTAAGGTAACCTGACATGGGAGCCGACCATCTGAGGGCTGCAGCAAAGTCCATTCACCCAAGTCCCCACTAACACTCACTGTGGAACTATGCAAATGGTATCAAAGAGCATTGCTTACAATAAAAGGCAGTAAACCAAGGTCCTGTTCAGCAGGTACCTCAAACTTCCTGTACTCAGAAGTACATTCTTGTTCTCACAAACCATGGTGCCAAATTGTCATGGAGAGGAACTATCACTGTGGAAACCATAACTAATTTTCCTGACCCTCCCATAAAAATGGAAATCAGATTTCATTAACATGGCTGCTTGGAGAAAGCATGAACTACTAACATGTGATAGATATTTAACAATAAGCTTGAATCGCTTATTTCAATAACTCTCCAAAGCTTTGCTTTCGGGGAAGGGGCTATGCTTTAGTCACAGCTGTACCTGGCTTCTCCTTATTAAGTTAAACTCTAATAGGACTGAAGTATTTGCAGTTCTTCAAGTAATGGGAAGTTATTACCCACAGAACAATTCTCTGCTTGCAGGACACTAGTTTTGATATCTCCCTTTGTTCCTTGCTTCCTGAGGGCATCTCTTCTGGTCCATTTTCTAGTAGCCTATGATGAGGCAGGTCCCTGCATCACAGGTCTCTCATGATGAATTCCTACTGAGTCCTTCTAGAACTTTGAGGCCTCCCAGGAGGAAAAATAATTAAACCAGCTCAACTCATAGCCAAGAGTTTCCTAGGAGATACCAGAACATTTAACCTACGGAGGGGGTCACAGCACAGGAACTCTAAAAACAATCTACTATTGATCAAAGGAGTTTTCAAGTTGCATGACTTGGGTGACATAGAGCAATGTGCAATTAGGTGGAAGCATTGTAAATGCCCCTTCCCATTTCTGCTCCAGTTCTGCTGTACAGTGACTCTGGACTGGACTGCAAAACAGGAAACCGTGGATCCAAGTCAGCTAGCCCCCCCAAATTCCCACTAGAGTTTTGGTAAATAGTGTTTCCCTTCTGGTCTTTTCTATGTAAACAAGACTATGATATCCCATCTCATCTTGCTGGGCCTACTGTGAGATCAAACAGGGCTCCTATGCTCACAGTACCCTAAAGTCAGTCCTATGGGAACTATGAAAGTCCCAGCTGAGAATTCTGTATGTAGCCTAGAAGGGCAAGCCCAGATGTCCTGCAAATTCCTAACTGGGATGTACAAAATTCTACCACCCATTACACCTATTGTCAAACACCTAATCAAAAGGAAACAGACAGAGCAGCTCAATAGGAAAGAGTTCTCCCTGCCCTTGGCTCAACAGTGTTTGAACACTCATAAAACTCTGTGCTGTATTCAAGCTATTGAAAATAAACCATTTCCATTGCCAATTTATAATCTGTCACCACCCCAAAAGTGAATAAATGTAATTAGCTCAAAAGAGAGACAGCTGCTAGCTACTGTCTATGGTAAATGACCCCAGAACCCGAGAAGTGACAAGACCCAGATCACCACTGAAACTCTTAAGTTTCTCTGGAATGTAGCTGAATTAACACCTTTTAAAAACTGATCTTTGTAATTGCTTATTCAAGGTTGGACAATTAATCTCTGGACTAATTTTCTTACTATTGCCAGAAACCAATCAACAAATAACCTAGTCAGTTTTCAGTACAGCACCGGGCATGAAGGTTCACTGAGGCACCCAAAAAGCAACCAACCCTCCTGGCTGACACTCAGGGTGCTCATCAGGTTGACATGTGCATCAGAATGCCATCCTTTCTTCTTGGTTGCCAGAATTTTGTGATTGTGTGATGTAGTTTGAACCTAGAGGTTAATTCCTGGCACTTGTAAGTGTTGCAGGCACATACAACATTCCAGGTAGATCACCCCCATGAAATCATTTTGCCAAGTATCACAAGTGAGGTGTGCAGCTCTGAAATCTTGAGGTCTGTTACTTTGCACCAGATCCACCTGTCTTAGGAAGGTCCAATGGCTCCTTTGCTCTGGCTTTTCCTTTTTCTATAGTTTGTATACTAACTACTCTGTCCTCCCATTATAACTAAATTTTCTCTTGCTTTAGAGAGATGCATCTTCATTGTTCTTCAGACTCTGAAACAATTATACACAGGGCAAATTTTATGGTGAAAAGAACTGAGTTTCAGTAATTATTTTCCTTCTTTTCAGTGATATCAGATCATCAGCATTTGCCATACCACAGACCCACAGTCCCAGCCCCTTAAAATTATCTATATAGTTCAACAATTATGGGCAAAACTTCTGTGTACATTAAGACAGGCCTCCAATTTCTACAGATAGGCTCTCTATACCCAACTCAGCAGTGGATTGACTCTGGAATATCACCCATAGCCTCTTGCTTTTAGAACTTATTCCCCAGCTGGTAGGGTAGTATTATTTGCGGGAGGCAGTGGAGTTTTTAGGAGGCATGGAAATAAGTCACTAGAGGTCACTAGGGAAGGGTCATTGGAAGTTTTCCTGCCTCTGGTTCCAGTCTATGATCTGTGCTTCCCAATCAGAGCTACCTACTGTCAAAAACTGAACCAATACTGTTACCATGCCTTTTTCAGCTGGGCTGAAACATCTCTGCAATAGTGAGCAAAGCTGCAACCGAACAAACGAACTCCTCCTCCCACCCCTAACAAAAACCTGACTACCCTCCCTTGAACTGTTTCCACCAGGTATTTCGTCACAGAGAGAAGAAAAGTAAATATATTTCTCTAAGCCACGTGCTGGGGAATGGATAAGCTCTCAGCATTATTTAGAGACATCAATCGCCACAAAGTCTGTTTATAAAGCCAATTCTCTCTGCCTTTCTAGCTAACCCCACCAGACTCGGAAGAAGTCGTGTGTTCTGGTGTGCAGATTTGTTTTTTCCGTCTGACTTTCTATGTTGTCAGAACCACACTGGCGAGGACTAACAGAAGTTCGAAGCCCTCTATAGATCCATCATTATTTCTTCCACACCCAAAAAAAAGTGTCACCCTACCTGGTACTGATCCCTGTAGATGGTCACGTATTAAAAAATACTATGTCAGCCGGGCGGTGGTGGTGCATGCCTATAATCCCAACACTCTGGGAGGCAGAGGCAGGCGGATTTCTGAGTTCGAGGCCAGCCTGGTCTACAGAGTGAGTTCCAGGACAGCCAGGGCTTTAGAGAAAGACCCTGTCTTGAAAAAAACAAATCCAATAAAAAAATAAATAAAAATTAAAAAAAAAAAAAAGAAAAGAAATACTATCTCACTTCGCAGCATCTTCAGTGGATTTGCATACCGTCCTGCAATGCAGTCAGCTCATGGCATCTCACCGGACTTGCTGCTTTGGTCTACATGATGAAAGACACTGGAATCCACTCACATAGTACCTAGCCGGGTGTCCTACGGCTGATCACTATAGATTATCTTGGTGTTCCCAAATCGGGATTCCTTTAAGTTCTTCCTTGCCTGAGTCTTTTAAAAAAAAAAAAAATCTAGCCCAAGATGCTTCCAGAAACTTGTGTGTCTTGGAAAGTCCTCAAACCCCAACACTTGGCAATGATCCAATCTGCCAAATTCTGAATGCTGTGTTAGCTCCGGAGCATTTACAACAGTGTGGGAAACATCACAGAAATCTGTGAGGTCCAGTACAAAAGGTGTTAGCTCCTGTGGGGCCATTGAGCACTTGAAATTTAGTCTGTGTTACTGGCAGAGAAGATTTCTAATATTAATTAGTTCCAAGAGTTAAGTTTAAATAGCTTTAAGTGGCTAATGTACCAGAATGACAGTATAAATCTAAATGGTTCAAGATGGAGAGTTTTGGACAGCTTCTAGATGAAAGACTGTCAACAAATGAGGGGCACAGTAAATATTTGGCAACCACCTGCCTTCTGTAACTTCTTTCATGCTTTCTGGGGTATCTCAAAAGGAAAAAGAAATAAAAATACCAACAGTTCAAAACCCATAGTACTTAACAATCTGACTTGAACATAACTAATGATTTTAATATAGGGAGTGGCAAAGACAAAATTAGTAAAAATAATTAGAAAATAAGCATTCTAGAAGTTATTTATGTTTAATGCTTAAAAGTCTGAATGCACAAACAATCTACCATCATAGAAGTACTGGTGGCCAATACAATGCGTTAGAACTATGTACAATGCACAGTTTAGTATCAAAATCTTTCTACACTGTAGAGTTTTATGAAACTGTTAATGACATCAAACACTAAGCACTTAAGACACCATTTTTTTTTTTTGCTACCACACAAAGAACGTCAATGACAGTCCATTTCAACTTGCAGCATCCATCCATTTCTAGTATGAAATTAAGTGATTTTTCTACTTATACAATAAAGTTTATCTACACAGTTCTTGATTTTGATCCATAGCAGCAAAGGCACTGTACATCAGCAGATCCACAGACTTAAAAGATCTTTTTAAAGCATTCAAACAAAAAATAATAAAAAAGGATCACATGTTATAGTTTAACAGCAACAACAACAACATAAAAGATAACACAATGTTTCTGGCACAATGGCACAGCCTGTGTCCATTTCAGGGACATCCAACTAAGACATGGAAAGAACCAGAGGTAAATAAAGCAAGTCATCATCCCCAGAGAGTCTCTTCTTTGTGGCTTTCAGAGGGTGGGTTCTGCAAACCCTCCTCTGCTGGCCTGTGTGTGTGTGTGTATGTGTGTGTGTAAGACTTGCTTTGCACAGCGGTAGGCAAGCAGTACTCCGTACCTGCAGCTCCTAAAGAGCATGCCACAAAACAGCCTGCCCTGTCTCACAGCATCACAACTGCCCAGAGACACAGCTCCCTCTGCCAGTAGATTTGGCAAAAATATTTAGAAGAAATTTCTTTCTTTGAGGCCCAATTTAATTTTTGATCTGTCTATAATACAATAAAAAAGGAATTAAAAACATATTACAAAGATACTTGTCAACAAGTAAAAAATAAAAAAAAGAAAAACATCTAATTATTTTTTGTTGAATGTAATCTAAAGTTATAGACATATTGGTTAAAGTTGCCCAAATAGACTCAAAGGAATAGTACTTGGCCTGTTATAATCTACTTGTTCAAACAGCCAAATTTCCAAATGTTTTTAATATAAGTAGAAAACAAAACAACCTCATAACACAGCAACATATTGCTTCCATGTGTAATTATACATTTCACATCTCTATACAGTCAATAGTCTACATTTAGTGACATTTAAATCAGTTATTTTAAGCCTTCCTTTCCCCTCCCTTACCAAAAGGGAGGGGTGGAGCATCAAATACAATGCACCTTCATTATCAATGCAGGAGCGGACAACTTTATTTAGTCAGTCATTGTTAGAAAGCCTTCTTTAAACAAAATAAATATATTACAGATATAATACATAATTAAAGATTCCATTTCATTGTTAGGTATTCCATGTTCTTCCAAGTCGATAGCTGAAGATTTGGTATCACAGGTTCTTAATGAGTATTCACAATTCAATAGCAAGGAGGAAGTGGGGCTATGGAACAGCATTACTCCACAACTGCAATGATTATTGGAAAATCCTTGGTTTTGAATGGGAGAGGGGTGAACAGAAAAGTACAACAGCGCAAAGTGCTATGAGGAGGAGTCCAGTTTGCACGAAGATTTGTCCTTAATAAATAACTTCATAAACTGTAGCTTTCTTGTCCCCAGAGCCAGTGACAATGTATTTGTCATCCACAGAGATGTCACAGCTAAGCACCGATGAGGATTCTTTGGACTGGGAAAGAAACATATCAAGAATGTCACATACAGGAACTAAGAAGCAGAACTGGTGGGTGTGGCCACAGAGCACCCAAAAGCTACAGACACAGGGCAGTCCCAACATTCCTAGATATGGCAGTACTAGACCATCCCTAGCTTAAGCTAGGCATCAAAAGAGAGGTAACTCAGAGTACTCTGCAATGAGCACTCTGTTCTTTAAACTCTATTCCTGGGGCTGGAAAGATAGCTCACTAGAACATGGGTTCAATTCCCAGATCCCACATGGCAGTTTATAGCTGTTTATAACTCCAGTTCTAGGGGCTACCAGGTATGCAACGTAGTGCATAGACATGCAAGCAGACAATAAAGTAAACAGACAAACAAACAAACAAATCCCCTTTTATTCTCTAGACAGTCCAGAGTAGAAGTCATAAGAAGACCTCAACTGCCACTGACAGGTAGCCTAGGTCTTGGTGGTGCCACAGAGCAGCAAGTACAGCACAGGTCTAACAACTAATGGCAGACACTAGTGAAAATGACCACTCCTACTAGCATAAAACATGAAAACATAAGAGGAGATCAACAGTTGGAAACAAACACCTTCCACTGAAGAGAGAGGTGAGGGGTGACGAAGGGATGAGGGCAGACCACACACACAAGGTGTAAGATAGTACCCTGGAGAACACATGGAGCACCTGAAGCTATAGATGGAAGACAAGTATCTACTATACTGCATGTCAAACTTTGTTATTGTAATTGTTAATAGTTCAAATACCCAAGCCAGCATATAGATACAATACTTGTATTTAATAAAAAATAGTCTTTTAGTTTCTGTACCTAAAAGGTCACAGAATCCCCAGTATTAAAACTTAAGCTTCAGCCAGCCATGGTGATGCATGCCTTTAATACCAGCACTCGAAGACAATGGGAAGTGGATCTCTGTGAGTTCCAGGCCAGCCAGGGCTACATAATGAAACCTTGTGTCATAGAAAAGAAAGGGGAGAAGGAAGGTACAAGTGCCCTAACGGTAACATCAGCAACTCTATCCAGCTACTCTGTCCTTTCATGCCAAAACCTTGGATGGTGTTCTGTTTTGGATTCAGACAATTAATCAACTCTATTATGACTTGTCATTTCATCAATAGACCTGAAAGTTTTGTTATATTAATCCGAAACATGAAACAAAGGAACATTCTAACTACAAATTAAAATTGAGAACCATTAACTCACCTATAAAATTCACACAAATTTGTAGCAAAAATAAAACAAAACCAACCAACCAAACAAACAAACAAACAAAAAACCCCAAAACCAACCAAACAAACAAACAAAAAAACCCCAAACAAACGGAGAGATTTCATGTGCATGTCTGTGTTTGTGCAATGTCTAAATCTGGTGTTTTTTCAAATAATTTCCAAAACTACATAAACTTCCATTGTGTCTCTAAGAAGTTTACAAAATTAATCCAGTTTGACTGGACTTTTCTAGAACAATCTTGGAAAAATGAAGTGATAAAAGAAAGCAAATCAAAGAATTTGAGAAGAGCTGATATTACTCATGAAGGTATTTACACAAAATGTAAAAGATTTAAAACAGAAAATGTACACCTAAACATAAAAATGCCACAGATACCAGAATACCTAAAACCCCTAATTCAAATATAAAAGAAGATCAAGTCATGGGGTAATTCAGGATTGGCAGTGACAGTATCAGAAATCTGAGCAGATGACCCTTGTGCAACCAATCCTGGTCCCCGCTTCAGGTGGGGTCTTGCTTAATGGCAGAAATGGTGTCAGGTGGCCTAACGTAAATTCAAAGCACTTAAGCAGGCGCCCCACTCATAGAATGCACGGAGATGACATGGCTAAAGCTCTGCAGGCAGCACAGGCCTGGTCACTCAGCAAGCGAGGCATTACCTGGAATATGCTGGCCCCATAAGGTGTCCTCCAAGCATTCAGAAGGTTGTCTTTTCCAGTGCTTACAAACCATTTGCCTATAGGAAGAGGTTTTGTGTTACTTTGTCATTTGTTTCAGAGAGTGCTGAATTAATATAGAAATTCATTCCATTTATAACAAATAAGAGTGCCTTTTCACTTCAAAAGTAAAGCCCACCCACCTTCTGGATTTTATGAGTCACTGATTGTTGTGATAAAGAATAAAATGGATTAAGGCCAAAAATTTACATAGCTTGTTAGGAAAGCATGCATGGTTAAGTAAACTATATAGTTCTAAAGAGTAAAGACTTAGCTTAAAATGAGTCAACAGAAAAACCAAGAAATCATTCTGGTTGATAGAAACTGGAAAAATGGGGGTTGCTTACCACAGTGGGCAAACTTGAGTGATAGCACACAGCTCTCATGAAGATGCAACTGGTATTTGTCGGGCTTGGTGACATGCAACACTTCCACATTGCTATTCTCCATCCCCACGGCAAGCCACTCGCCAGTTGGGCAATAGCCCAAAGAAAAGATCTGGAATTAAAACAAACGGTAGCTGCTGCAGAGGATAAGGTCTTACTAACCAGGGGGTATGCTCCTTAAATATAGAGGAAATCAACAAAACTCAAAATGTACAGACAGAACCAATTCTAAATGATGATCTCTAAGAAATCCACATTCATTCAAGTCCAACACGTTTTCTCTTAGTAGGTCACATTACCCCCACACAGGCCACACCTGAGAGGTGAAGTCGTGTTGCTGCAGCTGCCGCCCTTCACGAAGGTCCCAGGACCTCACAGTGTTGTCCAAACCACCTGTCCAGAGCTTGGTGCCATCATTAGAAATGTCAATACAGCTGGCTCCATCTGTGTGCCCCTGGAATTGCCTGAAAATGTAAAATGGAGAGAAAGCCCTTGAAAAGTTAGTTTTTATTTGAATTGAGAACTCTTTTCTCATCAAATTCAGTGCCAAATTTATCTACAGATCTCATTTGGTTTATGCTTCTAATTATTCAAAATAATAACAAAACATATCATGTATCTGTGTTGGCTGTGCAGGGTGAAAAGGCCACGCTACAAGAAACACCTAATGAATTACACTCTGTGTGATCTACTGTGCAGGGACACTTCTGGCAAAATGTACATGAGGCCATGAAGGAGAGAGCTCAAAGCCGGTCCTCACTTCATAGTTGAGAATGGCCTTGAGGATCTGAACCTTACCCTAAAGCCACAAGAACAAACACTTTGCTTGTGGAATTGTAGCCCTTCAAAATAAGAGTGCAAATGGCCCTTCTCCTCTTCCATACACACCCCTTGCCTCACAGCTAAATTTCCCAATTTTCTCACACCCTTTTCCAAATCATACTGTTCATTCTCATTTCTATAACCTTGCTATCCCCTTGGCCTTAAATATGAGAACACAGACAATTTAGGCCATGTGAGTGTAAGCAGCAAACTACCAGAACTGGTTCAGAGTTTCTATATGGCCCTTGGCAAGAGTCATATAACCACTGCTGAAGTTGCAACCCATGCATCACCTACTATAACACTATAACCATATACTATGGCTTCTCACCAAGGAGCTAGGGGTAATGATGGCTGTCAGCAGGCACAGATAACAAATCACAAATATCTAATGAGCCCATAAGATTCTAACAACATTCATTATGTAAAAATTACCTTCACTTCTAAAATTTAGTATTACTGTGTGTGTGTGTATGCGTGTATGCGCCTAAAATGAAATAGAAATAAGATATAGTATGGAAGTAAGATTTCACATAAAAAATTTATCTCTAAAGTGCATCTAGTTTGTAACATTTTTTAGAAAGTAATTATACTCCAAGACAGTCACATATAAACACACAAACATATATACACAGTAAGACACCCACACAGAGTTTTGGGCATCATGTGGTAAATTAGCTCTCTCTGTCAACATAGAAGTAGATTCAGTGGACCTACCTCACCAGGGTCTGGTTATGCAGGTCCCATACTGCGATGTTGCCGTCGCTGCAGCATGAGAAGCAGACCTTGGAGTCGGGGCTGATGGCCAGAGCATAGCAGGCAGGGGCTGAGGACGTCAGCTCTGCCTTGATGCGTGGGGTTGGAGCTGCCAGGTCCCAGATGGACAATGTACTGGCTTCCCCTCCAACAATTAAGGTGCGACCATCAGGGAGCAATCTGCAGGAACGGATGTAGTTATCCCTGTTCTGGAGACAAAAGCCATCATGAAATTACTCATGAGGAAAAGAAAACAGCATTAACATGAGAGCAGAAATCCATAAAAGTATTGTGTTCCCTTCTGGGTTAATGAGCCATTTATACTTATGACAATGATAAAGTAGATTAATGCTACAAAATTACATGAAATTAAGGAAGTATTTAAACTTGATCTACAAAATTTAGTACCAAGATAGTTAATCTTAATTAGCACCCAAATGCAAAGATCTAGTCCCACTCCCACCACCAAATTAAACAACTCTGGATGTAATCTGCACACACAGATCCATATTGTCTGTGTCCACACCACTGCAGTTCTCTAATCTCTGAAGGCGTGCCATACTTTGCTGAGGATAGAGGGCCTCAGTGAAAGCCACATCACTTAAAAGTCATGGCAGTTGGCTCTTTTGGTCTAGCATTACTATGTATGACAAACAGGCATTATGAGTTCAATGAAGTGTCAACAACAGGCAGCAAGACATGAAATGAAACTGTCTCCCCTGTTCATGAGTTTGTGGAAATCATATGTATACTTAATTATGTTAGCTTATGTGATGCACCAAACAATGCTTCTGATATAAGGAAAGAAAAGTAAGCTTCAATTTCCTGTGCAAACCAAAGACAATGGTAACAGCAGTTAAGGGGCATGAGAGCCACACGAATAGTTGGACTTCAGAAAGTTCTCAGGTATGCACTGTAGAAATAATGTATGGAACTCAGTATTCTTGAACCAAGTGACTTACCTTTGACCTTGGGGACAGGGAGAATGCAGATTTGCACAGGTGCACATAACACACATAAACAACTGGATCACTCTGAACCCCCCCCCCTCCCCGCCATTTTCTCTTAGGACTGCTATGGTTTTCACAGTCAGGGTCTTTGTAATCCCTGCTTACTTACCAGACAGTCCAGCTGAGAGACGGGGCTCTTATTGCCAGGGTGGCTGATGTCCCAGACCTTTACACAGCCCTTGCCACCTGTGTACACATGCCTTGTGGGGTTGCTGATGGTCACTGCACACACCACCTCCCCATGGTTGAGGGTGTTGATCTGTCGAGCATGTCGGGGGATCCCCGGTCCAATGAGGGCATCAGGGGGAAAAGGGACAGGCTGCATCTGGCCATCAGCACTAACGTGAAAGGAGTATGCTCTACGGTATAGAAAGGAAAAACAGAGGAACAATGTAGAAAGTATTAACTTTTGTTTGTTTTCTTTTAGATCAAGATTTTATGTATGCATGGGTAGCCTCAAACTCACCGTATAGTGGGGGGGTGGGGGTGGTCCTGGATATCTAACCTGCCAATCTCTACTTCCCATGTGCTGGGATTAGAAGTATGCCCTTATCAAGTCTGGTTCAAGCAGTGATGTATATCAAACCCAAGTTTCATGCATACTAGAAACACACTCTATCCACTAAACTACCTTCCTTGGAAATATGATTAAACTGTCCAATAAAAGAGAGAGAAAAATCCTTTCTTTCAGTGCCATTTTAGATGTGCATAAACAAAGAAATAATAAAAGAATGAATCTGGTACAATACAATAACATTAGCTTTCAAGACATGCTGCTAGGTCTACAACCAAATACCAATTGGCTCTTTAATAGTTACTATGTGACATCAGTAGTTCAAAAAGAAAGGATGAGTCTATAGTTTAGAGAACTAAATAGGATAGCTAATTCTCTCTCTCTCTCTCTCTCTCTCTCTCTCTCTCTCTCTCTCTCTCTCTCTCTCTCTCACACACACACACACACACACACACAAACACAAAACCTATTTTTTTCACTCTGAATTTTCATGACTTTGTATTTTTTTTGTGATTCCATGGGCTGTAACAGATTTTACCTATAGATGGATTCAGTCCAATCAAATGAGTTATCAATCAAATGAGTTATTAATAGAGATCAGTAAGCTAAAATTATGAAGCTCTGAAGAATCCAGATTCTGTAGGTTAAAAACACTGAAAGAGCAGATGTGTAAGAAAATAGTTTTAACACATTGATCAGACTCAAAATCACAAATTCTAAAAGATACAAAAGTAATGGGAACCTGAACTGTCCTGTCCTGTCTGTTCAGCACTTCTATTTCCAGTTCACAGCTTTAAAAACCTTCTGGTATGAAAATATTAAACTGGTCCTAAAGTCTTCATCATAGATTCTACTTTTAGTAGACAACTATTAATGTTAGCAAGGGCATAGTGAGGCTTCTGGGATGCAGACTAATTGAAGGGAAATAGATCCCAATAGCAGGTGGGTAGGAGCTGAGCTTATCTTGGTAGCTCTTAGGGACCACAGCCCTTTTGGAGAAATATGTACCTTACCAAGAGAAAGCATTTATGGGTATATGAAAAATAGGAGCTTGGACTAAACCAGGCAGAGATCAGAATCAAAGCTGAGATAGTGTGATAGTGTTTGAATGAGAAATGCCACCCTAGGTTTTCAGGTACTGGAATTTTGTGTTATCCAGATAGTGGTACTATTTAGGGAGTTTTAGGTGGTGCTTCTTTGCTGGAAGAAGTATGAAGGGCTTTGACATTAAAATCCTCCAGCAACTACAGCTTTCTCTCTGCTTTTTGCATGCAATTGAAGACATGTGCTGTTAGCTCCCTGCTCCAGCCACCATACCAGCTCCTTGCTGCTTCCCTGCTCTGACAGACTCTTAGCCGTTTAGAATCACAAGCCAAAATAAACATCATCTTCCAAAAGTTACTTTTAGTCATGGTGTTTTATCAAAGCAACAGAAAAGTAACTGACATTGATAGTTTACAGTTTTTTACTGCAAAAGTCTAAGCTGGTAATGTTTACAAAAAGAGTCCAGCACTGAGGGCATGCCACAGCTGCTAAGGGCAGGGTGGGAAGGCTGGAAAGGCTGGGAAGTGAATAGATAGATGGTATTTTCTGAGTCAAATAAAAAGGACTTTGACACCAATGTGTTAGCTCAGTAGAGCAAACTTGTGAGATCTGGTAGAAATGCTGGGAGCAGGATTTGCAATTGAAATTGTAAAGCCATGTAAGACTATACTGGATAGGATGCTTGAACTGTGGACACAACATCTGGGGCGATGAGAGCTTTCAATGTAAGTAACTGAAACTGAGTAAGGCAGATTTTCACTAGAGATGATCCTGGGAACAGAAAAAGCCATCAGGGGTTTCACTTATAGTAGACACTAGTCACACTCTAAGCCTTGTGTGAAATCTTTAAGGGAAACTCCCTCAAAGTAGAAGATGGGGTGGATTCAAATAACAGAGGTCTGAAAGGACCAGGATTTTCACAGAAGCTAGAAATCTAACTCATCCAGAAGCTGCCAAGGAAAGCACTCAAGAAACACCATTGGTGGCTTGCAGGTTGTGAGGGGTGCTGCAGAGTAAAGGGTGACTTCACAGGAGTCAGGTTGAGACAAGTTGACCAATAGCAATCAAGGGGTCACAAAGACTAGGTCTTACAGGAAAGAAAAGGAGGTTAAGTCCAAGCTCAGGTACTGTTGTACTTTTCTCTCCCTTGGGTTTTTCAAGACAGAATTTAATCCTGAGTCCTGGGATTGAAGGTGTCTACAAGTACTACTCTGCTATGCTACATTCCCCCACCCCAAACCAAATTCTTTCTTAATAAAGGGACAATGATCCAAACAGATCCCAAATTGATAAAAACTCAAGGCAAAGGCAGCCTGGGCCTCAAGCCCCAACTTACTGACCAAAGCTGTCTTTCTTTCTACTTCTCTACTCCCAGTTTTCTAGCTGCGGCCAGCATGTCAGCAAGTAACCTCTGCCACCACATGGACCCTTCAGTCTCCCACCTGAAACTGATGCTGGAGCAGCACTGCCACACCCTGTCACCCTCCAACATCCCCCGTACTGATACCAGCACTACTCACTGGTGGACGGGTGCTCCACCACTGAGTGAGATGCCCCAGGAAGGTGGGAGGTTGATTTTTCAAGTTGGGAATAGCTGTTATAGCCCCCTGATCCCAATGTGGCAAGACTTCTGTCGATCAGAGCCTCCTGCAGGGTTCCCAGCAACAATCAGGGCCAAAATCCCTTCCCTGCTGCCTAACGGCTCCAGCCCAACCGGGAAGGTGTTAAGGGCCTTCTGCAAGTTGGGACATTGTAGACTGGGCCCATTGTGGTAGGCATGTGGCCAGAGATGTCTGGGAATATGGGAAGGAACACCCTCAGAATGGCCCATCCCCTTGCTGCAGTGTGTAGCCTAGCATCGTGTTGTCACATCCTGGTCCTCAAACAGTCTTATTTGTGTCAGCATGTGTGGAAATGGTCCACTTGAATGTCTGTTCTTGTCCTCTCTGCTCTCTTCTTGTCTATCTCCAGTCATGATGATGCAGAGCAGCCCAGAGCTAGTCCTGTAGTGTGGACCCCTGCCTCTCTGACAGAAACAGCTTCCTAGTGACCAGTATCCCTATTCCTGTGCTTACCTAGCAGGATGGGTCCCACCAGAGCCCAGGCTGGACTATGTGTATACCCACCCTCCTGGTGCCTGATATCTGCCTAGCTACTGTCCATTTGCCCTTGACTTACCACATGACCTCTCTGGCCACTCAAAGAGTCTGCCAGCACAGCCTTAAGGACCTGGTGCTACACTGACTAGTGTGTCCTTGAGCAAGCTTTTGTCATGGCCGATGCCAGTCCAGTTCCAAGGATGTTCCTCTGAGGGCACCTAGGATACCCCCCAAAAGCTCAGTGACAGTGAAGTATTAACACTGCCATTTACCCACCCTCACTACTGCTGTCCAATCCCTGGCCAAGATATACTTTGTGTGCAGGGTTAGGCATTGGACCCAGGACCTCACTAATGCAAGGCAGTATAAGCACTCTACCATGAGCTACACTCTTTTGAGACAGAGGCTCACTAAATTGTCCAGGCTGCCTTGAAGTTGCCATCCTCCTGCCTCAGCTCATGAGTATCTAGGATCAGGGCAGCTGGCTCCACAGTACTCATCTGAAGACTTTTCAGTGGTTCAAATGAGCTCTAGATGGGCAAGAAAGAGAAGGCTTAAGAGGAACAGGACAACCAAGGGACACCATTCCTGCCCCTTGCCTCTGCGACACTGGCAGGACCTGGGCCACCTCATCATCTATGAAACTGGACAGCCACACATGCAGAAGCAGTGGGTGGTGGCATGGCTGGCTTAGCGCAACTTCTCATACTATGTGGTGTCCTTCTGTGATGGTCTGGTGTACAACCCGCTGCGGCACAAGGCTAACTTCCTGAAGCTTCTCATCTCTCCCATTATACATTCTTACTGACAGTTTTGTTAAAATAAAAAAATTCTTCCCAAGTCTCATTTAATGAGACTTTAAGAATTTTAAGATTTAGAACTTTAAGAATTTAAGTAATTAAAAAAAAACCTATACTTTACTTCAAGGTTTTTAGTAAAATTTCTATCAATACAATACACAGAGTACCTCCCATGTGACCATCTAGAGCCCAACTACATGAATGACTGGGAAAAATAAAACAAAACAACCTCTTGTATGTTTATTAAAATGCTAAGTTTTAGTCAGGTTTCTGGGGGAAAGCATGGCAGTTGTCCATTGCGGTGGTAATGGTACTTAGTGTCATTACTCAAGACTGAAGGAAGAGAATCAAGCACAAGGCTCAGAAGCATCATGTGCCAGACTGTAATTCTCAAGTGGTTGGACACTGCTTCTTTAAATATTCCAAACACACTTACACTCCTGGGGTTTCAAGACTGACCTACAGAATGAATCCTCAACTTATCCACTCTACGACCTCTAATGGTTACTGACTTGGTGACTGTCAACAGGGCCTGAAGAACTGACTGTACCTCTTCCCTAAAAGAGCCCTCTATCTCCTCTCAGTTCATGTGGAACTTAGAGGCATTTGAGCTGTTGTTTGATTAATCCCAGGGCCTTGTTTAGTCACTGCCTGAAATAGACTAATCTTTCACCTTCAAAGTTCTTGGCCAACAAAACTTGTTAGTCAGTCAACTACTATTTACATAGCATACACAAGTACACAGAATTTTATGGTAATTGATATTTATATCTTCAACTCTCAAGGAACCCAAAGTCTAATTTGCCTTGTTTCCCTTATTAATAAGCCAAATATTTACTCAATAACTTGGCTTATAGAGCTTTTTGACGCAACTGGGACATTTGGGTTAGTCTGTAGTAAAGTTAGGTATTGAAGGAACAACCTTGGCTTTTATTCACAGATAAAAAACAAAAACAGAGTCCAGGTCAGTCAGGCATGCTTCCACTGAAGGGCAAGTGAAAGGGGGAAGGGAAAAAAACCACAAGGAGTCACTAAGGTGGCAAGCAAATATCTATGTAACACTGAAGGAACAAAACAAGAAAGTTAGAGAAGGAAGACATCAGCATATCATATTTATTTACTTTTTGAATAAATTTGCATTATGAGCATCAACTGTGAACTATGCAGTATTTAAGGCATTGAAAGTTATTTGTTTGCTTATTTGTTTGTTTTCAAGACAGGGTTTCTTTATGTAGTACTGTCTATCCTAGAAGTAGTTCTGTAGACTAGGCTGGCCTTGAACTCAGAGATCTGCCTGCCTCTGCCTCCTAAGTACTGGTGCCACCACTGCCCAACTTTGAAAGTTACTTCTCTAACTGAATATTTATCTTTGGTAGGGACTGCTAACTGGTACAGTCACTATGGAAATTAAGTGTGGGGGTTCCTCAAAAAGTTGACCTAGAACACCACTTTTGGATTTATACCAAAGGGATTCTACATCTTACTACAAAGATACCTACTTATCGATGTCCATTTCTGCTTTATTCCTAACAATCAGAAAATGAAAACCCTAGGTGTCCATTGGTGAATGAATGGATAATGAAAACGGTACATTTCACAATGGAATATGGCACATTACACAATGAACTCTTTAATCAGATATTGAAAAAAATACTATCAAAATTGCAGATAAATAAATAGAAATATAAATAATCATCCTGAGTGAGATAATTCAGACCCCAAAAGGCAAGTACTGCAGGTTCTCTTATATATGAATATTAGCTTTTAAATTTTAAATGTGTCTGTTCTATTCAGAACATCTAGAGTTAGCTTACTAGTAGGTGACTAAAAGTCTTCCAAGGAAGGGGAAATAGAATGTAAATGAATAATGGGGGAAACTAGAATAGTAGAATTAAATGGGGAGAGTGGTGGGAGGGCACAGTAGGAAAGGGAATATTGGTAGGGATAACTACATTTGAAGGTCTTTTTATATGCACCATATAAAAAATACCATATAGAATCCTATTATTGTAGAAGCTTCCTAAATATATAAAAGAGATTTAAATGGCATTAACCATACAATAGCGGAGACAATGTTGCAACTAGACATCATATATTACCAAACAAAACCTGCAGTACTAGGAGTGTGTGTGTGTGTGTGTGTGTGTGTGCACACGCGCACAACTTTTTGACTAAAGGTACCATATAGTCAACCCCACCCCCTGCTTAACATTACAGGTTATTGACCATGCTATTAGTTAGCCTTCTATAACCTGATGGGTAGACCCTATTGCTGAAGATATATATACCATATACATATATATTTATATATATATACACACACATATATGTACATGGTATATGTATATATGTATATACATATACCATGTACATATATATACAAATATATATATACACCATGTACTTATATATATACATACCATGTACATATATATATACATCAAAAATTAGAAACATGGAAACATTGAGCTGCTACGCAACGAGAAGCTTCATCTCCTACTGATTATTGTTCCTAATGCTAGAAGGCACTATACACGTTGCTGGAGAAAAAGATAGTAATCTAAACTTCATTCAGCTACAGTCCCTTTGCACTGTAATAGCAACCTGCCTGGAAAATATACCCCTGATAGAATAGAGACACAAGTCTTACGGAAGGAACTAATTACTGTCTAATTAAAGTTAAGGTCCACACCATGAAATAGATCTCAAACCTGACACTGTTGACAAGGCCAAGAATCTAAAATGAGATAGGTTATGGGCCTTAGGGGATTTTGCTAAATGAACATAGCACTAAAACAACTCCTGCTGGGCCGTGGTAGCACACACCTGTAATCCCAGCACTTGGGAGGCAGAGACAGGCGGATTTCTGAGTTGGAGGCCAGCCTGGTCTACAAAGTGAGTGCAGGACAGCCAGGGGTACACAGAGAAACCCTGTCTCGAAAAATGGAAAAAAAGGAAGAAAAAAAAAAAAGAAAAAGAAAAAAAACTCCTAATGACATATTGTTATATACCCATAGACCAGCGCATTGCTAAGCCCTTATCAGAGAAGCTTCATCTTGTAGCAAGCAGTAGTTAACATAGAGACCCATAGCTGAACAATGTGTAGAGAATGAAAGACTTTGGAGTGCTTGGGATATCTAGATCACACCCCTTCCCTCGAGGCTCAAAATCTATGTGGAAGAGAAAGTGGGAAGATTCTAAGAACCAGAGGTAGTAGAGTAGACGATTCCAAGGGAGTAGTACTTTGAGATCAAACAGCTGTTGCACATATGAACTCACAGTGACTGTGACAGCATATATAGGACCCGAAAAAGTTCAAGCCAGATAAAATCCCAGCATGGAAAAGGTGAAGTGGACATAAAGGCCCACCACTAAGTAACATTTACAAACGATAGCTGTCAAGGGAGGTAAAATGTTCAGTTGGGCAATACTAAGTATAACTGCTATTCTATAGGGTGCTCAGGAGTAGTTTGGCCAATGCAATATGGAATCCATATGTATTTATATATGTGTGTGTACACTTTTGTTTGCTTTGTTGAGAAAGAACATGGAGTTGGGTGGGTAAGAAGGTTCTAGGAAGAGTGGGGGAGGGCCAGGTTATGATCAAAATATCTTTCATTTAAAGGGGTAGCATCAAATATGGCACCTTGTACCAACTGAACTTTTCAACCCTACAACCCTGTAATCAATATTTCTGAGCATTATATTAAAAAAAAAAAAAACAAGGAAGATTCTGTTCTGATTTTGCTCTTACAGAACTCATATTCAAGTGGAAAGAGGCAGACAATGGCTACAAGTAAGTTTTCAAAAGCTGGGCATAATGGTGCCCCTCTCTGATACCAGCTCAGCACTTACGAGGCAGAGGTGGGACGATCAACAACTTTAGATCACTTGGGGTACACAGTGAAACTCTATTTCAAAAAAAGTAGAGGAAAATGGCAACATGGAGGGAGGCAAAATGGGATGTTATTTAAAGACAAGAGTTATAAGTGCAGACCACTGTTATAAGGGCATCTAACAGAGACATGAAGTGAGACAGTGAGTCACAGAAAATGTTGATACAGGAGGATCAGTGTGAATAAATGTCCAACAGGCAAGCAGCCAGGGAAAGGGAGACTTCTGTACTCTGTCAAGTCTGGATAGTACAGGAGAATGGAAATGTAGCATATGTATGGTGGGTTCAATTTCAGGAAAGATGCCAAAGGGGTGTGTGTGTGTGTGTGTGTGTGTATGTGTGTGTGTGTAAGGGGGAGGGATGCTCACAAGCAAACATGTATATAACGAGGCAAGAATGTTTCCTATGAAGGAAGAAAAGTTTCTTTTTTGAGACTGAAATATTACTCTGAAAGTTTTCTTGTCCAATTTTCTAATCCAATTAGAACTGTGCTTAGGTAGTGAGGACAGAAGAGCACATGTATACAGAAACCAAGCCTGAGGAACAGAATGTGATGAAATTAGAATATACAAAGAGGCTGGAAGAGGTGTGTTGTACTTGGTCTGTTATCACTCTAGGAGAGTGTGAACAGACATTCCAAATGCTCAGCTCACAGGAAAGAAGCCGAATGAGCAAACTACCTTTCCTAGAAATAGAACTGAACAGAAGACTGTCCTGATTTTTTGAAGTGTTAGCATGTCTGTTCTCTCTAATCATGTAAGTTTGCATATAAACATCACACTTTCTGAACAACTGCCTTAAAACCAGCAACAGAGAGAGGAGCCAAAGCTGCATCCCAACTTACAGTTCATATGAAGACTTGAGTTTTTTAAATGAAACACACAAAATTGAACCTTATTATGCCTTGTCTTTTGCTAAGAGAAATGAAAACTACTTTGATGCTATTCAGCAGTGTCCCAATTCCAAAAAGAAAGCAAGGACCAGAGCTTTGTAGATAATGAATCCAAAGGACAAAAGGTACTCACGGTTTTCCTCCTGGAATGCCTGTCAAGTTTGGAGGTATTGCTGGCACACGCATATGATGGTGAGGATCAAATCCCACCTAAAATTGTGCCCATGCAAAACAACAAAAAGATGTATTTGTTATGCTTTTGCACAATATGGTACCTAAAAGCTGAGGATCACAGATAATTTGAAAATACAATTTTACAGACATAGCAGTATCTATTGATAAAATGACAGGAGGATGCTTAGGATTTAATGGTCCTTTATTCAGGACTGGAACATACAAAAAATTATACTGATAATTGAGGCTTACGACAAAAAGGCTTTATTACGTTTATTCTCCTATGTGGTATACATTGGTAGTTTAAAATTTCCAATGACTACTAAATTTAAGAAGACATAAATTATCTCACCCTCCCAAAGAAAACAGATGTATCTTTACAAAGAAAACATAATCACATGTATCTTTATTAATAACACTCAATCCATTGATAAATGTATTATATAAGCTACAAAACAAAGAATGCCGTGTGCTCTGAGACTCTATAAAAGCATGTAAACATACCACAGGTGATCTTCCATAGGCTGCTGCTGCCGCCGCTGCTGCTGCAGCTGCACTCATCTGGGGGGAGATGTTGTGTAGCCCAGCATAGGCGGCTCCAGGGCTGGTTAGCTCTCCATTCATCCCAGCATGGGGCACAATCCCAAACGGGGTTGGATATGGACAAGGTACAGCCATCGGGGTCCTCAGGCTGGATGCTGAAGAGAAAGTCAAGAACATAGAAAATAGTAGTTGCACATTCTTCAGTTGGTCAACAATAGAAGCCATAGTTCACATGAACTGATTTTACTACTCTCAAAATCAGTCAGGTCTTTGGAGTGGTTCATTTATACATTTTTATTTGAACACTTAACAACCTGTTAACTTGGATGCTTGGTTTAGAACACTTACCTTCTGTAACAGTCAGTCAGTGCTGGCCATTATTACTTTTAACGGATGTTATTGGGTAAATTAAAAAAAAAAAAAAAGCAGAAGTATAAATAAATATACAACATTTTTTTCCTTACTAACCTAAGGGGTCCACACCCGGTGGCTTTCCAGGTACAGGCCTCAGTCCGGGAGTGGAGTTACTGCCAGGGGTAGGTGCATCAGTTCGTGGAGTAGGGGTATTGGACTTTGAAACAGGAGTAGTAGACTTTTCATTCTAACAATAGATGGAATATCAGCCATGAGAACATGATTTTAAGAGTTACTTTTATAGTAAAAGAGCAAGCAAAACAAAACAGAGAAATGAGAGAATTTCGTTAGCTTGTCTTATATCTTGCATCAGTTAAAAGTAGCTGGGAAAGAATCAAGAAGACACAATTCAGAAAAATCTGAAGTTGAACTCAGGAAATTTTTTATAAGAACCTGGTCTTATTCAGAGGCCAAAATAAATTCACCAAACATGCATCCTGAATGTGGGCTAATGCTGGTGGCCATGGTTAAGTCAGGCCCCCAAGATACTGTTCACATCCTTAGAAGTTCCGTATCTGACTCGCTGCTCTCAGGATACACCTACACATGAATCACCATTGATCCCAGAGGGGAAAGGAGGCCATGAAAAGACAACCAGAGTTCCAGAAGAAAAGGACAGAGGTTGACCCCAAACCTCAATCTAGCCTTCCAGCCATTCTAAACACATATATTCTTTATCTGCACACAAACACAAGAATCCTCTGATCCTTCAGCTGTGAATTCCAAAGGTCACTGAAAAACACATATGGCTTTTTAAAAATTGAAAATAAGTGGTGAAGAGAAAAGAGGATTTACAACACACAAATGCAATCAACTCCACAGTCCTGTATAGGAGGTGGTTCAGGGAGATATAAAGACTGTGGGAAGTTCAGTCTGGCATTTGTGTTGAGTTAAAGCAGCCTCTTATTAGTGAGAGAGTACTTAGGCAGAAGCTAAACTATTGCAGCTGTGTCTAGCTTGGCAATTCAAATCAAGCTACTAATAAAATGACAGTGAAACTCCAGAGCCAGTTCACCACAAACCACAGGCAGTCAGACCATTGCACTAACTCCAGTTTGTATTTTTCAATTTTACTATGATGTTTTTCTCTCATTTTCATCCACCTATCTCTCTCTCTCAAGCATACAGACTCAGGAAAAAAATATCATTAAGTTAGTAAACCTTTTTGATCCAAACATCGTTTCTAATTAAACTGAAAACCTAAGCCCTGGAGATAAATGGGAAATACACAAAAACTGAAAACCCCAAACCCAACAACTATCTTGGAAGTGTCAATTCTGGTTAGGGAACAGCTTACAAGGCTAAGCTCTTTGGATTTGGAGGAAGGAGTACTGCTGGAAGATGCAACAGAAGCAGGGCTGATGGGGGCATCTTTCTTGAGGAGACGTGTCTTGTCCAGGCCATTCTCCCTTGGGGAATGTGCTGGGCTTCCTCGAGGGGAAGATGGATCCTACAAGACAAACATGTAAGACTGACAACTGACTCACAGCACTGAATCCTTTACTGGAGACACTTCTAACTAAAAGCACTTAGTAGCTTACTTGAGAGTACAAAATGTCTGGAATTAACTGGACTTTAATCAATTAACATTAACTGAAATTACTAAAGGAAAAAACATGTTATTGAAATGAAATCCCAAACAAAAGCAAAAACCAAAAACTTCATGAGTCTGCAAGGAACATAAACTCAGTAGGGTGACCACTGCCACCTGTTATTTCTAATGGTGGGAAAGGACAGAATGTCTGAAAGGAGCAGCAAATTCAAAGGCCCACCAATGTATAAAGTCAGTAATGCTTTGGACAATTGCCTTTGCCATAGCTGCAGAGCAGCAGGAAGCAGGGCTAGCTACTAACATACCTCATTGGACACATCAACTACCAAGTTGTCATCACTCTTCTCACCATCACTGTCCTGCAAAGAGGAAGAAAGGCATCATTTCTACCCCAGGGGAAAAAGAAGCACCATCAATTTCAGGTACATTTCTGTGCCCACATGAGGTCCTTATGTTTGATGAAAACTATACTCAACAGAGTTTAATACTATGCAAAATACTGTTTTCTATATTCTTCAGTTTCTGTTTTCAGCTAGGTAATAATGATTCCATTTTCCATTTTTGAAGTAAAATGGCCTGCTTACTACTCTAGAACACAAACTTTCACGCCCACCTAAACATCCTACAAGTGGTAGGGTGTGGTTTGGTCTGGCAGCTTTTATAAAATCTGAATAAGTCACTGTGTGGTTTAACTGCAAAGCAAAAATCCAAAGTATGAGCTTCTTTTGAAGCCTGCAGTCCTGTGGGGACCCAAATGGCAGGGAGAGAACAACCAACACTTGCCTCCACACTTCTTATCCTGCATGCTCCCTTCTCTTCTGACCTGCTCAGACCTCAGAGGAAATTCATGTCAAGGACAGATCTACACATGTATCTTCCACAAAATCTCATCCTTTCTTCAATATTCTAGTCCATCCAAACACCTTGGATTTTACATTATTTCTACATCATCTCTAAGTTAATCACATACAGTTCTACCAATCCTAACAGAAATAATAATAACCTAGTATTATCCAGGTCGTAGATAACTTGCCATAGGAAAGCACTGCAGTCTTGCACACACATGTACTCATACACATAAACATAGTCTTCTGATAATTTGTGGTGATAGCTTGATACACAGAGAAAAACACAGTAATTCTTAAAAAAATCTTGTAAAGGACACTGTTACTGTGTTCTAAAATTGGTTGATAATGGTTAAAACTACCAATTGATAAAGAACAAGACAAACTAGCCTCCCCCAAAGCAATGGGGGTGGATGAACTTACATAGCGAGTTGTAATTTCTTTTTCTTCTGTTTTCTGTTTTTTGCTCTCTGAGGAATAGTCTGTAGAGTTCCTGTGTTTCTCAGAACCTCGGAAACTGGCTGATGGAGATACGGAAGAGCTCTGGAATTAGAAATAGAAACAAGACTAAAAAAGCCATTCATTTAACAGAGCAATTAGATAAATCTTTTGTTCTGTAATATATGCCTGGGAAACTAAGAGGATACAGGAGAGAGGAGATGGGGGGAGAGCAGAAATAAGAATCAGAGAAAGACAAAGCAGAAAAATGAGCAGAAGAAATACACAGGGCAGAGGCTTAAATATAACCCCAGGGGCAAATCCAGGCTCAAGCACACCAAGTATGGTACACTGTCCAAGGCTGTCAAGGGAGTTGGGGAACGAAGGAGACAGCGCAGAGGGAAAGACAGGATGGTTTTCTTTGTTTTGTTTCATAAAGTTTACTGGCTGACAGAAAGTGTATATTTGAAACTTCCACAGAAAAATTGAATACAGTTAAGCTTAAAGGATAATCAATAATTTTTTCATTAAAAACTAAAAGGAAAGCTAATCATTAAAGATTTGAGCACCCAAATATGGTGGCCATGCGATCATATGATCATACTTATAGAATATTTTGCTCAGCCTAACATCTACAGTCCAGAACACACAGAAGTGTAAAAAAAAAAAAAAAAAAAAAAAAGATCTTTGCAAACATTGACTATATTTCTGCATATTCTTTATAAGCTTACTCATTTTGTTTCTGGAAATCACTGTGGCCAGACAGAGGAAAAGGGTTCACGCCTCAGACTTCATGTTTATTCTTTCAACACACACTTAATCTGGACTGTTTCCATACTGTGACAAGATTTGAAGTCTGGTGGTTCTATGCCACAAAGTCAGCACATGGATGAGAGCTTAAACCTGTGCTTGAAAATGTGAAAACTGAAACTACCCTTGATGATCTGTCAGTGTCTGGGGATGGCTCAGTATGTAGTGCATAAGGGCCTCTGTGCTGATCTCTAGAACCCCATTTGAATCTAGAAGGTGCATATGTGCCAGTTCTCCCAGCCCTTCCACAGGGAGATGGAACTTTGAGATCACAGAATACCAGAAGCCTATAAGCCAGCTAGCCTGGTGTACAGTCATGGACAAGAAGAGACCTTGTTTCAAAAGAGGTAAAAGGCAAGAACCAATACCTCAAGTTGTCCACTGAGCTCCATGCATACCCTATCCGACCGACCCCCTGCCACCACTACCCCGCCCCTCCCCCCCACAACCAACCAACAACAATAAAAGCTCAACCTATCCATCCTGTCTGTTACAGATTGACCAAAGAAAAAGTTTAAATAAACATGCAGTTTGAAAAGGAACAGGTCCAGACTTGAACTACTATATTAAGGAGGACTAAAGGTGTGCAGAGTAGGTATTTCCCTTAAGAAGAGCACCAAGACAGATTTCCAAGGATGATATTAATGCAGCTTAGTTAAGAGTTGGCTCATTTTGAAAAGCAGTAAAAATAATATCTGAAACTAAAGTATCAAGGAAAAAGTTCTAGAAGAAGGAATCATCATAAACACATCCTTTGGCCTGAAATCTGAAAACCAACCTAGAAAACTGTTCAGCAAAGCTCTCCTTTAGAACTTTACTTATCTCATAGAAAACCAATTCATTTGATCCCTATTCCATATCTTAGTTTGATAGTAATTAACATTTATGGGCATTTGCCAGTGCCTTTAAACTACTAGAGGCCAGAATTACTGGTTCTATAAGTTCCATTTTATTTCTGATGAGTCATAGTGTATGGCATGCCTAAAGTTCTAAAGGATGCTGTTTGGGGTTGTGTTATGAACTACTAAGTAAGGAGATGATCACTGTTAGAGGCTATCGATCCTAAGCCCGTCCTTACTCTAGCCAACCTAGCTGGGGTTTAGATGAATGCTCTGTAAACTCTATGCACTAGTTCCTACTAAAACATTTAGCAAAACATATTGTATAAAATTCTCAAAGACCAAAAACTACATTAGACACATTGCAGAAGGTCACTGAAGGAATTCCACAGGAAATCATTTCAGCACAATGGGCTGGGTGCCTTTGGGGGTAAAAGGAAGTTCCACAATTTCATCTTATCCCTTTACCAACAAGATGCATTTACCTACAAGATGCAGTATCTTACAAATGAAGTCGGTGATGAAAAAGTTGTGTGTGTGTGTGTGTGTGTGTGTGTGTGTGTGCATGTGTATTACATGCATGTGTTTAACCCTGACCTGTCTGACAATCTACTTACAGTCATTTCCACTTTTTGAAGAGTAAAAAACAATTTCTAAATAGTATTGAACATATTCTCAAATATTAACGCTAAAAGGTAATAACCTGTTTAGTCTTCATGCTTATGTATTGGCATATGTGTAAAATCAAACAGCTTATTTTGTCTTAAGGTTGTTGTCTCTCATTGTATGGACAGCTCTTCCTTTTGTGTGCTTGTGTATGGTATGTGTGCATACTTGAACATACGTGTGCATGGGTGGGTACTGGTGTATATATAGACACATGGCACGTGCTGTCTGAGGTTGGTTGTCTTCCTTGATGTCTTTTCACTTTATTCATTAAGGCAGGGTCTCTTGCTGAATTCAGGCCTTGTGATTTATGCTTGACTACCTAGGCAGGCAGCTTCCTCTACAATAGGGTGTTTTTCATTCGAGTACTGGGATTGTAGAGGAGCTACCATGCCCACCTTACTACTATGTGGGTTTGGGGGAATCTGAACTCAACGAGACATCCATCTCTCAAGGCCCCTGTCATAATTTTACTGGAGAACAGAGTTAAACATTTGATTTCGCTAGTAAAATAATAAAATAGTTATCACTGGCATTTCAAGGTAAAGCTGTACACTGAGTATCGAGGTGATCAGTGATACCCTAGTAATATAAGAGCTCTAGAGTTAAAGTGATGCATGGGTTTCCACCACAAACTTAGGCGTCCAGCACTCTGCTATTGGATAGGCACTTGGGTTTCCTGAGCATGAGAAAGATTTAAATAACAAGACACTGGAAAAGTTTATTTTCATATCTCTTTGATTATTATAAAACTTTAGTTAGGCTGATTATTTCCATAGCTGACTATCTAAGTCACTTACTGGAACTCAATCATGGCACTGTATATATCTAAATATTTAGACTTATTCAGAAAAATATTTTCATTACAGTTTATCATACATATAAGCAAATGTGTTATGGTGATCAATTTAGAATCCAAAAATAGTCTAGATGTTAATGTTTTTTAAAGCTCTTCATTTAAAAATAAGTACCCACTTTCACCAGGAAAAGAAATGGTTTGTTTAAGGGGATAAGAAGGAATGGTAGCATAAAAAGAACACAAGAGAAAAATATAAACTTGTAAGTTCCATATGAAAACACCAACTATACTGGCAGTACAAACACATCTCAGGTATGCCTAGATTTACAAACCAGGCTTTTTTAAAAAAGGAAAAATTTTTAGGCCTTATTCTGAAATCCACCTTGATTTTACTGAGGCCTTGGGCAAATTGACTATAGAATTAACATCTCCAGCAACTAGAAATGGGTGGCCCACACCTGTCAACCTCCAGATCAAAGATGGCCATGTATGGGAAAGAGTTCTATAAAATACTCTCCAAAGAAAGCCATATTAATATAATTGGCTAATTGTAATAACAGAGACTCTGTAATAGCACACAAGGGCATCTCTCTGGAGTCAGACAGTATGGAGTCTCCCATTTACCAGCCTTGTAGCCCCAGGAATGATGCTTACTCTCACCCAGTCTCTTTGTAGTTTGGGATAACAAGATACTATCTTTACCTACTCAGAGGAGAGAGAGAGAGGAAAAAAAAAAACAATTTATGTAAGACTCAAAAAATAGTCTTAGGCGCACAGTCTAGCTCCTCAACAACAGCAGGGCTGATAGATCAGTGCACAGTATGGGTTAGTCCATTTACTACAGAAGAGGAAAGAGAAGGTTCATGTGAGGACTATTCTAGGCCTTCCTGTAGTGCTTCCCCTCAGCACAGATATTCCAATGGCCCTTAATGATAGGGTTTCAATGAATCAAAACACACCTCTCAACAATTATAATAAAGTTTTGATTATACACTACAGAGAAAGGACTATAAATACTATATTCACACAGGATTTACTAATTTGATTTAAAGTGTCTACCAAAGTAATTCTCCTGTCCATTCACAAGGGTACTACTCTTAGATACCCCTGCCCATTTGCAGATTATAAGCAGAAAGAATATGTTAAAGTTTGAATGAACACCCAAGAAAATGATTTGATAGCAGGATAGTTCAGCAGATAAAGGTGCTTACCACTAAGTCTGAAAACCTGAGTTTGATCCCTGGAACCCACATTTGTGGAACATGAGACAGTACTTTTCCAAGTTGTCCTCTGACCTCGTCTGCATCCCCACCTACCTGCTAACAAACTTCCTAAAACTCACTGGCCATTGGTATTGACTTCATATCTACTAAGTATTAAAGAGCAAGTCAGCAAACAAGGATGAGGAAGAGCCAATGGGCACCATGAAAATCTAATTAGAGTTTGCTTTGCTTTTTGGGTTTCTTTTATTCTCAACAAATAATCATATGAATGGCCGGGCGGTGGTGGCGTCCGCTGGGAGGCAGAGGCTGGCGGATTTCTGAGTTCGAGGCCAGCCTGGTCTGCAAAGTGAGTTTTAGGACAGCCAGGGTTATACAGAGAAACCCTGTCTCGAAAGGAAAAAATAATAATAATCATATGAATGATAAATTACAGGTTACTCTAATTGCAGTGTAGTTCTAGAACTCTAAAATCTTAGTATAAATGGGTCATGGTAAGTTTATCTTAGGAAAAAAAAGATAGGGAAAGCCAAAATACCCAGAAGTCCTTTATTGATACAACAGAAGTCCTGAAGCAACAATTCCTCAAGTTGAAGACTGATGCCTACATCAAAAGAAAACAATGGTGACTTAATTTCATTCAAAAAGATTAGTTTTTAATTTCACAAACATGTGTGTCTTGCCTGAGGGTACAAATGTACACTGAGGGTATACCATGGTGTCATGCCCTGGAACTGGAGTTGTAAATGACTGCATCAGGTGGGTGCTGGGAACTGTTCTTTGCAAGAACAGTAAATGTTCTTAACTACTGAGCAACATCCCCAAGTCCTTTAATTCTGAAAAGCCATCGTTTTGCTCTATCGCAACAATGAAGCATTGCACATTCTACAAATACTTGTAAGAGGTTTTGAAATGAAGTTGAGAGCCCCAATAAATTTATGCACACCAAAATAACATGGTACCATATCCAATAGCATCCAGTAAATGATTAATATTTTTATTGAATACTACTGCTAGAAATGTTCACATTTCCATTCAGGAGCAAATGAAAATAATCTTTAATTATGAAAAACAAAATACCTTAAAAATAAAAAACATTTGGTCAAAATACAAAAGTCTCAAATACCAACACGTATCACATTTAGATTTACGTAAATTAACTAAAAATCAGAGTACACTCTTGTTAACTGTGGCAAAGTTCAGAGTCAGTAACTGGTGTTGGCTTACTGCTTATTACACCAAAACTTATTTAAATGGTCTGCTTGATTAAAGGTTTCATAAAAAGCACACTCTGCAGACAATCTCACAGAATTTGCTTTTTCAAATTAACATAAATCAACTCACGTTCAAAAATTTACTGAACTTTCTGAAGACCTGCCCTTGTTAAAATAATTATTTAATTAAATCTCCACATAATAAAGTCTATTGTTACTACAATGCTTCATCTCTCTAACATTTCATGAAGAACATACTCTTAAAAACCATTTGTTGTTATTATCTATTTCTCTTAAGAAAAAAAACTTGGGTCGAGACAAAGTGCTACATATAATCAAAATAACAACAAACCAGAGATATGATTCAGTTTCACAGAGTGGATATAAAGTCTTGGGTTCAAGACCAGTCTGTATCACTTCTGTTATTATCTGGGACAAGTTAATAAAATTTATCTAGTTTTCATTTTCCAAAGGGTGGGAATAGGGTGGGGGCATGACTCTAAGGACTCTGTAAGAACTGAAGACTTCATATTGTGAACACAGTACTTAGCATCTATTATAATAAGCCTGTAGGAAAAGCCAATCCTCACTGGCAATGGTGGAAACAACTGTATAATCTTCACTCACTTATGGGCTCACCCAACAAGAATGTATTGAATATATTTTAAGTGAAGAAACGAGAAATGAATTCCACTGTTTGCCCTTCCATCAGAAGTCACAGTATTTATAACTCAAAGGGGTATGTATTTTTTTCCCTTCATGAAATAGAAAAATAGTGCTTTGCTATGCATTGTCTTGTGCTTTGTTTCTGTGGTCTTGGCATTATGCATTCTTTGGTCAGGATAAAATGCCTAATAATTTATGAAGTATCAATACAATTGATTTTAAATTAGAACATTATCTTAATGTCCTCTTGAGGTTTTTTGACTGATATTTCCTCTTCCTGGAATAAAGCTTTTGACTCTGCACCAGAAATTTCACTAAATACATTTATTTTTTTCTTGCAATTATACCTGCAAAAACATGATATTTTGATGCCAAAGATATGGGCTTAATTCTTATACAGGCGACTTAGCTTCCCTCACTTAATGTCACTCTATATGTGGTCACATATGATTTTTATTATCTAGACTGGACATTTTGCATATGTAGTAAGAATATATTGTTTGACCATATTCTTTTAGATTATTGATATTCAATAGTTGTGTGTGTGAGGGGCTAGGGTGTGTAGGAGTTTGTGTACTTATACACCAAAGAAGGCAGACTTTCAAAAGTGGTGATTTTGAAAGTGAGAGTGACAAAGATATGAAACTAAAAGGTATTAAGAGGGGGCAGTGGAAACTGTAGAGCTGAGATAGAGGTAAGAATAGTGCTAAGAAGTAAGTATGAAGTGATCTCCTTCTCTGCTGCAATGCCCCAATCCATGCTGCAGGTCCTCTTTCAGGGTCTGTGCCTCTTGCTGCATAGGTGATGAGTGCAGCTGAAGAAAAATACCAAGGCCACCAAGTTCTTCATTATCCCTAAAAGGGATAGACCTCTATCCAGGAGATGGGCCACTTTCAACCAGTTAGTTTCATCCCTGTTAATGCTGTGCTGGGACTGGGGAGAATCACTATTTTAATGGACTGACTAGTGAACAGGTGAGATCATAGGGAATCATGTGTGAAAGACCCAAACCAGGATGAATACAGCTCTCAGCAGTCTTTCTGTCATAGTCATTTAGAAAATAACAATCCCTAGGGATTTCCTCCTAATGCTCATACCTAAAAGAAAGAAAAAAATCGTTCTAGTTCCTCCCCAGGCACTTAAATCACCACATACGAATCAAAGAAAAGGACAACTAAGACAGAAAAAATGTAATACTTATGAGAAAAAGGTGTCTACTAGTTGATTTTTAAGTTTTAGACTACCTGTTATTTTAGGTAAAATTTTAGCAAATAAAACAACATAATGCATTATTATCTGTGATTGCTAGTAACTCAATATAGTGGGATAAAAGCAAATAAGATACAAATACTTAGATATATGTGTAAGAGATACAAATACTTAGATATACTTAGGTTTCAAGAGAGATGATTTTAAGCAATAGTTTTCACTAACAGCTAGATTAGCAGATACAGAGTTTGACTGGAGGAAAGATTGATTTGTAGTTACTCTGGTTACCATATACATACAAACAACAAAAACACTCACCCACTTGTATTTATCTGTCTGTGCTAACACATAATACACATATGTAACAACAACAACAAAAAAAACAGGGAAAAGAGGCTATATGTTTGAGAGTTGTGGTGTGGGTGCATGAAGGAGTTGGAGGGAAAGGATTTAGGAAAGGGAAGAGAGAAAGTGATATAATAACATATTTTAATTTTGAAAAGACTAATCTGGTTAAACCAAGAAAGAGCTTGACATTAAAAGGTACTGAAATGTTGACAGGCAAGTCGAACTACAGCTCTCACCCACTTCCTAAACAAGAAGTAGAAAGCTAAGTTACAGTCCAATGAGAAATATTTTAGCACCCCATTCCACAAATGTAAATGATGTTGTAGCCTTTCTTCCTCTTCCCCCATCTGATTTTCTCACCCTTATAAGAATGCGAGCATGTGCACATGTGTGCACACACACGCACACACCCTCCCTCCACCTCTTCTCTAGGCCTACTTAGCAACACCTCTGTCAATACTTAATCTTGCTGTTGGCACTATTGGCTAAAGAGGCTGTTGACCTTTATTCTAACATGTCCTTTCTGGGTTAATTACTTTTGTATACTTGGTGTACCCTATGACATTTAATCACTACAAGGCTACTCAGTAAACAGAACTGAATGGAACTAACTGTAATTCAGCATCAAGCTAAATGATTCAGTGATAGCAGCATGCTAGAAATGGTCTAGAAGAAAATACTCTTGCAATATGGAGAAATAAAACTATTTGATAAATGACCATTTTACTAAAGAGAAAGAACACCAGATCAGGGGTACACTTTTGCTATTAAAGACTAAAATGGTTCAATGAACATCCTTCACTTTGTAATGCAAGTACAATGCTGTGTTTGCTAAGCAAATGACTGAATAGAAGTATTTTACAACCCAGATGTAACTTGAGTGCTCTAGTCTCTCTTTTCATGCATGCAGATATGTATATAAACATCGCATCACAAAGCAGCCTTCTGCTAATAGGATCAATGTCCACTCTTCTGGCATGTAGTTTGTTGTACCTTGTAGCAGTAATCTGTTTCAGAAAATTCTAAGCTAGAGCATTCAAGAGCATATCCAAGAACAAAGGATAAATCAAATGTCACATCACAGACATTTAGGCCACTGATGAAAATTTTCCAAGACAAGTATCCACTGACTTCTTCCCACTGGAAACAGACAGTGGGGTGGAAAGATTGTTAGTTGCTAGAGCACTGCAGAGCTTCAGTTTTAGCCTGTAATGGGAAAGATTTTGATCAAAAAAGCATGCACTGAAATGCCAGCTACCTTAAGCTGAATGTTGGCCTTATGCCAGATACTTGGGATGTGAAGGTGAACAAGCTTTGTTTGTATAGCAGACAATCTCAAAAAAATAAAAATAAAAAAGACAAAGAATGCAATAAGCACGTGCTTATTGACCTCTGGTTTTAGCCTTGGGTCTAGCATTTATCAATTAAGTGATTCTGGGTCAAGCAATCCTTCTAGGCAACTTTCAAAGCTGCCCAACAGAAATTGGGTTTATTCCCTACAATGACTGCAAGTTACAGTCTGCATGCCTATGTTTTAATATAATTCCCATGTTGACACCTAAACCCCACTGTGTGGTACCTGAAGGTGGGGTTTCTAAAAAGGGATTAAGTCAAGAGTGGAGCTTTAAGAGATGAATGAGTGAGCTTATAGAAGGACAGCTAGAGCAAGCATCTGCTCTTCCCACTTATACGAAGAGCACAGTCAGGTGCTGCTTATGACTCAAGAAAAGGGCCTTAGTACATATTCTTAATAGGAGGTACCTTGATTATGACTGCTGAGCCTCCTGAACTGTTGAGAGACTATCTACTGTTTAAACTATCCAGTTTATGGCATGGAGTGAGAAGGCAGCCAATGACATTACTTTCGATAACTTCATGAAGAGGCAGGTATACTGTCCTTTCTCCTCTGCTTAATTCTGGAACTTGTCCTGAAAGGAATAGGCCACAAGCCTTGGCCAAGAACTCACTCTGGGCAGCTGGAAGCTGGGAAAGAACCTCTTTTTTTTTTTTTTTAATTCGATATAATTTATTTACATTTCAAATGATTTCCCCTTTTCTAGCCCCCCCCCACTCCCCGAAAGTCCCGTAAGCTCCCTTCTCTTCCCCTGTCCTCCCTCCCACCCCTTCCCACTTCCCCGTTCTGGTTTTGCTGAATACTGTTTCACTGAGTCTTTCCAGAACCAGGGGCCACTCCTCCTTTCTTCTTGTATCTCATTTGATGTGTGGATTATGTTTTGGGTATTCCAGTTTTCTAGGTTAATAACCACTTATTAGTGAGTGCATACCATGATTCACGGGAAAGAACCTCTTACTTCTTCCCCAGATGAAAATATCTGAAGGATGGTTGCATTCTGTGCCTGTAGCTACACACTTAGCTTAGTGCTTCCTTCAGACATTCTCCCTTCACCCCAACATGGAGAATTCATGTTAATGGTGCCTCTAGAACAATGCTGACTCATGGTAACAGGAATGTTCCTTACACCTGGCACATCCAGCGTCTCAAAACTTGGCAAATGGTTGTAACAAGAAATCAAGTACAACGCAACTGCACTAACTTGCTGATTATAATTAGTGAAGTCTACAAGTTGCTACTGAGCCCTACTCTGTGTCTGTGGCAGACATTCTGCTGGGCCTGAGACAACAGGAGAAAGAACAGGCAAAGGCCCTCAGTTAGGGGACATAACCTAAACTATCAATACATTAAAAGTGCAAACATTCTGTGCTGTACATGGAGATAAATTAGAGAGTGGAACTGGAGTGCATGGAGGGAGGAGTAGGAGGTGGCATTAGAGGATAGGACAAAAAATGTGATGACGCCTGTGTTTAGTCTACATGTCACTGGTAGGCAGTGAAGATACTCTGATCTTAAGAGTTCAATATCATGCAAAAGATTTAAATTCTCAATCATTTTTTTTGCAGTTACTAGAGTAAGAATTTTCAAAATCTCATGAACAGAAAATATCTTCACATCTATCTTTTGCAATTAAAAATAAGAACAATTATAAATGTACAATATGAATTTTGTATGCATATTAATTCATGTTAAGTTAAATTAGCAAAAATTGGAATGAGATCATGAAAGATGGTTTTAGTGGATGAAACCTGGCTTCAATCAGCAACTATTTACTAGGGCTGAATCACAGAGCAAGAATGATGAGACGATGGATCAGAAAAACATATCAGAGTTATAACTAAATAGCTTCCTTTAGAGAAGTATGTATGTGAACATAAAACTGGAAATAGGTTGATCAATAACATCAGCTTCATGCACTTTAAATAGAGGAGTCTGAAGAACCTCATAAGAATACTATTAGCTTCAAAGGGCTTATAGGGCCATATAGATCATGTGACAAACAGTATCCTTACACTTATCAAAGTTTGAAAAATTCAGCCCAAAGGCTTACAACTACACTGATAAAATCAAGCAGAATGAATCTTCACACAGTGGCATGTATACTAAGTATGATGCTAAGCTATAAATACTCACCTTGCGCGTGCACATGTACACTAACACACATGCACATACACACACATGCAAAATTTGAAAAATGAGAAAAGGCTGTATTTTTTGGCAATAGAAAAATAAGAGCATAGTACAACAGTAAGAAACAGTGTTCTCAGGTTTCTGAAGGAGTATGATTATCCATTTAAATTTCCTAATGCTAGGCAGTTACAGTACTGAACCCTGAAATATGGCTATGTTAAGCATATGAAGCACCTGGGCAAGTTTTAGAGTTCTAGAATGAAAAAGGTTTTCTTTTGTTTAGCATCAGGTCATTGTGCGAGTAAGACAAACCAGTAAGGAATTAAGCAATCTGAGGTCTCTGTAATGGCTCTCAGCCATTGTAGCACAAAAGAAGAAGAGAGTAAGAGGGAGCAAGGAGGGAGAGAGGCAGGCAGATGGGTGTGTTGTGGCACCCTGGCCCTATCCCAGAGCAATTATATTTACAAAACTCGTGGGTGATTCTACAGTTGACAACCTCTGACCTAAGGCAGAGTAAGCTAATGGCAAGCCACTGCTGATTGCTATCAATTATAATGCCTAATCAACTGGAACTGCATACACACTGGCATGAGATCACCTTAGGGACCTCTGCAAGAACACAATTAGCTCAGGGAGATCCTAGACTTTCTCACCCTGCAGCCACTCCTGCCATAATGAACTGCATAAGAAACTGCAAATTCCAAAGCCATAGTTCAGAGCTGTGAGGGAGAAAAACTTTAATCACAATGCTGTCCTGAGATAGTGACGAACTCTTAACCCGTTTCTGAATGCCTGAATGGAACCTTCCTATTACACTGTATCATTCTACAATGCTAACGAAGAGATGTATTTTGAATGTGATAATTAAAACAATAATCTGAATGAAGTGGGCATTATAAGATAATTGGCCATCCTCAGAATTTAAGCAAACTGTGGTAAAAAGCCAAAGACACTTATCATCAAGGTCAATTACAATAATTGCTTATTTGAATTACATTATTGCTACTGTAAATCCTTATGGGGGATTAAAAAAAGAAAGAAAGAAAAGCACATACTGGACTGTAATGACCTAGAAGGAGTAGTAGTTCCTGTTGCTCAATTACTGGTCATTTAGGAATTCTGACAATTTTTCTGAGCCTTCTAACTTAACAACACTGGAGACTTTAGGAGAACAGAAGTCCATGACGATCCAGAGATGAGCCGACTACACCCTTGTTCTTTGACCCCAGTATGTTCAAAGGTCATGGAACCATCAAGAGATGTGGCTTAGTGCAAGGTACTTAAGCAACAGAGAGAAGCCTGCTCTTAAAAGGTATTACTTATACTCTGAACAGGCCCTGAATCCCTCTACTTTCCTACTTCACCACATGTATGTTCATGCCATTGTCATGTCATACAAGGCTCCCACCAAAGGATGACAAATAGATCCACTCTGTTTAAGGCTGGCCTCAAGAACTATAAACCAACTGAAATCTTTTTCATTTTAAAATACCCAGGCCTCAGGTATTTTACAACAAAAGAAAACATAAAACGCAACCCATTATTATGCCTCAGCCTCTAAAACTGTAAACCTAAGAAACTGTTTGTTTTCTTAATACCTAGTCTTGCTGGGCTGTAGTGGTATATGCCTTTTAATCCCAGCACTCTGCAGGCAAAGGCAAGCACAGCTTTGTGAATTCAAGGTCAGCCTAGCCTACAGAGTGAGTTCCAGGACAGCCAGGGCTACACAGAGAAAGTTTGTCTCAAAAGCAATATCAAAAACAAACTCTAGCCTTGGATTTTTATGACAAAAGAAAACAAAGTAATAAAACCCATTATTCTATCAGTTATACTCATTTCCCATTAGTACTCAAAAGAATTCATGACTGCCTTTTGTTGATAGTGATTCTCAATGAGACTCTATTACAGCTTGTAGGAAGTTTATTTCTGTCTTTCACGTGCTACTTTAGCTTGTCTAGATTAGCATTAGGCTCAAGAACTAAGTGCCAACCAGAAAATAATCTGGAAAAGCTTTGAAGACTAGAGAGGGGAAACACAATCTTTGACCTTCCTTCAGTTAATTGGAATGTGTTTGGCAATTGAAGAGTGTTAAGACTTTAAAATTGTTGTTAAACATCAAGACTTTGATGTTTTATACGTTATTCTTCCCCGCTATACTAATGAAGTTAATTAGTGGGGAAGAATGCCATATAAAACATCAAAGTCTTGATATTCAGTGTCAACATTAGTCCACTAAACAGTAATATAAAAATAATTCTGTAAAATACATTGAAAGAGCGACTTCTGCTTACAATATCAAACTATACAATAGGGATGTTTTCAAGCTAATCCAAAGATATTATTCACACAGCAGTTCAATTATTCTGCAGCAAAGCATAGCATTTAATGTAGTATAATTAAGTGCCCAAAATGTCACATTGAGCAAAAGGACTGAGACATCTCACTATAGTTATGTTGATGGCTGTAGCATCACCATTGCTGTGGAATAAAAGAACATGTGAAATACAAAGCAAATAGCCATAAGAAGGAAACACTTGAAGGTGGGATCTAAACTATGTATTACTTTAAGTGGCATGTTTAGTTTCAGCCTCAAAACATCAACACCAGAAGAAGGAAAAAAAAAAAAAATCAGACAAGTTATAAAACAAGAAGTACAAGAAAGAGGTCTTTTCAAGCTCCAAATGCACAGTTTTTGACCTTTCCTTTGATATACAGCGTAAGGAGATTGAGCTACTAGAATATGAAGACAGCTTGGGTAGGCCTTCTTAACAGAAATAAAGCTTATAGTTCCAATGTGTTCTACTAAATGGAATAAGGTAGGTAGGTCCCCCTTCTTTATCAGGGAGGGCCCAGAGAAACCATCTAGTCTTGTTACTCAGAGCGTGGTCCAGGCCTCTGTCAGGCACTTGGGAGGCTGATGCAAGAAGACAGCCAAGTCAGCATCGGGGACTTTCCAAGATCTCTTAACCCTATCACTTTGACAATGCATGTGTGTTCTCTCTCTCTCTCTCTCTCTCTCTCTCTCTCTCTCTCTCTCTCTCTCTCTCTCTCTCTCTCTCAACAATGGAATGTAGCTCAATGGTAGTACATTTGCATTGCATAGCATATGAAATGGGGCAGGAGAAGAAGGGGGTTGATGGTACAGACTTTCAGCAGTTTCCTATCATTGGCTAAATGAGCATCAGTGTTGTAACTAAACTGGTTATTTTTTTCATTATTCATTAAAATTTGAAAAGCATCCATGAACCTTCTCATTTTATATAGAAGGAAACCAAAATTCCTGAAATAAGGCAATTAATGTATGACTACAAATAAATGGTTAATAACAGAAGACAACTCTTTAAATAAGGATCTGATCACATTATAAAAGTAGCCTAGCTACTATGTTAGAAAAATAAAAAAATACTTAGCAGTAGGGTATCAGGAAAAAGGTGCAAAGATGAGGTGTGGCAGGACAGGGAAGGGGATACTCAGGTTGCTCACTAGCAGATCTAGAGTCAAATCTGACCGAGTCCAAAACCTTTTTATAAAAAAAGAAAGATTTTAATTAACATATATTAATTATACATAATTAAGTAATACTGGAGCATTCTCACATATATACATGTATTTCAATCAAATTCATCCTCCCCTTTATTCCCTGTTCTGTCTTTTCTCCTAATCCCTGTCTTTTGCTTAACTGAACCCCCACTCCCAATAACTCAGGTCCTATTTTGGATTTTGTTTTGCAACCCAGCTTCATTACAGTGATTAATAGGAGCATGGGTAAGAGTTTATTTATAAGACTATCTTAAGCCAAAAACACATGAAATGAAAGCTTGTACTTTATATAAGGTTATGAAAAAATGCAAAGGATATGAAAATGCTAACAAAAGAGAGGTGCGGAAAGAACTGAAGTCAAGTTCTATTTTTTAAAATGTGAGAGGCAGGAAGGGAGAAGCATTGGTATTAACAGGCCCAACCACAGATGACTGCACAGGGTACAAACTGCATAACTTAGAAAGTACTAGAGGCACTGACAACTGATCATGGCAACAGTAACCCAGTCCATGAAGGGAAAGACCACAGGCAAGCTTAACTGCTTCAGAAGAAATAAAAACATGCAGTCTAAAACAACAAACCGAGGTGATTTGCTATAGGTTGAAGTGATCACAGGATAGTTTATACCTCCCTCATGAAATGTGAGCTGCATGCTGGCTGATACCCCCTGACCTCTTCCCTACTACTATACACATGCTCAAATCATACAGAGTGCCTGGACCCGCCTCAGCACTGACAACTATAAAAGCTCTAAACATGAATCAATGACATTAAGAGATATTAAGGAAAAGTGATTGTTGCTTCCTGTTATTTTTGTTGTTAGAGGTGGAATTATGATTATATGGCTATCTTCTTTTTGGTTTGTTTAAAGATTATTTTCTTGCTTTTTCTAGGGTATAGTTGACGTCCTTTTGTTGGGGTTTTCCATTTATCATCCACTGAAGTGCGGGATTTGTGGAAAGATATTGTGTAAATTTGTTTTTGTTGTGGAGTATCTTGGTTTCTCCATCTATGGTAACTGAGAGTTTTGCTGGGTATAGTAGCCTGGGCTGGTATTTGTGTTCTCTTACAGTCTGAATGACACCTGCCCAGGATCTTCTGGTTTTTATAGTCTCTGGCAAGAAGTCTGGTAAAATCTGATAGGTCTGCTTTTATGTTACTTGACTTTTTTCCCTTACTGCTTTTAATATTCTTTCTTTGTTTTGTGCATTTGGTGTTTTAACTATTATGTGGTGGGAAGAATTTATTTTCTGGTCCAATCTATTTGGAGCTCTGTAGCCTTCTTGGATGTTCATGGACATCTCTTTCTTTAGGTTAGGGAAGTTTTCTTCTAAAATTCTGTTGAAAATATTTACTGGCCCTTTAAGTTAGGAATCTTCGCTCTCTTCTATACCTATTATCCTTAGGTTTGGTCTTCTCATTTTGTCCTGGATTTCCTGGATGTTTTGGGTTTGGAGCTTTTTGCATTTTCTTTGAAGGTTGTTTCAATGCTTTCTATGGTATCTTCTGCATCTGAGATTATTTCTGCTATCTCTTATATTCTGTTGTTGATACTTTCCACAACTCCTGATCACCTTCCTAGGCTTTCTCTCTCCAGAGTTGTCTCCCTTTGTGATTTCTTTATTGCTTCTACTTCCATTTTTAGATCGTTGATGGTTTTGTTCAATTCCTTCACCTGTTTGGTTGTGTTTCCCTATAATTATTTAAGGCATTTTTGTGTTTCCTCTTTAAAGACTTCTACTTGTTTACCTGTGTTCTCTTGTATTTCTTTTTTTGGATTTCGTTTTTTTCGAGAGAGGGTTTCTCTGTATAGCCCTGGCTATCCTGGAACTCACTCTGTAGACCAGGCTGGCCTCGAACTTAGAAATCCGCCTGCCTCTGCCTCCCAGAGTGCTGGGATTACAGGCGTGCGCCACCACACCTGGCTCTCCTCTATTTCTTTAAGGGAGTTATTTATATCCTTTTTAAAGTTCACTTAGCACCATGAGATGTGATTTAAATTATAATCTTGTTTTTCCAGTGTGTTGAGATATGCAGGATTTGCTGTGGTGGGAGAACTGGATTCAGATGATGCCAAGTAGCCTGAGTACCCAGGTATACTACTCCTGGGCATATACCCAGAAGATGCTCCAACATGTAATAAGGACACATGTTCCACTATGTTCATAGCAGCCTTATTTATTATAGCCAGAAGCTGGAAACAACCCAGATGTCCCTCAACTGAGAAATGGATACAAAAAAATGTGGTACATTTACATAATAGAGCACTACTTAGCTTTAAAAACAATGAATTCATGAAATTCTTAGGCAAATGGGTAGAACTAGAAAATATCATCCTGAGGTAACCCAATCACAAAAGTACACACATGGTATACACTCACTGAAAAGTGGGTATTAGCCCAGAAGCTTGGAATACCCAAGATACAATTTACAAATGGCATGAAGCTCAAAAAGAAGGAAGACAAAGTGTGGATACTTTGATCCCTCTTAGGAGGGGGAACAAAATACCCATGGGAGGAGAAACAGAGACAAGGTGTAGAGCAGAGACTGAAGGAAAGATCATCCAGAGACGGCTCCACCTGGAAATCCATCCCATATAGTTTGGGTTACCAAACCCAGAAACTATTGTGGATGCTAACAAGTGCTTGCTGACAGGAACCTGATATAGCTGTCTCCTGAGAGACTCTGCTAGTGCCTGAAAAATACAGAAGTGGGTGCTGTCAGCCGATTATTGGACTGAGCACAGGGTCCCCAATGGAGGAACTGGAGAAAGGACCCTAAGGAGCTGAAGGGGTTTGGAGCCCCACAGGAGGAGCAGCAATATAAACCAACCAGAACCTCCGCCCCCCCCCCCCGCCGCCCCCAAAGCTCTGAAGGACTAAACTACCAACCAAAGAGTACACATGGAGGGACCCATGGCTCCAGCTGCATAGCTGCATATGTAGCAAAGGATGGCCTTGTGGGACATCAATGAGAGGAGAGGCCCTTGGTCCTTTGAAAGTTCGATGCCCCACTATAGGGGAGTGCTAGGACAGGGAAGCAGAAGTGGATGGGCTGGTAAGCAGGGGGAGGAGGGATGGGATAGGGCATTTTTGAAGGGAAAAGGAGGAACAGGAATAACATTTGAAATGTAAATAAATAAAGAAAATATCTTAAAAAAAAAAAAGAACCATGTATCACTTGTGGTTTATTACTGTAACTTACTATCATACAGCAATGGCTACATTAACGAAACAAAACTCACAGATAAACCTTTCTTCCAGTGTGACCAGCAAGATCCTACATCTAAGTAAGTCACATTCATAGACTTCAGGAGTCAGAACTGTATGTCAACTTTTTGATGAATGCAATTTAACCCATTACAGGAGCCAACATTATATACCTAATAAGTTTAAGGCTTTGATAATCAGTTATTAAGCATGTGTTCTTGACAACAAAGAACTGTAACTTGAAAAACATTCTCATTTACATATGTACTTCTCATGAGTGACATATTTCCCAGGTCTCAGCAACTACCTTCTAGACTGTTCTGCACACACACACCAGCTTCACTGTCACGCTGGATGTTAGGTCAGCATTTATGTAGACCTCCTGCCATTTCCTCTCATCCTCTGCAATCCTGCCACGTGTCTTTCTGCTTTGGAGGAACTGACAGAATTCAACTTGTATTAGTTCTTCAAAGAAATAACATTTATATTGAAAAGTTGGAGGTGAAACTATCCAGAACATTCTGACTCGAGGATGAAGGAAGATAGCAGCAGACAGGATGTAACACCCACCACAACAAAATTAACCAATTAAAACAAACATAACATACATAAGTAACTTGAGAGATGAGCGATTAGGTTGAGGATGAAGAATGCCTAAATGAGCAATTTCTTTTAAAAAAGTTATTAACAATAAATATGCCTAAATTGTATGATTGGTATTTAAGTTCAAATTACAGTCAATTTCTGAACTCAATACTATTTCAATCATAAGATTATCTTTGATTTGACAGAATTTTTAGGTAGTAAACAAAACATTTCCAATTCAAATAAGGTAGCTAAAAATATGTTCTCTTACATTCCAATGTTCTGGCAAGCAAGTTAGGTGTCATATCTGACATTCAGACATATGACCTTCTGTTCATTTTAAATGAGTTATCTCTAGATATTCTATGGTGACTATTCTTATGATTTAAATACTGCATAATAAAATACCTTCTTTCATTTTGCTTTAGTTCAGGAAAGGCTTAAAAATTCCTCTCCAACAGTATTCTAGCAAACACTCTTAAATTATGTAATTCACCAGGTTCAACTGTGCTGCTACAATCACTTTCAAAGAAGATAGTTATAATACATTATCATTATAGCTATACAATCCATGCTGAATGCTCCTTGGCTGAATTCCTAACATTTTAATGCTGAAATTGATCTGTTTTAAAAACATCATGTGAAGGGTTTTTAAATACCATACAGGCCCAAGCTCTTTATTTTAAATGCCTTAGAAATGAGCTTGTATAAACAAGAACAAACCCTGTTCTCTAATCTAGCATTAAGCTTATTTTAAAGAACAACAGGCATGTTTCCAAACAAACTACTGTGGTATACAAATTACTCAGCATGAATCAATGTAACAATGCTTCTTGTATGAGTTTAACAACCAGAGAAAGCTGACATTTCATCAAAGTTGTCTTGGAAACAATATTCTTTGTGTTATCTCAACATGAGAGGTGATGGTTGGGCTTAAGCTACATCTGTGAAGCAGTCAAGTGCTGGCACTGCCAATGTTCCAATGACAGGAAACGGGGTGGGGGTGGGGGTGGGGGTGGAAGAGCACTGCAACTGTGTGAGGCATTCACACAGACATAAGAGCACCATGACTTACACACACCAGACTCCAAGCTGGTTCCCACTTGGGCAGATATTCCCCTGCCTCCAGGACCACTGTGGGATATGGGCTGCCATGGCATTCATGACTCCCGACAGTTATTTACCAAGAGTCCATAGCTGGTAGTGCCTTGACACCCACGTGTTTTGGTCAGTAACAAACCTAAGGCCAACAGAGTTTCTTCCAGACTACAGACAAAAGTATAAGCCTTAGCTAGGTGCCTGCTAAGGGAGTAACAAAAGATACATAGGGACACTTATCATTTGAGATGAAGACAGTCTAGACTGCTCAGAGTTATATAAACAATGTCAATGTAGCTTAGCACAACCTGGATAAAATCTCTCACTCATACTCTCAGCTAACTAGAAGACTGCTGAGATTTTCCAGTACTAAGTTTTAGAAAGAAACTTTACACAATTCAAACTAACACAGCCATCTAACTTGGTGAATACAATGCCAGAATGTATACCCCTTCTCTCGTTGTCAAGCATCCATACTAGGTACAGGCAAAAAATTACAACTATTATAAACTTATTACCGTTTTCTCAACACACTTTTCCCATGTTATCCTCATACACAGCCTGTTGCACAAAACTTAAGTATTTGTATTAGTATTAGTGGTTATTAATATATTATCAATATAGCTTTAATAGTATCAATATATTATTATATTGGTAAAACTACTAAGACTAAGTGGCCAATTAAGATGATAAAAGCTAACAAGACATGAAATAAGTTTTAGAACAAGGGATTTCTTGTTCTGGATCCCAGAAGATTTTTACTAATAACCAAACAAAAATAAAGTGAAATGACAAGGCCAGTCAGATTATCTACAGTTTTATCTATTCATGGATAAAGCATGAGAATTTTTACAAAGCTATATACTAGTATAACTGACAAAATTTAGAAAAACTGCCTTCTTGTCTAATCTCTAAATTACGCTAGTGGCATTCCAGAATTATATGAATTATATCCCTGTTGTAAAAATACCACTTCTTTTAAGAGTCATGAACTGCCTGGTATTTTACAAATAATTCTTGGTATTCAAAGTGTACAATTCTGTAATCTAGAAGAACTCAAGAGGTAGGGGTACCAGAACAATGAGAACTTGAAGTTGACGAATCAAACATCATGGCAGCTCCATCACTGGCTCTCTGTATCAGTAAAATAGCTTGTTTATGGTCAACTGAATTTTGTATTCCTTTGAGCACATTCTATATAAAACTATGTTATGATAGGGTTAGTATTTCATGAAAAAAAGCAGACCCTCTAAGAATGACAAGCCTTGAAGACTTGAAAAAAAAATTAGCCTCAAAGACAGGAATATGGATGGAGATATGTCAGTGATCTACATCACAAGCTGACACTTTTTCTGTAAAGACCTGACAATATTGCATTTTCCTTCCTGTACCTATACAAATGCTTTAAGAGTGCAAATCCACTTTCCTTTTACAGGCCACACAAAAAGCAGCAGTAGTAGATTTGGTCTGAGGCTACTATTTGCTTATCCCTTGTCTATACAACTGAAAGAGTATCATAAATTTTTATACTTTTTAAATGATCTGGACTCAATAACCACAGTGGCTCTATCAAGTTCCCAGCACTACCTAGTTCTCAGGACACTCTCTACAGAACCTAGAGGTAAGATGCTGGCTGTGCTGAGTACCCAACTCTACCTTGACATACTACATACTCTGAGATTTAAATGCATGAACAAGGTCTGAAGTTGCTTTCCAATAACGTTATCAGACAACCAACTGCCCATGGCCTAACTTACAGAGAGGATGCTAGACAGGAAAGTTCTGAATAAATGGTTTGCAGCAACAGCATGAACTTTCCTCCTTATCCTCTCTATTTAAAAAAAGTACAACAAATAAGTACTGTAGCAGATAACTGTCCCATAATACATGGGTGTGAAAAGCTGAAATGGACAAGATTTTTTGTTGTTGTTTTGTTTTTGTTTTCTTCAATGAAATAAAACAAATGAGCAAATCCTGTGGCTAGAATTGGAGAATACCAAGAAAGCCTAAGAATCAGATGTACTTGAATTTTATAATTCAAGTATGCTCAGTACTTGAGAGGGGCTAGTATATATTGCAGTAGGGTCTGGAGTAATAATCTATAATTTAAAGGTAGTATATTAACTTAATTCAGGTCAGGCTCCATTTGCTAACAGTGAAGGAAAAAAATTTACATTACTAAATACCAGCATCTATATAATGTTAAAAGTTAATATTCACTTACAATGGCCACTTTAAGATAAAAGTTATCAGATCTCTAATTCTCAAGAGAACACATAACACTAAGGAAGGCTGGTATCTTATGGATAGCTCCTTACAGGAGTGCTATCATTCTGGGGAGGAGAGTAGAGAACTTTCACCCCTACTCTGGAGTGTAGGTCTATCTGCTCTATAATAAAAGCAGTACACTAATCACTGACCTGACAGATGATGATTTCCTTACACTACAATGGTTAAGTACATGAAATTATTCTAGTTCCTCAACACATAAATGCCTCCAGACTAAATCTTAGTCTTTAGCTGTTATACAAAGCTTAGTACACTAGTTCAGTGTTAAATACTAGGTTAAAATGGGAGATGGGCTTTATCCAAGGCCCTGTAGTGAGTAAGAGGGAAATAATGTCATAAGTATCTCACTCACAAATGCAATACAATTTTCCTGATAAGCACAAGACATCCAGTGCATTTCATGGATTCTGACTGAAGCCTGTGCAATTCTTCTGTTTCTAATACGTCAGGTTCACCACAAAGTGAGAGTCAGGAGACAAAGGCACTGAATATCAAAAGAGAATTTATACATATAAATTAAATTATATCTGTGGACTTCCGCACCATTGAGATTGTATGTTTCTCCATACACTTCTTTTTTGGCCTTGCTTCATACATTTTATAATATAGTTCACACACTTATTTTCTGTAACAGATAGATCTCTATCTCTATCAATCTATCAATCTATCTATCTATCTATCTATCTATCCATCTATCCATCCATCCATCTATCTAAAATAGTTCACTGGATCTGTTTATTAATTATATCAGTCACTACTTATTAGACTGAGCCATCTACTTATGTGATATTCATTCTCATATATAATCTAACATTCAAAAGAGAAGAAAATACAGCAAAAACACTGATGAGGTAGGTATCAAGAGTTTGATGAGGGATTAAACTCCTAGACAGCCCATTTTGGATTCACAAGCAAAGCATAGACAGCATCCACAGTTTGATGACATGCATATTGTAGAGGTAATGATGGACAATCCTACAAAATTCTCAAGGAGAGCTATGATGAGATTACATCTTGATAGTATCAGACAGTCTCAACTTTGTTTTCAGGAAAGAAACCAATTAAAGTTATCTCTGATTATATCAAAATACAGAAGTGCCTTCTAAAAAGCTTAATGAAGAAACAATTATATTAATTGTTGGTATAAAAATTACCAACTTTGAGACAATAGAAAGAAGCACAAGGCCTGCAGGGATCCATGGTCTCACAGTTTTTCTACAAAAGAATATATAAAATTAAGAACATACCCAAAACATAATCCACACATCAAATGAGGTACAAGAAGAATGGAGAAGTGGCCCCTTGTTCTGGAAAGAATCAATGAAGCAGTATAGGGCAAAACCAGAACAGGGAAGTGGGAAGGGTTGGGTGGGAAAATAGGGAGAGGGAAGGGGGCTGATGGGACTTTCGGGGAGTGGGGGTCTAGAAAAGGGGAAATCATTTGAAATGTAAATAAAAAATTTATCGAATAAAAAATCACTGGTGGGGAAAAAAAATTAAGAACAACTTTAAAGGGGTTATCGAAATGGCTCAGTGGTTAAGAACATTGGCTGCTCTTCCAGAGGACCCCAGTTCAGTTCCCAGGAACTAAACATGGCAATAACTACCTATAACTGCAGTTGCAGAGAGTTAAGATGCTCTGATACCCTCCTCTGGCCTCTGAAGGCACTACATTACATATACATATACATACATAATATATATATAATATATATATATATATATATATATACACACACATACACATATACATACACATATACGTATATGTATGTGTATGTGTAGTACACAGGCATACATGTAGACTAGGCATCTATTCATAAGGTAAAATTAGAAAGAAAAAAGAAAAACATTAACTTTAAAAATCTTTTTAGCAAGTCTGTTCTCATGTCCTTTTTTGTTTTTTTGTTTTTTGTTTTTTTGGTCTGAAATAAAGTTGGTTAATTCAATAAAAAAATAAATGAGGACCTCACATATGGCAGGCAGGCATTCTACTACTAAGCTATAGCCCCAGCAATTTTTTCTTTTGCTTTTTAAACAAGGACTTGCTAAGTTGCCCAGGTGTTCTTTACTTGAAATTCTCTTTAGAGTCTTTCAAGTAGCCTGTAGCACGAGGCCTGGCATTAAGACTTAATTTCTGTCTTAATTCTTTGAGAATGGATGCAGAATCCACCCAATGTGTTTGTCAAACACAGGTCTCAGTTTGATATTTTCACAGTGACACTCATCATATCATTCAGCATTTAGGTTAATTCATCAAGGCATTCTCCATAAATCGATAAAGTGCTGGATCAAGCATTTCTTTGTCTGCCACTCAATTATCCCATCTGTTCCTTTCTACGTATATTAGATGGCTTTTTTTGGAGAGACAAGAGGAGATAGCAGAAGGATAGAAAAGAATGACTCTAAAGGAAAACTAGCAACAGTATTTTTCACAAGTAGTTGCTACTTAATCTGTGCCCTAAATCTCCACAAGTTAGCAAGCAGGGAATAAGAACAAAAATGCTGGCAGCATAGCATTTACGGAAAAGTAAAAAGTTGAACAGATTTTTTACAATATGAATAAGTATAGATACTTAGGTTATAAAGTATCACCACTAAGTTCAGCTAATGGCTATACTCAAAACAGCCCTCCATGGTTGGCCATGAAGTAAAAATGAAATCAAACTATAAAATTCAAATCAGGGAATTCTGTTATTATACAAACATTGCTTTTAACCTCCAACAAACTGATAAAGCTACAAGCTAAATGCTGTCAAGATTTTTCATTAGCATAAATTTTAATTAATCAGATAACAAATTCTAAAAGCTGCAAAAGATACATCTGCTGGAAATGAAAAATATAACACAAACCACACAAGGCTGTGTGGTGAAATTCTAAAATGCTGTAAAGTAAAAATGGTCTTCATTCACTGGTTTTAGAGGTCCTCAAACTGTGAAGTACACACAAGATGTGTTTACAGAAGATCAGTCACATAGAAGGAATACCATCACAAGAGCGCAATCAAAAATACACGAAAGAAGCATCTATTTAGTTTAAAGTTTTGTTGATTTGACAAGCATGAAATGGAAGCAGCTCACATAATAAGTAAGTACTTTTCTAAATGGGAGGGCCTCCTGGTGTCTTTAACTTACACTCACTTACACAGCCTAGGCTATGAGAGTTTAAAATGAGCAGAAATGATGACAGACTCTACCTCACTCTCCTGGTTTGCCAAATGTGCTTCATGAAAAGTCTCAAACCTCATGGAGTTTTGCCTAATGAACAGAGTTGTGTTCAACATTGGTTTAAGTGGACAATGGGTTGAGGTCTAGAAATTACTCATAATAATACTATTTATTATCTGATGTTACTTGTCTGTCTCCCAGAATAAACATTACAACCATTTAAAAATTTCTAGATTTAAAAAGTCAAACAGAATGAGCTTTTTCATTCCTTATGGAATTTCATTCCTTATGGAATCAATATACTAGACAATTCTTTTGGCATTTATCTATTTTAGGGATATATCCTCTAGGTTCTTGAAGGCCAAAGTTTTCTATCAGCAGTGCCCTTTTCACTGGCTGCTGACATTTTAAACATGCTTTAACACATCTTACAATGCTCTAAGACTATCTAAATTGATTGGAAATACATTTTTTAAAATGTTATAATATTTTCATTACACTACTTATTTATTTTGTTTGTGGGAGTGCATGCATGTAGTGGTCAGAGGCCACCTTTGTTCATTCCATCATGTGGGTCCTAGGGAAAGAACTCAGTCTGTCAAGTTTGGTGGCAGTTACTAATTCAGCTGAGCCATTCCACCAACATTTTTTAACTGAGCCCCTGGGCTGAATGTTTTCCCTACTCTACCTACTCCCACTTGTCCCCACACCCCCAAACTATAAGGTTATATAAAATTTCCACTTAATCTAGTCCTTCCTCTTAGTATTTTCTGAGCTAGCAAAATTATAATTTTACATAAAACAAATTCTCAAAGAAACAAAATGGGTGCCTAATTTGATGACTGCAGAAATATGAATCCCTCTTAACAAAATTGCAAACATAGCTTAAGCATGTAAACTAGCATTCCAGTTGGGTAGAAAGCAGAACAATTACAAAACACAAAGATGTCTTTTATTGGGTGTTTTGGTGGACCTACTTTTGAAAATACAAGGGTCTAGTGACTGGTAAAAAGAGGCTGCCCCAAATCTGACATGATGATTCCGAGCCTCACCCGGATTATCCACGAAAAGAGCTTTCCACTTAACGAATGAGGCAAATCTCTAGAAAACAGATCTTTGCTAGAACAGTTGCTGGCTCATGTGAGAAGACAAAAATCTCATAATTCAGAAGGCTCTGAGAGTTTGACCAAACTGGTAAATTCAGTTTCATCAACCTTCAATCCTAGCTCTCCTATCTGCCAAAGGCAAGTACCACCCTATGCCCAACATTTTATTTTCAAGAGCTCTGGCATCTTTGGCATTTGTATTAAGAATCATGAAATAGGCTATACCTCTGTTCGTTTTATCAATATGATTTTACATTCTGGTTATCCTGTATATGATAGATGGTCTCCCTCATTCTGTAGTCATAGCACACCAGTGGTAACTAAAGGGAAATTCATGCCAAAATCAAAATGAACCAACAAAATGCTGACCCCTCAAAAATGCACAAAGCTCCCTCCCTAAACCCAGTTACTTTTTTTTCCCCATATAGATTTGTAATAGAAAAGTGAGGCTAGTTGCTCCTGAGGTTACTTGTGATAATACTATGTGAAGGAAGGATTCAGGATTCAGACAAGGATGGGCACAGCCTGCTGGATCAGCATCTGCTGCCACCAAGTACCCTAAATGCTGCAAAAGGCCCCTTCCCTGCACATGCACAACACCAAAGCTGATTCTTAATGCCTCAAGAGATTCCTACGTTAACTCAGCCCAAAGAAAAAGAAGCTGCAAATCAATCAGTATTATAGTGCAGGGATGTGTGTTCTTTCCCCAAATAGCCAACCTTGTTGACAGGGATTAGGTGTGTGAGTAGTAAAATAATAAGAATCTCTTCTGCTCAACAAGCCTCTGCTGGGTATGCTCCCTCCCCACACAATTAGAGGAAGGAGGCACTGTGAAGCTTTACAGCGCTAGAGGGACAAGTCCATTTCACAGATAATCTGACATGAAAATAAAAGAGGCACTGTGTAAAACACCAGCAAACCACACTCTTCAGCCGTCCACTCATCTCTTGAACAGGTAGTTGTTGGCCTTTCCTAGCAGAAGCTATATACAGTGCTAGCACAGAAGCCTTTGTTATACAAGATTTAAAATGACAAGAAGCTACCAGGTTCTCCGGTGTGATCTCTTGACTTCATGTATTATGAGTGGCAAGTGATCTTGCTCTCAAACAAATAAAAGTTATGATCTCGGCAGAGGCTGAATGATCCTGAAACACAAAATTCCCTCAGATACCTATACTTAATTTTATATCATCAGCACTTTAAGATCCATTTCATATTGGTTGTACCAAAATTTAATCCCACAATAATCTCCCCCACAGCCTCACACATTTCTAGTTTGTTTCTTTCTGCTGTCAGTCTGCCTATGGAACACAAGCTAATATAAATATTCCAAAGAATAAAGAAACCCAATTCATTTTTAACTATTCATATAGTATGCTGAATTATTTTAAAGGAGTAACAATAAGCACGTGCTAAGTGCAAATCCTTTACCCTTGGTTGTCACAGCAAGCATCCCTCCACTGTCTTCCTGATTTACCTCTTGAAACAAGCACAGAAATGGACAGGTCCCAACAGGTAAGCCAGCTTCCCAACCTTCAGAACTAGGTTCAAACAGTATGTAAAGCACTTTCTTGATTCACTCTTTACAAGGATGTTATTTTAGCTTTAAGAGCAAAGCAAGTATGAATACTTGCTTAAGCAGTGGGAAAGGAGGAGGAGGAGGAGGAGTATTAGGAAAAGCAGCAGGAGGAGTAAAGCTACAGAGAAGGCTGTAAAGTCTCTGTGAAAACATGCTTATCCTTGCAGATCCAGTCACCGCCTTAGGCACAGTGTCCCAATCTATTTGTCTTGGCCTAAGTACATTTCCCTTGAACTCATTCTTTCACTTACGTGTCTTTTATTGTGCTTTGCCTTTGCCTAAGGTCTCTCATAATTTTGGAATCTGGCTGAGACAAGCATGTGATGTTTCATATCCTCCTACTCTTATTTTTTTAAAGCTTGTTAAGGATGATAAACTTGTCTTGCTATTTTTTTCTTCAAGTTTTCTTCCCCCCACCCCCCTTGAATACTAAAGTTGGGAGAAATGACAACTCCTGAATCTCAGAGCAATATTTCTACTCAATACAGAACTCCAGGACATAGATCCTTTTGTTTCTCATTATTGGAATAAGAAACATACCAGCTGAGAACCAGAAGACTGTGAGCTATATTTTACACCACTTTTTAGTAAACTAGCACACAATGTACACCTGTATTTGCAAATCAAGTCGCCAACACTCAGCTGACTACTGATCTCCAGGATTGCATAAAGTACAAACCTGCAAGATCGATCTTGAAATGCCCACTCTGTCAGTATTTATACTATTTCTTAAGATTTGATCCATGTACTTGGTTAGCCAAAGCCTTATTACAGAAAGGCAAAGAGAATACAATCCTTCTTTACTGGTGGGGGGTGGAACGAAATATCTGAGGGTGGAGAAAAGAACAGGGAAGAGAGTCCCAGTATCCCCTTTGCTCCAGAACGGAGTATAGCAGCACCAACAAAACATCCCTTAATAGGACTAGAGCACCCTGGACCGAAGCATACAAATCCAAGTTAGGGCTTATCTTTTCACTAAAATATAGTCAATTTGACAAACAGTACATCAAAGTGTACTGCTCTAGGGGGCATTTTAATTCCCTCAGTATAGTTTCCATTTAGGTGTGCTAATATTTCATAAACAGTTTTCTGGCCTCATTAGTTATTCTAAATGAGAAAAAAATTGTGACAGTTTCCATTCACTGCACTGTGGTATGTTTTGCTGGCCAATGTTTTTAGACTACCTTTACAAATTTTCTGACAGGAATCTGTGAGCAGGGTCCCTTCTCTAAAGATGATTCACGTCCATTGACAATTTGTGCTCTGAAAACAAACTCATTGGCTTGTGAGCAAATACCCAGGGCCAAAAAGGACTACATACTGGGGTCTAATAAAGAAAGCACATATACAAAAAGCCATAGAACATTTATTCAAAGTGAAATCTTAGAGCAGAAGGATGGTAGCTTCTCCAACACTCAATCATTTTCAGTCAGTCACACATGCTGTCCTGTAACGTGCATTGATAATTCCTCATGAATAAAATGCCAACATTATCATCTGCAGCTATGCTGTTGACATGCTTTTGCTATTTCACTAAAAATACCATTAATTTTCTGGCTTTTAAACAGCTGAGCTACTCCACATTTGAATATACAAAAGAGTATTCTGTTTCAACCAAATTAAAAGTGTTCCAGTAAATGACTTCCATTTTCCTGGCTATACTATTTTATCATATATGGTTCTTCCTAATTCCCCCATCGTGACATCATGTTTGTCATCACTCAATTTTAAACAACCTTTGTTATATATATATATATATATATATATATATATATATATATATATATATATATATATATATAAATTAATGATAGGCTTGTTAAAAGGGCGTCCCAAAACTATTTCCATTGTATCATTACTGGTCAACAGCACACCTGATAGAGAAGCTGAATTATGATATGGCATTTTTTCAGGGCTATAGCACTGATAGCCTCATTAGTTCTTTGATCTTTCAAAAGAGCCTATGTTCATAATCAGCAAATCATTTTCCAGTTTGGTCTCTAAAACACATTATTTATAACTATATATAACTATATATAAAGTTTTCCATTTAGGTAAGTTCCACTATCCTCCTTTAAGTCAGGATAAAATCTACAACTTCTTCCAAGCCCTCCTGGCATCTCACCACTTTATTTGTTCCCATTTGTATCTAATGCTTTTGTCAACAGTTCAACAAAAGTCAAAGCAAACAACCCACTGCAAACACCAGGGTAACAGCAACAAGCAGGAATCCTTCACAATTATCCAGCCCAGCTGCTCAGAGATCGGCAGGAGCTGCTTTCATTTACAACAATGTCAACAAAAGGCTGAAACCCAATAACTAGATGGGGTCAATACTGCCACTGTATATCCTATGGAGGAAGAAACGCTGTTCACCTTCGTAGCTGCTTCAGCAAACATGTAGAATAATTCAGTCAGATGGACAAGTCCTTGTCTAATCATTTGCTATGTGAATAATTCAACAACTTCCCACATAAACTACTAAACAAGCCTCTTCAAATATTCCTGTGGCACTTCTAGCTAGCCAACCAAAAGAGAGCAATAAAGGAAGAAAAGCAGATGAAAACAGAAATCATGACCCTAGCTAGTTGTGAGTGAATAGTCTCTGTTCTACGAAGCCAAAGGCTTTAATGACTAATCCTTTTAGGTCTAACCTTTGCATGGCATTCTCAGCACTGCCTAGGAGCAGGTGTGTGCAGTGGTAGTGGTGGTGGGAGGGAGGGAGAGGAAGAGGGAGAGGGAGAGGGGGAGGCAGAGGTAGAGGGGAAGGGGGGAAGGGAGAGAGAGAGAGAGAGAGAGAGAGAGAGAGAGAGAGAGAGAGAGAGAGAGAGAGAGAGAGAGAGAGAGAGAGAGAGAGAGAGAAGTAGGGGGGGTCTGTTAATACAGAGCCCCAGAGAGCTCCACTTAACTCTCTCCCCTTTGTAAGCATAAATTTGGGTACTGCATAAATTTGGGGTTTGAAAAGAATATGTTTTTAAGTATAGTTAGACTCTGTAAACAAGCTGCAAATGTAGTTTAAAAGTACTGGATCCTGAAAGTATCTTAGAATTCCCTGGCCTAGTTTTCATAAAAATGTTTATTCAAAAAACCAGTATTTCAAGATGCAAAAGCTCCCAGCTCCATTTTTCTTCCAAAAGAGTATGATTTATGAAATGTAACAGAAACCAAAGAACCTGGCAAAAAGGTTCCTGACTTGAGGTAGGGCCTCAACAACTGATCACCTCTGTACACAAACAGTCAAAATTATGAGCCTGGGTATTACTTCCAGGATTTATCCAGGCCCCTTCTTGAGGCTTCCCAAATTGCTTGAGAGCACCTAGACATCAAGGCAGTATCTAGGCAATAAGAAAGCCGAGGAACTCAGGTTTCTCTAAGAAAATACAGGAGAGCCCACCAGGTTCCAATAAAGACAACACCAAAGGGTTGATAATTAACACCCGGTGTCCTTCATGCTTAAAAAAGGTATACTTGATAATGATATACATAACTGAAAAATACTTACACAAGTGGCATTAAGATGACCATTGAAATTTTACTCAGAGTGACTCAACATTGCAGATCTAACTAGTTTTCAGAAGACCAATCTTAAAACACTGAACTCTTTCCACAAAACAGTTCTATACTGTTTAAAGCTTACTGGTAGAGTACATGCCTAACATGTGCATGGATCTACATTCAATGTCCAGAACATCAGTCAGTCAATCAATCAATCAAAGCTGTTTGTCAAGCTAACATAAATAAGAGATAAAATATCTAAATGCTAACCAAATATCTTCTACAGTGCTATTCTTTTTTTTTCTAGTTCTTAAACCTACAAAGCACTAAATTACATTTTTAAAATACTTTGTCAAAACTAAGTGAAGGAAAAAGTAGAAATTCGAATTTATTTCCTGTCATCACTGTCACTATACTGATAGCTTGCTGACTAAGTGACAGGCACCAAGTCCATTTAATTCTGGGGTTTTACTCTTACCACAAGGTACCACAAATCTAGTGGTTTTGACATAAAGAATTATGCTTAAAAAAACAGTAGTCTAGGACAGGAAAGCCACATTTAAGATTTCTACTTCCTTCTAATGGTACCTTGTGGTTCCTGTAACTGTTCTACTTTACAGGCTGGTTTCAAGTCAATAACTAAAGCTGCTCACTTTACAGAGGAAGAAGAGGTCATCTGAACTACAGATGGAGAAGTAGGGAAGCAACAATGGTTACTCTCCCTACCCAAATCTGAGAAATCACCTGACAGTGACAATGATCAAAGTCTCCACATTCCTCATTTCACTGATTCTACAAAAAGTTTATTTATGGAAAGAATATCTCTAACCATTACTAAGTAAGCCAATGAAACAGTACAGACTGTCTGCTAGATGACAACGCATACATATATACACACATACTTTCATATACATATAAAATAAGAAAGTCAAGTTTAATTATTAATATCATCAGGTTTCAAAGGTCAGGAACTGTTAAAGGAACTTTTAACCAGTTGTTTCACAAAAATAAATACCTTATCTCACTTATGCTTTTTTTGCTTTTGATACAAAAGATATCTGAACTGAAAGAATTAAGTAATTTCTCTGTCAAATATCCTTCAATAATGCTAAACAAGTCAAATGGACTGTGAAGATTCTTGTCTTCGTGTATTTACTAAATGTTTTACTCTTAAAAAAAATAAAAGAAAAAAGCCCACCTCCATCATGATAGTATTTCCTGCCACAGCATTCTTTTATTTCTCCCCAGAAAGAGCCATAGGAAAGGGTAGAGAAGCAAAGAGGCAGAAGCGGCAAACAAGGAAGGGTAAAAGGAAGTGACAGCGACCAGGGAGAGCAGAACTATTTACACTGGAGAATTTGGGAAGAACAGGAAGAAGTATGCAATCTGAGGAGCTAGACCAATGTCAGCAAGGTGGGAGCAGTGTGTAAAATAGAGACTGAAGAAGTCAATCCAGAAACTGAAGAAGATTAGGTTGGTGGAGAACCTAACCTTGCTTATAGTTTGTTCTCCCAAGGACAAAAACATCACTAGTTTATTCAGAAATTTTGAAAATAAGGTCATACTAGGTAACTACCGAATTTTATTATTAAAACAAATCCCAGCCTAACCATCCAATTCAGAAAGGTGATTCAGACCACTAATACTCTAATATTAAGGCAAGGGCTAAGCCAAGGACAAGGTAATTTCAGAGCTTTCAAGTATGATAACTAGTATAAACAAAAGTGATTATTTTAATTTTTTCTGTAGATTATTTTTTCAGGGTAGCCCAATAAATTCAATGATGTCCAGATTTACTAGCAAAAAAATTTATTCAGTTCCACATGCCACCAGAAAGTAAGCTAATAACATCCCACTGAGAGTGCTGTCAGGCTAAATCCCTCTACTCCTGCATGCACTACCTGGATAAATCTCCCTTCACTCTTCATTCCACCACCCACTCAGGGCAAGGCCCTGGGGACAGCTCCAGATTACCCTTCACACTCAGTGTCACAGGCCCAAGCGCAAGTGGCCCAATCAGTGCCAAGAAAAGAACAAACCAAGAAAGATTAATTCGCAGATGTTCATGCATTTCACATACACTGTGCCCCATGGTCCGTTGCTAGGGCAACAGGAGACCACCAGTGTGAGCTTTATTGGCTTTATGAAGTGCATCTCAGGGACTATAGTCCAAGAAATGCTGCATAATAATAATGTGATTTCTCTGAAGCCTTGTTTTGTGTTTATCCATTGTTAACCTTATAAGTATTATAAAGAGCACCTCTCCCTACAACCTGTGACACTTCCCACTCTCCCCATGCCATAGATTTCTATACTGAACCATGAAAGTACATCTCCCTACAGCTCCATTTCAGGAAGAACTTCTTTAAACTGATCAGTCGATCTCATGGCCAAAATATAAATGAATAAAATACTAAACCAGTTTATAGAGATGACCATATTAGTGCAGCACCAGCACTGACCATCAAAGCCAATACACATATAGCCAGCCTCTCTGGTCTGCCTACCTGGCTCCCCCCCCCCCCCCTCAGTTCTGTCCCCTAAGCCCTCAAGCCTGCCAGGCAAATATTCACTATCACTCAGCCCCAGCCCAGCCCAATCCAGCCCAGTCTAGCCTAGCTTACCTTTTACTTTCTATTATAAGATAGTCTCACTAAGTTACTCAGGCTGGCCTTAAATGGGGTGAACTTCTAAGTCTTCTCAGTGACAAGAATTAGAGTCCTCCACTACCAAGCCCAGCATGGCCCTTACTTTCTACATATCCAGGAAGACCATGCCTTTAAATATCAGCAATTTGCTTTAGCCAGATGAAATAGCAGAACCAGTAAGCCGAATCAGGCTCATGTTTCAGTGTCATTAAGGAAGCTTCCTGCAATGATGTGTATTCTATGTCTCCCTTGTTATGGCCACTGGGCACCTCAAATGTGACTAGTACAACTAAGAAACTGGGTTTTATATTTTTATTTTAACTAATTTAAGTTTAAAAAAAAAAGCTTCATGCACCTACAATACTGGACAATGCAGCTTCATAATTCAACTATTGCTTAATTCATGAAAATATAACTTCACGTATATGTATATATATATATAAGGTCAGTCTTTCTGCTCACAGCCAGTGCTCACAGTGCTGGTTCCAAACAGCCCTGAGCCCTGAATCCATCCAATTAGCCTGGCTCTTTGTAAGGCATGCTCAGGGAGCAAGCTGCACTTCCTCCGTCAGGAACCCCCCCACCCCCACACCTCCAGGTTGGTAGGTTAAAATCACAGGGCAGTAAAATAGATCAAGTGTTAATCTAGAGGGAAGTAGTGAGTGAAGGGGAGAATATGGGCTGGCACAGACAAGGAAGATCTGTAATGAAGAGGGAAAAAAAAAAGCCAGTGAATAGATCAATAGAAGCAACAGCTTACATTCAGATTCACAGGAGAAAAAAAAAAAAAAAACACACACACACACAAGGAGACAATCATTTCCTGGGAAAAGCTCAAGCCTAATGAGAATTTACTCTGCTCCTTTATGTGACAACCAGATCTTTTGTAGCACAGGCTTCCTGACTGACAGCAACCCAGGGCCCCTTAATAGGATTTCCATATTATTTCCAACACCTGCCCAGAAGTTATTTGTTTACATTGAAGGAGGCAAGATTCTCAAATCAGACATCTGCCTCTGGTTCAGGCATATCATAGGAAACCATCTAGAAAGCAGCTTTGTTGCCATGGTGACATTTTTATTTTCCTCCCTTAGCTGGCTCAAAACATTAGCATTTCCAATTTTATATTGTTTTTCAAAGGGGCAAATGTCACTCAAGAAAACATAAGTTTTTTTTAAAAGCTAAACAGAATTTTCACAAATTTCAAGAATAATTAAGATTATCCTAAGGAGGACTAAATACAAAGTGGTGTTATTAGACCGTCTGAGGCACTCTTCTAAGGTGACATCCAGGCTTGTTCACTCCACCCTCAACAGCTCTTTTCCCCTCAAGTCTGGACCATCAGGAGCTCAAAATGTACCAAGTTAAAGAAGAAAATTGAAGAATCCTTCAGGATGTGATACAGTTATATAATAAGTCCACTTCCGTGTGAAAAGATTCTTCACACTTACCCTATCCACATTCTGAAATCTCACTTACAAGAACACTTAAGGATTTTTATGTCCATCTCACTGCCTGCAGTTCAACAAAGAGTGAGGTACGAACACATAAGCTTTTCAGGAACATTTAATGAGTGCACAGGGGATGGAATATTAAACAGTGTAAGGAAGAAGAGGGACAGGTTGCTCTGATCTCTAGTGATATAAATCTAGGCACAACCACCAACCCCAGAGTAGTATTGACCACCAATGAAAACTAACATCAAACAGGCATTGCTTAAGTCAGAAACACAAAACAGTGAGTTAGATAGATTTTCAGTATACATCTTATTAAATGCAGATATAGGAAGGAAACACATGGGTTATTCTGATGAACTGCCTAGCAAACTTAAATCAATATGACTTATGGTCCTTAATATTTGGAATATTAAGTGCTTGTAACACTTAGTTTGACATGCATTATCTGACTAAGCAGTATCAATCCTGAAATGATTTTATTTCTATGAACAGCAGAAAGCTTATTTAAACCAAACACTTGTTGAGAAGTACCACTTAGGCCTCAGCAAACTTCTTTATCACTTGTTCCTCGGCCTTCTAATTCTCTTCTGCTTTGTCACAGACCATTGCATGGGAATGGTTAGATATGACAGACTCTCCAAGTCCAAAGTTACAGTGCTGATGATCCTTGTTAGTGGACTCCACATATGCAGAGGGCTGTCTAAGCCTGAAGACATATGAATTATTTCACAGTACACCACAGACCAAATTATGAAGGCTGAAAAGTAGTATTACAGAAGCTCCAAAGAGAGAAAAGCACTAAGTATCCTTCTAGGTCATTTTTGTGTTTCCTACACCCAAAATAGATAGGTATTTTTTAACACAAAAGATTGTTAATAATACTTGGGAGATATTCTTTTGAAAAAATTATGCATACATTGAGAAACAAATGCTTTTGAAATTCTAGTGCCAAGCGTAATACTTCAATCTTCTCCAAAATATTTTTAAATGTTAAACATAAATTTATTATATAATCTTTTTTCAAGAGAAAAATGAAGTCTAATTAAGAAAATTAGAGATAATAAGCATCAAGATGAAAATGTCTAGTAACTGTTGGTTTAAGGAGGAAAAGAATTAAACTACCTTTGCAAAATCAGCTAGGGAAGGCAGATCTGACAATCGGCCTACCCTGTTAATTAATATTTGTTCTGCTTCAGCAATCGGTGTAGGCAAGTGCAGCAAAACAAGCGTGACTCCCCTGTCACATCATTAATCCACTCATGCTCACCACCTGAGGACCAGCTGTGCCCTACAGACATTCATTCATCTGTTCCACAAACAAACAATTACAACACATTTTCTGGAATTAGGGCACCTGTTACATTTCACACAGCTTACATGCCTGGAGGCAGGGATCAATTAATACTGCACAAATTAGTGCATCATAAACCAACAGAACAAAAGTTCCTGATGGGTCTTTGATAAGGTAACTGTTAACAATAAAATTCACACTAAAAAAAAATGCCATTACACGAATTAGAAAGCAACAATAATGCTAAAACATTTCAAGTTACTATTATATTTTCGAAAATGGAAGGCACTACATTAAACAACCCCTATAGCAACCTACCCCCAAAAGAATTACAATTACCAATGTGCACGTTTGGTTAATGACATGGCCACTTTCACTGCTCAAACCATTATACATTATGTCCTACACTTTAAGATTTTCACTTCCAAATTCATTTCTAGGATGGGCCTGAACAAAACATAACAACTACATTCCAAATATACCTAGAGTTGCAGATCTGAGGTGTAGGGAGGTTAAGTGACTTAAGTGATATGACACACAACTTATCTGGCACTAAAAAAGAGACTTAATCAAGAACCTAGCTTTGGCTCCCTGTAAACTAGTTCACATTCTAGATGTTTCCACATGCTTCCTTGTGGTTTTAAATATAACAGGAACACTCTTTTACTTATGACTGGAGGACAGAAAGAATAAAGTGTATTATTTACATATACATGTGGGGATGAACAAAAAAATGAATGTTACAAAAAGCAAGATTGTGCTTGCTTTGACAGCACACATACTAAAAGTGGGGGAAATGCAATACTAATCATCAATAAACAGAGTTCCCACCTGTATTTTTTATATGGAGACTACTACATATTGAAAATATAAATCTACTTTCCAAATGAAGTATTGACTAACTTAAAATATATTTTAATATTCCTTTAATGTAAACTAGAATTCTATTTTAATAGGATTTTAAGAACATATTAAATACATACGTTACCCCATAAACACTACAAAGTTCTCTCCCACTAAAGTTTTATTTTCTTGAGAGAATCTAATCTGTGAGTCAATGAGAAAAGAAAAAAAATAAATAAATCAAAGTTTGGTTTGAGAAGGGCATTATAAAAAAACCAAGTCCAGAAGAACTGCTCAGCTGGTAAAGGTACCTGGGTTTAGTTCCCAGCACCTGTATCACATGTGGTTCACAACAGCCTAAGTCCAATTCCAGAGGACCTGATGCCCTGCCCTCTTCTGGCTGTTGGGAGAACCAGGTGTACAAATGTAAGACACACATAAATTCAGTCACATACATTCACATGAAAATCAACAATTAAAAAAATTGTAGTGTCATTAGAAAAAAATTAGAAAGGACATCTTTTTAGGTTAAGACATGCTTAAGAGTTATCACAAAAAGAATAATGAATCCTATTTGGATTATATTTCAAGAAAATGATTTTTGTGGATACTTACAAGTTCAATTACTATGTATTTTGATCAATATTGCATCTCTAATAATAAACATTATTTTTTTAAGCAATGAAAGACATCATGGTTATCCTAAAAATGTGGAGGGCTCAGTTAAGAGCACTGATCAGAGTTCCATTCCCAGCAGCCACATCAGATGGTTCACAGTCCTTCAAGTCATAAGCACATCCAACCTTCAACACATAAATACAGGCAAGAATAAAACAAGTCTTTAAAAAACATTATTATTTAGATGAATGTGTACCTTTTCCCCAAGGGACAAATGCATGTTATCTATAATATACTTGAAGATACTTCAGTGAAAAGACTAATTTTTAGTTTCTAATAATAATTTCTAATTTTTAACACAAAATATAAGACTAAATCGCAAAGAGCTTTCCTTTGAGGATGGCACGGGGAATATGACCTTTGGCAGGGCCTTCACAACACTCTTTCCTACATTGTGCAATAGGGTGAGCATGGCACCTGCTTTTTGCAAGTTACAGCTATAAGTAGGATCTCAATGTGCAAGATGGAGGTGTCTCCAAAGGATTGAAAGAAGTACCAAATCACAAAAGAACACACATGGTATGCACACTAATATCGATAAGAGGATATTAGCCCAAAAGCTCGGAATACCCAAGATACAACTCACAGACCACATGAAGCTCAAGAAGAAGGAAGACCAAAATGTGGATACTTTGATCCTTATTGGAAAATGGATCAAAATTCCTAGGGCTCACAGCCAACCAACAGAATGAACATAGGATCCCCAATGGAACACCTAGAGAAAGGACCCAAGGAGCTGAAGATCTGCAGCCCTGCAGGAGGAACAAAAATATGTACCAACCAGTACCCCCAGAGCTCCCAGGGGCTAAACCACCAACCAAAGAGTACACATAGTGGGACCCATGGCTCCAGCTACACATGTAGCAGAAGATGACCATTTCAGACATCAATGAGAGGAGAGACCATGGGTGCTGTGAACGCTTGATTCCCCAAAATAGGGGAATACAAATCAGGAAATTGGGGAGGGGGGGATGGACGGGGGATGGGATAGGGGATTTTAGGAAGGGTAACAAGGAAAGGGTACACGATTTGAAATGTAAATAAAGCAAATATCTATTAAAAACCATTTTAGAAAAAAATTAAAATGAAGGGTCTATATTTAAAAAAATGAAAGAAGTTAATTGGGGACTCAGGGGACCTCATCAACATTTTTTCTTCCCTAGGTTTGAAGAAACAGTTCGTGGACAGAGTGGGTGTGGCTAAAGGGAAATCAGAAAACCAATTTTCTTTAGATTACTGACTACTGAAGAAAAACAAGTCTTAAGGCATGTCTACCACTGTTATTCTTATTTAATTCTTTAGCTATTCTTTATAGGACTTTAGCAGTGTCTTCTATTCCTCGCTTTTAAATTTCACTTTCTATTCTTTTATGCCTTTCAGAAATCAAAGGGCTGGTGGTAGTGGTTCACATCTTTAATCACAGCACTAAGAACTAGGAGGTCAGAGGCAGTCTGATTGACAAAGCAAGTTCTGGGATAGCCAAAGCAAACCAAAGAGGAGAAAACAAACCACACACAAAAGAAAACAAAACAAAACAATGTGCCTTTCTAAAATCTACAGTAATACAAACTGCCCTACCATGCTTTCCAGAAAACCTAATATCCATATAGTAATATGTACAACAAAACTGCCCAAGGCATGTGGTTAGACCTCTCCTGAACTTTTCCTCCTGTTTCTTATTCAGTCATATCAGTCTTTTTCTCTCACATAGGAGATTTAAAAGAGTTAAACACGTTCAAAACACATGTCTTTTAAACAGAGAATCCTTTGAGACAGGAACAATAGTATGCTTATTTGGGGGAGGGGAGGGTTTGGTGCAAGCATATGCAGGTTACAGATCCTGGAACAGAACTTTGGCCATTAAATCTTAATGTGCAAAGTGAAGTGGCAAATAGTAGTAATCACTCTGCTAATTCAGGCTCAAAAGCCACTCTCACCTGTAACACCCTGCTAATGAGGCAACAGTACTCTCCTGGACTGAGCCATATATTTCAGTATGAACATAAAACCCGTCTAATTTTCCAGTGATAAACCTTTACTGCCAACAGTGACTAACTGGGAAAGTAAACAGAAACATAAGATGTTTTAGTCATCTGTGCAGAATAAGTAACTAACATACAGATGAAGCAGAATAAACAGGCATTGCCTTACACACAACTTGAAGAGATTACCTTAAAATCCTTTAAGCAAAAGCAAAGAATTCTCATAGGATAAATGCATAATATGCATACACACAGAAAAGCATTTAGTGTGAAAAATCATATGTAAACCTTTAAAATTAAGTGCAACATCTCTACTTATTACGATGTAAAATGTAAGCTAAATATTGATGGAATTTCTAAGGTTACAATCAAATACTGCATTCAGCATCTGAAATGAGTGTGGAGGTTTTGGAGGTAACTGGACAATGAGAATGATCAGATTCTCTGAAAGCATGCAGTATTTTGGGCAAGATATTTTGACAAAGTAACAAAATTAAAATCTTCACCACTTATAGCGAAAAAAGTTTTGCACTTCTGAAATGGCAAATCCTTCAGTTCTGATACAGAAGAGTGCTATATTCAAGAGATATCATAAGAGGACTATGTATATAAATAAAGGGATTTTAATGAAAATATGTTCAATATTAGCATCTGGGAAGAAATCACGGAGCTAATATAAACATTCTCTAGTTGTGATTTTTTTGTTTCAATTGACCTTAAGTTTGTTGCCTAGAGTATGTAGACACTGGATGTGGGTATGGTAGTTGAGAGCAGTTTCTAGCCTTAGGTTTCTATAAAGTTTAGGCAGCTTGGTGGTGGTTGTTCTAAGTTATTAACCCAATTTCAGTCGGTTGAAAACTAGAGAGTGATATAAGACCTGAATGGCTTGGAGCACTTGATCTCCTCCTGGAGAACAAATACCTCAAGCAACTGGTTTCTTGCCATGTGGGGCTTACTACTGGTCACAGTCAGCAGACAGCCAAGACAAATAAGGAAGGTGGCAGGTGCCATGGCCCCTTATTTCAACAGTACTACTGTACACAATGTTTTAGTTTCTCATGACCAAGTAAATTGATTCTAGGACTCCCTACAGTGCTTTCTCCTTTAGATCCATATTTACATTCTCTATCAATGTCAAAAAACTTCAGATGGAAGTCTGCAAATAACAGGCTTAAGAATGAACTCAGCTACTGGAGCTAAAGAAGACTAGATCAATAAAGCCAACAGCATGTGATTTAGTGGGACAGAAACTTCAGTGGGGAAAGGAAAAGGGAAAGGCCTAGCAATTCAGTAAATGATTGCTCTGCTCTACTTGGTTTCTCAAGGAAAAGCACCTTAATTACTTGGATCTTTATAGTGAGCCTAAATGTCTGTCTTATAAGCTGTTCTCAAATCTGCCCCGTTTAATAATCAGTAGCATCAGGAAAACATTTTTAAGAGTGTCTCTCATAATTAAACCCAGCAATAACTTTGTATAAATCAAAACTTTGCTACCATATCAAATGTTACAACGGAGCGGTGTAACACTGCCCACATCCTCATTACATGCAACACTAATTACTACCAGCACATTCCGATTTTTCTGCACATTACAGGCTTTTAGAGGAGCTATAAAAATTTCAGGCACCATTAATTTAAATTTGTATTGAAATTTCCTTTTGACAGATGGCCAAAAATTACTTATTATTTAGAGTACAAGAGCTGCCTGTTTGCAGATTAGAAGAGGAAAGGGAAAAAATTAGAGCCAGAAGGAAATTTATGTCACATTCATTACCTGTTAAATGTTAAGGAGACTTATTGTTTATGAATGAATTATTTCATTCTAGCCCAAATAGCAGACAACTGGATAACTGGTTGCGACAAACCACCCCCAGCCACATATCAGCCAACATCCATAAAATGCCCCTCTTAACTGGGAACTCTTTACATAAGGATAAGGATGTTCAATAGAACTGCCTGCCACATTTGAAGCCATCACAGAAACATGTAAAAAAAAAAAAAAATAGCCAACTATTTCACCTTGAAAACCTATTAGACAATCCCAGACCACACACAGCACACTTCAAGCATGGACTTATAGCTGTCATTCATAATAAATCAGAGCAAAACAGCAACTTATTACTTTCTTCTGGCTTCTGGGTATTCTGACATGTCCAGGCTCACTTGGATGATAGATGATTAAAAATATACATCTTATTCTTTCTTGTGTGGGGGTCATATGAAATGTAAATAGCATAAAGTATACAGTGGTGGATAAATGTTTTCACAATCATCTGTGAATGGACCTGGAGAGGAGTCTTTTGTTTAGTCCACTGGCCTACCTAAAGGTATGTATTCATCATAAGTCACCAGGGAGTATTTATATTAGAGCCTCAGACAGGCTTCCCTAGAGTTCCTATCAACTGATCCTGACTACATTATTTACTTATTACTTCTAATGTACATGTAATTACACTTTAAAAAAATTTTTAATGTAGGTACTGATGTGAATAGGATATAACAAAATGTACAACTACAAATATATAATAATTAACATTTAATGTGTATAGTTCTAATTGTTGGCAGTTGTTTGGGATTGCAAGTGCACTTTTAAAATCAAAGATTCCCAAATGGTAAAATGGATATACTAAATATTGAATTTCTGTTATTTAAGGGCTATGAAAACAATTTTAATTTTCAAAAGGTCAAGAGAAAAGTACTATTCACAGTCAAAGCAAAGACCTATGTCTGGGAAAGTCTTTAGTTTCATATATAGTTCACAAAAAAAAATGCAAAAGGTCTAAATAACCCAGAGGTTCTCAACCCCACTGGCAGTGAAATAACCCTTCAGAGATCACCTAAGACCCCCCAAAACCAGATGGTTATAGTATGATTTACAACAGTAGTGTAATTATGTTTAGGAGTAGCAACAAAAACAATTTTATGGTTGGGGGTCACCACTACAAGAGGAACTGTTATTAAAGAGTGGCAGCATTAGAAAGATTGAAAACCACTGATGGGCCACAGCATTTAATTATTTAAAACTCAAAACAATAGTATCCATACCCTGGGCTAGTGTACCAGACTACATTACTTCTGATGGGTAATACAATGGTATGTGCTACACAACTACGCATGCATGCACATAACATATTTAACTGGACCTGACTCAAGCGTGATTGAAACACATTCATAGTTTATTCATTTCCTGCATAACAGTCTGTATTTTGTTTGCATAATATGAAACACAGAAGGCAGGTGAAACAGATTAAAATCTTCAAAGAATTACTTGCCACACTACAAACCCAAGTATGACAAAAAGAAAATGCAATGCCTCTGGTAAAGAGAAATACTCTTAAGGAAGGTTTTTGTCTCCTCCCCTTCACGCTGAGCATAAAGCTAGGGCCTTCACATACTAAGCACAAGCTCTCCCACTGAGTCCATACTATACATCCGGTCCAAACAGATGTATAATGCTTTGATTGTTTTCTGATAAGGACATATTTCTTCTCAATACATTTACTTCACTGCTGTATCTTAAAGCACTTGCATTTTTTGCCAAATATGAGCAATTCAGTATATTAGTCAACCATGTTCTACAAATCTGATCCTCAAAAAGATATGACCATTGTTCAAAAAGACTATGTGACTAAGGTGACCATAATTGGTAAATACTGGTCTCTAAGTCTCAAAGAATCCATTTTTAGATTTATTCGCATTACTCAGAATCCCTTTACACTATCTTTGTGTTTGAATGTTTATGAGTCCTACCTTGATGGAGTCTCTGTCTGTAGGCAGAACAGCAGCAAGACAATCAGACAGAGAGGCAAGAAAAAAAGAAAAGTGCTAGTTAGTTTACATAAAATCATGGTTATCAAACCTGACCCTGCTAAATAATAAACTGAACAGATGTCAACTTTAAAGTTAATTATTAATACTATTCTAACAGGATTCACAAAGCACTGGTTCACCTTTGACATAATTTCAAATGAACCAAAGTTAGCCATTCTTATTTATGTTATGTCTTATTGACTTTTCCACTTATGAGTTTATAATCATGAGTCAACTCTGTACCATGGCATTAAGATAACTCTAAAACAAATATTATAATATTCCTAGCATCACATAAGATAAATTTATCTCTATGTCATATGAACAATTTGCCCATGCTCTAAACTTTGGTAAATATACTGAAAAAGCAGTAGATAGGATGTTTTTATTACAAGCTACACCCTTTTAAACCAACAAACTGTCCCTGTGCTGCATAAATTATCATAAAGGAATGGTAGAAGAATTTCTTTTTCACTCTTGTGATTACCTACTGAAAATTATCAGTAAGCACTGCACAAACGCACAGGCAGTGGAGGGCATGGGGTGGTAAAACCTGCAAACAGCTCTTTGCCTTTTGAACAACCACGAGGGTCCCATGAGACACAGGACTCCTTCTAATAAATAATCTGCCTTTTGGTGGAAATCCTTTTATTTAGACACTGGCAAAATAAAAATCAGAGACAGAAAGTGATGGCATATGGAATCTATCCCTAGAAGGCAGATAATGCCACACTAATCCCCTCACTCACCTCTTTGGTGATCATTGTCATGGTGCTTTTTCTCATCCTTAATTGGGAGGTGAGACTGACCTCCTAGTGCACTGGAGAGGGCCAAAAGTCCTGCACTGCTACCGATGGGTGGAATGGCTGGGGGCTGAAGCCCTGAAGGGTGTGGTGTCAGAGGCACAGGCAGACCATGTCCATGTGATAAATGCTGAGCTTGGAGTTGTTGCTGCTGTGAAAAATTAGACACAGATATTGAATTTGTCCCTTGTATAGTCCATAAGAAAAACAGTAGGTATAAATAGATCATGAAATCAAGCTTGTACACCAAGAAGGAGTTACCCTCATCCTGAGTCATTTTCAAAGTTGGGAGAAGGGAAGGGGAAGGAGGAGAGATGTATAACTGATGTGTTATTTTTCTTCTAAAATCTAGGGAGTTTTGTTGCTGTTGTTGTTATTTTAATATGTAGGGTAAATAACCTAGATTTTCAAAATGGTAAACTGTTTAAATGCCTTTTAAAAGCTAAACGTTCTTTAACATAATCTCTATATTTTATTCTAGAACAAAAAGCACAGGCCGAGTTATCATGTATTTATAATCAAAATGTATATGTGAATAACTGTTAAAGCATTGATGTTGAACAAGAAAAGCTAAAAATCGAAAAAATTAGTGTTAAACAGTTGTCCCAGAACCACTGCACAGCATGCAGGGAGAGTTAATTTGAAAGAGAAAACCTGAATTAACAATCCAGAAAAAGAAGCTGGTTGCAGCCACAGTTTTTTAAGCCCTTTAAGTGTCCTCAGTGGCACTTGAGCAAATTACTAAAGAAAATCCAATGTAGCAAGGCTTGGGTTCTCCTGTAGGCTTGCTCAATAATGCTGAAATAATTGGGCACTCTGTGCACGTTTAGTGATGCTCGAATGAAAAGCTAGAGGCCTGCCCTTGTACTCTTCTCTAGCAGCTGACTTTGTGTTGTGACAGGTTTATTTGAGTGGGACCATGATGCATGCACCAGTAACTACGCTGACAAGAGTTTAAAGTCATTTTTACCAGCACACTGGCAACACATTGAGAAAGCCCTTAAGAGGTTGGAATGGGAGTGCTTGACCTCAGCAGAGACTGAATCAAGCCTGGCTGCAGGAGCCACTATGGGTAGGTTTGCTGCCTCTGCTGCTTGGGCAAGAGGAGAAGACAGGGGGGATGTTGAGTTAAATACACCCCTCAACAGGAATCTTTTCAACTCAAAACCTGCTAACGAAAGTCTATCAGAACAATTGCTGGGTAAATCTAAGACCAACATTTATAGTCACTAAATATTAATTCTTCTTTTAAATAAACCAGTTTTTATGCTAAATCTAAAATAGACAAAGAACTATAATTTTCTTTCTTAGCAAGATTTCACTAGTTTTCAAAAAATGAAATTATTCTATAAAGACAAACTTAAAGTAGCTTTTCAGTATTTCAAAGAAAATGGTGAAATTTTACTCTCTTCAAATAACTTACTTTCTTCTTCCTCTCCTGTGTGCCTTCCTGTATGTGACTAAAGTATATCATGAATCAGTTCTTTTCTCCTGCTGACCTGTATGACCTTCTGGATCATACATTTAACATATAGCAAGTAAAACTGAACAACTGAAACAAAAGTACACAAGGAATAGAAACTAGGAGCAGAACTCCGATTCCACCAACCTAACCTCACAGTCCATGCACAGGAAGCCTTTTCTACCTGTAGTTTTCAAACTGCATGTAGTTTCTTCCTTGGGAGCATGAACCTTGGGAGCAGCAACCCTTATTGGTTACTCAACATATAAACAATAAAAATGGACTAGGCAGTACAGAAATACATATGTATATATCCTATATATTATATATGATGTATAATGTATAAATATACAATAAATATGAACATACATATAAATACATCTAGCTGGTATGCATCTATATCTCTATAAATAGATATTGTGCACCCATATGCACATGTACATATATGTGTAACAATAATAGGCTATTAACTTGAAAGCAGAGGTGCATGAGCAGGGTTTGAGGGAAGGTAGCTGGGAAGGGCTGGAAGGAAACTATTAAAAAATCATATAAAGCATAAAAAGAAGGAAAGCATATTAAAAAATGAGATGGTTCCTCAATGGAATGACCTAAATCATGTCCACGATCATCCTTCAATATTATTTAGTTATGACCAAAGTGTTCATGCAAAATTATATTTTCTAAATATGTAGAAAATTACCTATGTGATGAATACAGGAATTTAAGTAAATACATATTAAATTTACCTTAAAATCTAGTTCAACTTATTGACAAATTATCCCAATTTTCTTTTTCCTTGAAATTTCATTAATATTTCTGTGTATGGTTTGGGCCTATAGCTGCTTCTATCTCTAAGTTCAACTTTCAAGGAACTACAAGCACCTGAGAATGTATTTCTTCTTTGACTGCAGGAGTCTCTATATGACATCAAACCTTCAGAAACAGAAGCATCTGCACATTATCTGATATGCTCAAGAATATTTGTGTTATAATTCATGATAAAAAGAAAATCTCAGCCTAAATGATACATTTAGTGATTCCAGTATATTGTTCTTCTCACTAAAGATAGTAAAAATTAACTGCCTTATTTTTCCATTCAACCAGGATATTTTCAAGGACAGAAAATACATCCCAGTGTGTCTTGCTGCACATGAGAGCACAGTAAGCTTCTTGGGTCCCCTTTGGTCTGCTCTCCTTCAGAATCATTCACACAGGGGACATATGGCTCTCTCCTCCTTTATGTGTACATCAAAGAGCAGGATTCATCCCGATACAGCAGGGAAACAAAAGGGGGTTACTCTAATAAAAATGCCTCTCTGAAAAAATATTCCATGGTTTTAAAAACAATAGCCACTCCCCAAATTAAAGCACTTCAGATTTCTTAGCATGCAAGATCTTCCATAAAACTAGTATCAGTTGCCTGAAATAGTAGACAATTGAGTAAGTGCTCCAAACCTCCATTTATTAATATTATAATTATTATTGTTATTATTACTATTATTATTATTATTATTATTATTATTATTATTACTACCAGTTACCACCAATATGCATATGTACTAAATAAATCTCTGTGTTTAAATTCTCCTCATCCTTCTATTCCAACCTTGTAAAGGGAATGCCTTACCCTGATTATATTCAATCACTGATTGTACATGTTCTAGTACTACCTCTGAATTCTGATGGCACTTGAGGACAAATCATATAAATAACACTCAATAACCCAAGAAAATAAAGATTATAGGGAGAGCTAGATGGAAATACATTTGCTATAAGTTTATGTATAGAGCTATTTCTTTTAAAAAAATCACAAATTACTAGATATTTCTTATTCTTAGTATTTATCAAATAGATTATCAACTAAGGTCAGCACCATCCTATAAGCAAATAAATTTGGGCTTTATTTTCGTCTAATGATACACAGTTCAAAATTTAAAATAAGAAGAAAGCTAGCAGATTCTACTATATTTTTCATTTGTGACAATTTAAAAATAAACTACAATCTAAAATGAGGAAGACCCATAGTATCATGATGAAACTAAAGAGCTTAGCACCTCTTCACATAAGACTTACGGGCTTGTTTTTATTGTTGAACTTTTTTTTTGTATAAATTTCAAATTTCTTAAAGGAGAACTACCATCAAACTTTCCTTAAACCAATGAACTCAAGATACTCAGTCATATGAGTTTATTCAAAGCTTTTGTTTCAAGTGAACATATTTCCGATTACTCTTTGCCTAGCTTCCACTAACATTAATGCCATATATAATGTTTTACTAAATTTACCAAATTAGAAAACTTCACACCACCACAGTGTCAGCCAAGCTGCCAACCATACTCAGACCCTGCTTATCGCACACCAATGTACCTTTTCTGTTCCAGAATTCAGACCATGATAGACTATGGACATTTAAAGACATTACATTTTCACTTCTGTTTCTAAAAAGTCCTTGAAGATTTTAAGAATTGTAACAATTATAGTCCTACTGTTAAATGGCATATAGTTTGAATAGGTTTTTAGAAGAAAACAAACTGAAAAGAGCTATCATAAACTCATGGCACAAGTCACTCATTCCTACAATAAACAATAAAATATATTTATCATGGTATTCTCCATGATGGAATGGTTTTTACTGTGTTCAAAATATAAAACTACATATAAAACATTAAATATAACAATGTCATTAAAATGTGTATGATAAAACATAGATACTAAAAGATTCCAGTGACTTTCACAGAAGCATAACAGGTTCCTTTCTGACTTTAGTGGCCATGTTTTAAAGTTTGTGCCCAAGTTCTCACTGTAAGAACTGACCTAGAGGGCTGGAGAGATGGCTGTTACTGGCTGCTCTTCCAGAAGTCTGAGTTCAAATTCCAGCAACTACATGGTGGCTCACAACCATTTATAATGAGACTTGATGCCCTCTTCTGGTGTGTCTGAAGACAGCTACAGTGTACTTACATATAATAATAAAATAAATCTTTAAAAATTAAAAAAAAAAAAAAGAGCTGACCTAGAACTACAGCCAGCATTAGATACTACCTTCTTTAAATAAAACCTGTTAAGCCAACTTAACTCAGACACTTAACCTTCATTTAAAAAAAAAAGCAGTTTTAATAGATTAAATATCAAATGAAATTCAAGAGTTAAATTTCAAAAACAATTTGTATTGTGGCTTATTCTTGACGAAGCAGAATGTGAAAAAAAGTAGGCTTTCTGTAGCTACTACCTATGACTGCTTTGCAAAACCATGAGTCCACAACCCTTGGATCCCTGCCCACCTGCACTTACTGCACAGCATTACCCTGTAAGGTTTCCTACTTTACCCTCTCCTTTAAATGATCAAAGGAAGGGCAATATGGATACAGAATGCTGACACAGATTTGTTATCAAAGTAATTCAAGATGAATTACTGCTCTGGAAAATAAAAATCAAGAAGCTGAATAATAATAATAATAATAATTTAACTTTAAAGGAAATAACCCCCCATCAAGGAAAAAACAACCAAAGAAAAAGGCACAAACTGTAAAATCAATTTAACAATAAGTATATTTTCCACCATAACAAAAACTCGTGAGACAAAAAAAAAATCTTAGAAAACTTATTTTCACTAATATTTTTTGTTAGGTCATATCTTTATTTGTATGCCTTAGTTCACTAAAATATACTAAAAACAAACAAACCAGAGGGGGCAGGGATTTAGTGAGAGACAGAGAGGAGATAAAAGGGGCTAATGGGGCAGACTACGATTAAGGATTGGGGGTAAAATATAAAAGAATAAATTATTAACAATAAAGAATAAATTACGTCTGTTCCTCTCCTAACTGGTTACTCAAGGATTAAAATACAGCAAACTTCAAACTCAAGTAAATACTCTAGCCAGATAATTCCATTCTGAAAAACCAGTAATTATGACTGAAAATACCTAGCAGAAAGGTGGCACAAACTGTTAATTGCATTTTACTGGATATCCCTTAACAAACAACTATTTCCTTATATTCTCAAGTTCAGAAAGAACCGAATTCAATTTTATATGTGTTGTCTATTAGTAAAAAGGAGGAATTTTTTTTAAATCAGAGGTCCTCAACTATTTGATCACCAGGACTCGACTAGCCAAGGCTGAAGCAGGTGCTGACTAGAGTAGAACAGCTCCTACACACTGCCCCTAAACCTGAATTCTGCCCAGCCCAAGGTTTCCTTGCTCATTACTGAACCCTTCATATCTACCAAATTCTCAACCGCAAAGTTCTCAAACACTATGCATCCTCATTAGAAACAACACACTTAGAGCCCATATATTGGTTCAGACCCCCTAGCTCCCTCTTACCTTGGTGGTTTTTCAAAAGCAAAGCAAAGCAAAAGAGGCCCAGGGCAGAGCTTTGCTAGAGAGCAAGAAATCTATCCAGACTAACTGTATCAGAAGAATAACAAACTCACTGGCAATAAGGATACAGCCTCACAGCATCTTAAAAGACAGACATAAAGGATGGCAAAATAGTGTTTATTGTTTGTTTAATTCTCATAAGTCCTTCCTTGGTACCCTGAGAAAACAAGTGAAGTACAGACATTGTATGTCAATGACTAAAGAACAGTTCCCAGGTGTACAGACTCTCAAACACAGAGGCCACTGGCTCCACAGCACACACCCATCCTATCAGCCATTGGCAGCGCATAACTGAATGATCTCGTATACAAGAAGGAAAGGCAAACTGAAACAGACTGAAGGAGCCAGAGAACATACCATGCTACGAACTGGACAGAGGTAATATAAGTGACTGGTGAAAAAAACTGTTTTAATACAGACAGCACTGTTTGTTAATCCAGCTACTAACTACGAGACTGGACTGAATCTGAGAAAGTTATTCAAGAAGCATTTCAAGGAAGTGTACAAGAAACATTCACCTCATGTTCCCAAGCTTGTTTCTTACGTAAATGTGAGACAGTCCTAACATCTACTTTCCAACGTAGCTATGAATATTATACCTGTTACTATTACTTTAAAAAAGGTATCTATACCCTCTCAAAATGCACTCACGTGTGCACACATACACATACACACACACAGAAGGTGCATCAATTATTTTCTATTGCTATCATAAGTCCACCACAGGAGAGAATCTCTTTTTCATAAGGTATTTACTTCTTCATTCTGAATTAATTCAAAACACATAATAAAATTTAGGGGTACAAAGTTGTTAAACAGGTTATTCATTGTCAAGAATCAATCCATAGATTACTTATCTTCTCCACAATGTGATACTTAGAAATATATAACATCATTCTAGTAGTATTCCTACTTAAAAACAAAACAAAACAAAAACCTTAACCTGATTTTAACCTTGAAAAAAATTAGAAACAAACAAATCTAGAATATGGGAGGAGGGGAGAGGCGCAAGTCTAGAATCTTTGAAATGTTAAAAAAAAAAAAAAAAGAATACAGAAAAGTAGGATCTGTTGCAAAGAAGAAAAGAATAAAGGGAGATGGATAGAAGGGTGAGTATATATGAACCCTAAATTGAGAAAGAAAAAAAGTGTAACAAAAATAAGGAGATGGTTATAAGACGATAAGCTCTCACACTGACCAAAGAAGTATGTTAACTGCACTGTTCCAACACCATGACACTCTTGTCCACTGAAGATACGTATTTAAGTATGAATGGTGAAATATTCTCACTTTTGAGATGTTCAATACTTGAAGAAAAGGAGAGACTTCTGTACTTCACCAAAGCTTACTACAATGCACAACGGGGTTCTAGGACAGCATTCCATTCTAGCTGCAGGTAGCAAAGGTCAGACATATACACATTCCGGAACAAGGAGCAGCTTACTTCTGGCAGATTTCTCAATTCTACCTTAAGGGGAAGGGAAGCAGACCCTTCCCCTTTTAGCACCTCTCTTTGTTTCGGCTTGAAAATTTTATATTCCTCACCCATCTCCTTGACCTTTTCTGGCCCACATGTCCCTGTCATTTCCCCAAACAGGGGGATTTTATTAACCTTACCACCAGAAAGTGTGCTGTCACTTTTTTCTTCCCCTTAGTTGATTTAGGCTTTACTAGGGAATCTAATTCTAGGTAAATAATGAAGGTTTAATTAAGGTGCTCAAAAAACTTTAACAGTCAAACTAACTTTTCTATTTTGTGAGTTTTAGTTACTGAAGTCATCAAGTGGAAGAACTGAGATGAGAAAACTTTCTGTAGTTACTTGAACATTCTTAAAATGGCTACACTTAAAAAACTTAATATTTCATGTTCCCTGAATCTGATCTGAGAATTTGAGAGGTAGAAGGAACCCTAGATGTTATCTCTAGTTAGGTTGCTTTTCAACAATTTAACAGCTTATGTTTGTTTTACCTGTGTGCTGTGTATATATGTACATGTATTTATACACATATAAAAGAAAATAAAACCTTAAAGTAAGCGCTTTTAATTTAGTACAAATACATACATATATATTAAATACTATGTATACACTATGCTTAGTGTGTGTGTGTCTGTCTGTGCGCGCGTGCACATCACCTGCCACATTGTGTATGTTGGAGTCAGAGTAAGTTCTCACCCACCATGAGGGAGGGCCATGGAGACTGACCTCGGGCCACTGGGCTAGTCAGCAAGCATCTTTGAGACATCACACGGGCTCCAGTTCTGGTGTTCTTTTGCTTTTGGTTTTTTTCTGTTGTTTTGTTTGTTGCTTTATTTTCGTTTTGAGACAGTAGCCTCTCTAGTATATAGCTCTGGGTTTTCAAGAACTCACTATGCAGACCAGGCTGGCCTTGGACACAGAGATCAACCTGCCCCTACCTCCCAAATGCTAGGATTAAAGGTATGTGCTGACATACTTGGCTGCTGAGGACTTTAGAACTAGTATGATCAGGATCATACGCTTTTGCTGGTTATGCCCTATGAATGCCTTTTCCTGCTTACTCATTTACCATCTAATTTTGTAAGAATGTTTGAAGAAACAGTTGTGTTTGTTTTAACTGAGTAATAAAAATTATTAATCATTTTCTCATTTGAGCTTTCTTTGACTCATTTAGGAAGTTAAATAAAATATAATACTTTTTAAAATTTTAAGATTTTTTTACCTCTTGAATTGACTACATTACAGATTGGGAGATATGGGAATCAAATTTGCATTTCCTCCCTAAGAACAATTTGTTACCCATAACAAACTGTTGGCATACAGTAAGTTCTCTTATCTGCTTACTTTTGATATAAAAGTATATCTATGTCTCAGAACTTTAAAGATTTATTCTTATTTTGTGTGTGAGAGACTACAATGTATATGATGAGAAGAGGAAAGAGGACACCCTGGACTAGAGTCACAGAAACTTGTGAGCCATGATGCAGGCACTAAGAACCAAATTTAGGTCCTCTGCAAGAGCAACAAGTCGTCTTAACCGGTAACCCATCTCTACAGCCCTTAGTTCTTAGTGCTTTAAATAGGCCACAAGAAGCTCCACGTAAGACAAGGAGTCATAGTACTTATTATTATTGTCACCTTACAGAAAATGAGAAGAAAAGCTACAAACCAGGAACAGGAGTTTATAACATATAATCAATAGATGCTTATGATCCTGATACTACTTAAAAACTATAATTTTGGCTGAAAAATAAATCGTGCCTAAACATAGCCTAAAAAGACTATTTTAAGATAAAACAAAAAGGTATTTAATTATTTGAAGTTCAGAATACTATGCAGAGACTACACTGAAATCAAGAATGAACAGCAGGAAAACAGAAAGAAATTGGAAGCAAAAAAAAAAAAAATAAGAGGAAAAGAGACAATTCCAAAGACAGGGTTATGTGAGCTGGATTTTAAGAATAACTTAGGAAACTCAGGATACCTTGTAAAACTGGACCTCACATAACTAAGCAGATCAAACCAATTACATAGAAAAAGAGAGAAAACAAAAAGAATTTCGTTCTGTTTTTGCAATTAGAAATGAAGAGATAAAAAAATTAAAAGTCAAAAATAATCCTACTAGCCGAAATAAACACTAATGTCCTACATGTATGTATTTTCAATGCATAAGAATTTTTACATGAAAACATCAAAATTTCTTTCAGTTTACTCTGCTGTTTGTATCTCTAAGTAATGCTGCTTTGTTGGTAATAGGTGAGTATTCACTTAGTGATTATCAGTAACTAGATATTCAGGCTGTTTCCATTATTTTATATATAGAAACATGGCATTAAAACTCTTCAAGTTATAGAATGCTCAATAAAAGTGGGCTAAATAACTTTCATTTCTCATATAACAAGACAGCAAGACATTTTCTCTAAAGAAGAGAAACATCCTTTGTTAAAGAAACCACACTTCTTTATACCTCAGTAACTTGAATAGGTCACGTGCCCACTTACCTGTAAGGAGGACAAGGCATGTAGAATGCTGGCCTTCGTTATAGAAGGTGAAACCCACATATAATGAAGAACTACCATCATCTGTCTTTACTCTTGATCATTCTAGCAAGTTGTTTAAAAATCTAAAATCAACTTCCCAATTTTATCTTTTTCTTATTTTTAAATTTTCTATATTCTTTGTTTATATTCCAAATGATTTCCCCTTTCCCAGTCCCCCCCCCCCATAAGTTCCATAAGCCCTCTTCTCTCCGCCCATTCCCCAATCAACCCCCTCCCCCTTCTCTGTCCTGGTGCTCCCCTACATTGCTGCATCAAGTCTTTCCAGGACCAGGGCCCTCTCCTTTCTTCTTCTTGGGAATCATTTGATATGTGAATTGTATCTTGGGTATTCAGAGCTTCTGGGCTAATATCCACTTATCAGTGACTGTATACCATGTGTGTTCTTTTGTGATTGGGTTACCTCACTTAGGATGCTATTTTCAAGTTCCAACCATTTGCCTAAGAATTTCAAGAATTCACTGTTTTTACTTGCTGAGTAGTATTCCATTGTGTAAATATACCACATTTTCTGTATCCATTCCTCCACTGAGGGACATCTGGGTTCTTTTCCAGCTTCTGGCTATTATAAATAAGGCTGCTATGAACATAGTGGAGCATGTGTCCTTACTGCATGCTGGGGAATCCGACTGGGGAAGAGCATTGAGTACATGAGAACAGGAGAAAATTTCCTGAACAGAACACCAATAGCTATGCTCTAAGATCAAGAATTGACATATGGTACCTCAAAAAATTATAAAGTTTCTGTAAGGCAAAAGACATGGTCAATTGGACAAAACAACAACCAACAAATTGGGAAAAGATCCTAACCAACCTTACATCTGACAGAGGGCTAATATCTAATATATACAAAGAACTCAAGAAGTTAAACTCCAGAGAACCAAATAACCCTATTAAAAAAAATGGGGTACAGAGCTAAACAAAGAATTTTCACCTGAAGAATTTCGAATGGCTGAGAAACACCTTAAAAAATGTTCAACATCATTAGTCATTGGGGAAATGCAAATTAAAACAACCCTGAGATTTCACCTTACACCAGTCAGAATGGCTAAGGTTAAAAACTCAGGAGACAGCAGGTGTTGGCGAAGATGTGGAGCAAGAGGAACACTCCTCCACTGCTGGTGGGATTGCAAGCTGGCACAACCACTCTGGAAATCATTCTGGCGGTTCCTCAGAAAACTGGGCATGACACTTCTGGAGGACCTTGTTATACCACTGGAAGGGTGTTTTCTTTGTTCACCCTCAATGATTATCTTCTCCTAGGTATGAAATTTGTACAGACCTTTATCTACAAATTGCTTTGAGTTAACTAAGAAACACATCAGGAAAAATAATAACAACAACAACAACTACCCCTTTGCTTCCGCACCTAAGTGGCACTGCCTTGCTGCTCAGAAGACAAATCTGGGCAATGTTCACCTCTCCAACTTTATAGCTCCACTAACAAAATAAAGTAAGGAACATAACAAACCTTTAAAAGGTTTCAAGAGTGATCCATCTTGAGTTTTTCTTAAGAGGATGGAGAGGTAGCTCTTATTCCTATTAGGTCAACGCTTTTTAAGTTTTATGTTTGAGTATTACTTTTATCTCAAAGTATTTGCTACTCATAAGCAACATATGAACACAAGACAAGAAAATGGAACCACAAAAGAGGAACAAAGCTTACAATGAAATAATAACATAATTTGAAGGAAAGAATTATTCAAACCATAAGGCAATTCCTATGACTTCTAACTTGATTTCTCCCTGACTGGCCTTTGCCTTGTTCTCCTCTCTCTCAGTCACCTGCTTCCTCAGCCATTGCTTACAATTAGCTAACAACCACCAGTCCGTAATAAGCCCTTCTGTCCCTAACTCCATAGACAATATTTGAAAAAACTTCATTGTAAACTCCTGATTAACAAATTTTGAATAAACTCTGCAATGCCCTATAATTTGACTTTCTTGGCTGGCCAGCTACCAAATAACAACATGGGGGCCTTTTATTAATTACAAAAGCTTGGCACTGGCTTAACAGACCCTGAACTAACTCATCTAAGTAAACTTGACTGTCTAGCTCTGTCTATAGCCCCATGCGGCTTGTTAGTTACCTCTTCCTCTAGTCCCATACTCAAGTTTCTGACTGACAAATCCCTCCCCTCAGACTCTTTCCCAAAGTTCTCTCTCTCCCTGGAAGTCCTGCCTTTCCTCTCCTGCCTCAGCTCTTGGCCAGTCAGCTCTTTATTAAATCAATCAGAAGCTGTTGGACAGTACTTTACAAGATATGATGCAGCCATGTGAGTAATAATTTGTGTAACTAACTGGGTTCAGCACTTAACTTTCTACAGCAGAAAAATCAGAATTTGAATAATACTAAGACAATCTTTACCCAGTGCACAAAAAGATCATGTCAACAATGCCTCTTAAACTTCTAGAGACATAAACATTCTGTGTACATATATTCCATAATGTTTTACTATTCCATATTTGGTTTTGATGTTAATTTTATTACATAGTCCTATCCGCACAGATTCAAAAATCATTTGCATTGAGACCCTTTGTATTGAAAGATAAGAAACTTTTATCTTACTGGTAATATTTTAATATATATTACAACTTTTGATTCTTACATGTAAGAGTAACGTCAGCAGACAAGAAAAAGCATGGTATGGATCAAGATAATGCAACCAATCTATGAAATTGACTTAAATCAGATAATTTGTGCTAACTAATCAGTATGTTTATCAGTCACCTTCATTCCAACTTCCCTCCCAACACTGAGCCCTCAGCCACCCTGATAATATATTTGAAGCTAAAGACAAGATGCTCACTGAAAAAGGGAGAGCAGTCAAGAGAACAAATAAAGGATGACAGCACCCCGACAATCAGTAGAAGCAGAGAACACATTTCTGCGCTTTCCTCCTTGTATAATCCCTTACAGAAATTACTTCTCGATTCTAAGTTGTGTTTCATTATTATAAAGTTATGTGACTATTTCTACATAGAGTTAATGTCAAATTAAACAAAGCATATATAAATGCTTATTAGCATACTGCTTGAAACAAAAAAAAAAATCCAAAAAATTTCTGAGGTCAAGAATAAAAGCCTAGAAATGTAACCTAGAGAAGTAACTAAGGTAAAAAGGACCCTAAATTTTAAAATAACAATTCCATAATCATTAAAGTAGGAGTATAAGGTTAAACTAGACAAAATGGTGGCTATCGTCTCCAGTCTTGAATTTTATAGAAACGAAAACTTAAATGACATTACTAAGCTCTCATACTATGGTTTGTATTTTTCTACTAGACTATATTTCCTTTCAACCTGGGTCCAATGCTGTAGAGAAAAAAAAGGGCAAGTAACAGTTCAAAATATAGAACACCGATACATTTACTAAATATTTTAAGTCATATTACTTTAAAAAAATAGAGCTTAATATTTGTTTTATAAACATTTATTGAAAATATGAAATACCCAATGTTTTAGTACCATGGCTAGACAGTGAACAAGAGTGACACACACACAAAGCAATACTAAGTGCTATGAAGAAAATACATGAGGCTAATAGCACAGAAACCAAAGGGATGACACACCCATAAAAAGGGCTGACAGCCAGGAAGGCCTTCCCTGAGGCAAGGCCATCTGAATGAACATTTGAAGAAAAGCACTAAGAAAGTATCATCTAGACATGAAGAGAGCACTGTGGAGAGCAGAAGACCTGCTTCACAACTTTCACCAAGACATACTGGGTCCTGCTTAGCAACTGTTAAATGGGGTGGGGGTGGGAGTGGGGCTGGGTAAAGTCTGTAGACCCTGTGAGATAATAACATTTCCCTTAAAAATTTTCCTAAGCAAAAAGGTCAATGACCAGAAAATTTTAACACAGAAGCAATGAGATCTGATTTTCGTTTTAAACAAAGATCACTGAAGCCTTGGTCTGCAAATTAAAATAAAGGAACAACAATAACAACTACCACCACTACCACCACCACCCAAAAATCAAAACTCAAAAATTCCATCATATTAGAAAGCAGCTATGAAGAACTGGAGCACTAAAGCTAGGAATTAGACAGCACTTTTAACAAAAGATTTGTATATTCAGCAAACAAAATAAAACCCACCACCATAACAAAAATAAATGGGTTCATGAACCTAAACTTAAAACTTCTCAAAGAAAAAAATAGGAAAAACTATTTGTGATGAGTTAAGTATTACTCAGATACAAAAATAGCATAAAAACCAGATAAGAAAAAACAATTAGCAAACTGGAATTACCTTATTTTTTAAAAAATAAAAGTGTGTTCTTCAACATAGTAGCTCATGACTGTGCCCTTAGGACTCAGCAAGCTGAGGCAGGATGACGCATGTCTGAAGTCAGTCTGGATTTATGTTACAAAAACATAAAATAGTTTTATCTAGGATACTAAAAGGCAACCAAAACTTATAAATGACTAAAGGAAAAAGGTAAAAACTTTATTAGACACTTTTTGAAGATAACAGAGATACCTACATCAAAAGACATCATTGTGGCAGTTTCACTAAACTAGGCTCGGAGCACTACTGGAAAGTGTAGCCTTGTTGGAAGAAGTGTAACTGTGGGTGGGGGCTTTGAGACTCTTCCCTAGTTGCTTGCAAGTTAGTCTTCTGTCTGCCTTTGGATCAAGATGTAGACTCTCAGTTTCTTCAACCCCAAGTCTGCCTGCATGCTGCCATGCTCCTGCCTTGATGATAATGGACCTAATCCCTGAACCTATAAGCCAGCCATAATTGAATGTTGTCCTTTATAGAGTTGCCTTGGTCATGCTGTCCCTTCACAGCAACAGAAACCCTAAGACCATCATCAACATGTATGAAAAAACAAAACAGAATGCACAGTGAGAACCACCCACTAAAAAGCTGTGATTTCAAGAGTTGGTGAGGATAAAGAGCAAAGACTCTCTAGACCTATCATCTGCAAGACTGCAGAACAGCAGGATCACTGTGGCAAACAGTATAGCACTTAAAATTGAAACACACTCAGCATATCACTTACGTAGCACTTTCACTTTTAGGTAATCACCCAGAAGAAATGAGACATTCACTTTCAAAAATGTGGATGTGACTATTTCTTGTAGTACTATTCTCAATCACTGGAAATTGAAGACAATTCCTTTGTCCTCTGAAAACTGTCTGAATAGGAGCCTGGACTACACTCACAATGGAGAATCACTCAGCAATACATGGGACCCTTGCTATGGACAAAGGCAAGAACATGGTGAAGTCTCCTAGGTCTTATGTTCAAAGAAGTGGCATTTAAAAGGCTACATAATAACAAGTCCACTTACAGTACATTCTCCAGCAAGCTCACTTTGAGAAAAAAAAAAAAAAAAAACCAAGTTTTATTCCAGAGGGGATGCAAGAGGAAAAGAAACTGTCTACAAAAAGAAAAAAGAGGAATGAAGGGTAGGGACAAGCTTACTCCCTGACTGTGGTAGCAGCTCTACTATAGTCAGCTGTCAAAATCCATACACCGAACTAAATCTTAAAAGAATATTAAATGTCAGTAATAAACATATATTCTTGATTTCTTAATTCCAGATATCTAAAAACTTTATCTATAAATATAAAAAGAATACATGAGTATTTTTAATTCTCATTAATAGTTACAGCCTCATTTTTGTCTTGTTTTAAGAGCCTTGTTATAAGAGGAAAAGAAATTGTCTACAAAAAGAAAACAGGGGAATGAAGGGTAGAGGCGAGCTTATTCCCTCAAAACAATTTTTATGAAACTAAAATATGCAGGGCTGGAGAAATGGATCAATGGTTAAGAGCAATCATTACTCTTGCAGAGGATATGTATTCAATTCCCAGCACCTACATGATGGCCCACTATTATCCATAACTCTAACTCAAGGGGCTCTGATGGTCTCTTCTAACCTCAGTGGCCACCAGGCATTGACATGGTGTACCCAAAACATGCAGACAAAATGTTCACATACATAAAATAAAATATATAAGTCTGAAAAATTTAAAAAACACTTATCTTTAAAGAAACAGGGCTGGATGATGGTGGTTATAAAAAAAAACTGTTAAGATGTGTTAAAGTGGATTTGTACAGTAAAATGTAAAACCAGAAAACTTAACAACTCCAAATCTTAAACAAGGTGTAATTTGAGGCTTAACCTCAAATGAAAATACTAAACAAGGTATTGTGAAGGCACCAGAACTGCTAAATTGACAAAAGGAAATATGTGGCAACTAACTGTGTACTCACAGAGTAGTTCTAATCTTTTCAAAAAGATCTTTTAAGACAGCATTGATGATGCAAATGCACTTTTCGGTAGAAGAAACCTAAAATTGGTTTCTTAGGAATTTTGAGTGTTCAGATTAAAAGTCCTTAAACCTTTCCCAAAGTCCCAAGAGTCATGCACAATGAGTAAAACTTGTTCCAGGTGAGTATGTCTCTCCCTTACAGCCCGTGTTTGCTCTGCCCTCTCAGTTTTTTGAGGGATACAAAAGACAGGCTAAGCGGACAAGCAATAAGACTTCTGAATGTTAGCTGGTGATGTTGCATGGAGAAATACCATAAGAAGAAGTCATCAGGGAAAAGTGGAGGGCCAAACTATACAGATCCGTGTGTGTGCATGCCTGTGTGTGCACTCACACACACACACACACACATCCACATATACATACAAAATGTATATATACATATATTATGTATATAAAATAAAGAGATTAGAAATTCTGAGCTGCCAGCCTACAAGCTACTTTGAGCAAACCTGCTTTCTCTGTGTAATAGTGAATCCAGTCTATGCACAGGTTGTCAAGCTCAGATTAGCAAATCTAGTAGTTTTTCTCCCTGAGGAATCCCAGGGCTCACCTGGCCTTAAGCTTCATCGGTTACCCAACAGTAGACATTTTCTATATCTCTGGTGCGACTGTGCTCATTTCAAAGTGAGCTATATATGTAGTTATTAGTAGAAGGGAGGGAGGGACCAAGGGAAGGAAGGAAGAAAGGAAGGAAGGTTCCTCCGTAAACAGGAAAAAAAAATATTTCAGGTTATCAACAGTTTGGAGGAGATAAATTAACTGGTTTACTAATTGAGAAGTGCTCTAATAAAAATTAATTGAATACATATCACAAGCAACAAATCAGAAATCATACCCCTAACACAGAAAATTTTTGAGTTCTGAAGTGAAAATTGAGCTGAGAATTATTTAAATATATGAGAGCCTTTGTTACAAGAGAAGTGAAATCAAAGCCTCTTAAGAGTCTCAGCAAACTGCAGCACAAAGATTGAATTATGACTACATCACTCAATACTGCAGTTCCTTTTTCCAAAGGAAAAAGGGAGCAGAGAATCAACATAAACTATGTGAACTACTTGATGCAAAACTGCTTCATTTTTAAGCATCATCATCACAGCTCACATATAAGCAGAGCCCTAGAAGTGCATAAGGCCCAGGGACAGTGCACTTTCCCCCAGCACAACCCACAACCAAGCAAGCTTCTTAAACAGTAAGTAAAAACAGACAAACAAAAGGCCACAATAAAATGTTTCTAAAAGCAATGACCAAAAGGTAAAATGTATTACCGACCTGAGGTGTTTCTGGCAGTGCTCTCCTGTACTATGGCACAGAGTTGCACTGCAGCCTTGCTTGTAAACACATCAAGTCATACAACACCAGTAAAGATCACCTAAAATACTTCAGCTCATAACTGAGATTGCTGTATGCTATAAAATGCAGTGTTTTACTATACATGCAAATTTTTCTGCCCTTATAAAACCATAATGGTCTAATTAATTACAGAAAATAAAGATTTTTCAATATTTTCCTGTTATTCTTTATCATGAATTTCTCTCAATTGCACTATGTTAGAATGTTTGATTTTAGCATTTGCAGTTGGAGTTGCTGACTTGAGTTCACAAATAATCACCAAGTGAACTCTGCTTAGAATTAGGACAGATTCCAATAGTTTCTGAAAGTGCCCCTACACTGATCATTTTGTTCTGTTTATGTGAAGTGGGGTTGTAAGCACTAAGTATTATAAAATCAGAATACTGATCAACTCTGAAAAACTCTGAACTACCCTACATCTTATATTATCAAATACTCAATGTTCTTTGTAAAAATAAGCATTATGTATCTCATTAGCATGCAAATATTCTTTTATTTTACTAATTAGTAAAACTATATGCATACATATACATACACACAACAAAGAACTACTTTATGGTAAATTTCTTTATGATTTATTATCAGTAAATGCTTTGTGTATCTGTATCCAGAACTACATAAACATGCCTTCAATGAAATGGGTTGAAAATACAGTTTAAAAAGTCTTGCTCTCCAAAGCCTTTAAGCTCCAGGACTACTATTCAGTGAAGGCAATAACCAAGTTGAAATAGCAATCTCTGAGAAAACAAATTCTACTTTATAACTCATTTTAAAGTTTCATATTATATGCAATAGAAAGTAACAATAGTAAAGTCTAAAGAGAAAAACAAATTAACTGGCCATAGGTTTGCTTATATTTTAAAAGTAACTTAAGCTGTAAATGCCGAGCTGTTAAAGACTGTTTACACATAGACCTGACATCAGAAAAAAAGCCACAATTCTTACATATGACCCAGTATTCTCCCTACATAATAAAGCCCATCCACAAACTGATACCTATGAAGCTAAATCCTGAGGATGATACAAATGTTAGTAAAGGAAAGGCTAACACATGCTGCTGTACTCTTTAAACAATGGTGTTGGTGTTCGTCTTGAAGGAAAGGGTATTGGGAAAAGAAAGAGGTATTCTTAAATTTATGGCTATTGTGGGCAACTCAGTATCATCCTCCTGGGACTCTTTGAAGGATCAATTTTTACAAAGTGTAAGAGGAAAGCAAGCCCTCCCTATCTGGCACCCTCAAACTGTGGCACATTTTTAGCAGCAACATATATAGAGAGATATATGTTAATGGAATGAGTTGAGCCTAGGAAAGACAACTTCAGTAGTGTGAGATGATAGCTATGCTCAGTATAGGAGGAGAGCAGGACAGATCAAGGCCTTTGATGACTTGTTATTGAACATAAAGAAAGAAAAAGTGTTCTTGGATACTTACTATGTTTAGGCTTTTGTTAAAAAAAAAAGTTAAGTGTGCTTTTCATTTTATTTCAAGGCTTATCTTACTAGAGGTTTATGTATTCACAGATATATACATTATACAATTCTTATAAAAGGGAAGAAATACTGTAACATTATTATTATAAATATATGCAGTAAATTAGAGCAGCTGTTTTTCTTCATCCTAGTTAGTTCCCCAATAACAACACAGAAAGACTAAGATTTATTTACAACTTAAAAGCACAACTAGGCATTATAATTCTATTCTAATCCTCTAATCTAATCTGGTTACCTCTCAGACAAAATCCCCAAAAATTTTTATATTGGTCTGGCTCTCTGGGGTTCAGGTATACTTTCTCATGATGTCTCTCCACACCCCTTCCACATGGTGAATCCTTTCTTCTTCCCTCCCTCCCTTGATTTCTCTCTCTCCCTTACTGGTGGAAGTCCCTCCCTATTCTTTTTATTACCTAATCATTGGCTTTTCCAGCTTTTATTGACAAGGCAAAGAATAAATTGAAGACTGTTTACATAAACTTCAGGCAGGAGAGTTTTAACATAAGCATTACAATGATTGAAGCCAGATAATGGTAAAGAGAAACCAGTATTTGAATACAAGGGTAAAATTTACATAGTGAATAATAACATTATGCCTATAGGTACCCTACACAAACTTGTTTTTATAATTTTTAATTATGTATATGTGAAGTAGTGAGTGTAGGTGCCCTTGAAGGCCAGAGGCATGAGACCACACTGAGCTGTAGTAGTAAGTGGTTGTTAGCTGTCTAATGTGGATGAATCTAAGAAGCCAAACTCAGGTCCTCTACAATAAATAGTTACTGCTCTTAATGCTGAGCCTGGTGCACACACTAATTTCACACATCCTATACACTTGCGCCCTTAAGGTTTTATCTAAAGACTTTCATCCCCATGCATTTGAAACATAAAATAGTAGTTTTGAAATTTATAATGGCAAAGAAAGGACATATTTTCTAAATTGTTGTATGGGACTCAGCCCTAGAATGTCAATCTGAAATAAACAAATGCATATCTGTGGACAGACACACACAAAATGAGGGTCAGCAGAAAAATAAGCACACACAATTTATATCTCAGTAAGGGTCAATCATATGACAAGGACAATGAAGTCCTAAGACAGAAAATAGAAACAGTAAATATTGCCTCATTAAAAAAAATAATTCAAATACATAGGATAGTAAAAGGCAAAGGCATTTAAATCATTTCTTTAGTAATACAAGTAATATTTAAATAGATTTAATAGTGCTGCTCCAAACCAATGAATTATGGGTTTAAAACCTATTAAAATGTAATGTTTTTTTCCTGAGCTGAGAGGAGAGAGATTTAAATCCACTGAATTTTAATATTTCAGCTTGAGCTGCAGGAGGTAGAGAAAGTCCAAATGAACTATTCCATCAGCACCATTCAAGCATGAACATTTTAATCAGTTTTCCTTCCTTGGAGTTCTCTAACACAGTTTACGCTGTCATTCTGAAAGCACTTAACACAGAAAGTGTGAAAAACCACCAAGGCTTGTTATTGCCTTCACAATTGATGGCAAATAATTTTGCAGACTTCCTATCATTAAAATGTCACTGCTAAAAATTGAAGTTCAGCGTTTCTGGTGCTAAACTGAATTTTCCTGCATCACCATGGCATACCTGTTCATAAAGGTTATTGGGATGGGATATTTTAATGCTTACATTTATATCATTTTCCCCTTAAAAAGTTAGCACAGAAATGAGGATGCATTTTTTTAAAAAATACATTTTCTATTTTCATAAGCCAAATCTTTTTTTTTCTAATGTTCACATTAAGAAACTTTTTCTTACTAGAAGTTTGTTGGAATTCTTATGAGTCTGTGTTAGCCTCCTTTATTAAGCATAACCACATTCACACAGCATGCACTGATTATATAGTGTAATGGATTTAAAAAGCATTTTAAGACAGTCAGATGACTCAATTTAATAATACAGGAAATGAAAACATCATTTCTAATTAGATCATATTACTGATTTAAAACTGCAATTTGTGTGTTGTTCCAACAGCGCAATCTCACAGAGATTCTAATTTAAAAACACAGTGGCTAGCAGGACACATGGCAGGACCAAACTACATATATAACATTTCGCCAGCCCGTTTAGGGTAGCTCAAGGAAAGTTTAAATGTGAAATCAAAATACAAGACAGTAACTGCAGACAAATAAGGGGGGGTGAGGTTTCTGGTTTTCTTTCTTATAATTAAAAAATAGAATGATATTTAAGTTATTTCAATCTATCAATACTTTTAAACTGAACATGACCTGTGAAAGAAATCATTATAACTGTGTTTCATTCCATTAAACACAACTAGCTTATTGTCAGGAGAACAGTCACCTCTCCAGGTTTCAGGCTCACTTCAGCATTTTTGCATTTAAACTGCACGGATCACTGGCTTGGCTCATTTACCAATGAAGGTAGAATAATATTGCAGAGTTAAAAGGTGCTTCATCAGATTTCATTAAATCTGGGAACATTCCCTCCTGTCTGGATGGTGTGCATACATATAAAGCAGGTGCACATGGAGGGGTAAATAAATGAAGGTCTGAGGTGGTGTAGATGGGTCCTATGCCTCCTAGATGAAATGCTGTCACTTCTGTTCAGAAATTCACTGCCAATTCCATTCTAACATCTAAGTTAAAAACTCTAAACCTGGTTAATCATCATTTTGGTAACAAATCAAAGTACTACCATTTCCTGGAAAGGTGAGACAGCTCAGCCAAATAAAGGCTTTTATTACCAAGGCTTCAAAACTGAAGTTAATCCCTAGATTCCACACAGTAGCAGGAGAGAACTGACTCCCACAAGACGCCTCCTAGGCTCTACAATGAAGATGGCATAGTATCCCACCATCCCAACACAAATAAATAAATGGTTTTAAAAACTGGAATGCTACCACTACTTAGTATGATGCTCAAGAGGACTGAAAACACGGGTGCATTTAAAATCCCACAATCCTACATAAACTCTGAAACCTACTTATAGAAACTATCACCATGCTTAAAAAAACAAAACAAACAAACAAACAAACAAACAAACAAAAAAAAAAAGAACAAAAAAAAAAAAGTCAGCAGCAGAAGTCACATGAGTTTGTAACCAGGTTCCTTTCTTCTCAGTTTTTGGTTGCCCAAGATGGCTCCATTCACTTTGTAAGATCTGTTTTTCAGAACAGTCAGATTATGTAATTTTAACTCCATTCTTAGTCCCAATACAAATAGTCTGAAACTCCACAAAATCCATCAACACCAACACATGCTGCTTTCATAGCATGCAGCTCTACTGAATTAGTTTCTTCAAGTAAGCTTTTAGATTACAAAATTAAATTGGCCTTATTTTAATAATTAAATCTATATAGACAATATGTCCATTAGTAACAACTACAATTTATAAGTGGTTTCTCTAAGAGCAATGTATTGTCCCATTCCAAATGAAGAAGAAAAAAAAACAGACTTTAAAATATATGCAAAATGATAAAGGTAAGGAAACGTAATTTTTAGCTGTCCTCATTTTTAAAACAATATAGGTCTGATTTAGCTTCATTTTTCAATTGTACAACATGGTCACTAGAAACTAGAAAAGCAAAAATAAATAACAAAAATGCACTAATAACAGGTGCTAATCAGATGTAGGTAGGAACTGCTGTCTGTCTTCTAACTACTCATGAAATGACCCTGCAAGTTTCTCAGACAGCACACTGCCAGAGAGTAACAACTGTGGGTAGATTCTATGTTTGACGTGTGAGAAATAATGTAAAAACAAAGCCATACACATACATTCTATCCTGGCACAACCACACATTCACACACCAAAAAAAAATTTCATGCATGCAGAATCACTAAATAAACTTAGACTAACTTAAAACAAGTCATAAAATGTTCTCTTTCCACTGCCCTCTGCTCCCCACCTAGCATAAAAACATGTGAGAGGTTCCTGAGTCCATAGGCCCTTTTGATTTAGCCTTTCCTTCCCAAGGGGCACTTTTATAACTCCTTTTTGTTTATGATGTCTGCTAATTTACCAGCATTTTTTTTCTTGTGGTCAGAGATAGAAAACAGACCTTCAAATAGCCCATTAAGTAACAAGCTACAATCAGACTACTGCTACTACTACACCAGTACAGTGATCCTTGAGTTCTGATCTCCTTGTGAAAGGACAGTTGGCATAATTGAAGCAGCGTCTTCACTTCAGATTGATTATCAGGTGACCCTTATTTGTATCTTCACTCAGCAATTTCAATTTTAATGAAAGTAAATGGAATTATTAGCATTTCAAAGTGTGTTTGATATACTGAGGAAAAAAGAGAAAAGACTTGTGTGTATAATTTATACACAACAGAAAGCATTTGGGAGGGAGCAGAAGAAGAAAATGGAGTATTCTTTAGAATGTGCCAAAGTTTGGCTTGGACTTCTGCATAAACTGTTCAGTTAATACTGGACTTCTCACAAGCAAGAGTTTTCTTCTTTGTTGTTGTTTCTAAGTTTATTAGCTGTTACATTTGGAGCTACAGTGAATGTCTAAACCTATAGGTCCAGCAAGTTCTAGGAAAGACCACTGTCACTACTGCCAGCTAGGGTTTTCCAACTGTGCCACGGATTTTCTTTCTTTCTTTCTTTTTTTTTTTTTTTTAGTTCATCTACTATTTCTCATACAAATTGCATACCCTGTTAGAACCACTCATCAAAGAGGAGAAAGAGTAGGAGAGGAGATACAAAACTGCATATTTTACTTAAAGTACTATTAAGGCAATCTAAGTCATTTGTGGAAAGATTAAAAAAAAAAAAAATCAGGTCATTTGTAACATCCGAGCAATCTTTTATCTTTTTTTTTTTCTGTCTAGTTTAGCAACAGAAACTAATGGCACAGTAAATAAACATGAGAAAGAGCTGTCCAGTCTCCTCCAGGGAGTTTTCAGGAGCCAACTTAATTAGTAAACTGGCCCAAAGCTTCTGAGAAGCTAGCAATTGCCTCCAGAGACTGAAGGGGAAGAGCTTAATTCACTGTGGTCATCTACTACTTTTTGCCCCTTTGAGGGAACAAAATTTAAAAAGAGAAAAGCAAGAAAGCTAAGGACACACACTAAGATCAGAGCTAAAATGGAAAGGCCACGTACCCCAATGATGGCGTTCAGTTCTGCCATGGTCACCTGCTTGGCCCGTTCCACAGCCTGCACCACTTGTTGCTGGTGCTATAAATGAAGATCAGAAACAGAATACAATTATTTGTTTTCTACTCAGAACAACTTTTCCTAATATGTCCTCTAACTTTACATGCAAAATAGCATTTGGGGGGTCTCTAGATTTCCAAATAAAATCCCCAGGTGGTAGATGACTACCCGAGATGTCCAGGGTCATCAGGAATAACAAGTTGTCAGATGTACACATATCTGTGCTCCTGGAAGATGCCTCCTACATCTGCACTGTCTGCCCAGATTCCATTCTCAGGCCAAGAGAGCACTCTAAGCAAACATCTGACAGTACTAAAGACAAAGCTCAAATCATCCCACCTGTTTCTTTCTGCTACTCCCTTTTCTCTATGCCACCTACAGGGAAAAACGATTCTTTACATATTCCCTACAGGTACTGAGTTTTAAATTCCTCTCAGTTTATCAGCATGAACATCAAAAAGTTATTTCTAATTCCATGTTCTATCTCTCCTGGAAGTGTAAAAGTCTATGTTTGTATTTCTGTCATAAAGGGTTGTGTGCCTAAACAAACACGCAAATGAAATTGAAGTACCTCACATCCATTTTAAAAATACAACAGAAAAACTAAAATGTAAAAAAAAAAAAAAAATTTTTAAAAACACTAGAGTCATTACTATTGGAAAAAACCTATCCACCTTTGATTCATTTCCAAAGATAATAAGCAATAACTGATATTAATAAGTTTTATAATAGTGGTAAAAATAAAAAACTAACATAGAAGTGTTTATATGGGACATTCACAAACCTAGATATATACAAATAGTGATGTAAGACCCTCAGTGTAAACACTACCCCAACTAAACTCAGGTGAAGAGTCTGATCTACAGAACTCACATTTTGGTTTTTGGCAATTTTTTTAAAAATATTATTTATTTTATGTGAGTACACTGTAACTCTCTTCAGACACACCAGAAGAGGACATCAGATCCCGTTACAGATGGTTGTGAGCCATCATGTGGTTGCTGGGAATTGAACTCAGGACCTCTAGAAGAGTTGTCAGTGCTCTTAACTACTGAGCTATCTCTACAGCCCCTTTGGAAATCTTTCAAATAGCTTTCAAAGACAAAAGGCTATGTTACAGGCATTTCTCTGTGTCGTCAGAAGAGACATGTGGTAGTTGATCTCTGGTAAAATTTTAACATGTGTCCTTCACTGATGTTAAGTAAATACATGGTTCAACTATAAAACATGCATGTCTACTTATAACATGCAAGGAGCTCGGCATTGAACATGGAGTTTTCCCTTACTGTCAAGCTTCTACTTCAAAACTCTCAAACATATATGATACTATAACTTAACTTCTACTTCTGACCTGAATACAGGCATGAGAGGAAGCATATGTGGGAGAGGAAACTGCCTTAAATTAGTTACATATTAAGATGTTTTCATCCTTTGCTTAATACAAAAAGAGATTAATATCTCTTAAGTTTTCACTAGAAACTAACTGTTAAATGATAAACTTGTGAATTGTTTTTAGTTGTAGGAGCTTCAGTTGTAGGAGCTTCATGACCTAAGAAGTAAGCTTGGTTTTTATAAATATCTGTCTACTTACTTTCTCATATTTGCTAGAATGTAATAATCCATTTTCTCTCGTTCTGAAATAAAAGTCTTGAAAATGGATACCAGTAAGGTGCTTGTTGCAAAAGAGTGAGTAGATCTGAACTCTATTCCCCCATCACACGCTGGCCAGCTGAGACAATATGCACTTAATTCCAGCACTAGGGAGGCAGAGAAAGGATTTCTGCAATATCCTCCCAGCCAGTACAACCAATTGGCAAGTTCTAGCTACAGTGAGAGACTGTTTCAAAAAGTGAGCTGAAGGTGAAATGAAGATTTCAATCTCTGACTTCCAGGAGCACATATACACATAATCACACAAGCAAGTATGTAGACACAAACACATAAATATACAAACCTAGAAGGAATAGAGTACAAGTCAATAAAATGGCCAGTAATAACTTCATCCTTCATTCATTAAGGCAGTCTGACCCAATGCCACGTTTACTGAGCATGTACTATGTTCCTAGCTCAAAGACTATTTTAAACTTATGATAGTTTTCAGTATAGTGAAAAGAGCAGCATTTGCAAAGTAGACTCTGAGATTTAATATTTCATTCATTTTTAAAATGTGTGTCTATGTGTGTGTATCTGCCTGTTGTGTGCCCTGGTGTTGAATCCCCTACAGGTACTGGAGTTATGGGCAGCTGTGAAGCTTTCTCCTTAGTGCTGGAAACCACTCCAAACCACTGAATTATCTCTCCAGCTCCCTCAATGATTATGTGCAGAGTTATAAACTTTTCACCTATTACTTGCAACATTCAAGGACAGCTGCTTAAAATTTCCAAGAAAGTCAAACAAAAGATAACATCTACACTCATCCACAATGCAAACCACAGCATTCACTCTCCTCATGCATTCACTCACTTACCATTGTGTCCGCAAGCTCCTACCATTGCCATATCTCCATCTACTGAAATAACTCCTTTATTTAATTAAATATTCAAAAAACATTACCTAGGACAAAGCTACCCAACATATTTACATAAGGCCTTTCTAGCATCAGGACTGTGCAACTATTGCTTCATAAGTTGTATCCCAGCTGCTAAGACAGGTAAAAATGCCTCAGGTGGCAAGGCTCTATGCCATTAAAATCAAGTACATTTTTGAGAAAACTCAACTTACTGATCTGCCATTGGATCTGACAGTAACTTGTTAGGAAGCTAACATAAAAATGGAAGTCGTGACTCAGCTTGTCTGCTTTGACAGCAATGGCTAAGGGCTAATACAGTTTCTGGGCTTTACCTGCAGACTGGAATTCAACTTCCCTATTTCTATTCACAATCCATGAAACATGCACTGTTTAAGCACCTTTATAATATAAGCTTGCTAAGACAAACAATGCCACCTCTCCCGTTAGTTCTGAAAGCACCAGTAACACTCCATCATTCCTCACTCCACAACATGGTAAGGACATCACCACACAGACTGGACATATCCACTAGGTAGCATGAACATTAAAACCCAGGCAGGAAGAGGAGGCAAAAAGATCACAAATGGGAGAAGGTAGTAACTCTTGAGACAGAAACCCACACTATTCCCTAAAGCTGGCCCAACAAGTATAAATGTATTTTTTTTTCATTCTCAGATTTTTAGCAAACAAGCTCCCTGACTCTGAAAATTCACAAAATGTTTCACACTTTCTTAGAATGCCGATGGCTGTTCCACTGTGCCTGTTATCTCTTCATACTCCACTCTCATTTTATTCCAGCCCCACTTTCTGCTTATCCTGATACCACTCATCAAGGGGTGACACAGCCATGTTAGACCCAGCCAGTCGGCAGAAGGGAATAATCCTTTCTATGTTTCAGCAGCACTATCAAACAAAGTATCACTGAGGAAATATTAACAATCAAAGGGTATGACTGTGATTTAAGGGAAACAAAATATGTCTAATTATTTATTCCTTAAAATATTGAAAACTATACACTTTAGTATTTAAAAACACACTGTATTGCAGAAATAATTTCATGACTGCAGAGTTACTGAAAACCATTGAAGGACACATAAAATAAAATGAACTTATGGTGTATATAAGAATACTGTGATTTAAAGAATATATGTATTGCTGGGGGGGCAAAAATCTGGACATTAAATTACTTTTCTATATTTTCATAGTTACAAAATATTATTATTTAATATTTAATATTATTTTTTAATATTCAGAAAAATATTACAACAACATCTGAAATATAAATAAGAATACATCTAATAAAAAAAAAGTCATGCTTGGGATGAAACTGGAAAGGACTCTACATATCTACATGGTGTTTATCTTTTTCTGTCTAGTGGTGTCACTGGAGATTCGTTCCCAAAACAAGTTTCAGAATTCTCCAGTGAACCCTAAAGAAAATGATAAGAGAGAGAAAAAGTATTGGAAGTTGAGAGCAAAACTCCACTCAGTTCACCGTCGTTGTTCCAATACCCATGATTAAAGATTTACTTACTAACAAAAAAGAAAAAAGAAAAGAAAGGCACTGGACATTTTTTCCATGAAATTGAAAGGATATAAGCCCGTGTAGGTACAATACAACTTACTGATAAACAGACCATTATGAACTAGTTGTGTGTATAGTAGGTTTTTTCAGAAGGGCTATTTTTCAGAAAGGATAACAAGGCCAACATCTGTCATGTCAGTATTTTGAGGCAGATAAGAAATGTGGTGTTAATAAGAAAAGTAACAAAAATTGTTACAACTTAAACAATTTAACAATTTTGCACATATTGGAAGGAAAAATACTGGCAGAAATGCAACAGTGATCAGGATTCTTATAATGAACACCAAATTCCTAGCTATGGAAATACAAAAGTAAGATTACTACTCCCATTTTATATTCATATACAGCCCACAGACAGAGTACAAGGAAATGTAAGACATAAAATTAGAGGTTTTAGGAGGGAATAAGGAAAGCCTTTTGTTTTTCATTCAATCATTCATTCATCCACCCCTTCATTCATTCATTCATTCAATCATTCAAATATGTATAAAGTTCCTAATATGCAGCAGACACAGAGGTTAAGATGGTTAAGATTATGTCAACAGACCAGACACTCTGGTCTCACAGTTTAAATTCTACAAAGAAGGGCTGAAGAAAATCTCAAGGTTAAGAGCACTTTTGCTCTTGCAGAGGAGCTAGGTTTGATTCTCAGCATCTACACATTAGCTCATAATCATCTCTAACATCAGTTCCAGTGGATCAAATACCCTTTTCTGGCCTCCATGGAAATGCACGTATAAAACATACACACACACAAAACACAACACACACAGAGGTAAAACTCTCAGATGGAAAATTAGATAAATCTAAATTTTAAAAACTTTATGAAGAAAGATGGGAAATTAATACCCAAAAAGCTCTATAATTACTAGTGGGGAATCATTTCCGAGAGAAAATTAGAGGATGTTATGCAATCATTTATCAAGGAAATATCTTAATCTAATCTAAGTATTAGAGGATGAGTCCCTAAGGAAGCTGACCTGACAGTTGAAACTAGAAGGACTTCTTTGGACAAAGAATGAGAGAAGAAGAATGAGAGAAAAAGAAAGAAAGAAAAATAAAAAGTCAAAAAACAGGCAAAAGGAGAAACGTTGCAAAGGTTGTGAAGTCCAAAGAAGCCTGTGGGTGACTGTGGGTTGAGGAACTCCAAAGGACAGGCAGAATAGGATATAAAGGGCTTTAGGGCAGGCAAAATCTCTTTAAAGTGGAAGAAGCATTTAAAACAAAGCAAATGCATGGAGATATAGGAGTTATGATAGAGGTATTTCTAGATATGCACATAATGGTAGGAATAATATCTGAAAAAAAATGGAATATGCCCATCAATGTAGGGCTTTGCATGACATGACAAACAGCTATATTTTATCCAGGTAGAAAGAGAGACATTATTAAAATGTTTTAAGCCACTGAATTCTATCAGTTTTTCTGGAGTTTAGTAAAATGGAATTTACTGAAGGCAGGGGCAGGGAGTGAACAAAGTGAGGACAGCTAGAGAGCCATGCAATACAGCAGGCGAAAGATATTCAAAGCATAACTTAACCAAATGTTCTTCCTAATAGGAAGCATTAGCCATGTGTAGATAAATGCCACCCATTTATCATAATTTGGCCCTAGAAGACCCTTTAGAGATTCTGAGACCCAGATACTAGGTTTTATGAAGAACTGAACAAGACTCTAAAAACCAAATGCTATCTGGGTTGGTATGGGAGAACTGCAATACCATCCAGAGGTCAAAAAACAGTGTATCCACAAGTTTACTCCCCTCTGAAGCATTCTAGCCAGTTGTCAGTCATTCTCTGAAAAGAACTCATGATACCTTGTACAGAGCCATATTGGGGAGTCATGCCACATGGTAGGAACTTGACATTAGCCAAGGACAACCCCTGGCTTCAGGCAGGAATCTGAAGACCGGACAATAGGGAAGTAGGTTACAGCAGGAATTTTTATCCTAGGGTGGAGAAGCTCAGAGTGAAGGTTAAATTCACTGTTCCTCCAGGTCTAAGAATTCCTGAATTAAGCAGGTGACCCATCCAGCTGCCTGAGCAGTTGAGCCAATGACAGGCGAAGCTAGTTGACTTCGCCGGAACTCAGCCTGGAGTCTGGGGGAAAGGGCTTGCCCAAACTGTTAAAAGGTCTGACCGCCATTAAAGTTGGGGCCTCGATCAGTAAACTTGACCTGATCTCCTTCTTTTCGCCCCTTCCCCATCTATCTCTCAGCTTCTATTCCAGCAACCCAGTTCGTAGTAGCTGCAGGTAGCTACAGAATACAACAATACCTTATTAATAAGTTTTTTCTACTGGAGGATAATGAACCCTAATACTATAATTTAAAATCTGCTTTCCTAAAGCTTCCCACTGACCCCAACATTTTCTCTGAATTGGCATCTGAAAATAGTATGTCTTTAATTTACTTCCCTTTCAGGTTAAACTTTCTTAGGTTATTCAAAGGCTCTAATGTTCATTCTTTAGGTAATACTCAATGTGGATAGAACACAAAACACTGGCTGCAACTGAACAGATCAAGTTCAAGTAAAAATACCACTCCATGCTTTGTAAGTCTCACTGAAATCCTTATCTACTAAAGAATTCTTACTATGCAATTTAAATATACCCCACAAATCTGCCTGTCCTAGTGATCCAAACTGTTTCTCAAAAAAAAAAAAAAAAAAAAAAAAAAGATATTATAAAACATAAAAATCACCAACATTTGGCAAAATGAAGATCTTCTCAAACCCCACAGTTCAGATGATGAATACACACAGCCTACCAAACAATTTCGTCTTGAAACATAGGATCAAAGACTACAGATGTAAACAGAGTTCTCAAAAGAAGAAATACAAACTGCTAATACTTTTCAGTGTCCTTAGCCATCAAGGAAATGTAAATTAAAATTATTCTGAGGCTTCATTTCACTCTGGCTAAGTGGCTATCATCAAAAGAAAAAAATTAACAAAAATTCTGGCAAGGATGTGGCAAAAAAAGAGTCTCATTCTCTGTTAGTGAACAAGTAAACTATCATCCACTATGGAAATCAGTGTGAAATTTCTCAAAAATTACAAAGAACTACCATCAAACTCAAACACACACACACACATACACATACACACACACACACAGAGGACTCTATTTTATGACAGAGTTACCATCACATCAATGGATACTGATGTTCTAGTGAGACTAGCTGACCATCACTGGTAAATAAATATTAATGAAACTGCATTGAATATATGCTAATGGAATTTTGTTCCAATGTTACAAAATGAATTTATAAAAACATGGACAGATCTGGAAAATATTGAGGAAACCCAGGTTCAGAAAAACATCTTATTTTTATTTTTTTTCTGCACATAGAAAGATACCAGTCTCTTAGTTTTATATAGTGTACATATGTGGAGTGTGTGTAGAGACCAAGAAAAAAAAGGAGACCCATTAGAAGGTGGGGGTAGGGCTTTAATGAATACAGTAGGGTGGGTAACAGCACAGGTGATAGGACATTGGAAGGGAAATACTTGGAACAGAAGACTTTGAGGAATGGGTCAGAAAGATGGGGGAAAGAGGAATGAGAGGGGAGTTCAACCACAACTGAATATGTATGAAAATACCATAAAGAAACCTGTTACTTTGTAAAACAATTAAAAGGTAAAAAACAGCATATAAATAAGCTCTTAGGAACTCTTTAGAAAAACTGTTCAAGTCTTTCCCTACTCATAACTTTGCCTTGCCTCCTCCCTTCTTCACAAAAGGACACATAATTCATTTTATTTGTATAAGGAAGCTCTATGGTCTACTGCTGTCCAATAGAACCTTCTACAATATTCACACGGTTCCATTTGTACTAATAATATGTCAGCCACCAACCACAAATGAATAAGCACTGGGAATGTTTCTAGTGTAACTGAGAAAATAGTTCTGAATTTTCTTAAGCCTTAATTATAATTTAAATTAACGTTACTACGTCTGTATTAGACAATGCAACTCTGCTTATATGCAAAGTACTTTGAAATCTATCTTCACTCAAAGATAGTAGATTTTTCAAACATATATTAATTTTGGAAAAATGCATACAAGGCTGTCAATGTTGCTTTTGGAGGGAAGCCCACATTTAATTAAACCTGCAGGAGAAAAAGAAAATTACCTCCTGAGAGTCATCTTTTATTTCCTGAGGTCAAACAGACCATAATGCTACCATTATGCCACTCAATTGTGATTAAAACACATGGTCAGGTGAAGCAAGCTAATTAGTCAACCAAAAGAACACAGGGGAGTATTATATTCTCTGATAGCTCAGGGTTTTGAGGGGAAAGAAAATATTTTAAATATTTACCCTGCACACACCTCAATGTAAAAATCACAAACTGGGACCAAATCTTCTGAAGGTCAATGCATATATATTACGAACACGCACTTCAGGACATCCTCAGCATAGAATGCACTGGAACCCATTTCCCAAACTGACAAAACTACTCCAACTGTAAGGCAGACTTTAAATGTTCTCCCCCTAAGATGGTTGTAGAAGTATCTCGGTTTGCCTGCCCACCAGAGGTTCTCTGGTGATTTCAGCCAAGCTCGCCTACATCAAACCATGTTACCACAAGCCATTGACTTCTTAAAAACGTTGACAAGCAATATGAGGCATTAAGGTGGAGCCATTACAGACAGATAACACTGCTACCAGTGCGTGTAACCACTGTATTTTGTTCCTTCCCTCCCAAAGGTCAAGTAAGAAAGTGACTGATCACATTTTTCAACTTTAATTTCACAATTATTCTGATCATAAAAATGTGATTCAGAGAAAGGCAGTACCCACATGCTAAAATAACTGGCTTAGACAATACTCCTCCTGTATCACATGCCCTGAAAGGTTGTTTTCACCTCATGTTAGAAGGAACAAATGAGAACCTATCTCCTCAAAATGTATGCAACATTTGGAATTATAACTCTATCAAATTCATATGACCACTATTATGTAACTATGTGTTATTATCTACTTCTTTTTTCTTTAAGATTCATTTACTTTTTATTGGATATTTTCTTTATTTACATTTCAAATGTTATCCCTTTTCCCAGCCCCCCCAAAAAACCCTTATCCCATCCCCATCCCCCAGCTTCTATGAGGGTGTTTCCCCACCCACCCACTCACTCACTCTCGCCTCCCCACCCTCCCATTCCCCTACACTACAACATCAAGCCTTCACAGGCCCAAGGACCTCTCCTGTTGATGCCCAACAAGACCATCCTCTGCTACGTATGTGGCTGGAGCCATGGGTCCCTCCATGGGTACCCTTCGGTTGGTTGTTTAGTCCCTGGGAGCTCTAGGGAGGAGTCTGGCTGGTTGATATTGTTATTCCTATGAGGTTGCAAACCTCTTCAGCTCCTTCAGTCCTTTCTCTTAACTCCTCCATTGGGGTCCCCATACTCAGTTCAATGGCTGACTGTGAGCATCTGCCTCTGTATTTGTCAGGCATTGGAAGAGCCTCTCAGGAGACAACTACATCAGGTTCCTGTCAGCAAGCACTTCTTGGCATCCACCATAGTGTGCATTTGGGATGGATCCACAGGTAGGGCAGTCTCTGGATGGCCTTTGCTTCAGCCTCTGCTCCACACTTTGTCTCTGAATTTGCTCCCATTGAGTATTTTGTTCCTCTTTCTAAGAAGGACAGAAGCACCCATACTCTGGTCTTCCTTCTTCTTGAGCTTCATGTTGTCTGTGAGTTGTATCTTGGGCAGTCTTAACTTTTGGGCTAATATCCACTTAGCAGTGAGTGCATACCATGCGTGTTCTTGGCTACCTCACTCAGGATGATTATTTTCTAGTTCCATCCATTTGCCTAAGAATTTCATTAATTCACTGTTTTTAATAGCTGAGTAGCACTCCATTGTGTAATAGGACAAATATGCAACCAACAGACTGGGAAAAGATCTTTGCCAATCCTACATCTGCTAGAGGGCTAATATTCAATATATACAAAGAACTCAAGAAGTTAGACTCCAGAGAATCAAATAACCCTATTAAAAAATGGGGTACAGAGATAAACAAAAAATTTTCAACTGAGAAATATCAAGAGGCCAAGAAACAGCTAAAGTAATTGGTAAAATGTAAATCAAAACAATCCTGAGATTCTACCTCACACCAGTCAGAATGGCTAAGATCAAAAACTCAGGTGACAGCAGATGCTGGCAAGAATGTAGATAAAGAGGAACATTCCTCCATTGTTGGTAGGATTGCAAGATGGTATAACTACTCTGGAAATCAGTCTGGCAGTTCCTCAGAAAATTGGACACAGTATTACCTGAGGACCCAGCTATACCACTCCAGGGCATATACCAAAAAGATGCTCTAACATGTAACAAGGACACATGTTCCACTATGTTCATAGCAGCCTTATTTATAATAGTCAGTAGCTGGAAGAACCCAGATGTCCTTCAACAGAGGAATGGATACAGAAAATTCATTTATTTTTAAGTATGAGTGCTCTGTCTGCAGGTATACCTGCATACCAGAAGAGGGCATCAGATCACATTACAGATGGTTGTGAGCCACCATGTGGGTGCAAGGAATTGAACTCAGAACCTCTGGAAGAACAAACAATGCTCTTAAACACACAGAGCAATCTCTCTAACCTCCATTGTCTTTGTAAATGCAGTGTACAAAGTCCAAATTAATCTACAAAATTCTGAGGAAATAAACAATGAAACAAAGAAAATTTGCAACATGATACAACTGGTTAAGAAAACCTAAGAAGGAAATGGGCAAAGGAGAGCTCTAAGCTGTAACTAATTTGTACCTAAGTTAAAGTTACCTTTCCTCTAAGTAAATGTTAGATGGCTGTAAAGGACTAGAATTTTTCACTCATAATTTAGCTTTTATGGTCTAGAAAATCTAATGATGAGAGCATTTCTATTAAATGTTGTAACGAAAAAAACCTAATTAGCTATTTCACTTATTAAACCAGTATTTATTCAAAATAACAGATGCACAAAAAAAAAAAATTGCTCTGCTCCTTTGTGAGCCCAGACTACAAGAAATTTCATGTCAATGTGAAATCCAGCCTACACGACGCCTCCACCAGCTCCCAAGGAGCTCTGCCTGTATAAATAACTTACAAACAAAAATACCTATCTGTGGAGTTCCAAAAGGAGGAAGGAACCAAATAGCCATTCTCCTTGGCACTGAATGACTAGAAACAAGCTGTTCAATTTATGATGGCAAGATTTAAAACAAGGATTACGAGTTTAAGTAACAGGATTTCAGCAGCCACTACTCATAAGGAGCTTTCACTCTGCAGGATTATTTTAGGCTGTGGTATAGAAATGGTTTGCAGAAGTACAAAGAATAGGTCAGTGAGTACTCAGACACAGATGGGACATCTACTTCACAACCACATGAAGTTCACTACTATCCCAATAGAGCAGCATAATGTTCATAATGTTCATAAGAAGTCAATAAGAGTTTGAGCAAAATGGTGTCTTCTGGACATGACAAGGCCGTGCACTCATGAACTTGCAGCAGCTGAGTCAGTAATCCAGCACAAAGTGGAAGAAGACTGTGAGCCCTGTCCCTAGCTGAGTAGCTAAGGACAAACGACAACTTTAGAGGATAGAGAATTTATTTTCTTTAAGGGTTTGGACGCTACTATTTCAACCATACTACTGTGGACAGCCCATGCTAAAGAATACATTTGGGCAGCACAAAGTGGGTTTCATTATTAAATAAGGTAAGAAAAGGTATTGGGGGTTAGGGAAGTAAGAGTAGATCTGGGAGGCACTAATTAGGGAGATATGTAGGGGTATGATCAAAATTCCCAAAGATAAAACTATTATATTAAAAATGGTTTGCAATACAAGCCATTAAAATGGATCAACCTAAATCATTAAACAATAAATTTAAGAAGATTATTTTTTTTAATTTTGTTTTGTTTTTTTCAAGACAGGTTTCTCTGTGTAACCCTAGCTATCCTGGAACTCACTCTATAGACCAGGCTGGCCTCAAACTCAAAAAGATCCATCTACCTGCCTCTGCCTCCTGAGTGCTAGGATTAAAGGACTGTGACTCCACCACCCAGCTTAAGCAGATTTTTCCAAAAAAAAGACATCTTAAAACCAATGACTTACAGTATGATTCTTTCCTGATTTGGGGAAGCAAACTTGGACTTTTTAAACCTCACTGCCTCAAAATATATTTGAGATGGTAAAGGAAAGAAAAGCATTTTCCAGCCAGCAAAATACAGCAGACCAAGTATAATTTGCCACAGTCTAGTCTTTAAGTGAAATGTTTAAGAGTCCTAGGATTGTAGATGTTTAACAGGCACAAATAAACAGATTCTACAGGTTGTTCAGATAGTCTACCTGGTCCATATCTGTTCATATGTAGTCCTTTCCTTTCTATACTTGATATATGAATATATCAAGTACAAACTCCTTGATAAGCTACAGTCCAGCAAAATTTCAACTATTGGGATATATCATTTTTATAGCAAAAACTATAATTATTTTATATATTAGGTTATAAATACCACATAACAGCATAATCAGCCATTATTTTCATCTTATGCATAGCACTGTATCTAAAAGCTATCCCTATATTGCTCTTCTTTAACCTTACTACAAGTTTTAGGTGGTGGTGGAAGACTACACTTCAATGTCTCCTTATAGCTACATGGTAACAGTAACTAGATCTGGGACACTGCAAAGACAGCAGTAAAAATGAGTATCTTCCACATTCTGCCTTTTAAAGAAAAACTATTCCTCCTCCTCTCCCATTTCTATAGATAGGGCAAGAGATAATGAATATGAATATCAAAATTTATAGGATCCTGAAATTGGCAGGATTCTCTTATACAACAACTATTACCTGAGAATAAGCTTTTTTAAAAAAAAATTTTTTTTAATTTTTTTTCTATATTCTTTTTTGACATTCCGAATGCTTTCCCCTTTCCAGATTCCCCCCTCCCCATCAGTCTCATAAGCCCTCTTCCCTCCACCCATTTCCCAATCACCCTCCTCCCATTTCACTGTCCAGGTAATCCCCTACAATGCTGGATCAAGTCTTTTGAGAACCAGGGCCCTCTCCTTCCCTCTTCTTGAGTATCATTTGATATGTTAATTGTGTCTTCAGAATTCAGAGCTTCTGGGCTAATTAATATCCACTTATCAGTGATTGCATTCCATGTGTATTCTTTTGTGATTGGCTTAGGATGATTTTTCCAGTTCCAATCACTTGCCTAAGAATTTCATGAATTTATTGTTTTTAATTGCTGAGTAGTATTCCATTGGGTAAATATACCACATTTTCTGTATCCATTCCTCCATTGAGGGACATCTAGGTTCTTTCCAGCTTCTGGCTATTATAAATAAGGCTGCTATGAACATAGTGGAGCACGTGTCCTCATTGCATGCCAGGGAATCCTTTGGGTATATGCCCAGGAGAGGTATAACAGGGTCCTCCGGAAGTGTCATGCCCAGTTTTCTGAGGAAGCGCCAGACTGATTTCCATAGTGGTTGTACCATCTTGCAATCCCACCAGCAGTGGAGGAGTGTTCCTCTTTCTCCACATCCTCACCAACACCTGCTGTCTCCTGAATTTTTAACCTTAGCCATTCTGACTGGTGTAAGGTGAAATCTCAGGGTTGTTTTCATTTGCATTTCCCTAATGATTAATGATGTTGAACATTTCTTAAGGTGCTTCTCAGCTATCCAAAGTTCTTCAGGTGAAAATTCTTTGTTTAGCTCTGTACCCCATTTAATAGGATTATTTGGTTCTCTGGGGTCTAACTTCTTGAGTTCTTTGTATATATTGGATAAATCCAACCCTCTGTAGGATTTAGGGTTGGTGAAGATTCTTTTCCAATTTGTTGGTTGCCTTTTTGTCCTTTTGACAGATTGAAGACCCAGAAATGAACCCACACACCTATGGTCACTTGATCTTCGACAAAGGACCTGAAAACATCCAGTGGAAAAAAGAGCCTTTTTCAACAAATGGTGCTGGTTCAATTGGAGGTCAGCATGCAGAAGAATGTGAAATGATCCATTCTTATCTCCTAGTTCTAAGTGGAGTTGTTCTAACTCCAAGTGGATCAAGGACCTCCACCTAAAACCTGACACACTGAAACTAATAGAAAAGAAACTGGGCAAGATGAGGACATGGGCATAGGAGAAAAGTTCCTAAGATCAAGAACTGACAAAAGACTAAGCTTTTTTAATGAATAAATCAGCTAGGTAAATTGCACTCTGTTAAAATGGCCAAATATCCACTTAGGTCTTTTACATTATCACCAATTGTTAGTTATAAGCCCTATTATGCAGGTAGCCCTGAAGCTTAGCACAGAAACCTGGGAACTGCAGCCTTACAAACCCAAGGATTCTGCTCAATACCACAAAGAATATAAAATTCTGGTCCTGAGTCGGGATGAGCTCAGGTTCTTATCACATTGCCACTTCTCATATAATCTGTCTCTTATAGCAACCTCTGTTCCTTGTTATCAATGCAAATCTCTACAAAACAGAACTGCTCACCTAGAAGAGAATTGCAACTATAATATTATAAACCTACAGACTATTTCGGAGTCTGAAATTCTCAAAGGTTTAGAACACTTGACTGATTACCATCAAGAAAGAATATGCTGATTGACTAAAAAATAACCTTTATAGGAAAGTAAAAAGGACCAAAACCACAACTGTTCTCCAAACAGGTTCCACAATTAGGTGCTCAATATTTAATATTTAAATTAGGTAAGTCAAAATAATGACATATAAATAAATATCTCTTTCCTTCTGAAAGCTAGTATTTGCAGAACTAATTGTCTGCCTCCTGCTAGACTGGTAAGGCCTAGAAACTGAACCTACACTGCCAGCTCTTCTGCAGTATTACTACTTTCAACTCTTCCCGGGTTTTTTCTTCCTTGCCCAATAAATGTCTTAGGACTCAGATTCCATTTCCCTGAAAGAACACTAGGAGAAGAGGAACTGGGCACTTACTTTAACAGATGCTATTTCCATACATACAATACACATTTTATGGTAGAGTTGGTTTCCTCCTTAAACAGAACACTGGAGGCTTACAGAGATAATGTTCCCAACACAAATCAATGAAGAGTTTTGATTTGATTTCACATTAGCAAAAATGTTGCCTCAAATGTGCAACAATATTACACAGATTTCAATTCACATCATAGTGGACTTAAAAGATGCAAGCTCCTGGAAAGGGGAGGTGGGTTTTGAGTGGGACAACACACACCAAGACAGCATTTACTGGCATCATTCAATGTGACTGAGGACCCAGAAAGACTAGGTCTATAGGTACAATCCTCAAATTGCTCAAGAAAATAACCAGATGTCCAGCTAGCTCAGACTCTCTGGGTTTAGTTTTAACTTCTAGGAGGAATATTAAAAAGAAAAATAATCAATTCACATGCTTCCAAAATTCTATGATTCAAAAGCACTTAGAAGCAGTTTCAGGTCTTACCCCAAGAGAACTTAGAGCCCTGTCGGACACCATTGTAGCCAGAGACGCTATGCCCACATGGGACGTGTGTGTACTAGCTGCCCAGGTAGAGGCCCTTCATCACACAGATGAGGAAACTGAGGCTGAGAGAGGCAAAGTACTTGCTAACAGTCACACAGCTTAGGTTGAGTTAGAAAAAGCCCTATGATTTGTAGCTGGGAAGTCAGGACTCAATTCAGGTCCAAAAGTTAGCTGCTGCTGTTTCTTCTGTTAAACTGCCAGCTTGAAGGCAGTAACTTGTAAATTCATTGCCTGAAAATGAGGTATAACATGAGAAAGAATGAAGGTATTACCAGGAGCTGTATCTTACGAGGACAAAAATCCTAGAGTAAAATACAGGTAAGAAACAGCAAAACAAAACAAAAACGGGAGGGAGGAGGGATCTAGACAGATGAGGGTTCATGGTTTCTAAATTGCAGTATTAGGGGTCCTGTGAAATTCTAAAATCTAAGTAATAGTTATTTTGTTATTTACTTTTACAAGCAAGAGGCGGCACTATCTTTATCTAATTCCTAGGACTATAGTCGTAGCTATATGTGTTGGGTCTAGTTTTTAATGTTGTAGTGAAATAGCATTATAAAAAATATTTTTCTGTAATTTTAAAACTATAGATTAACTTTTTAAGTATATTTGAGGTAAAACACACACACACCCTCCTCTCCAAAGAATAATTTAATTTTTAAATAATAAACATTTAAAAATAAATGCTAATGTCACAGCTGCCTTTCTGGCAGTGACACTGTCTCACAGAGAGCTGGTGTTAAAAGATCAGATTAAGAGCCTTCAGTCCTGGCACTAAGTGATGCCCTTCTCCATGCAAGAGTAATTTTCCTGCTTCTGAAGAAACAGGAAATAGAATCCTCCTTTCTCTAATGACCTGCCTCCTCCTTGCCCTCCAGATTAAGGTCCATCTGTCCTCAGGGGAAAAGTAAGGTGTCTGCTTACAGAATACCCCAAAGAAACAAGGTAGACCATATTCAACCTCAAACATAAATGCAATCCTGAACAATGAGAATACACATATTTTAGCTTAAATTTTAAGAAACATACTCCATCTTAAAAAATTAGAAAGAGTAAAAGAAGATATACACAGAATTATGATTCAGGAAACTGTGATGTAAGGTCATTACAAATACTAAAGACTGAAATGAAAAACTTGTCAAAGCCTTGGGAAACAAATAGTTAAATGTTGACTGAATGCTATCTACCCTCCCAGCCTAGAGCAAGAGAAAGGGAGTTGCTACCACTTCCCTGGCTTTCTTTTACAGGGTACAACATCCTCAACCAATTAATTCCAGTCCACTCTGGCTTAGCCCTGTTACCACTTCACATTCATTTCCTGCTGGCCCTACTCACACAAACAATATGACTTATGTGGGAAAATAACTTATCAGTACCCTCAAGACCACCTTCTATTTCTTACCATAAACCAGACTATTTGGAAATGCTATGGAGACAAACTTGTCCTAGTAATTGCATATAGCAGTCTGCACCTGCTTAGGTCCAAAGACTAACAGCACCCCTAGTATTGTAGCTTTTTTTTCTGCTACCTTTGGGTTTCACATCCCAGCCTGGTTACAGTTTTGAAATCATGTAGTCTTCTACTCTCTATCTCCACAAGTAGAACTTCTTCAAGTAAGAACCACTCACTAGTGTAGGTGAGGCCAACAGAAAGAAATGAAAACACAGGCTAGAGAGAGGGCTGAATGTTATGAAAATTTGCTTCAGGGTTGGAGAAACTAGGTCCTGTTTTCCAGTACTCACTAATTGGCTTATAACCATCTGTAACTCCATTTGGGGGGATCTACTGCCTTCTTCTGGCTTCTGTGGGCACCAGGCACATACATAGCATACATACATATATGGAGGCACACACAGGTATTAATAAAGATAAATATATTGTAAAATAAGGAAGAAAGGAGAAAGAAATGCAAATATGCCCCTTGACACTCTTAGTCAAAACATACCTAATCCAGTGACAGACAAATACTAAGGACAAATACATAAAAGAGGATAATGAGGTTCAGTGGTTCTCAGCCTGTGAATTAGACAGTAGCCAAGTTTGTGAATACGAGTGTCTCCTTCTTCAACATAATAGTTACTCAAATGGAATCCTGGTATGGACAGCATAAGTCGGACAGAAATCCACGTTTGTAATGCACATACTAATCCAGAATACTGTTTGTGCCTAACCCAGCCCATGCCATTGTCAGACAAGTGTGTGCAACAGCTGTTCTGAAAAGCACTGAAAGAACATAGTAACTAAAAAGAGTGGGAGAAAGGTACCTTCTCTGCCTAAAACCAAAGTACCAAGTATTATTGCCACAAGACATTAGAAATAGTTCTTCCTTCTTATAGCTGATAAAGGATTCAGAGCAATTAAAAGATTCAATAAACCATCCTTTTCCAGCATTCTCTATAGTATTCTACCTACCCAAACCAAGTAAATAAACATAAAGGGAGAGTGGGGACAAAGGAAACCACTGAACACTAGCAAGACAGACCTTCCTTCTAACCTGTGTGAATTTTTGACAGTATGTACTTTCCCTAGTAATGAACAAAACAACTAGTGAGCCACATGCCAGGCACTGGACACATAAAAAGACCCCTATCGGCAAAGCCTAAGGTAACACAGACATGAGTACACTGGATTTACCTTGGAGGTCTTTTCTAATTCCACAGTCAACACAAAGAATTAACCAGGTAATGAAAAATAACTTTTTCAAAGCAGCAGCCAAAAAGTACCATTAGTTTATCCACTAGGTAAAGCCTTTCTACATGATATACCTCTTGCTGAGTCTCAATGCTCTGTGACAAATATACAGATCAAGCTCTTGTCTTGCTGGTATTTTTACAGTAACATGACTAGAGAGCTTTATAATAAACAGGCATAATTCTGAACAACACTAGTTTGAAAAATGACAAATAATTAAATTTTACTTAATACAAAATGTTCCATTAATAAACACATTTAAATTATATCACAGTAAACATTAATAAGATTCAAAAGTTGAAATGAGAACATGTATTTTAGAAATGTGAAATATGAACATCAAGAAAATGACAACGCCAGGATTGGGTCTACAATCCCTTGTCTGCAAAAATCAATAAAAAGGCAACAACTTCTAGCCATCAGATCAACAATCTTACCTCTTGGGACAGGAAAGGAATGACCTGTGCACAGATAGCATTGAGTCGTTTAACAATCTCTGCCTGCAAAAAAAGACAGAATCACAATATAAGAAAGCAGTCAGATGGTTTTAGATTCCCAAAATATTAACCAGATGATATTAAAATGCACTTTGTACTATGGCTGGCAATGTCTAAGGAAGAGGAAAACTACCTTCTCCGCAAGCCCATTAATGGAGGCAATGACAACAGAGTCACATTAACAGCAGGATTTATTAAACAGCATTCATCTTAAAATTTAATCTTCAAGCACCAGAGTAATAAAAAATGAATTTAATCTCCTTGACTAGAAACCAGTTCTCAAAAGCCTTCAGCAGGAGGGACCCTTGCCCAATCTAATGCTGTTTTCATAAAACCCCAAGTCTTTTTTAATGGGATAACACACATTTTTATTCCCTACATATACCAACTGCTTTCCATAACCAAATGATTGTTGTGTAGAAATATCTCACTCCCTTGCCCTCTCTTAAGTTCAAGCAAACCTTGAACTGAACCACCTGAATGTCTCCTCCTTTAGAATGCTTGAATCTGAGGCATGCGCAGCTGCACCTGGTAGCCTTTACTTGTAAACACAACAGAAGGTTTTTATACTTAGCTCCCAGTCTCCTGAAACCAACAAAGGGGGTCAGCAATCAAGTAAACTGGTGTAAGTATTAATTGCTGAGTAGTAGAATATTTGCAAACAGTAAAGGTTTCTAAATCTGTAAGCCAAGGTTTTTCAGTGTGGAGTTTAGAGCATACTAAGGTCTACATTCAGCATAAAGCAATCTGGAGACCTGGAAAGGTTTTTAGCAAAGTTAGACCATAGAAATTATCCTTTAACTTTTTTGGAAATACAGGGACAAAAAAAAAAAAAATGCATACAATTCTCCTACCTTGGAACTGAAGGTTTTTAAAATAATAAACGAAAAATGTGCTGTTACATGTTTTCTTTAATCAGAGCTTTACTGATGTTCACCTTAATATGCATCTTCAAATGGCATGATCTCTTGTGATAGACAGTTTTTAATATATGCACATTTATACATACAAAATTGTTCATATTTTAATGATGGGGTGGTAAAATGGGGAGGTTAAGAAATTTTAAAAGACTGAAAATGCAACACAATTATTATTCCTGAGATTTTTAAAATAAATTCCACACAGAATCAGTTCATTTTATAAAAGCACACACTCTTTCTTGCTAAGTCATTATACAACAGAACAGTGCTTGTGCAATCTAGTCTTCCTTCTTTATGCTGTAGCCCTTTTTTAACTTTGTAGCAATGCAATTTCTTAAATGCCAGCAACTTAAAAACTTCATCAGTGCGCGCACACACACACCCACACACACACACAAATTTACCAAGAAGTTCCCAGTGTAGGCTTCCCATTCCAGCCAGTTCTAAAGAGACAGACAAAGCCCAGTACCAGTAAGCAGCAGTGACTGAGACTCCACTGTGTTGACCTGATTTAATTTACTGCCCTGGCCCCATGGATCATTTAGCCATCCTTTAAGAATGCTTAAACCACCATGAAAGGCTGCAATGGGAACCACCAAGCCCCTCTCCACCTGGATGAACATTCCACAGTGGTAATGGAGTTAAATTCTGAGGTAAGAAAGCAAAATAGAATTCAGGAGGCTGAAAGCTCGGCGTCTCAAAGGCATTTGGTTGTTAGGCTTTTTGTATCGAGAGGTGGGGATAGAAATAAAAGATAATGAGACTTTGGGGCAGACCAAACTGATGATTCTTGTGCTTAGAACCATCTGCCAAGCATATTTTCCTCATTATGTTGTTTACATAAATAAAATAGTCCCTTGCTAGGAGAGCTGAAAAAAATATGTGGGCATGTAGGAAAACTGAGTTCTTTAATTTGCCTACATAATGTAGGCAGTAAAAACTATAAAAGAAACTCAGTCGTCTCATTTTTTAAAAAAAGGAAAAAAGGAGTTATTTGGTGCTTTAATAAGCTATTTTAAGTCTAAGTACCTACTTAAGACAAAACAAAAAACAAAAACAAAAACCCACCAACGTAAAAGGAACAAGTCTTAATACTAAAAATTATGTATACTAACCAACAAACAAACAGAAAAAGAGTAAAATCTTGAAACTTTTTCTTTAAAGGTCTCCTTTTGTTTAAAAGACTTCTTAATTTCTTTATGCTGTTATGCCAATAGATTTTCTTGGACAGGCTAATTGGCAGCAAGGGGGTAGGGTATGTCTGTGTGATTTCATACAATTAAGCAGGCCATTCCTCACTTTGAAAGCTAAAGTTGCCTCGGAAACACTGCTACTTCCGTGGTCATCTAATTTCACCTCTTTTGTCCCACAGGACCAAGCTTTGGGGAGGCATCATTTATTTTCAGGCCTTTCTACTGGGCTTCAGCGATCAACCAGTAATACTGTGGACACACACTTCTAATGGTCTATGTTTTGAAACTGAGTCTAATCTAATGGCGTGGGGCCCAAACTCCTTTTCTAGCACAGCCATTAAAGGATGTAGGTTATTGCTGTTGTCACCATTGATATTTGTCATTGTAATGTAATTAGGGCCCTAAAATGATGCATTACAGCCCTTGGCACAGCTTCTATTAAAATCTTTTCTTCTGCTCACTGAACTGCGACCTGCTTTCTGATGAATAACAGACAGACAGCTTTAGGGTAAGAAGCAGATTCATCAAAGAAGTATTTTTCAGCTTTGGGGAAAGAAGGAAAAAGACAACTGAGGAGGAAGAGCCACAATACACATTTGAATTGCATTTGACCACTTGAAATTCTGATTGCATCTGATGAATCTGGCTTAGACAATATATTTCCAGTCTTCGAATCACATGGTTAATCAGAACTCTAATCTGCTATCCATCAGCCTATGCCAGTTCTTTGGCTTCCAATCAAATTTATAGGTGATGTGGGTCACGCATCTCTGAGCAAAGCATTCACAGATAGCCTATTGAAACAGGAAAAGATGCTGAAATACTGTTCGTTGTTAGAATTAGGTGGTGTTATTATTGCCTTTGATGGTTTATGGGCACTGCTAAACTACTGCTTTAACACCCACAATACTCCAAATCAGTATTAATAGTCCTAATAAAAGGACAATTGTTCATGTCCAAAAATGACAAAAAAAAAAAAAACACTTATACTTTGACAAATAAATTAACATTTGACACTTCTATTACATCTTTTCTAGTCATCAAGATATACATTGAAGAAAAGTAGTTGATGGGGCTGAAGCAATGGTTCAGTCCTTAGGCCTAATTGCTGTTCTTACAGGGAACCAAAGCTTCATTCACAGCACCCATATCTGGCAGGGGTCAAAGACCTGTTATCTCCAGGTTAAAGAGATCAGACACCCTCTTCTGTACATTTGGCACATACACACATGTGTAGATACATATATCAGTCCCCTTCCACACAAAAAAAATTTCCTTCAAATTTTTAATAAAAAAAGTTAAACATATTTTCCTACCCTCAATTCACCACACTCCATCATTTTTTATTTTCTACCTTCATATCATATTCCCAAAAAACAAACAAACAAACAAACAAACAAAAAGATTCAATAAATATGGCAATCATCCCTACTTAAAAAGCCATTTGGTTTTGGCAAAATATCTTAGAAAAAGGTAACAACAAAAAAAGCCATTTAATGAAAACCCTTGACTATGCACCTGATCCTGAATACCATCATGCTAACTCTAGAGAAGCCATGAAGAACAGAACAGAGGTTTCAACAGTCAATAATGAAGGGCAAGAATACAGCAGAAAATCTCAGATCACTCTATTTCAACTCAGACACAAGACAAGTTGAAAAACTTATCAACTATCCTATATCATAGAAAAGACTTTTTGTAAAGTAATAAAGCTGTTTTAATTTTTAAATGTATTTATTTATTTTGGTTTTCTGAAGAGAGGGTTTCTCTACTTAGCTCTGACTGTCCTAGAACTCACTACGTAGAACAGGCTAAGATTACTTTCTTCAATAAGAGGAACTATCTGTTGATATTCAATGTATTTTATATTGAACATCACATAATTTTTTTTTTTACTTCTCTACACATACTTCACTGACTTACTCTGAAACAAAGTCTCTACTGATGGTATCACTACAACAATGTTATCCTGGTTCATGTTTTGACTCACTTGTATGCCATTTTATTGTATGATATGGTGAGCTATCAAGTACCACTGCACAACCTGGTTTATTGAACACTTTCAAGTACCCCATTTCTTTGCACTAACAAGATACATTCATTGGTGGTGCTCAAGTAGCAATATGCAGGACATTGTCCTCAAGGGAGGCAGAGTCCCTGTCTCAGGAAGCTATTTCAGTCTATGCCTAAGTGTCTTATGAGAACTTTCTACAGTGATTAAACTGTGCTGTTCCCTCTTACCCTTACACATTCTAAAAGCATTTCTTGAAGAAAACCTTAGGTAGTCACCTATTACCATACTAGTTGACTTTTGATATTATATTTAATACTATTCTAGCTTTAAGAGGGAACCAGAGAATGCTGTATTATACAGGAAAGATTAATGATCCATGTGCCTGACATTCACTCACTCATACAAGGTCAAATGACTGCATTTCTCAAGTCTGGAAAAAAAAAAAAAAACAATGTAACTAATGTTATCAGTTATGCTCAGCAGCTCAAAGAGGAAGGGCAGGAAATACAGAAAGAAGGTTGAAAGAGAAAAGTCAGCTATCCATAGAAGGCAAGGAAAATTTACTGCTCTGCTGACTTAACCTGAGCTTTCACAGTATAGGGTGGAGCTGATAAAGAACCTGATTGGCTGTGCTCAGCAAGCTCTGAAATGCTTCTCTAATACTTCTCTCCAAGGGTCTCAGCAAGTACAGTCAGCTACTTTGTTTCTTTTCTTTCCATAAATATACTGGGGCCTTTGAATGCTAGTTTACAATTACACATTTCATACCTAGGCACAGAGACAAATATTCCCTGTGACAATAAATGGAAATAATTTACCTCAGTTTTTTCCAACAGGACTGATATGACCAAAATGATGTGAGAAAAAAACCAAAAGTGAATTTTGGAAGCAGGAATAAATAAAAAACCAACTTGTGGTCCTTATCAAGATCTCAGTAACAATGCCTATACTGTAAACCCTGGCAGACAGAGAAAGCCATGCCAGATGATTTGTTCATTTCTTCTTGGTCATATCCAGGCATGTCAAACCTGAAGGCCACAGACCACAAGTCACACAGGTCCTAAGACTGCTATGAATGCAGCCCAAGACATTTGCAGATGAAATCATGTTTCAATGCAAAAAGCTGGACAATACTTTGTTAGGTAAGCATATCTTTATCTATTTACTTCTTGCCATCGCCCTTTTAATAGATCTCCCTCTGTGGTTATATTTCTAGACGTTTCTTTTTCTCTCTTCCTTCCAGCACTAGCACTGCCTTTGCTAATGTCTTCATACACCCTCTAGTTACTGTTGAATACATAATTGAAATTTCAACTATTTAAAGCCATCACTGCAAAACATCCTTTCAGTCCTCTGAACGTTTTCTCATGGTGACCAAAATCAAAGCTGTGATTTATTCCTAACCTATAGTGCTACAGTGCTGAGTTAGACAGCCTAGGCAAATGAGTCACAGCCCCGGCCAGCTGGTACAGAAGGTACTACAATGACAGAGGCAGAGACTCTTCCTGTTTTGGTTGGTCTTGCTACCTAAAACCGCCTTCACCAGGGTCCCGGACTCATTTCTCACCTCAGTCCATAAAATATCCTCTTACTCCAATGACTTCACAGCAGAATCTCTCTTCTCTCTCTTCTCCTCAGAGAAGGGAAAGCCCCTCTTGGGTACCACCCTACCCTAGAATAGCACATTTTTAAAGCACATGATCTTGATGAGGGCGGCCATGTAGTCAGCAAGGACATTCCACATAGCTAGAGTACAAAAAGGCATTTAATATGTAATTTTGTAAATGAACTACAATCCAGACCAAGTGGTTGGAATTTCCTCATTTTTTTTTGTAAGCAGGCAAAAATTTTTATGGAAGAGCTATACTAAATCAATGTAACAAACAAATGACCTACTCACATTCAAAATTGGTCTGTTTGGCTTCCTAGCACACTATCTTTTCTGACATTTAGGAAACCATGTCACTTAAAAATCAACATATATTTTCTTACTGGACAACAAGGAAAAATGCAAATTCATTCTGGACAACTCCTGATTGGGGAAAAATGCAAATTCATTCTGGACAACTCCTGATTGGAGAGTCAATGATTAAAGTTTCTATTCTGAATTCTTGGCAGGATATGTAATTTCAAAGATTATTTAGAGACAGAATGCAGATGCAGCTGAGTCTCCTAATATTGCTTACAACAGATTACTGATCATCTGAGACTTTGGCATTGAACACATGCTAGAGTGCTATACTAGGAAAGCACTTTGTATGGAGAGTTCAAAATAAATTCTGGAATAGTACCTGGAATAAATCAGTTTGGTTAGAACAGATCTTAAAAAGACCTTAGTAATGCTGCAGCATGACAGGGCTCATAGGCAGTAAAAGAACCGTTACTAATTCAACATGCAGTGTGTCATGGGAACTACAGATGCTACAGTATATTCACACCCACCTTGTACCTATTAAAACCCTGTTCAAAATACACCATGAGAGATCAAGGTCCAAGGAGCCATGGACACAGCTGCAGTAAAAATGCCTCCAGAGAGGTCAGCATGGCGAAAAATACAAATCGACCCATTCTTATCTCCTTGTACAAAGCTCAAGTCCAAGTGGATCAAGGATCTATACATAAAATCAGACACACTGACGCTTATAGAGGAGAAAGTGGGGATGAATCTTAAACACATGGGCACAGGGGAAATGTTCTTGAACAGAACACTAATGGCTTATGCTCTATGAACAAGAATCGACAAATGGGACCTCATAAAACTGAAAAGCTTCTGTAAGGCAAAGGACACTGTCAATAGGACAAAATGGCAACCAACAAATTGGGAAAAGATCACCAACCCTATATCTGATAGAGGACTAACATCCAATATATACAAAGAACTCATGAAGTTAGACTCCAGAGTCAAATAGCCCTATTAAAAAATGGGGTACAAAGCTAAACAGGGAATTCTCAACTGAGGAAACTTGAATGGCTCTAAAACACCTAAAAAAATGTTCAGCATCCTTAGTTATCAGGGAAATGCAAATCAAAATAATACTGAGATTCCACCTCACACCAGTCGGAATGACTAAGATGAAAAACTCCAGAGGACAGCAGATGTTGGAGAGGATGTGGGGGAAAAGGAACACTTCTCCATTGTTGGTGGGATTGCAAGCTGGTAAAACCACTCTGGAAATCAGTTGGCAATTCCTCAGAAAATTAGACATAGTACTACCTGAGGACCCAGCTTTACATATACACCCAGAAGATGCTCCTACATGTAATAAGGGCACATGTTCCACTATGTTCATAGCTGCCTTATTTATAATAGCCAGAAGCTGGAAAGAACCCAGATGTCCCTCAACAGAGGAATGGATACAGAAACTGTGGTATATATACACAATGGAGTACTATTCAGCTATTAAAAACAATGAATTCATAAAATTCTTAGGCAAATGGATGGAACTAGAAAGTGTCATCCTGAGCAAGGTAACCCAATCACAAAAGAACACACATGGTATGCACTCACTGATAAGTGGATGTTAGCCCAAAAGCTCAAAATAAAATGTTACAATTCACCCAGCACAGGAAGCTCAAGAAGAAGGAGGACTGAGGTGAGGGTGCTTTGGTTCCTCTGAGAAAGAGAACAAAATATTCACAGGAGCAATAAAGGAGACAAAATGTGGAGCAGAGACCGCCCTACCTGAGGATTCATCCTATCAACAGTCACCAAACCCTGACACTACTATGGACGACAAGAAGTGTATACCAAAAGGAGCATGTCATGGTTGTCTCTGGAGGCGCCCTGCCAGAGCCTTACAAATATAAAGGCAGATGCTAGCAGCCAACCATTGGTCTGGGCCTGGGGGTCCCCAATGGAGGATCTGGAGGGTGGTCCAGAGGAGCTAAAGGTGTTTACAGCCCCATGGGGAGAAAAATGATGTCGGCCACCCAGACACCCCATGACTCCCTGGGACTAAATCATCAACCAAGAGGTACATATGGTTCCAGCCAAAAATGTGGCAGAGGAATGCCTTGTCCGACATCAGTGGGAGGAGTGGTCCTTGGTCAGGTGAAGGCTCAATAGATGCCCCAACAAAGGGAAATCGAGGAGGGGCAGGTGGGAGTGTGTCTGGTGGAGGGGCATATACGTAGTGGCAGAAGGAGGGGTTGGGGGTCTTTAGGGAGGGAAGAAATTGGGAAAGGTTTTACCATTGGCAATATAAATGAAGATGATATTCAATAAAAATAAATTAATTAACAAATAAACAAGCAAATAAACAATGCCTCCAGAGAACAGGAGCTTTGTTAAGAAGGCCAAGAACTGCTTCTGTGTTCCTTGTTCCATCAGCCCTGGGCATCAGGAAGCCCAACTTGGAATTCTATTTTCTGCTACCCAAACAAGCTCCTCAATCTACTTGACAAATTTGTTTGACAAATATACTCATATTCAATATTTTAATAATTATAAATTTTTGCCAAGAGAAAACAAATCTTGCCTAATTTTTGCTTCTTGCTGGAGTGATATATTCCACATAAAAGGAGCCATCACTGATTCCTCATCCAAGCCTCTTTCAACTGCTTGCACTGAGGTAGCAATCCCTTTTTCCTTGAGGGATGCCATCTGGAACAGACTTGCCCAAAATTTAAGCAGCAAAAAGAAAGTCCAATTCAACAGATCAAGCTCCACCTTGCCCCATTAACCATAAAACCCACAAATGTTCCCTGTAGTCTGACATCTAGCTACTTCTACTTGGTTTTTTGTTTGTTTTCTTTTAATACTCCATGAGGCAAGTTGAGAAAAGTAAAGGTAAAGGAAACTATTGTTATCTATGCGTTTCTATAATCTAACTTACTTTAAGAATATAGTCATCTCCCTCAGTGTCCATGAGAGATTTGTGCTGTGATCCTCCATAAATATCTTATCTGAAAATACTTATTCATAAAATACCAAGGGATTTGAAAAGAATCCTTATCTCCCCTCCTGTCTGTTTTTAACGTCATTTCTAGGTGCTATAACACCAGACAGAATGTAGATGCAACATAAATACCTTTAATACACTTTACTGTTTAGGAAATAAGATAAACAAACATGTGCTCAGTACAGGCACATTTCGCCTGGATCCACTGAATTTATAGTTGGCTATAAATGTGCTCATGGACACAGAAGTTGATTGTACTTCAAGTTACTTTTAAATTGCTTTATGCATATAACTTACAATATTTAAATAATGCACCTTAGTAAAAGCCTAAACCATGAATAAATGACTACCTGGATATTCATTCTCCAAGAATTTATTAACTTACTATTGTCAGGACTCTTAGGTGCTGAAGAGAGTGAAGAGAACAAGAAAATCCCTGCTGTCCTGAAGGTTAATACACAGGAGTAAAATGACAAAGAAAAGTTCATAGACATATGAAAGGGAATTTCAAGTATTAAAAATGTATCTACAAAGATGATAATTTAGATAGAATCCTAGAGTAAGGATGAGTGTGGTTTGGATAGAATAGTGAAAAGGGACAAAAAAGTGATTTTAGAATTGAAATGTGTCTAAAATCATCTCCCAAAGCAGGTTCCATATCCCACCTTGCAGAAGTCATTAACAAGTATACATGCAAAGTGATCTCTGACCAGATGGCCTCACTCTGTCTCAACAAAATTAAACAGCTCTCTTCTCTATTGAGACATCTCAATCTAAAGACTCTCATTTAATAGTACTAGTTTAATATCTTTGGAATGACGTACACAAAAAGCAGTACTACTGAAACTTCCTTGAATACAAAACCCTAAAAAATCTCAGACAATATCCCCATGAAACAGTGGGTCAATGCTTTCATAAACCAGAACTCACTCCACATATATTAACTCAAAAATTCCAAGTGCCAGGACTCAGGTATTAGTGTTCCACTTTAAAGTTCCTTGTATAATTCTAATGTACATGCAGGACTGAAACCATTATGTTAGAATACAGGATAGATGCAGTAAAAGGCAGTGAGTGGGAAGAGACAGAAAGGCAGTCATGTGGCAAGGCTTTAATGCCATACTCCAAAGCTTGAACTTTATTTGATAGGGAGCAAGGATCTACAAGGGACAATCTCTAGGAAAGTGATGACAAATTACTAGCATGTTAAGATATCTCAATGCCTTAGGAATCTAACCCTCATTTTGCCACTGATTATATTTAAATGGTTGTGGAAAGATTATAAACACAAAACATATACAAGAGGAAAGATGGAAATTGAAAGTTAATTTTAGAGTAAGAATAGAATGAATTCTCAAAGCACCTCGAACATAGGAAATGCAGCAATATGATTTCAGATTTTGTCTATCACCTGAGCTAGCAGCTGTGGCACATGGTCTAGTGAATGCAGAATGGTCTAGTCTCATGAAGTGTTTATAGTTTAGCAAAGAAGATCAAATAGAAATAAACACAAGATGCTAGGTTCATGGTACAGGCCTGTAATCTCAGGTACTAATGAGGCTGAAGGAGGAACATCACAAGTTCAAAGCATGTCGAAGCTGCAGAATATTCTCAAGCTAGCCTGGACAATGTGATGTACAAAATTCCAGGATATAAAGTAAAAGATAGCTTGGTTTATATAGTTCATTTAGCTCACTTGCCTATCATAGATGGAGCCTGGGGCTCAATCCCCCAACTGGAGAAAAGGGTTAAAGATAATGGGGAAAAAATGCCTTATATGAAACATAATAAGACTTCAATCTTTAATAATTTTCTACTACTATGCCAGGTTCCATGTCATATCTAAAAGAATAGAAGAACAGATAGGACTTACAAAGCCCATAATATAGTAAATGAGATGGATAGTATTTCTCAATAGTTAAGGCAAGAATGTTATCCTGAGGGACCAAGATAAAATGAGCCTGAAAGATGAAAATAGAGGGGAAGGGCAAGAAAACACTGATCAAAAAAGGGGCAGCCTACCACATCAGCCTGGGGTAGGTAGAGCACAGGAAAAGCAATGGCAGTAGAAGATGCAGCTTGAGAAGTGGTTCAGAGAACCTTGTGGACAGGACTGCTCCTATCAGATGAGACCACTTAGACACTACCTTACTTCCAGTGAGTGATTCTAAATATGGTATCAAGAAATGCTGCATCAGGTCACACCAATCATCCTAACAATCAAGAACAGCCTGTTTGTGTAAAGTATGTTACTACTTAATGCTTGGAGTAATTTAAGAATTTTATTCTTCTCCCTATTTTAAGATAAGAACAGTGAAGTGTTAAAGAAAACCATCATAATCTGAAAGATAGCGAGAGAGAAAGAGAGCAAGAAGGAATATCAGGGGGCAGATGCTAGAAAACCTGTGGCCTGGATACATGGTGTGGCTAATGAGTAAGAGGGACAGACATCTTGTCCTCCCCTAAGGATGTCCTACCTGAAGAAACTGGGTAGACAGGTTCCTTTCAATGGCCCAATGGACCTCAAGGAAGCTTGTGGGAGAGCACATTTGAAAACATGTTAACTACCCATGAGACACTCAAAAGATAAACATAAAGTCGGCAGATTTTCACTACCCTTAAACATGATCCAGTACCAGAAATACAGAGACAGCAAAGGCTACCAGCAAAAACAAAACAGTCAAGAAGCCAAAAGAGTCTCTAGCACAAACTCCATTTCCACAACCTTGAATGAGAGTGCTGCCCAGATATGGATGGCAAAAGTACTTATGTGGGCTGGTATGATAAAATCGTTTAAGGTAAGATTAAACCTTTAAGGTGAGATTAAATAGTACAACAAAACCAGTGGCTATATTTTAGGCATTGAATGAAGCTCAGGGTTTTCTCAATTAACAAAGTTTTCCTCACTAATTTACACTGCAACGCAGGGGGAAGGACTGTAGGGCTCAAGAGGAGGCTAAAGAAAGATCTAAAACAGGAGATGTCAGACTTACTGGTTCAGTAACAAAGGACAGACAGTGCTTCCACAATTGACTAGGAGTGAGGTCACAGACCAGTCCCAGAAAATCTGTGCACTATGACCCAGAAAAAGGCATTCTTGGTCTTTATGTTCTACTACTGACAAAGATATCTCTTCTGCTTTCTCAGTAAACAGATACTTGCCCTGGGTGCAGCATAACTTATGCATTGTAGTAAGGAGATGCAGCAGCTTCTGGGTGCAGGAGAGACAAATGGGATTGATTTTAAAGCTTCTTTGATGATGACATGATCCTAAAATTTAAGACTGCAGTATAAAAATTATGTAAGATATATACAGAAATATTCTTTTCATTGACTTCATGGTAAAAAGTGGGGGAAAGAAGAACCCTCTATAAGAAGAATTTACAAGGACTTAGAAGAATTTAAACAAGTTTTACATTCACAGGACAACCTGCAACATCCAACAGAGCTGCCAACTTGTGAACATGTCAACTGTCATGCTATGCATACCCATGCCACCTAAAATTTGACCAAACCTTTTACTTAACTTGCTTTTATAAGTATTTAAGATTACAAATAAAAAAAAATCACACTTTATTTTGGTCTACACCCATATATTCACTCAGATTCACCTTATAGATACTATGATGAATTTTTTGATTGACTACAAATTCTAAAAAGTTGTCCCCCACGCGCATACATTATCACCAATTAGGAGAACAACAAAGTGCTTTTGGCCAGGATATAAATCAATTACTTTTTAGTTCAGGTGGGTGGATTTCTCTTGTTTTCTGTTTCATTTTTTCTCCTGTTAAACTGAATAAAGATTTTATACCACACACACACAAAGCATTTGGTACAGAAAAGGCAGTTTTCGGTTGTCCGGCTGAGAATTTCTTTCCATGATTAATCCCATAAAGACACTATCCACAAAAGAAGCTGCCTGTTGAATTATATTCCAGTACAAGCTCCCTATCTTGTTGTCCAATTTTAGCAAATGTTCACAGAGTTGCCCCAGTCCATAAAGCATGGGTAACCCTACTCCACAATAACAGTCCTAAGTCCCAAACTTTAACTTAAGAGAAGTTAGTTGATGTTTCTCCATGGCAGCAAGCTTCTCCAATACAGCTCTCCAAGAAAGAAAACATTTCTTAATTCTTTCTTGGCTTAGTAGAGCTAAATGGCCATAGCTACATCTCTTGGGAACTATGGTAGTGAAGGCCTAGAGTTGTGCTTCTCAACCTTCCTAATGCTGCAACCCTTTAATACTGGTACACATGTTGTGTTGACCCCCAATCATAAAATTATTCCATTGCTACTTCATACCTTTAATTTTGCTACTGTTTTGAATCATGTTTCTGATATCCAGCCCACAGGTTGAGAACCACTAGCCTACAGTCACTCAGAGGTCTTCCTAGATCTTGCCCACTAGTCTGGGGCTTAACCACAAATTATAAATAGTATTTTCTTGCTGAATACTATGAGACAATGAAAATAACATGAAATTTAAGATTAGCATAGCCAATGCAATTTAAGCTAGCATTGTATATCAGCTTAATTATGTTTGAACTTCCACAATAAAATATACTTCTAAAGTGGTATTTTCTGCTTTAACTGAATATATTTAATAAATTCACCAAAATGATTTTTTTGGTTACTTACTCTGAAATGATGCTAAGAATTTAGAGGTTAATCTGGAAAATATACCACAATGAAAAAGGTTTTTAAAGTCATGGGTTAGAGTGGGGTTGTCTCAGTGAACAAAGCAAAGGGGAAAAATGAAAAACCACCATCGTCTCTGTAACAGTGTAACAGTCTACCTGCTAGTTACTAGACTGGGGCAGTCAAAAGAAAGTATTAGCCAAGCCTGTTCTATCCATAGTAAACTGCCTCTAGGCCTTCCACCACCTCTACTGACTGACCTTCCTGTTGATGATCATTCAAACGGTCCTAGTTAACAGCAGCTATATGAGTGCAGGACAGGCAATGTAAAGCTGTGCTCACATTTGAAGAAAACATTTCACACCCCATAAAGCAACGTATGTTCTGACAGTTACAACAGACTGCATGACAGAGCAGTAAAACCACACCCTGTACCCCTTTAGACTACATCTGTGGCTTCATGCCATGTCACCAAGCAGTATTTTGGTTACCAAATGTACTCTTTAGACTTCCTAATTTCATGTGTACTCAACTTTTCTTACTATCACTACTATTCCAACTGAAATGCAGAAGCTTAAGAAGTTTCTAAAAGGGTACTGTAACACATGCCCCATATTGAGGAAAGAGGTTAAACAAACACAAATAATGTATTATGTTTACTAAAGTACCTATTATTATTTCTGTGTTTAGCTCATCAAGAACATAATGAGAAGAAAAAAAGTAATTATTTCTTTTGAAACATAGTAGTTTTTCAAGCAAATTTAACTCAGTTTCATGTTTACTAAATTTCACAATACAACAAAGGAATCACTAACTTATTCAGGAACATGAGGTCAAGGATATAAGACAAAAAAAAAAGAATAACTGAAATACTTCAATGCCTGATTAGAGGATTTTTTAATCTATATTAATATTCAGAATATCTCCAAAGAGGAAAAAGTTAAAAGTGAAATTACTTAAAATTCCTATCAATATAATAATTATGGCAACAATCACACAAAATGACTCACACAAGCTTATAAAGTCACCCAACGGCCAAATACTTTCCTTAAAAGGAAAGGTTCCCCAAACCACTGCCCACAAAGCTAACTCTCTTGTGGTCTGGGTATAGAATACAGGCACAAACAGTGGAATCTGTCTTGACAAGAGCAGATTCAGCATCAGGAGAAATGAAAAAACAAACTCATTCTTTTCCTCCCACTTTTCCTCCCTCCCTCCTTCTCTCCCTCCACTTCTCCCCCTCTCTTCCACCTTCCTCCCCAGGCACTCATACTGCAATACACCTGACACCAGTTTTTCCCCCATTCACTGTCTCTCTGCTAATGCCCCACATTTCTCCCACCCTGTAGTGTTTTGGGGCCTTCTTCAAAGCATTACCACAACCCTGACCCTGTGGACTACCATACCACACGGTTCCCTCCTTTCCAGTCCCAGTGCTGTTCCTACTGCTCCTCTAATTCAGTCATGACCTTCTCGGTGCTGTCTCTCTATCCACATGGCTTTAATCAACATTGACTGATATTTGCTCTTGGAACCAAAGAGTATACCAGCAAAACAGATGTGATCCTGGGATTTTATTGACTTTCTCTTTGTTTCCTCCAAACATCCAAGCACTCTATCTAGCATGTGAGGTCTTTAATAAAGGCATCCTAAACCAAAACCTACTACTCTTCTTGTCTACTACTAAACTAGACTGGAAATGGAAACCACAGTGTGAACATGCACAAAACATTCTTTTTTTTTTTTTTATTCGATATAATTTATTTACATTTCAAATGATTTCCCCTTTTCTAGCCCCCCCACTCCCCGAAAGTCCCGTAAGCCCCCTTCTCTTCCCCTGTCCTCCCACCCACCCCTTCCCACTTCCCCGTTCTGGTTTTGCTGAATACTGTTTCACTGAGTCTTTCCAGAACCAGGGGCCACTCCTCCTTTCTTCTTGTACCTCATTTGATGTGTGGATTATGTTTTGGGTATTCCAGTTTTCTAGGTTAATATCCACTTATTAGTGATGCACAAAACATTCTTGATTCTGTGATCCCACTTAGAATCCTACCCATTCTATTCATAAGTGGTTTCCCTCCTTAATCTTCATCTACTTCCTATAACAGCACCCCAAAGCCAGAAAGATGACCTACTCTCCAGTTTCTCCCACAACAGTGTCTCCACAGTACTGTTTACACTGATCCAAAAGAAAAGATGGTATTTTCTGAGGAGGCAAGTCTTCTGCCTCTCCTAACTCCATAGGTCTCAAAGAAGCATGAGTTTAAGTAACTGTTGTTCAATAAAAATATAAAAGCCATCACAGCTTTGATGTGCCCAGGACTATAATAATTTCTTATCTAATAAACCTTCCAACAAAGGAATAATGTAACCTCACAAAGCTATGTTTTCAAGCTACAATCTTAACTTTTACAAATAATCCTAGGTTCTTTATTAAGAAGCTAACTATGTCAATTTATAAATAGAAAGATGGTTTTGGAGTACTACCTAACTACAATTTAGCAACTACTTACACGGACGGCCCTTGCATTGTATTATGTATTTATTTTAAGTAATCAAGAGATACACTAAAATATACAGAAGGATGTGCACCTTCACATGTTAAGTAATAGTGAGCCTCAAACAAACAAAAGAAAACAGCAAACATATGGAATGTCAAATACCAATGAAAGCAGGAGACTTAGACATGCAATTTGAAGGCAGGGATATGCATTATCTCACCAAATCATATCCCAAACTGAAATTTCAAGCTATTGCCTAAAGTATAAAAAATTCTATCCATTCCACGTTAAGCTGGGTAAAGCAGAACCTTCACAGACCAGCTATATCAAACACTTAGAAATGTGGATTTTTATACAGAAATGTACTATGCTCTGTCCAAATCTACAACTGCTGTTAGAGCTACAATATTGGCTCTATACTCTATACCTAGAAGAGGCACTTTTTTTACTTACAGTATTTTGGGATTTTTAGATCATGTTTCTCTATCAAAAACCCTAAATAAGCACTGCCTCAAAAACAAAATTGAAACAATAGAGTAGCTATGAAGTTGGTACTTTTTACTGGGCATTAATTTTATTATTATTATTATTTAGGTTAATCAAGGTAGACATGCTTTAAAAGCTATACTCTAAACATGTCTACCAAATCTAAACTTTAAAATCTCCCATATTACAGCACAATACAGGAGGGAAAAAGACAAAACAAAACTCAGGAGTTTGGTGGCACACACCTTTTCTAGAGGCAGAATCAGGAGATTTCTGAGTTCCAGGACAGCCAGAGTAACACAAAAACAAACACAAAACTCTCAGGCTCACTGATAATGTGTCATAGCTACAGTTACTATCACTGTGATACACTATGACCAAAAGCAACTTGAAAAGGAAAGTTATTTCGTTCACAGTTCTATACAGCAGTTCATCATCAAAGCAATAAGGGCAGAAACCTGGAGGCAGAGGCTATGGAAGGGGGCTGCTTATTGGCTTGTTCCCCACAGCTTTCTTAGCTTACTTTCTTATAGAATACAGGACCACCAACCCAAGAATGACACCAACCACATGGGCCAGGCCTTCACCCATCAATTACCATAAAAGAAATGCCCTACAGCTAGATCCTATGGAAGCATTTTCTCAGTAGAGGCTCCCTCCTTGCAGATAACTCTATTTTGTGTCAAGTTGACACTATGTTTCAGACTTTAGCTACTTAGAAAACTCAGGATTTTATTCATTCATTAGGACTGGACAATAAACGTTGCCCTAAACAGAACCCAAGTGAATGAACAGAAGAGAAGAGCTATTCTGCAGCAAGATGTGTCCTGATCCCTCTGCTAAGAGCAAATCAGGCAAAGGGGTCTACTGAATCTAGCTGGTCCAATCGACAATATTTATCTTGATACTACCCAGATTGGTGTCCCAGGAGGACTGCTAAGATGACTGGAAAAAAAAAAAAAAATCAATCCTTCTGAAAACTTCCTAACAATGGGTAATAATGATTCCAGTACCTTCTAAAGGCCCATGCAGTATTGCCAATTTAAAACATTCCATCTTTCATAATAACAACATAACAACCATATGGTGGTTTTGGTAGAAATCAAGAATCCAACAAGAAGCTGAAAAACAAAAGGTCTCCACTCCTGAAAAGATTTTATTATCTTCCTTTCTTTAGGAAAACACTAATTACAAAAAGAACATGTAATATAATGTCTCCATCCAGAACCTGACAGAACTCCCATCAATTCCACATTGGAAAGGGAGGAGAAAAGACTCAAGACAAGTAGAATTTGAAGGACTCTTCAGTAGGCATTCAAGGCTGACTTTTGGCTTATCTCTTTACTCACAGAAGTCATAATGTGCCCAAGCATAAAAATGCAACAGAATTAACAATACTTTACTCTCTGGAGCTGTTTCTTAACCCTGACACAACTGAAATTGTAGGATGGATACTCTTTGTTGTAGAGATGGTCATATGCACTGCAGGATGCTCAGCAATATCAATATCCAGCCTCCACCCACTAGAAGCCAATGGTACAACTAAGCCACTGCATCCTCAAGTATCACTGGGTACCACCAAATATGTCCAGGTTTTGAGACGCCTGCTCTGGAACTCCTGAATTAACTTTTGTTTGAGTCCCAATTTCTCTCTGGGGCCGGATGGGGGGAAGCATACAATTAAACATTTAAGTGCCAAGAACCTTCATCCCATCCCCACTCCAGGTAGGGATTCAAAAGTTCTGCTATCATATAGCCATTCTCATGTGGTTAAGAAGACACTATGCTTTTGTTAGAAATCACAATTTCAAATGAGTAAAAATATCCAGAGCCTGTGATCATCAGACAAACAAGCTATAGAATCTGCAATTTAAAAAAAAAAAATGTGACATAGGTAGATTCACTAATTTAGCACACTTATTGACAAAAATTAAAAGAAAAAAATCCTAATCAGATTCTTTATCGCTTATTATATTCAAGCAAGTTGTATATAGAGCACAACAGCAGTCTACCAGGCACATTTAAAATATAAAAACTTGACTCATGGAAAGGTTCACCTAGGAAAGGTTCACCTAAGATGCAGGCTTGCCAGTAGTTCAGAATTGAACTCTGAAGCCAGATTTTCTGGACCTGAATACTAATCCTTCAACCTACTAGCCGCACATCCTTTATTATCTTGGTTTCAAGCACAATGAGGATACCTCAATCCCTTCCTTAAAAATGGGGAAATTAAATTAAGACATCAAAATCAACTCCTTCATCCTGATACCCATGCAGTACGCAGTCAACCTGGACTTATGATAAATGGTGTCCATCAAAAATCTAGCTAAACACAGTCAACTTTGACATTGAAAAAAAGATGAACAAAGCTAAACAAAATAGTCCATACTATAAGTGATTCTAGATCATGAATCACCTGCAAAAAGTAGTTATTGTAACTGTCTACAATATTCTAAGATTGTTCAAACAGAGTTTCTACCAAAAACACAAGCAAACGAAAACAAAACAATTGTATTTCTTTTTACATATCATTATCTTAAACCTTAAACTTTTAGAACTGGTGTCATACAATAGAGAATTAAAAGGAGTTGGAGAGATAGGATCAGTAATTAAGAGTATTGGCTGCTCCTCCTGAGGACCCAAGATTCAATTCCTAGCACCCACATAATGGCTCAAAACCATCTGTAACTCTGATTCTAAGGGATCTGACACCCTGGTCACCTCTGTGGGCACTGCATGCACATGGTGAACAGACATACTAACAGGCAAAATACTCACACACAGAAGTTTTTAAAACTTAAAAAAATTATTGATAGAAAATAATCCACTAATTCTACCTTTCACTTTTGTTTGTGATGGTAAAAGCTAAAGCCCAGGCTTGCACATTAAATTAGCTGAGTATTCTTAACTTCTAGCTCCCCCTACATCCAACTCTACATTTTAAAAACCACTCAGAGACTTCTAAAAGAATTAGGATAACATATTCTAACCTCTGATTGTCTATCAAAAGCCTTTTTGCTCATCATAAAGGTAAATTTTCCCTAGGAGCTCAGAAACAAACAAAAAAGCATTTATACTATCCATGAAAGAAGTTGATTGCTCCTAAGTGTCTGAATCATAAAGCCAAGATTTAACATGTCTCTATTATTTCATTTACCACTGTCATTTGTTTAAAATCATAAGCTCATTCTTAACCAAGTTCAATAGTCTAAACTTTCCCTAAGCTTTTAAAGAGTGAGATGGGGCACAAAAGCTCCAAGGATTTGAGCTGTCAAGTTCATTGTCAGCCACATCCTTCCCCTACCCCCCCCCCCCCACCAAGTGCCATGAGATAAATCTCAGCTAGAGACCAGCAGCATCTACACAGACTTCAGGATGTAATCTCTGGGGCTAGTCATACAGCAGGTAATAAACTCCTGCATACCCCTTTGCACATTTATCCTGGGAAGAAATTAATACAAATCACATTGTAATGCATACTACTTTGAAATCCAAGCAGTATATACCCCAAAGGAAAAATACAAAACCCGACAACTTTAAATCAGTTCTTGCACAATAGCTGCTTTAACTAACTCTGCAGGAACATTACTTTAGCCTGAACACGGATCCTAAGAGAATCAAAACACTCCAAAGCATCTACTAATTAACTGTGGAACTTCATCTGTGTTCTAGTTTACTCATGAACAGGATGGGGATAATTCTGACATTACTGAGGCTTAAATGAGAGATGGACAAAAGCATCTTGTAAAATATTAAGTATTATATAAACAAATACACATTTCTTGGACTAACAGGCAATTATAAATTTCAAAAACTAAGAGAAAATTTTACAAGGAACGTTCTGGGCTGAATATAGTTCAGGAGCAAAGCACTAGCCTCCAAGGTGCAAAGCCTGTTATATCCCCAGAACCAAATTCAAACAGCTGGGGGATCCTATTGCAGTTATTTAAATTTTCTCTACCTCTGCCTTGTCACAGGCTGAAAACTTAGCTGAAAGTATATAATAACAATTCTGTAATTTCATAAGGTTACTCAGAAAAGAAGACCACCTACATGATAATTTATAGAAACATGCTTACTATTAGAATTATTTTTCAACATTATTCCATCTCACTACTTAAACTCTGTCTGATCTCGCAAATTTAGCCCTCTAAAAAGACTTGAGAAAAAGTTAGTTTAAAACACTACAGTAAAGATCAATATTTCCCCACATACATTCAAGCCACATGTACAGTTATTAATAGTTGAACATTTCAAAAATATACATTGACTAGTAAAAAGTGTTCAAAGTGAATTTTAAATTCAGTTAGAAATGATTTCCAACTTTAAAGAACTGATCACACTAAAATGCATACATTTTACTTTTACTGTTCTCATTCCTGAACCCCATGTTCAGCTGTTTTCACTTCCTCTTTCCATACGTCATTTTCCAACAAACTTCACAAGGAAGAAATCCAATACTTGAAGGTTCAGTACTGCTTGTCTATTCTGCTACCCAAATATTCCCTGAAAAAAGTACTAATCACAGAGGCTTAACTACAACCTGAATGCAAGTGTTCTCTCCTTCTCCAACTATCCCATGGCACCAAAAACAGGTGTGCTGCAGAAAGCACTTCTAAAAGTGGCACTTACATGGTCGCTGGGAAGGGGAAACTGGCAATAAACAAGTGTGTCTAGAACAGCCTGTTTGTATGGCATGGTTCAGGAATGAGGGAGCAGCCAGTTTGATTAAACACTTTGCTAAAAGTGGATCTTAGCTTTAGATTTCAATTGCTGATCCCAGCCTCCTTCTGGGCAGGACATGGACACTGAAGGGTGGAGGGAAGGGGGAAGAAGTTGAACTTCATCACAAGCACACAGATCAGATCTCTCACTCATGGGCTGCCAACTGTGGTACCTTACTTACTTACTGCAGAAAGCCAAGAACAGGACAGAAACAAGCACATTTGTTACTTTAAAATGGTCAGGCCAATAGTAAGTACTCCAAAAGGGAAGTTAAACTATTTCCCCTCCAACCACTGACTTCCTATGTGACCTCAGGCCTATGCAATGACCTTTGTGAACTCTGGTATCCCCACCCATGTGCTGATCCTTCCTATCACACCAGGCTAGTCTCTTAAGCCCTTAAGCTTTAGTGTCATCTGTTAAAGGAGGCCAGAGGAATGACACTGCTTGGCAAACTGTAGGGCACATTACTGATAGAAGCTACTTAAATAAGCACACAGATCCAAACTTGCTACCTGCTTTACAGGAACATCAAGATCACTGAAGAGATCATGTAAAATGCCTTAAGCACTCTGCAAAGAACTAGTGTTTTTCAATTCCAACAGCACTCACTATTCTTACCAGTTGTATTTCCAGGCCTAAGACCTTCAACCAAAATAACCTACAAACCTTCAGAGCAGAATACAGAGTTGGAAAATAATAAAATCAGGTGTAGACACTCACACCTGTAATCTTAGTATTCAGAAGCCTGAGACAGGGGGATTAAGAATTCAAGTCTGGTCAAAGCTACACAGTGAGATCTCTGAAAAGAAACTAGCAGCAATGTCAAAGAATCACTGTCAGTCTAGTCTGCCTCCCAACCTCTCGTTTGCCTAGGTGGCTGTAGTTAAGAGGAAGGGTCCTGCAGAGTTCTGAACATTCTGCAGCCAGCCAACACAGGGAGGAAAGAAGTTATGCCGTTGTTCCAAGAGGCAAAAGCTCCTACATAACCCAAATCCCTATCTATTTATGAGCCCCCCCCCCAAAAAAAATTTCCCAAAAGATAACAAGACAACTCATCTCCCAGAGGACAGAGTGCCTAAAGGGTATCGTAGAGTTTTATCATTCTGCTTCTTTGACAAACCAGCTAAGAAAAATCTATACTTTTTCCATCTGTCCCCCTGGATGGTATGCAAGTTACATACCACAGTTCTCTGAAGTCGTGGCTCTGTGTTATAGAAATAGCAAAAGCCTGGCATCAATGCTGTGGGTCAGTTCCAATGAAAACAGAGAGGGTATATAGATTTGTGGTGATGAAGACCAGTTAAATCTCTCTTTACAGGCAGAAAGCAACTCCCACTGACAGCTGTTACTAAGACAAAGTCAAAACAGCTCTATCTTTCCTTTGGCTAAGACTTCTGAGGCCTTCCCCCCTTAGTCTATCAGTTTCGTAAACTGTCTTCAGTGTACTGACTTAAGTCCTAAACCTTACAAACTGCCACCAAAGTAAATCAGTATCCATGCTTAAATGTGTTGCCTCATACTTCTTTCCAACAGCCTTGTTTGTAAAGCTGATAACCTAGCCTGACTCTATTATCAGAATGAAAGTTGTTTTTTTTTTTTTTAATTTTCAATTGTACGTGTATGTGTGTGCAACATGAATGCCCATACTGCAAAGAACCAGAAGTCAGAAGATGGGGGTCAGATCTCCCAGACCTGGAGTTACAGGCAGTTATAAGCTTCTTGATGTGGGTGCTGGGCACAGAACCGCAATCCTCTGCAAAAGCAATATGCACTCTTACTTAACTACCACCACTACCTCTCCACCAGCCCTCTTTTTAAAATTTTATTAATTTATTTCATTTTGAGACAGTGTCAAAATGTGGCCTGATCTGGCCTGGAATTCACTATGTAAAACAACAGACTGACCTCAAAATGATGAAGATTTGGGTGCCTACCTATTGAATTTTGTAAAAGAAGGTATGAAAATGATAAAGGAAACTACCTTTTAGGAATCACATCTCTTTTCCCAAACTAGCAAATCATTATTAACCCAAAGTCACAACCCATGCTATCAAATATGAAATGTAATAAAAGTTTACTATTAAAAGCAAATATAACGAACCAACTCTCTTTAACTATTGTGTAGGGCGAAGGAAAAAGTAAAATTAAATGTGAAATGTAGCCGTGAACCTTCACTGAGACAGAGAAAGCATCTAAAGATGCAGTTCATTCTTGTCTAGCTCATAAGTCCAACACAGCTCAGAGCTATACTGCCTAAATAAAAATTTGTCAATCAAAATGATAAGTAAAATAAACAATAGGAAGCAGAGACTGCAGGGCAGTGAGTAGGAAATATGCCTTTGAATACTACAAAGAAATTCTCAGCAGGAAAAGCAAACCATCTGCCTTCATTTAAAAGTTTTGAGTTGTGTGATTTCCTGCATCTAAGAACCTCCTTCTGAACTACAAAGAGGCCACAAAACATCACATTTTCCCCTCCCAGCTTCCCCTTCAGAAACCCTGAGGTGATGATTAACAAACAGTCCCCTTGTCTTCAGACAGTCTAAGAAGCCACAGGAAAAGATAAATTAAACAGAAGACCCCTTCGTACATAAACAAACAGGCAGCCTGGAGAGAAGACAAATCCCTCCCAAGCAGCAGCAAGTAGCTTTGCTATTGCCACAGGGAGGCCAGAGGAAAGTCACCCTCTGGACCTCCCACCCACTGAGGCAGCCTAGACAGAAAGCGGATCCTGATTGGCTCCATCCTTGGACTCCAGGCAGCTAGAAGATTCTTCAAGGGGTTCTAGGGTTGAAGTCCTAAGTCCAGGTGCTCACAGACAGAAATAACGTTTATTCTAGTAGCCAAGGGCTTCTCCATTCCAGCAATGAGCTAGGGCCTGAATCTCTAATTTATGACCAATCCATTTCCTAACAGTGCAACCTCCTAGGCAATCCACTCTAACCTACCACCTATTACTATATCACCATGATCAGATCTGACCCTGTTTAATCATCCCTTGATTAGACATAATCCTTTTCTTGGGATCTTTATAAGAATTAAAGATTTTTGGCAGTATGCCCAGATCTGTGGTAATCACATGCCAGATATATAATAAATGTTCACTTCTATTGGAAGGAAACTCTTAATTCCAACTCAACAATCACTACTGAAAGTGAGAAAACAAATTGTATATTTTCCTATGGTACCTCAAAAACTAAAAATCCTACACAAGAAAGAAAAGAACACAAAGAATTTAGAAAACAGTCCCCTTAACACATATACACACCCTGGTGGGTTATAAATTTCACCTTCTGGGTCCTCTTGCAGAGCATAAAAAGCTCACTGGGTCTTGCCCAAGAAACCTGGTATTAACTGCCACAATGTTAGATCCTCTGTCAGTTTATGGGGAAAACAATCTTAACTTAAATTTATGCCCATTTAGATTTACTACATAGGAGTAAAGTTGCCCCCTACTCTAAAACTTCCAAATCAAAGAAGTTTAAAAAAAAAAAATCAACCTCGACTGTACTATTAATCAGATTATCAGTAATCAGTAATCTTAAATTATAAAATGCTGCTCCAAACTTCAAACCTCAATGAAGTACAAAAATCCTAAGGACATGAGCTCCCTTTCTCTCTTTCCTCCTGCTGGGTTTATGTTCAACCATAAGACGTTTACTTGTATTCCTCTTTAAAACTTCCCAGCCCAGTCCCATCCATATTTGTTCAGACATTCTAGGGTTTGGTTTGGTTTTTTGAGACATGGTTTTTCTATGTAGCTCTGGCTGTCCTGTAACTCATTTTGTAGACCAGGCTGGCCTCAAATATAAAGAGGCCTGCCTCTGCCTCCAGGTGCTGGGATTAAAGGTGTGTGCTACCATGCCCAGCAGTAGATTATTCCTTAATGGATATAAAACACAAGAAAGCTTATTAAGCAAAATCTATCCTACCTTGGCTTGTTTGTTATTTTCAAATAGAACACCCCACTTTTGATAATGCTTCCCTTGTACACATATGCAAGAGTTTAGCCATACTCATTTCAGAAAAGAAGCCACTATTTAAAATTTTTACTTTTATCTACATACTCAGACACATGCTTCTCCAGGCATTCTTTCAAATATAAACATATACAATATAAGATGTATAAGCTATCACTAATAACACCCCACGAAATTATCTTAAAAGAAATATGTCCTATACAGAACTTTAAATAATTTGACTTCCAATGCAAGCAATGCTGTCCCCAAATAAATTGTCTGCATCCTAAAATCAAGTGCACTGAAGGCTGGAATGTCAAGCCAGTCATATATTACTTGAACCTCACTAAATTCCTCCTTATTCTCCAAATCCTAGGCTGCTTTCTAAAATAGATCACTAAAAAGCACCAACCTAATTAACAACTGCTTCCTCTGCAACAGTGGCCTTGATTTCACTTATTTACACATTAACTGCAGCCTCCTTTTGGCCAAGCCAGTCTATTCTCCGTACCATGCCGAGCCTTTTATCTGCCCTGGACAGCATTTTCTCCAGCAGATGAAGTAGATGCCGATTGATTTGCTGTCGAGCATGGTAAATTAATAGCAACAAATTGCTGAGGGCCCGTCTCGCTGCTCCACCATGCTTCGGCAGTTTTGCTTTATTTGCTCCATGATGGGCAGCAGTCGGCCTCTTCAAGTCAATTTCTTCTTAACAACCTGCAATACTTTTCAATGGTGAAAATAGAGCTGTTCCTTGTAAGTCAGAAATCAATATCCTATTGCCCTTAGAAAATGCTAAACAAGCAGTATTGGCAATCCACTTGGTACTAGAGGGTATCAGATATAATGCAAATCCATACTGCTTCCCCCCTTGTAGTTAGTACAGTTTGCTAAAAGGTTCCTAATGTCATTTATCATCATTTACCATTGACCAAAGAGGCTATGATTATGATATTCTATCAGTTGGAAAGGCCTTTCATTTCTATTCAATTAATATTTTAGCAGCACTCAAATGGTTGTGGCCCATGTCTTGTAATAAAATTTGCATGGCTTGGGATGAAATAAAATTTTTGTTGCTTAAGGACAAAATAATTACACACAAGAATATGCACATATGGAAAACACCTATTTTCATATAATTGTACAAGTTCCATACAGATTTTAAGTGTCACAAATTCAAAGGTTTTCTGACCGTTTTTAAAATTCGTGTACTAAGCAAGTAAATTTTAGAAGAGAACTCCGGTTATAAAACACATAAGAAATTGCAAGTTACTCTCATCCCCACTTTTTACAACACAGTATGTTCACCTATTTCATTTTTACAGGTTGAATTCACACATCAACGGTTCCTAATCTACATCCAATATCAACATTTCAGAGTGGCAACAGCCAGAGTCTGACTCCATTAGAGAGGAATTCTTCTATTAGAGAGTTGCAAAGTACTCGAACAAGCAGCATCTAGCTGTGGCATCAACTACACACAACATCCCATCTGTCCAGGGTCACTGACCACAAAGTCACACTATATAAAGGATCAGAAGAAAGTAACAAGAACCCTGAACCAACTGTCCTATCTAAAGCAAAAGCAAACCCTGTAGACAGGGAAATCTTCAAGGAATCAATGCGTTTTCATTTTTAAAAACTCTACTTTGAAGACATCAAAATGAATTCCAGGCCATTTCTAACCAGGTCCTAATTATCATTCCCATATCCACAGTAAATCTGAAGACAATGGAAAAGTACTAATTCCCACTGTGGCCTAGAACATTCCACTTGTACTTCTCCGGATGGTTTTTTCCCAGCTTCATCTGTCCAGCTCTATCAATCCTACAAAAGATTACTAAAAATTACATTCATATTTTATGCTCCAATTCCATGTCATGTCACTGAGTTCTCCTTTTTAAAAAAAAAATCCACTAATTTTTCCAGACTAATGCTATTTACTCAGTTACCAAAATTTAAATTAATTATGTTCTCAAACATAATTGTTAAAAATTGGCAACATTATGCAGGCTTAATTAAGATTAAATCCAATTTACTAAATGTACTTTAATTGGTACTAATTACATTAGCTTTCATTTCAGAATGACAAATTCCCCATAGGTTTCATTTTATGGTTCTCTATCCGAATCAACCCAGGGCGACTGATGGTGAGCATCACCTACGAGGAGGGGAGGACGGGGACCCTCCCTGTCCATCACTGCTTGCACACTAGCATCCGTTTATCCATTATTTGCTAAGTCACGGAGTCATGGCTTCTTCAAAACCTTCATTTTCTGTCCCAGTAAAAAATTCCTCTAAAACTACTGTGTGGCTGGCTGCAGCCAAGAAGAATAGAAACACAGGAATATTAACAACAACAACAAAAAATACACAAAGGTTTCAAATATCGGGCCACCAATTACTAGGGTACTTCTGAGGCCTCCTGGGACTCTTACTCTTGAACCCTTTGAGACACAAATCTAATAAGTGAATAAGCCTAAACTGATCTTGAGAAATAGGCCCAATTATGCCTCAGGGCAACTTCCTTGCATTATTGCTCCTTTCCATTACAAGGGTATCCAGCGAGTACATCTGGAAGAGAGGCTAAGAGAAAGTAAGGCTGTCTGCCTAGGAAAACAAATAAAGACAGATCTGCCTCTGCGCTTAAGGCGGGGAAAGAAAGAAAATATAATAAGTAGGTGGTTTGCAGGGCTGTCTGTATTTCATAATGTGATAAACTGCCCTCGGGATTCTTGATATGATTGAATTCAAAAGCAAGAGGGGGTGGGGAAAGACAAAGTGTACTCTTCTCAGTTTTAAATGGATGGCATTTGAGGCCAGCTGGACAAGAAGATGACAAAATTCATAGTCGTTCAAAATGTGTAAAATTAAAGGATCTCATATCTACCCCAACACCAAAATGAAGACATCAAGGTATGTGGAGGAAAGGATACAACGGGGAAAATGAGAGGCATTCATCGTGTCCATTCCTTCTAGAGAAACTAGTTCTGGGAGGGTACATAAAAACAAACAAACAAAAAGTATGCTCAAGAGCCAGAATGTATTCAGGTAATGGTATTCCTGTGAGGTAGAGCTAAAGGGAGTCCACTCATATGCTGGATACATTCTGCTTAGGCAGCATTTGTTTATCTAATCTAAAAATGGCAAAGATACTAAAATAAAAATTTAAGTATATGCCATTCAAACTCCAACATGTATGTATCAGCATACACCGTATATAATATGCTAACATTAGCACAACCAAATAGCATACAGAGTAAAACAGAACTTGAAATAAAGTCATCAATGTAAATACTGTTGCAATTTTCCCCAACTTTATTTTTCAAATACTATCTGATTGCTTTTATTGTCCAAGAGATGTCTTTTAATGAACTATAATATGGGTACATTCTGACCATGTTGAAAGAATTCTTACATCCTGATGACATTGTCATCTCATACTTTTTAATCTTAGAAGGTACATACATCACCCAACCACAAATAAGTAAGGCATGAAAAACTCAGCAGGCAAATATACATGGTATCTATTCTGAAATGGTTGATGAGACTCCGAAGTCCTTCAAGAGGAGATGACTTCAAAGAAATGCGTCCTGGAGGAGTTACCATTGCTAAATAGCATATATATGGCTATATTTTCCATTTAGGGAACTTAAACCAAATCATTTCTTTTTATCTCTGGCCAAAAAAAAAAAAAAAACAAAAAAACAAAAAAACAAAAGAAAACAAAAGAAAAACAAAAACAAAACCCTGTAGCAGCTGTAGTAGTCATATACACCTACACCAATGCTTTTCATCCCCTAGCCCCAAACTAATTGCTAGATTTCAAGACCCAGGGCTTAACATTAATCACATCCTCCTATCAGGTTCATTTACTCTGCACAAATTTTGGAAGTCGAAGCCAGACTTCCTGGTAAGATCTACTAAGTAGGCTCCGGGGACTAGTGCACGGATTTTACATCAATTTCTTTTATAGCTCTGCAGATTTCATCTGATCCTCCCAGCTCACTCCTCTGTTCTTTCACAGGGAAGCAATGAAGGCTTCACACAATTTACAATTTTATTCATTAATACTTTCCAAGGAAAGTTCTTTCATAAGAGAATTTTGATGCCTGAAATATATAAGGTAACTCTTTACAAAAAGAATATACACATTTTAAATTCTACATGCTGTTTTTGAAAGTGTAGGAAAGTTTAATATGCATTCTGATTTAATAACATAATTTTAAATTACTAAAAGTTAGGATAATATGGAACAAGAGGAACCACATGCAAAAGAACTTAGGCACCCCCAAGTTTTTGAAGATATAGGTAGACGTCTCAAATGTACAAAAGAAAAATCACAAATACACAATTTTCTTTTCAAAGTACATGAGTATGACTGTCACTTAAAATGATTATAAAGAAATAACTTACCTGCTTGTGCATTTCTATGTTCAACCCATAGGACATTTCATAATACTGTCAAAGAAGGAAAAGCAATTAAATCTGTACCCTTCAAATCATCTCTCCAGTATATTCAAATTGTCCACACACGGAAAACAAGGCAACTAACAAAGACCTTAGCCAAAATAACCCACTCAAGAAGTAAAAAGGATGCCCAATTACTATCTTTAAAAAACCTGAAGCCACTTTAAGATATACCCCAAGAGAAAAACTCTCAAAACTAATAAATGTTAAAACTCAGCATTCTTAACCTGTACAACTGTCTTTCTACATCATAAGCAAATGAACTGAAAAAGTCATAAAAATTTGGTTCCACATGACTCTTAATTCCTAAGCACAGCAGAAATATCTCACCCAGATGCTGAGGCTTTGAAAGAAAAGTTGAGAAAAGGTGATGCTGCCTCAGAGCTCAGTTTCTTGTTTCTAGTGTCTACACATACATGCAAAGTGGAAGAACTGGATAGAAAATTAATTAATGCATCACCCTGTAAGTTCTTTCAACACAAAATACACCTCTGAATCATAAAAATGCTTCATTATATTTCTGTAAACATAGATTTGATTTGTCTGAATGGGCGTATAGCTACAGTACAAAAAACCTGGCAGCTCAAATCAACACTCCTAAGAACCAAAATAACACTATAGAAATTGAAAGCATATACACAAAAATATAAACAGATTAGCATGATGAGTAGGAAATTTTCTGAGATGGGGTCTGGTGTCATTTTGTATCCAAATTATTAATTAAAAGGCATAAAATGCATGTAATTTTAAGAGTATATAGGAAAACTGTCTGGTTACAATTGGAGCAAAAGCAATAAAACAACAAAGAAAACCACTAACAAAAACATTTTGCTTGTGACTAAACAAAAAAAAAAAATAAATGAGTTCTTTCTCCATTTTTTTAAATCTGTAAAAACAAAGCACAGAAAATTATACCCCATGCAACTGAACTTTTTGAAAATTTAAATCAAAGCTGGTTGTCAAAGCCAAGTTATAACCACCTAGAATTACAGGTTGCTAATGGACACATACCCACAACCTCAGCAACACTGTGATGGAGCCTGCAGCCTCCAGCGATTTAAAACGTATTCTTGCTTTCAGTCTCCCAAGCTAATGAGCACTTTGAATCTGTGACACAGTTTTCTTACCATGACATAATGCCGCTGCATCTCTGTCTTCTCGCTGGCCAGCTTCTCGCATTCCAGCTTCAGACTATTCAAGACATAAAATCGACTAAGTACAGTGCAGAACTTAACTTCTATCCTTCAACTCCAAATCCACATCCCTTCCTCTAAATCATCACCTCCTATGGTCAAATCAATGATATTAAACAGCACTTTACTAGCGAAAGGGAGGAGAGAGGAGTGAGGGACAATCAGCAGCCTGGACTGGCCTCTTTGATAAGGTTAAACTGTGGGGGTTGGGAAAGAGGGGTTTATGTTTTAAAGAAATAAGTCCTCTACCCAATTGAATTCTGTGACTTCACCCAGAATTGAATATTCTTCACTAAATTCACTTACTAAAACAAGGAAATAAACATCGATAATAATTATATATATTAGCAAAGTTAAGTACGTGAAAATGCCACAGGGGAGGTTTTACCTTTAATATTCTATGAGGTTAATGAAAATCAGAAGCAACACGGTCTTCTGACAATTTTCCCCCTCCAAAAAATACAGACAAACTGAATGCCATGTGGGGGTGGGAGGTATTGATCTGGTCCAGCAGCTTGTTTGGGTTCTTGCATTTATGCAATAAGAATTCTGCATCACTAAGGACCCGGTGAAACAAACATTTTCAAAAGCACTCCAAGTCTAAGAGCCTTGAACAAGAAAGCATTAGGGTTTGTGTGTGTGTGTGTGTGTGTGTGTGTGTGGTTGGGTTTTTTGTTTTGTTTTGTTTTTTAATAAAAGTAATGAAATGGCTCACTGCTTACTTCCCCTGGCTCTTAAATTATGCCATGGATGGAATGGCAGAAGGAAGAAATCAAGGCCAGAGTAATAAAGAACCAAGAAGTCAAAGGGCCCCAGAATCTTCCCAACCTTCCATTCTCCCGACCCAATAAATCAATATCGAAAGTTTGGCCTCAGCGTTTTCCAAGTCTCCTCAGTTTCGATTGTTCTGTTTCCTTTTCTGTTTACAGGAGAAAATTCTCAATTTCTTTACACCTGCCTAAAGGAAAAAAGAGGCCCTGACTTGCCTTTTCTACCCACGGGGGAGGGGGGATGGTAATACCTTTGTGGTGGGGGGGGAGGGAAAGGACGGGGTTAGTCTTGGAGGGGGGGGGGGGTAAGACAAGAGCTAAGCAAACAGAAGGATCAGCTAAAGTCAATATCGTTACCTGTGGTACTGAGCCTGTAAAAACTGAAACTCTTCCTTAATCCGATCACAGGATTCTGAAATTGTAAATTTGAAGGGTTGAGCAGGCTGATGCGGTGCCTAAAGAACAACAATAAAATATTTAATTAGCCCACATCGCAGGTGGGGGGTGGACAGCCCGCGGTCTGAGGGATGGGGGGGTGGGGGGGGATGATCGCGCAGCTCCCGCCTCCCGCTCCCCTGCTGGGGTCCGGATGCCTCCCGGCGGCCTCCCTCCGCTCAGCTCCACAGCCCGGCTTCCGCGCCCCCCCTCCGCCCCCCACAACCTCCGAGCCCCCGGCCCGGCTCTCCCATCCCTCCCTACCCGGAATCGAAAGTGGCCCGTCGGGGGCAGCCGCGCCATGGCGTCGAGCGGCCGTCAGCTAGCAGAGCGAGTCCGGCCTGTGGCCGCCGGCGCCCTCCACCCCGCAGACTCGCGCCGCCTGGCTCGCCCCCCTCGGGAGAGCCGCGCGGGCGGAGAGCGGCGGCGCGCTGCTTCCCGGGGCTTCAGAGACAACAATAAGAAAATGGCTACAAGTCGGTCGCCTCCCGCACCCTCGGAGCGGCCGGCCGCGGACGGGGCTGCGGGCGCGGCGCCACTCACCGGGTGGCGCGTCTGCGGGTACATCTTGCTCAGGTCGCGAATCATCCACGCCGCTTTAGTTGGCTGCGCCAGGCAGAGGCGCGCGGCTCATTCGCTTCGAGGGCCCCGCGGCGGCGTCCCGGGCCTGCGGGTCTCGCGTGACGCGGGCGGCAGGCAGGCGCGGCGGCTGGGCGCGGGCGGCCGGCTCCGCATTCCCCGCGGGCGTCACTGAGGGCGGCGGGCACCGTCCGTCCTGCGCCCGCCGAGCCCCGCGCCCGCCGAGCGCCGCCCGCCTGCTCGCGCCCCACTCCAAACTTTTTTTATTTGTCTTTTAATTGGCTGCTATTCCTCGGAATGAATGGTCGCTTCTTCCCTGAGAGCGAGCGCAAACTCCTTTGGTTCGGAAGAGGTCTCGCGGCGCTTGGGGGTTCTCTGGAGATTTTTCACTTCACAGCAACGATCTTTTAAAAGGCACCTTTTAGCTTCTTTTACCACATTTCATTTCCTTTTCTTCCTTCCTGTTTTTTTAGCCCCAAATTGAAGGGGATTATAAAAATAAAAGAGCGAAACGCTTGCGGCTTTTTAAAATTCTCTTTCAAACTCTGCGAACACCACCTCAAAATAATACACGAGTGTGTAAGAGGGGGAAGAAGGCAGCCAACAGCCGAACGCCCGCTCGGAACCGCTCTAACAACGCGCTCTGTGTAGGTGACTTCTTTGACCAAATTTAGCAGCAGCTAATCATTAACATTCTGATACATATTCACGACCATCCGCGAAGGGCCCAAGGAGCATCCCGGGAGATGTAGTCCTCGTGTGGCTACTGTGGCCAAGGATGCCTCCAGATTGACTACAGTCTCCGGCTAGCCCCGCGCGCTCTCCACGGCGCTCTCCAGGAGCCCCGCCCTCCCGCGGCGCGAGGGCGCCGCATCAACCAATCGGAGGTAGCTGAACATTAATCGCCGTTCTGTGTTACTGCCCATCATTTCACCGCTGACAAATGGCAAGCCAGGAGGGCGGAGCCGGACAGTCTGGACCCACGTGGGGACAGGGCGTGATGAGGAGCTCCGACCAATAACTGCAAAGAATTGGTGCTGGCAGGGGCGGGGCGCAGCGGCCCGCCCGGGGCGGAGCCTCGCCCTGGCCGCTGTTCCCTAGCGCTAGCGTTCGAACCGCGGAAACATTTGTTCAGCTGTCAATCAAAGTAACGTGGGGTGGCGAGCCGCAGCGGCTGCTGTCGCTGCTGCCCTGGCTGCATCTTTAGAAGCAGGTTTCGGCGGCGATGGCGGCGGCGGTGAGCCTGTAGGCCGGTCCGAAGACGCCCTCCGAGGCTCGTCTCCTGCTCGACGCGGAGCTCGGGCTAGGCGGCCGCGCCGGGGTGCTCACTAATTAGGGCCCGATGTCTCCGTAAAGAGACAAGCTCGGCCTTGTGCAACGCGCCGAAACCCCTGTTGAGACAAGAGAGGGAGGATCGCGCTGATCCCACTCCGTGCGGTTCACATCCATTTTACGCGCTGCTGGAGCCGGCATAATTTTCCGCGTGAGCGCGGACGCCGTCCGCCCGGTTTAGAGCCGCAGCCGGGAGGCGTGCACTGGGCCGGTCCCGGGGCTTCCCAGCCGGCAGACGCTGACATTCCCTTTCTTTAGAAGCACCAGTCAAGTTACTCCCGGGTTGAAAGAGGGTCCGAGTGTGGACGGTCGGGCCTTGAGCCTGTGACGGCCTACGGAAGAGGGTCAGAACCTGGGGATGGCAGCCCGTGGCAGTTTTGAGATTTGGCGGGTGTTGAAGTCTTCAGGCTGAGCTAAGGAACCTCTGACCTCTGGGCAATCAAAAGAATTCGGAAAAAGTCAAGCAGGATTGTAGCCAAGGCCGCTGCGTTTGGGACATTTATTTCTTGAGTCCCACTCTAACTCGAAGTGCAGGCTAATACACAGTTGTTGGTTCAACAAAAGTGGGAAGCCCGTTTTTCCGAATGATAGCGCTCTCCTCGGCAGAGGAATCGGTAGCTTAATGCGCAATTCAAGGCGTTCTGTGGGCCTCACTAGTACTGGCCACTGAGGACACCCGGGCAAAGAAAGTCTTCAGTAGTCTTGCTAAAAATCCCGGAGGCTCATACAATGCTTCTGTTCTGTAAATAATTTTTATTTCCAAAATAAGAGGATGGAGGGCTTGCCTCTGTCCCATATCCAATTATTAAAATGCGGCCAATCCAGAATAAAGGGGATTCACATAAAGAGGATTTTAGAACACATGAGGTTAAAGAAAAAAAAAACTCAACACTAATTGCATATTTGGACGGTATTTTTTAAAGTATTAGTTAAGCAAAATGTCTCTATTTTGCCTGTTTAAAAAAAAAACTTGCTTAGAAATTTTGAAAAATTTTACATGTTTAGTGTTGGGGGTGAGTGTGTGTGTATGTGTGTGTTCCCAAGCCCTGGCGATCAAGTGACAAGTGCATGTACCTGTTGAGCTATCTTGCTGGCCCTAAGTTATTTCCTGAAGCTCACAGATGTCCATTGTACAGCAGTGTTCCGAGTCGTTCTCAGAAGGCTTGAGTGATAATCATGTCTGCACTAGGACATTGAGTCTCAGAACAAGAACAGCCGCAGTTTTCTGAGGTTGCTTATTTGCTTTCCCTGGAACTTTTTAGTGGCTTTATTACCACAACGTCTCTGTGGGAACGTCCATGTTCTTTCTCCGGTTCAATCAAAATGGTAGTAGGTTCCATGGGAACTGGGACTTGGTTAATCAGGGCTGTGCTCCAAATGCCCTGGGTGGTGCCTGGCATGTAGCTGGTGCTCAGTAAATGCTTGTTGATGGCTTTGGCAAATCTGAGCCTTGTGTTCTCAGTATAGAAAGCTGCTGTGTCATTAGGATCCAACTTACTGAAATTCCGTGCAGTCATTTCCTGGGACAGGAAACCAGATGCTTGAGCCTGAAGGGCTATTGAAAGGGTCAGGGTGGAAAGAAACCTTGCTGGTGGGAAATATCAGCTTATAGGAGAGACCTTTCTCTTAATTCTCTCACCAGTTTTAAATCAAGAGAAAGTGGCTGGAGAAAACACTGTTTCTTAATTTTTAGATGCACTTTTAAACTTCAGCCTGTGTATATGTGTCACATTTTAGCCTTGTGGCAGATCTACATCATTTTGTAACATGTATCTGAAAGCTGTCAAATGGGCCAACACATTCTCTCAGCCCTGCCCTACACTGAATGTTGATCTTGTCCTACTCTGCCCTAACCTTGCTTCTTAACACAAACTGTTGAGCCAATCTGGGAAATGAGTTAGGGGGTGTATTCTGTTCCACCACAAAGTGGGTGGGTGACTCCAGAGTTTTCATATGAGATGGCTTTGGTGGCACCAATGGTTTCTAAAAGCCAGGCCTAGCCAGGTTCAATCTCAAAAGTGACAGATGCCATCCCAAGCACACCTTTTACTAAGTTAGAGGTTATAAATCATAATTTTACCACACACCAACTGAGCATATAAGAAGTACCAAAATAAAAGAATTTACCAACAAACATGGCGATTACTGATTTATTACCCCTCTTTCTAACTTTTTCCTTGTGGGCTCAGGAAAGCTGAATCTGGGCCCTTTAAATATTTTCCAGGTGAGAGAAAAGGTTCATCAATAGAGAGCCCTGGAGAGATTCCAAGACAAAGAAGTTTGCCTCCTAGTCCAGTGTGTGTGCAGGGTCTTTCCCCAAAGGATAAGGGATACGGAGCAGGAGGAGACAGCACTCAGCAGCTTCCTTCAGTCTACAGTCCATGGTTAGGTGGCTTTGGAGCAAGTGTTCTCCCTCCACAGTTTCTCCTAATACTGCAAAAGATGCATTTTTAGCAGATTCTAGTGTGTGGACTTCTGGTAAGTTCCAGAAAGCAGATTTCCAGCTGGAATCACCTGTGTCTCTACTGGTTACAACAGCTTTCTCTAGCAAGGTCAAGTTCTAAGCACTTAGACTTCAGGGTCTTCTAGGAGCAATTCCTTTTGGGTAAGGGTAGGAGGGTAGGGGTACTCTATCTCAGTACTAGGGGCAGATTTTTGTCTTTATATCTATTTTGTACTAGGGCCTTGTGTGTGTGTGTGTGTGTGTGTGTGTGTGTGTGTCACACACACACACAAAATGACTGCAGTAAAAAGAATTCTGAACACATAACCAAAGACTGATTCAAAATCCAACATATGATGAATCTATTTCTGCAGTGTTACACTGCAAGATGGTAGCCGTGATTCTTAACACACAAGTACACACTACCATGCTATGCAGAACCACTGAATGCTCCCTGGATCACCTTGGTGTTCTGAGTCTAGACTGATGTAAGTGATGAATTTCAGTATTTTTAGTGTACGTACAAAGTTTTCCGCTCTTGTGGAAAAATAATTTAATTATAGAAAACAGACTTTTAATATTTTCCTACCACTATTCTTCTGCATGTAAGTATCAAATTAGTATGTCTTTGGATAGGATTGTGTTAGAATGTTTGATTTTTAAAATTGCTGTTTGAATTGCTGACTTGAGCTTCATAAAAAAATCATTCAATGAATTTTGGCTTGAGATTAGGACAGAATCTCCAACAATTTCCGAAGTGGCCCTAAACATACCCCTGCCGTTTATTTTATGTGTTTATGCAAAGTGGTACTCTCGGAATCGATGATGATCATCATAATATCTGTCGACTCTGAAAAATGTTGAAGTGTCCTGAAGCAGCATCAGATATTCCGCTGGGATTTAATTCTTTGTGTAAAAATAAATAAGCACTTCCATCTCATTAGTATGCAAATATCCTTTCATCTTTAATGATTAAATTATATATACATCAATGAGTTATTTCATGACAAATTTATTTTTCACTTATTATCAGTAAATGTTTCATTTGTATCCCTTCTTAATGGACCTTTTGACCCAAGGTTACCCAAAATTTCCCAGCAAAAAGGATTAACAAGTAGAAAAAAGGTGGAGAGAAATTGATGTGGAGCCCTGTACCTTTTACCAGTCATTTCTCTTAGATTCCTTCTTGGGTAATTTTTTTATATGGAACTTTACTTGTTTAGATTACTGTATTTTTCTCTTCTTAATGGACCCAGGTTGACAGTTAACAACAAAAAGTGTCTTCTCTGTTGGATCTTGCGTATCTCTGTAGGAGCATAATGTGGAGGAGTAGACAAATGCTATGCAAAGAAATGAACCTGCATCAGATGGGAAGGGTTATTGGAAGAAATGATGTTTTAAGCACAGACCTAAATGTCAAGAACAAGTTCGCAGCTGATAGAAACAATGCAGAGACCCACAGCTGAACAATAGGCAGAACTCAAGGAGTCTTGTGGAAGAGTTAGGAGAAGGATTGAGGGAGCTGGAGGGATCAAAGACCCCAAAGAAAGACCTACAGAGTAAATGAACCTGGGCCCAGGGGGGCTCACAGAGATTAAACCACCAACCAAAGACCATGCAGGGGCTGGACCTAGCCCCCCTACAGTCACATAGCAGATGTGTAGCTTGCTCTTCATGTTGGTTCCCTACCAATTGGAGCAGGGGCTGTCTCTAACTATGGTCACCTGCCTTTGGATCCCTTTCCCATAGCTGGGCTACCTTGTCTGCCCTCAAAGGGAGAGGATGCACTTAGTCCTACTGCAACTTGATATACCAGGGTGGGTTGGTAGCCATGGATGGGTGGGTGGGCTCCTCTTCTCTGAGGAAAATGGGATGAGGTAATTCAGGAGGGGTGTGAGAGAGGGACTGAGAGGAGAAGAAGGAGGGGGGTTGTGATTATGCTATAAAGTGAATGAATAAATAAATATTAAATAAACTCACTATGAAACAAATCAGGTGATGTAAAATCCAGAAAAATTTGGTGAAGGTAAGAGAAAACAACAAAAGACAAGTATGGAGCAGGTAGAGAAATTTAAGATTAATTCAGGAGTCCAAGTCAATAATGTTTTTATCTGTAGGTAGTTGAGTTTGGAAACACGTGCTGCAATTCACATACATACATACACATACACACACACACACACACACAACTGTGGCTCTGCCATTGGCTCACTAATGAGTGGCAGTCACATTTTAGTTTTGAGTTGATGCTGCCTGCAATTCAGAAACAGTAGGTCTGCTCTGAATGCACCGCAGAAACAGCAAGAGTCAAGGAGACCATTTCTAGATCAGCAGAAGATTCGCCACTCCTTCATCTATGGTAAGATGGAGATAACAACACAGTGGTCTTATTACTTGAAACAGCTTATCATGTCAGTGTCTCAGGGAGTGGCAGATTTCTAGACTCTGGGGCAGGTAGAGAAACGCAAGCTCCAAAGGAGAAGACCTTTTTTGTCCTGTTGCCTTTGTGTTGATGCAAGAGCTACCTTTTGGTTGGGATGCTCCTTCTTAACTTGGTGGATACAAAGCAAGTAGACATTGGTTGTCAGTTTTACTGGGAGGTGAATGGTCTAGAAATGGAATAGACAAACTTACAGAGATACTGAGAAGACTTCAGGGAGAAAAGAGCACTCCTCATTCTTCACTGAAGTGTATTATTTGAACCTCTTAAGATCACTCTCATCTGGTGGTAACTAAGGCCCTTCTCTCTCCTAAGGGCAGAGGTACCAACAAGGTTTGTGTTTGTGTAATAAGGAAGGCCCATCGGGTTTTTACAATGAATAAGGAGTGGACTAGTGAACCAGGCTCATATGCAACCCAAGAAATATCTTTCTCATGCTGAGAAAGGTTGGTACCCAATGACTCAGTGTGTGAAGATGACAAAACTAGCAGCAGAAGTTCAGAAACCTGAAGAAGACCCTAGAAGTCTCACCAAACTAGGCAGTTAGTTAAAGAGAACTGTAGATTCACTTCATTCTAGGTCGATCAAGCTAGTTAAATATGAGAAATCTGCTATCCAAAATGATCTCTTCCTGGAGAAAAACTCACATTAACATCATTTTCCTAGAAGGAACCTTGAATAAATTATTCTGTTTTGTCTAGTGACTATACGAAAACAGGGTATCATTATTTTTACTTTAAAGGCTAAACAACTGAGACCCCCAAACAAGTTACTTGTCCAAGGTCACACAACTTGAAAGCCCTTAAAAGGACGTCAGAACTCCTTGTCCCCTGCCTCCTTATAGCATACCTTGCATAAACCCAAATTCCACAAGTAGATAGTCAATTCAAGTAGGCAATTTAAATACTTTTCAGCTCACCTGCCTGGTTTAAGCCTTTTTAAACATATGTTTTATTGCTGGGATGTGGGTGGATGGCAAATCCAGGAAGGACTGTTGTTGGTGCCTCGAGGCAAAAGCAGCAACTGAGTCTTCCCACAGCCACAGGAAGCACCACCCCCTCTCTGTTGCCTGCTTGAAGTGTCTGAAGGCTTGATAAGTGAGATTCAAGGGAGATGAGCTGTGCTGAAGCAGTACTTTGGCTTTCAGAGAACAGCGGGGTTCACACCTGTGCAGTGGATCGTGGCGCCTTCACACAGGCGCCCGCTCTCGCTAACTATCACAACAACCTGCAGGGCAGATTTTACAGGAGCAAAACTGCATATTTACTTTTCGAAATTGGCAGTTTGAGAACGGGATAGGTGTAGGAAAGAACAGTTAAACCCATCATTCTATACAAGAAAGTAATTAATGGAAGTCCCTTATAGCTTTGCCTCTACCTGTAGCCTATTTCTTCATCTCTTATAATCTGCTCAACTTGAAACCTTTCTGATCTCACCTACATGGAGTCTTTCCTTAGAGGAGATCCACGTGGTCTCCATACCCTTTCTTACCTAGATACAGGCAATGGCACTTCTAAAACCATCATTTTGAAGTGGGATCCTTAACTCAGAGAGGACTTTTAGTCAAGATCATTTTGCTAAATGTGATTATGTTTTCTGCCCATCTTTCTAAATTTCCCAAGGAATAAACTGCTGGAATGTGGATTTGGGGGGCAATGGCTTACGACAACTTGGTGAAAAGTGACTGCTTCACAAAGTAGCCTAAACCGTAAGGGTCTGTCACCTTAGCGCCAGTTGGCCAGTTGTATGTGGACTCCTCCGGCTACCATTCAGCTCAGTTCACGTTCTCAAGATTAAAGTGCTTAGGACAACTCTGATGAATCCCATGCCTGCCTTTGACTGCAATTCCTGTACAAGAGTCAGGCTGGGTATCCACCCCATTGCTCTGCTCCTTTGCGGAAAAAGGCTTTGACACCGTAGGAAATTCTCACTCAGAGCTGCCCTCTTTCTTCACTGTTTGCTTTTACATAGAACAAAACTGCAATGCTTTTAATCCTAGTTTTTATCATGTATTTATGTTTTATACACATTGGTGTTTTATTTGTGCCTGTGTCTGTCTGGGTGAGGGTGTTGAGTCCCCTGGAACCACAGTTACAAACAGTTGAGAGCCTCCATGTGGGTGTTGGGAATTGAATCCAGGTCCTGTGCAAGAGCAGTCAGTGCTCTTAACTGCTGAGCCATCCCTCCAGCCCTATCCTAGTTTTTTAAAGCTTTATTGTTAACTAAATGTATATGAGTGTGTATGTAACTTGAGTGCAGATGCCTACATAGGCCAGAGGAAAGTCCCTGATACTCTAGAACTGGGGTTGCAGGCAGGCATGAGTCAGTCAGCACAGGAGCTCGGACCAGAACTTTGCTTCTCTTATAGAGCCTATGTGATCCTGACAGTTATCTTCCCAGCATCTATTACCAGCATCTGTTAAACACAATGTTTTAAAGAGAGACGACTGAATTGATCATAAGTGTTTATAGAGTTCCATCATTTATTATTATATATCCACATATTACTAAGCACCAAGAGATAGACAAGTTTTAAAATGCCCATTGTACACCCTAACAAACAGAGCTTTTATAAAACCAATAGTCCGTTTAATCTTATACAACTGTAGTAAGCAAACAAGTTGGAAATAAAGACTGAGCTTTTAGAATTCATATCTTTCCAGTATACTAAAGCTACCCTTTAATGTTGTACAATAATTGTATTGTCCCTTATAAAATTGTTAAGTAGGGGGGGAAAAGTGGCAATTGTTGTAACTATCTTACCAAATGGTAAGTACAACTCAGAAAAGAGTGGTCCACATGGTTCATATGCATGTCTAAAAACAAGGCAAAAATCCACAGACCTTGGGACTGGCTTTCATATCCTGATAAGACTTCATCCCTTGCAGTTTATTTTGTAGCTTAGCATAGATTTGACTTTTGCAAGATCTACACAAAAGAGATGAAGAAAATTCACTCATTTCCTATTCTCAATTTGAAACTCAAAGCAAAGTACCTTTTATAATTTATCCAGTGGGAATTTAAAGAAGGAATTAAGGCTTTGAAAAGGAAAAGCATGATGAAAATAATCATACACTTTTCAAGAATGATGTTCATGAAGGACCTAAATACTGCATAGGTTTGCTATGTAGACAATTTTTCCATTACAAGTAAAAGAAAGCTGGCACTTAGGATTTCTAGAAAGGAAACAGTTTATTTTTAACTCCTTGAAGGATTGTAGGATCTTTAAATTTTCTAGAATGCAACCAATCATTTGGAAAATTATTTATTATGATGGCAAATGTCATGTATAAATATACTTTAATAAGACAGTGGAAAGGTAAAAGAATTGCTAGATATTTACTGCAAGTTTAATTTGGAGACTTTTTTTGTAACATTAGACAGCTATACAGTGATCTATCTATTCTCCAACTTTTTTTTTTCCAAAAACAGGAAATAAGTGAATCACATTGTAAAAAATAGTCACATTCAGAGACCCATGCTAAGCTTAACTACTGTGCTTGCAAAACGAATGCTAACTATATTTCTCATCAGATTGAGGGTGGAATGTTTACAATAATTTGATATAAATAACTGTATTTAACACTAATTTTGAGTTTGAGAAAATTACATTTTTGCTAAATAATGTATGTTAGTCACATACATTTTCTAATTATTTATGCAATGCTCAGGAAATTTATAAACACTGTGTCAAGTAACTCTAATTAAAACATTATTATATGTAAAACTACTGCATATACAACTAGAAATGTACTAATTATTAAAGCCCAAATCATCTCAAGTCATCACTTAAGGAAGAAGGGTTGTCAAATGAGAATATTAACTTGTCAATTCAATGGGAATTTAAAAAGTAATAAAAAGAGGACATGCAATTTTACTTTGACTTTGGGTGTAAAAAGAAAGTATTGAAAGATCTGGTTTCTTAGGATTTGGGGAGAATGTTCTGTTATCCCCTGCAAAGGACCTATGCTATCCCTACCATTCCCTGCAACTGCAAGGCACTGTTGCAGCAGTCAGTGGTTGAACATGGTACGGGTTGGTGGTTGAGGCCAATTGTAGGGAGCGGAGGAAGACTGGAGCCAGCGAAGTCCTGAGAGAACGGGTGCTGTTGTCACGGACATACTCATTCATGTCCCTGAACCTCAGACCTATGGCAGAAGACAAAGCCTCCCATCCCTGCTGCTCCCCTGCCATGAGCCTCCGAGGGCAAAGGCAAAACATTCTTCTGGTCCATGTGTAAAACCTGATAATGTGTCCTGAAAATGCCCACCATAGTTTTTTTACAGTGTGAAGACTGTTTTCCAAACAGAAACTGCACCCACCTACATTAGTTAAACCTGTCCCCTTGATCCAGATATATATCATAAACTTTCCTCATCATTTATCTGTATACAACAACCCTGCCTCTTTGCCAGCTGTACTCAATAGCATAGACTTCCTCCTCCCAACCCCTCCCTGTTCATTTCTGTAATAAACATGCTGGGCTCTGGCTTCCTGCAGCTTCTCCATCAGAAAGCCCAGTCCAACCGACCCCAGCTTCCTGCAGTGGATCCATCGTTTGTCTTTTCTTCATTCCCTTACCATCCTAGTCATGACCATGTCTCTGAGAGTGTGTCAAGGACTTGGCAACCAATAATCTCACCTACCTGAGAGGAAGACTTGGGAGAAATTGAAAGGTCAGGGTTTATCTGGGCTACAACAGTAAACTGAAACCCAACCTGGGCAACTTGGTGAGACCCTGCCTCAAAATTTAAAGAGATAGAAAAATTTTAAAAGAGAACTAATATAGCTCAGTGGTAGAATTGTTTGCCTACAGCATGTGAGACCCAAGGTTCAATTTCTAGCACATACAATAAAATAAAATAAAATAAAGTAAAATAAAATAGAACTAAATGTGATACCATAAGTTCCCTCTCACTTGCCTTTACAAGTAAACCTTTGGGTTTCCGGGACGGGTTTTCTTACTTTTATAACTTCACTCAAGTAGAAAATCGCTGAGTCAGATTCAAATCCAAGACTATTTTCTAGAAGGTTATTTGTTGTTTCCAAACCACTCTCTTTGTTGCCAAAAACAATAAGACACTGAGGTATTTAATTTTTGTTTCTGAAACAGGGTCTTATAATGCAGTCCTGACTGGTCTAAAACTATGTGTACCCCATCTCTGATTCTCAAGTGCTGGGACTAAAGGGATATGCTGTTATGACCAGTTTTTGTAAATAATTTTGATATTTTTAAAAGACCTTTTCGGTGCTGGGTGATGGCTCAGCATGAGGGCAGAAATAAAGAGCCTCAAGTGGAAACCTGCCTGGTTAAGGGCTGGGGAGCTGGAGGCAGGGGATCCCAAAGCTCACTGGACAGCTAGCCAAAAGTCAGTCTCTAGCTTCAGTAAGAGACCCTTATCACAGGAAATAAGATGGAGAATGATAAACGAGGAGTCCAACATCAACCTCGGGCTTCCATATATATGGAGTGCCTACACCCACATCTTATGTCTACATGTCCCTGCAAACACTCAAATCCAATATATACATGTATTCACAAGCTGCATACACACACACACACACACACACACACACATACCTTATAAGCACATATATAATTGTTTTGGTTATATTTTGCTTTAAAGGATTGTGATTGCTAATCCATTTTGTTCAGCTTTTGGAGACGGGGATTGCTAGGTATCTAAGCTGCCCTGAACTTTGTTAGGTCACCCTGGGTGATCTTGGACTTATCAACCTCAGGCCTGAATTCCCCAAATACTAAGACCCTAGGCAGGCACCACCACACCTAGTTTAATGCACTTTGTATATTCATGCTGTGAGATCTTTTAGAATGGCCTTATCAACAAATGGTTGCTAAATTCATATTTCTTCCACTGAACGGAATTAAATTCTAATTCATTCAAATTGTTCTCATGTACTGATGAATAATCAAATGGCCCATTCTCTAAATCATCATTTTATGTTTTAATTCTCAGCAGAAGAATAATCATTAAAATTAGTGTTTAAAATACAGAAAGAACCCAGGATGTAGACCTAGGTAAACACCCAAAGCTTAGGGTTTCCCTGATACCCCTGGGAATTTAGAAATGTTGTAAGTTTATGGCATGCTGGTATACAAGCAGCACAGCCGTAAAGCTGTGATCACATAATACTGACACACATACTTCTGAATGTGTTTTCAGTCACTTCATGGGTAACTTCCTGCCAACTGATGATCATTCTCACATTTTCATTAGTCACAGAGGGGAGGGGATACTTAATACTTAAAAATATCATTTAATTAGCTGTATGTCTTATATTGTACTAGCAAACAGTGTTCTAATATATGTGTTTTGAAAAGATAAAAAGACAACCCTAGAACAGGTGCACTATATTGTTTGAAAAAAAGAATTTTAAGACATTTTAGGGTGACTGCTCTTCCCCTCTTCCCCCCCCCCCAGAAAGATTCACTTGAGCAAATAATCCAGAATTTTTAAAAGAATATAATCTCTTCAGGGGTTTTTTCTAACCAACACAGATTTGTGATACTCAAGCAGAAGCAGAATCAAAATTTCATACCCAAGTTAAAGACAAATACAAGCTGAATTCAAGGGTTTGTTTTCTGGAGCGCTGCTGGATGAGTCCCCTGGATTGTACCACAGAAGGCTGCAAGCAAAACACAGGCGGGTCTAGCAAACAATCCTAGACTGTTTATAACAACTGAAGCTGTGTCTTTCCTATCAGAGTCCCATCAGCAAGGGGGAGGGGGACAGCAGAGATAAGCCCTTCAGTAAAACAGGGCTCTTTAGCCACAACCAGGCACTTCCTGCAATCAAATCCATGCTAGCATGTGGCTTGTTCAAATAAAAATTACTGGACTCGAGCCAAATAAGAAAAAAAAAAGTAATTGATAATGTGGTTTTTAGAAACCATCCATCCATCAAATGTGTCAGCCCTTCATAATACTTTATTTCCTTCAGAACAAAGATCTTTAAAATTCATTGTGTGCACTTCAAAACAAAGTGTCCTTGTGCTGGCTTATGAAGATTCTCTTTTAGTTTGGGTTTGTTTTGTTATTTGGTTACACTCCCTCCCATCCTGCGTATTTTTTTTTTTTCCAGATAGTTGCTAGAAATCTCTGCCGTCCTTAAACAAAGCATCTCTGTGCTGCATCAGCCTGCATTCTCCTTGGATTATGTTTGGGCGGTGCCTTTTCCCTTACTTCAGCAGGCAGTGCCTGAGCCACAGCCTCAGGAAGTAGACTGTAACCAACAGATTCCCTGGCCCTCTTTGTGCTTTGCATCCTATTAACTTGCTGGTTGGAAATGCAGGACCTATCTCAAACAAAGGGAGAAATGGATGAGGAAAAGCTACATTGCATGTACAACCAGAGGAAGCCATTCAGAGTGACCAGAAAAAGAAAGGCCCTTCTTCCAGACATGTGGCAATCATTTAACTAAAAAGTTCATTATTTTAGGATCTTAACCATCAGTTTGCAAGACTGACAGTGGCTTAGCTGATTATCAATATCCAAAAGTAATCTCTGTGATGTGAATTTTAGGAGTTTGCTCACCTCCATCCTGGACAACATCTATGTTGAACTCAGGCTTATGAGAATCAGTGCAATGCCCACAATACACATACATACACAATTTTGCCCAATATGGTACAGATAAATACATGTCAAAATAAATCAGTAAAGGTATCTGGCCCTACCAAGTATCCCTTTTGTTGGTTTCTTTCTTCTCACTTTATTATTTTTGCTTCAGAGAGTGTCTAGCTGTGTAGCCTAACTGGCCATGACCTTGCTATCCTCTGGTTTCCACTGAAACTTCGATATTGCATTGATCCACCACCATACCCAGCTCCAAACAGTCTATTTTAAATGGGATCTACAGGATTAAAACTTTTCAGCTAAAAATATGATAAAGAGGCTTGTAAACACAATGTGAAGAAAGACTCCATATCACCTTGAAAGTCTTTGTACTTTACAAATCTAGGCAGTCCTATTCTGTTCTCTTCTGAAATCTTCCACGATCATATATCGACTAGCCAATTTAAGAACTGTGTTTAGATTCTGTTGTCAGTGCCCTGAGGCTTGTACAAACGTCGGGCCTTATCAGACATTCTTCCTACTGTAAGCAGCTGCTTCCTGGAAAGAGAGGCTCAGCCTGTTACTGAATCAGGGTTCTCTGGAGAGTTTGGGCTTTTCTTCTTCTTTTGTCCATTTAGTTGGTTATCTTCTACCTCTATAATATGGGAGAGTTAGAATTGTCCTTTTACACACACAGCAAGCAGTCTGGCACTGAGCTGAACTCTATCTCTAGGCTGTTGGCTGTTTTAGAGAATAGCCCATTAAGTCTAATAGAGCTGCCCATATGCACATGTGTATAGAACTACCCACTAGAATGTAGGCAAACAACATGGATCACAGCCCTGAAGAAAATCAATATTCCCTTGCAAACCGCCTAGTGCCAATAGTTCTTCCGGTGAGTGTGGGACCTCACTCCTTCTGAGTCATGCAGAAATGTAGACTGTCTTGATCTAGTACAGGTCTTATGCAGGCAGCCACAAATGACTGTGTACCAGTCATGTCAAGAAGACACAGTTTCACAGGAGTCCTTCCCAACCCCAATCTAAAATAATTGCATATCTCTCTTCTTTCCCCTTTCCCCAAGGGCCTCTGACTGCCCTAGCCATGGGTTCTTGGCCAAGATTACAGTATGAGGCATGAGTTTCCTCCTATGCAATGTTTCCTTTAATCCAATCAGAAAGCAGTAGATTATCCCAATAACTATCATCAGATCAACCATGTTCCCAGCTTTTACTCTTGAAATAGGGTCTCACTAAGTTCCCAGATTGGCATTAAACTCCCTCTACAGACCAGGCAAGATTTAAGCTTACTCAGTCTTCCTGCCTCCTCCTCCAGAGTAGCTAGTATCACAGGCCTGCATCTCCAGACCCAGAGTTTCTTCATAAAGGAACAAAGAACAAATAGCTTCAGTAGCAGACAAAACTTCTACAATATGATATCATCCCCCTGGCTTTCTCTTTGGTCCTGCTCCGAAATACTGCTAAAATGTCAAATTTGTATATAATATCAATTTTCCTAGATAACTTCTTTCTGCCTATGATATATTAATACTGAATAGCAATTAGAATTAAATGTTCATTTCTTGTTATAGATTGCTACCCAAAGACTACAAAAGCATTTAGGGCTCCAGGGTTCCATTTCATGGGAGAGATGTTGTTAATTTGAAACTAAGGAAGAGGTCAATTACTAAATCACCATCCATGGTGTATACAGTGAAAGCAAGAGCTGATGTAGCTTTGTGGGAGAAATCTAAGAAACATAATGATACAGAGTTTGCTTTCCAACTTACAGAATAAAATGGGAGGATAAGTAGAGATATATTTATCGCTTGTTTCTCAGTCAGAACTTACTTTCTGACCATTCTGACCATTGCTTCACGATAAGGCCTTGTGATGTGATGTTGGGGCTGAATCTACAGCCCAGTAGTTAAGAGCACTTTTTGCTCTTGCCGAGGGCCTGAGTTCAGTTCCCAACACTCACATGGTAGCTTATAGTAATCTACAGTTTCAGTATCAGAGGATTTGACACTCTCTTCTGACCTCCATAGCCAACAGGTATGCATGTGGTATGTATACACATAGACATATACACATACAAATCACTTATACACATAAAATAGAAAATAAATTGCTAAAGAAACTACATTGTTAAGTAGTTTATGTGGTTTTGCTTTGTTTTAATTTTTGCAGAATTTGCTCTGATATTTTGTTATTTGACCTGTGTATGTGTGTGTGTGTGTGTGTGTGTGTGTGACAGAGACAGAGAGAGAGAGTTTTGAAGGTGCATGTACAGGTGTATATGGAGGCCATATGTCAACATCAGGTATCCTGTTCTAATTGCTTTTTGAGACAGTGTCTCTCACAGAAGCTGGCTGACTGGCTGACTGGCTGGCTGGCTGGCCGGCTGGCTGACAAGCCTCCGTATCGCCTCTTGCCTTTGCCTTCCTATGCTGCAATGGTGCACATCACCATGCTTAGCCTTTTGCATAGGTCCTAAGGATGGAATGCATGCTCTCAGGCTTATGAAGTAAGTCCTTTGGGCCCTGAATCATCTTCCCACTCCTGATAGATTTTTTTTTTAAAGCTGAATTCCTCCTTACTTTGTTACTCATCCAAAATTTCAAAAATTAAGGATTGTTCTAGAAATAATTATAAAATATGTTTTTAAAAGAGTTAATATTTGCGTTCTAAGTACAAAAGAGAACTTTGCTGTGAGTTATGGTATTCTTTGAAATTAGGCTTCTGAAACAAAACACATATGAAACCCATCACATGGGGAGTTGCGTGCAGTTAACAAGATGCTGAGGAAAAACGGGATAGTGAAATTGGATGAGGACTATAAAACAAGAACCAAAAACACCCTTAGCCTGTTCTTCTTCCACCACTAAACCCAGAACCTGCATCACCAGATGCAGGGATGGAGAGGGCAGGGAAACCAGGTGCAGAGGGGCCACCATCTTTCCACTTGGGGCCAGGACTCCTTTGGGCACACGAGCCACTCTGCTGACTTCATAGGTACACATTTGCATACTTTCTCGTGCCTCCAATGAGGATGAATCAGGGTGAGTCAGAGCTTCCTAATACAGAACACTGGTATAACTAGCTAGTACGTCATTAATTCAGTGAGGCATGTTAAATTGGGGAGAAGAAGAAAAATTAGCCTTCCACATGGGACTCTTGTAGACCATCTAGGCAAACACAGATGGCCTTGTCACTATAAACATACATGTACACTCAGGGTGGGGGTGAGGTGGCTCACGAGCCTACTAAACTGCTATCTATTTTTCTGTTGCTTGAATGAGACCCAAAAGGTATAAAAAGTTTCAGACTGGAGAGCTGGCTCAGCAGTTAAGAGAACTGGCTGCTCTTCCAAAGGTACTGAGTTCGATTCCCAGCAAGCACTTGGTGGTGGCCCACAACCATCTGTAATGGGATCTGATGCCCTCTTCTGGTGTGTCTGGAGACAGCTACAGGTGTACTCACATACATTAAATAAATAAATAAATAAATAATAAATAAATATTTTTTAAAAAGCTTCAGAATTCCAAAAACTGCTTAAAAAGACAGTCACTGTGATAGAACAGCAGTTGAAAGCTGCCAGGTCAGAGTCCATTCAGAGTCCTCAGTATAATCAAGGACAAATGTAGAACTCAACCATCAGAGGGATGGATAACAATGATGGAACTAGAGGAGCCAACTGACCATCCTCCTGATCACTCTGCCGCAGACACTCCTAGAAGGCCTCTTTGGTCACTAGCTCCTTAGCCCAGAGATATTCTGCAGCAGATTCCACAAACACCCACAGTAAACTCTGTGTCTCTGAGGACTCTCTTTTCACTTTTGCCACAAAGCTCCATAGGCCTTCCCATTGTACCCAGAAGCAATGTTGAGCAGGAATTGGGAACAAAGGCAGAAATCTAAGGCTGAGCATTTCACCTAAGCAGGCTGAGTGTTGATACAGAGAAACTAGAGAGAGAACGAAGTCTCCCAGACTGTTAAATCCAGTGATGCTCTTTCTTTCTCTTTCTTTCTTTCTTTCTTTCTTTCTTTCTTTCTTTCTTTCTTTCTTTCTTTCTTTCTTTCTTTCTTTCTTTCTTTTTCATCTCTGCTGCTGAGGTAGGTATTTATCAGTTCACAGAAAAATGGGAGAAACTGCTTCTATCAAGATCTGTTGGTAATACAAGTGAATCTGTGACTCTTGGCCTCAGAGTAATGAAGGCACTGCTCTCAAGAAGGAAAGACTCGGAAGAGTGATAGTAGGGAAACCCACACCAGTATAATATAGTGTCCATTAACATGAAAGTCTGTGCAAGACAGATCAACTTTCAATTATGAATAAGTCAACAAATTGTGATTCTGTGAGTGTCACTGTGACATTAATGATATTTTCACTGAACCTAAGGATGGTATTATTAAGATTGCTGTGTGAGGTCTTAATGCTATTCCTTGATCCTAGTTTAGAAGCAAGCAGGTATTTCAGTGGATTATAAACCTTTAATCATAACTGCCAGTTACAGGTAACAACAAGAGTTTTAGCACTGCAACAAATTAATGTCTGCTTCGTGATGGAACTTTTAAGAAATAATATAAAGCAAGAGAAAGATAAGCAGATGGCAGAGATACACAGAGAAGTGTCTTTTAAGATCAGTATGCCAAAGCAGAAAAGGGCCAGAGAAGATTAGAAGATTGGGAGAGAAATAGAAATGGAACTGTGCATTCTTTGGGGCATGTCAACACTGTGGTCTACCCATGGCATCCTAACGGTCTGTGTGTATCTTCCTCACAGATGACACCATGGCCTTCCAGCTTTGATATGCATCATCTGCTTGGTTTTTTTCCCTTCAGTTCAGGACCAGGATTCCTCTCGTTCTCCTCCTACTCCCAACCCTGTGTGTACACTTGTGTATATCTAGGTATATAGGTGTTGGGTAAGCAGAGCAGGTAACATCAAACGGATGGCCTGTTGTGTCATGATGACAGAGCACATTGGATCTTCCCTTTGAATTTGAATGACTCCTCTTTTTATGAAGCTGGGCTTATTGAATGAAGGCCATTATCATGGTGAGATGAATGAGAGGAAGTGGTTACATATGCTGTTTCCTCCCTTCGTGTTTATGGCTACCCAGAAGTGAACATCAATATTTAAATGTCTGGATTATCTGAGGCTTGTAAAAAACCAATTAGCTACTCCTCAGGCCCACTGTTTGGAGCCTTTGTGGGGCAGAGCATGGAGCTGTTTAGTTCTTGTGGTCAGAGGAAGTGGACTCAGAGAAAGGTTAGAGGGGCAAGGGTCATTGCTGGGTTAGTGGGGCCTTAGGGGAGAGTCCACACTGAAAGAAGAGGCCAGAGCCAGATCAGGAGCCTGGGATGGCCCTTGGGAGGCAGTTAGTGTAGGATGGAGCAACAAGAATCCACGTTACCTTGGGAACATGGCAGAAAGCATGCCTTTAATTCTGAACAATTAGGACTATCTCAGCCTTCAACAGAATCCTGCCAGATTGGAAAGGTTTACTGAACTGCAGTAATTCTGCTTCTTTGAAATGAAGATGTCTTCTCCCTTTGGAGGTTACACACTCATATCTAGATATAGAGCCTGATTCTCAAATGAAATGATTCTCTGCGGGGACATCTATTCTTGGGCCGGAGCAAAGGGCCTTGACCCTTGGGATTAGGGCTCATGTTTATTAGGTATTCATTTCCTTAGTCCAGACTCCCAGGATGTCTGTCAGGAGACCAGAGTTCTTGCCTCATTGGTAATCCCTTTCCTAGTTGGAGACATCATTAGCTGTCGAGGCAATATTCATTTATCTATTTCTTCTTTATTAATAGAACTTCCTTTCTGTGTCTGGATGATGGTTTCCAGGAAAGAATTTACCTCCTTCATCAAGGAGAACAGGTTTAACTGGCGTAGCACTTCCTGATGAGCTCAGACACATTGTCTGGAACAGTGGGATAAGCCTGTGGCTAATAAAAGTAAAGAGGACAAGGTCAGAATTTTAGCAAGTATTTGTTGAGCACATGCTATGTTCTTTGTCCCACGGACTGGACACTGCCACTATCACAGTCTCTGATAAGGCTGAGGCCAAATCTGCTGCCTTAGCTAACTTCCTTCCATCATCTGATTCTGTTAGGCTTTCTTACATGCCCACACATTGGCCGTTTCAGAGAGTTAGTGGAAGGATTAGAGCCTCGGCCAGAACCTCTCTTCTTTATGGATGGAGTGCTAGAACCATCATTTTGCTAAAATATGGTCTGACAAGTGGCTCAGGAGATTACAAGACTCTGGAAAGAACAGGTCAATGCTAAGTTTCCAAAATATAAAAGTGCATAGTGGTAAATATAACATACCCATCCATTGATACCTGCAGTTTTCAAAGTGCAAAACCGGTAAATGTAACTTTTATCATGATTCTAACAGTTTTAAAGTGTATTTGATTTTTATCAAACAGGTTCAGATAGAGTACATATTCTGAGCCTCAAAACATTAAGATTGCTTTTACGGAATATGACTATTATCTGAATTTTTATTTATAAAGGAAAATATGTGTGCCTATGTGATAATTTCAGCTGGGAATGGCTATGGTATATTTAAATATAAACAAACTCTGAACAGGATTGAATTTTCTATACAAGTGAATTCATTTTCTTAAAAGCAATGGTATTCTGTTGGGAAGTTAAGGTGATTCTTTTTCATTAGACTCTTTCTAGATTTTATTTCAAATGCTTATCAACATTTAAACTCTCATTCTGTAAAGACAGAGCCACACAACAGACCTGATCTTCAGTTAAGTTTATATAGAACAAAAGTATCAAAAATGACCTTATTGTGTTACTCTGCTACCCCTTGACCTTAGCAAATAGAACTACCTAATCAAGAGCATCTTGTACATACTACCTGGACATGACCTGGGGTTGCTCTCAGTGCTGCTTTGGATGCAGCTCAACTGCCAGTTCTGGAGAAGTCTTCAATATGGAGCTGAGCTCAAGGAATATGCTTGTTCTAGAAAGAGCACCCTGCTTTGGGAAACAGCCTTCAAAACTTGGAGTTCAGATCTGGCGTGGTTCCACAGATAGATGCTATTTACTTAAATGCCAGTCTGCGGAATTCAAACCACGTATCATCCATCAAGCTAAAGTTCTGAGGATGTGATAGAAAAATGTCACAGTAGTGGCTTTTGGGGACTTTCTCTTGGGACATTCTGTACAATGCTACAAGAAGAGGTGAACTTCACCCATTTGGAAAGCACAACGGCATCAGAAGAGAGAGATCACTGTCAAACAGAGCCATTTGCATCTGTCAGCAGTGGTTCTATACTGCTGAAGATCTGCCATTCCTGTCAAATTTTAAGAAACTGTTTCTCAGTTCAACATGTTATGGAATTCCATGGAAAACCCTGGAGAATTAAGAAGTCTAATCTGCCTTTCTTTCCTCATTCCTTAGCTAGGGTTAGGAGAGAGGTTAGGTTTTACTTACTTCCTTCACCCACCCTCGCAACCACTTAACATAAGCAAAGATCTGATTCATTAACTAAACGCTAAGGAAAGAGGTTAAGAGCAAAAGAGTGTGGGTGATATTTAGCTGGACTATAGTTCTGGCAATGATGACTAGTTGATTGTGATGTTGCAAGAGAAAGCCCAAGCCTGAATACAGGGGCCAGGAATTGCTTAATCCCTAAGGAAATCCAGGGCCCTCTAAGTTTTCCTGAATCAACTGTAGTAAGCTAGAGGGCTATGAAAATTCCCCAAGTGCCTTTCCTCTATCTTCCTGTTGTAGCTGAAGAAAATGGAAGAGGAAAACTGCCCAGCTGGCAAAAACTGAGTTTCCAGATTGGCCAATTAAAGAGCTCAATGTATTGCCAGGAAAATGATTCAATACTGTGATGCCAATGACACCTACTAAAGCCATCATGTATCTTATTATTCAAGCTGGATTTTGTGTGTGTGTGTGTGTGTGTGTGTGTGTGTGACAGAGGGAGAGAGAGAGGGAGAGAGAGAGACAGAGACAGAGAGACAGAGAGAGAGAATAATGGAATTACCTTCTTGCTAAGACTACACACCACACATACATATACACATACACATTGGAGGGGAGAAGAGGGAGACAGAGGGAGAGGGACAGGGAGATCCAAAATTACACTGGAGTATTTGGGAATAAGAATCAGTAACTTGGGTCCTTGCCTTTTCCCCATTTCTAAGTGAGAAGCCTCAACTGCGGTCTAGTCATTTTCTACCAGCATTAACTGTTCGTGATAGAAGAATTACATTTGCATGCTGTGGATGGGATCAGACCACCCTCTGATTCTGGATATTATGCTAGTAGCACTGAGGTAGAATGATTATATCTGTGGTTAAATGTGGGATTATTCTGTTTTGTAAATCCGTGGCTATATTGGTTATCTATTTCCACAAAAATTCTGTTAACATTCAACCACAAGATCCAGTAGCTTAAAACAACAACATTTTCCTTTAGCTCTTGAGTTTGTGGCTTCGTTGGGCAGTTCTAGTCTTGGCCAGGCTTGGCTGGTCTTGGCTGAGCTTACTCATAGGTCTGTGACTCAACTGGTGGTTTGGCTGGTGGCTTACTGGTCTAGAATAGACTCATCTAGAACCATCTGGCTCTGCCTACATTATCCTTCCTCCTCCACAAACCAGCTTGGGCTTGTTCTGATGTTGATGGCAGGGTTTTGAAAGAAGCAAAAGCACGTAGGTCTTCTTGAAATCAGATTTACTCTATAATTAATCCCTTATATCCTATTCTGCTGACTTTAGTAAGTCACAAAAGATGAGGAAAAATAAAGTCTATTTTCTTTTTTTCTATTAAGTAGATCTTCTTTATTATTATTATTATTATTATTATTAATTTTAATCATTTTTTCTCCCTCCTGGGGTTCACCCTCCAACAGTTCCTCATCCCATTCCTCCTCCCCTGTCTCCAAGAGAATGTCCCCACCCACCCCACCAGACTTCCCCCTTCCCTGGAGCCTCAAGTCTTTCCAGGGTTAGGTGTGTCTTCTCTCACTGAGGTCAAATGAGGCAGTCCTTTGCTGTGTATGTGTCGGGGGCCACATATCAGCTGGTGTATGTTGCCAGGTTGTTTGGCTCAGTGTCTGAGAGTTCTCAAGAGTTCAGGTTAGTTGAGACTTCTGGTCCTTCTACGGGGTTACCCTTCTCTACAGCTTCTTCCAGCCTTTCCCTAATTCAACCACAGGGGTCCCCAGCTTTTGTCCATTGGTTTGGGTGTAAGTATCTGCACCTGACTATTTCATCTGCTTGTTGGGCCCCTGGGAGGGCAACCATGCTAGACTCCTGTCTGTAAGCACACCATAGCATCAGTAATAATATCAGGCCTTGAAGCCTTCCCTTGAGCTGGATCCCAATTTGGGCCAAGCAGTGGGAGAACCCTCTACAATGTACCAGAGACCTGGCAGCTGAAAGCTGCTCAGGGCTCAGAGGGAGAGATCTTAGATGTAATGCCCAACAGTGGGAGAGGGAACTTGTAGAGTCCACCTCCAGTAGAAAGACAGGGCATCAAGTGGAGAGATGTGGTTGCCACCCCACAGTCAAAAACTCTGACCCAGAATTTTCCCTATCTAAAAGAACTGCAGGGACAAAAACGGAGAAGAGACTGAGGGAAAGGAAGTCCAGTGACCAGCCTGTTTTGGGATCCAGCTCTACTTTCTTTTTTAAACAAAGCATTTTGGAGATGAGTGTTTCAGTGTTTAGCTCGGGCTAGCTTTGAGCTTGCAATCATTCTACCTCAATTTCTTGAGTAGCTGATATTCTAAGCACATGTAATTGTGTCCAGCTTTGGCTCCACCTCTTGATGGAAGTTACTACAAAATCCTAGAGTGAATACTGTGGCTGTGGGCAAAATGGAGAACTGTAAACATTTGCCCCATCAGTTAACGACGAAAATCACTTGGGAAATTATGTAAATAAGAGGAGAGAGTACTTGAAAGAGGTGGTGGCCAAGAGATGGCAGGATCTCCTTATCATTCAGATCATCTCAACAGTCTTGTTATTTTATAAGCAGCACATACCTCTCTAAGAAGTTCCTATTTTAACTATAGCCCTTACTATCAGAAAACTTTCTGTAGACTCTATTTCTTTGGCCATAGTGATTATCCAGAGATGGACATCTGTCCCAGCCTTGGTTAATCAGCTATCTTGCACCTTTCCCATAGCTCATCTTTATGTTTTTTTTCTCTTCCTAGAAGATGATCTAGCTTAATGAAGGCCACTCAAAATGCTTCTGACAGTGGGAGGCTTGAGAACCCATGAATCCAGAAACTGATAGCACCCACAGCCTCAAGAAAAAAGCAAGCCCATGACACTGAAATTGACACCTGGAGAATACCCAAACAATGGGAAAATAAAGTCTCAGGTCAGTCCAGTCCCTTTTACAATAGTTCAGAAACTTTGTCACACCCATTGTTCCTGTGCATTGGTTTTGGAAGGCAATTCTTCCTCTCTTCATTTCCAAGGCAAGCTAGAAGCTGGTTCATAGGAGCCATTCCCACAAACCCAGGTTACATATGTAGAATAAGATTTGGGGAAGAGCCTGCAGCTTTTCAGTATCTTTTCACTGTGGCCTTATCTACTCTGTTAGAAAGATATATGGGCTGGAACACTCTAACATCTTCAGTATTTAGCTCAATGTCATCCACATTTTGAAGTCCCTTTCCTGTCTTTTCTGCTACATCCATTTCCTCTTTATGCTTCTGATGTACTTCACACATATGTTAGAGGTACCCAGATCACTTATGTTTACAATTCTATCTGCATCCATCTAGTTAAATTGTGATTCCTTCCTTTAGGCTAGACACTTTAAAAAAAAATCTTATTTACCTTTGCATTCTTGGATCATAGCATTGCATTGATTTTAATAAAAATGCAAGTATTCTAAAGATTAAAACTTTAAGCCATTAATATCCTAGCTTGAATTCATTGATAAACATTATTTAAGAATGTACTTACTCACCCATCAGTAACTCTAAATCTTGGCTGCACAGTTGAATCACCTGGGGAGCTTTATAAATATATTGGTGCTTGAGCTTCACCCCAGACCAATTAAATCTGAATTTCTGGGATTGGGGCCCAGCCATCAATATTTTTAATAGATTTCCAAGTGGTTCTAATATGCAGCCAGGATTAAGAAGCACTGCCCTGAATGTAGTTTCTGTCTGACACAAAGAGCCAGAGTCAAAGGAAAGATTGCATCCAGCTGGGAGTAAGGCTTGATGAAACAGGGAGTTTTGAATTAAATGTTAATGGATGGGTAGCATTTCAGTCACAAAACATAAAGGAAGAAAAAAGACCACATAGATGTCAAAGGCACTGTGAATATACCAGAAAGGTGTATCCAGCTAACCACAATGGAAGCATTCAGGGTAGGACAAAATAGCATATACTGCATGCTTTGTGCCAAGCACTGGTCACTCATTTGTCAATTAAGCCTCATAATTTAAGGAGAAAAATAGTTTGTGGATGAAAAGAATGGAGAACATAGCATTTGCTTAAGATCATACAAATAATAGTTAGAGGTGGACTTAACACCAGGTCTAAGTTGATCTCCAGGCCAAAGCATCCAATACTAACCAGGACTGTAAGGCAAGTGGTACCTGCTGTCTGCTGCCTTGTTTCTGTCTCCTCCAATTGAAACTAATGAAGAATTTGTGGGCTCAGCCCAGGACTGTTTTCATGAGTAGATATCAACAGGGTTAGGGCTTTTCCTACATTGCCTCACCAGGTAGATTTAGCCTGGTTGCTCTCAGACCTGCGGTTTGGTGGCCTAGTCACATGCCTAGCTCTCTGTGTACCACCTATCTGCTTCAAGAGTTAAAGGATGGAGGGAAACCTACCTTTGAGTTGCAATGATTTCCAAGAATGATGCTTCTAAGAGATTGGTTTGTGCTCCAATATTTCTTACTTATTTTACTTCTGATTTTCTAAATGATTACAATATTCTATTCTTAGCCACCAAATCTGCCTTTTCCCCAAGCAGACCACAACATCTTGACCACTTCCCACCTAAAACTTCTGCCTCCTTTCTCTCAACTGGCTTCACTCTGCCACACCACAGGTCGGATGCAGCCAAGTTAAGCAGAGAACGGATTGTGCTCTTCAAGCTAAACACCGGAGATTTATTGTCCAATTTTCTTTAACACAGCAGTGCTAGACCAAAAGGGAAATCAATAGAGAGATTTTTTTTTTTAGAGCCAGAAAGTGACACTAGATGGAGTTAAGAAATGTATTATCTAGAACGTTCTTATTGCAAATGGAAAAAAATGAAACTACTTCAAACTAATTTAAGCAAATAGAAGAAAAAATGACTAACACTCTAAAAATTTATTACTTATATCTTCAGGGAAGGTTTGACCAGGATTCTCTGCTTTATGTTCATTATATTCATGGACACCTTTCTTAAACTCTGGGTAAATTGCCCTTAGTTTTAAGATTGATTATTTTATAGCTAATGCCAGTCATGTTAGGAGCAAAATATTCTTAAAATTTTATACTTACTCAATACTTATAATCAACACTGTGATTAGATTAGTTTGGATTTATGCCCATAGATAGGTCAATCAATACACACAAACAGATGTAATTTTGTTGAAGAGATGGCCTAGCTCATATGCCTATCTCTGAACAGTCATCATGGCCAAGGAATTCCAGTGCCTCGGTAGTATAAACATCAATCACATGAAACATCTCAAAAAACTTGATCTAGGATTGGTATAAAATAACTCCACAAAAGAAATTGAAAATCTGAAAATCTGAGGGGGAAAAGACAGAGATGCCACAGAGGCGAATATGACAGTGACCACTACAATAGTTCAAAAGCTTAGATTTGGAGCAAATGAAGTCTCTTCTCGCACATTGCTAAGATGAGGGTCATAACAAGATTGGCCTTATTAGGCTACAGTTCATACATCTGTCCCCATGGAGACTGCCATACTGGCACCAGACAAATCAGATGGACTCTGAGTCAGCAAATTCTTGCTCATCTCTTCTGCTTGATGCTTAAACTATGAAGCATCCTGTGTTTTAGGAAGTTTATAACAACTTCATCTTCATGTTCATGATGGTTAATTGAGTTTCAAGTGTTAACCTTGATGTGTCATTTGCGTACGTATTTCAGTTTCATCACCAACCATTTTTTTGTCCAAGCTTTAATGAATCACTCATTAACTGGCTGAAATGTTCTACTTTTACATATTATTTGAGCTATCATCAATAAGTAGAAAAATAAGCCACTCAGTCAGAGAGAGAGAGAGAAGCATCTAGTTCTGTTGGGGAGAAAAATCTATTAGAAAAAAAACCTTTGTTTTGGTTATCATGCTTTATAAATGATACCTTACCATATTAGAGTAACAGCAAAACACTCAGACTGATATGATGACTATATTCACATTACACAATTCCAATCATACTTCTTATCATGTTAGTGAACAAAGCTGGTATAGAATGACTGTAAGGCCTATGGCAATGATGTTATGTTAGACCTGTGAATATGGGGCATTAACACAGATACATCAAAATGTTGGCTCCTCTCTTTTAAGTGTTTGCAATAATCACTAAGGATAGGGAAGAACAAATATCTAGTTTAAATGAAAAGGCACAAAACAGAGAGTATTCATGAGTGACAGGAACTAAAAGTTCACTGAACTCAGTTAGGACTTTCCTTGTCTACCATCTCAGCTCAGTTCATCTTGCTTATACTGACATTTCTCTTGTTTTTCCTCCATCATTGACAATTTTATATTTTATTGATTATCTTTCAAGAAAAAGTTTGAAAGCTATCAACTGTCATGCTCAATATTAAAATAAAATACATTTCCAGAGAGGAAGGCAATAGAGTATTTAAAATTCTGGTCTTTGTAGATTGACTCACTCCAAACCATCAATCATTTTTGGCAATATGATTTGCAGAAGTTAATGGACTTACTTTCACCTTAGCTTTTTATCCATGTAATGTTAAAATAGAGAAAATAATAGTGCATGCATCTTAGGAACTTCTACATGGAGTACACATTTAACATATGACAGTTATGAGCATTAACATCATCACACAAAAGAGAATTATGTGTGGGGGGGAAGTTACCATGGTGACTAAGGATGATTGATTAATCATACATATAATACATGTAAAATATGCCATAAGAAAATGTGATTGGGACAGGTTTTTAAATCTTAGTCTGATAGAATTTTTCTCACTTTTAAGACCCTTGGCCCTTGTTTGTAATGGAGACATTAGTGCAGGCTGCTTGAGACCATTTTATTTTGGCCAAGCAAACACAGCATGGATACTCTAACACACAAGGAGAATGAAACATGCAATGGTCTGTTTTCTCTTCACTTGCATTAGCTGGAAGTCCTTGGCCACAAGCTTCCTGTGAACCTGTATACAGAGACTCAGTTTTCTCCCTACACTGCTGTACACCTCGCTCTGCTTCTTGTATAAGTGTTCTACTTGTTCATTCCACTCCTCTTTCACCCTTCTCTGAGCATGGAGGTTACCTTCACCAAGCACTGCGGGCTTTGGTTAGGATCTAGAACTGGAATTTAGCAGAAATGTGTGGTTGGGGTACCAGTTCCTTAGGTTCTCTCTGTCCAGCTACTATTTATGAGCTACACCTATACCTTTAGTAGTTCTTCCCACTGACCATCCAAGCCAGGTACCAGTAGATGCTCCATTTTTGCATCTTTTATGCCAACAGCTTTCTATATCCAAGTCCTCCTCCCATGGAACTGTTATCCCTTGCTGGTTACTCTAAACCCTGCTCAGTCTGGACAGTCTATTAAACTCTCAGCTGTTCATTCTGGGCATGCCCTGTGCTTTTTCACCCTACATATTATTGACTCCCTATATATAGTTTAGTCATATGCATTATGACAAAGTTCTGACCAATCAACCTTTCTTCCATCCAAATGCATTAAAAAACAAAAGCAACAAAAGCTTCTAACCAAATAAACCTGGTATTGTTCCAAGTTCTTCTGAGAAAACTAATGCTATCTCTGAAGGCACATTCACATGAATACATTTCTACCACTACAGGAAAAAAATATTAATAGAGATGAGATTGAAAGGGAAATTCACTCTTGGATTTGTGACCCACATGCTAAACAGCACCTTTAAAATTATAGAAAGATACATTTCCTCTCCTTTTTACTTCACATGCTGTATTGAGAATTCTCCTTGGTGGTTATAATTTTGAATATGGTATTTTTCCCATTAAGATCATGCAGGGCACCTCTGACTTCTTCCTTCTATATGTCACAAAGGTTGCAAATTATTTTTGTTTAAGGATTGGTATGAAATTTTATTCTGGGACCAAATATGTTACTCTGGAAACAGGTTCAAAGAATTCATTATTGGACTCAGATCTCATAATTGGAAACAAATTCACACGTCTCAAACTCCTTAATTAGCACATGCCAGACTCCCCTTCATTGTCATTGTTGGAAGTCACTTCGTTGATATTAAGTTTTTTATTCTTCCGGAAAGCTCGTCTCCTTGTAACCTTTCTACATGATCTTATATGCCTTCTATTACACTGAAAACATTCTGCACAGAACAGTTAGAGCAAAGCAGGAAAGATGATCCTTGAAACGAGGGCCAAGGGAGTTCAAACCTAAGTTAGGAGAAAACAAAAGAAAAATTTTTTTCTTCTTTCAAGAAGCATTTTTAGTCATGTTTAGCTCTGAGTGTATAAGGAACCGTGTAAGTTGCCGTCTCTGGTTGGCCTACTCACAAGCTCATATTAGTGTTTGGATTGGCTGCCTTTCATGCTCTTCTCACAGGTAAGTGGACTGCATGGGGGTGAGAATCCTATACTAAATCCAAGAAGTTTTCTACTAAACCAAAATGTCCCAGAATTCATTAAGTGTAACTGAGAAATTCTGAAATCACTCCCATGTTGACTGGTAGAGATGGTTCTTTAAATATATAACTAATGTACATTTGCAACCAAGTCTGATGACTCATGCCTCCAACTCTAACACTCAGAGGCACATTTGTAACCAGCTTGGGATAGGAAAGGAGTTTATAGTATATTTGAAACCAGCTTGGGATAGGAAAGGCGTTCCAAAATAGTCTGGAGATACAAAGTTAAGACCCTGTCTCACTCTCTACCCCTTCAAAACAAAACAACAACAACAATAGTATTTGTGGTAATGTATCTTTGTCTAGGAATGTGTTAAATAGTTTTAAATCATCATCAAGAGTATAACTATTATTTTTCTAGATCCTGCATTGACAATATCCATGCTACTCAATGTTCTGTGGAGTAGGAAGTTGACATCGCCTGAGAATTAGTTAGAAATACAGAACACCAGGCCCTGTGTAGATCTTCTGAACCAAAATGTACATTTTATGTAGATCACCAGATGACCTGTGTTTAGCCACATTTGTTTATGAAGTTAACACTTCTTACATACTTCAGACATTTGAATCATAGAGGGATTTCAGGCATCACCCAACCCTGCACTCTTCGTCTTTGTATTGCATTCAGTTCTGGTCTCACAATGTGTCAGTGTCAGTTGGGTTTCATTGAAGGTTTAGAAAGTCCTGCTAGTGAAATAATGTGAATAGTTCACATCAGGATTTCTCAGAATCATAAATACATTATTATGCATTTTGATTCCAGGGTGGTATAGTGAGATTGTAAAAACAGTATTACAATACAGCCAAACCTGGTATACCATTTTCACAAACATTTTATCAATAAGGTGTCTGTCTTAGTCCATTCTGGAAAATATGTTGGACTTGATGCTTAATCAGCAGTAGGAAAATAGTTACTGAAGTTCTAGAAGTTGAAAAATGCAAAATAAAGATAGCAGAAGAGTCAGTGTTGGGTGAGGGCTCTGTGGAACAGGGTCTTGTCATCCCCTGGGGGTGATGTTTGGTAAGAGCTCTCTGCTCCCAAGATGGTTCTTTGCTGACCTGGTAGAAGGGTGAAGGGCAATAGGCACAGAAGTCCCCCTCAGCTCAATTCTGAGATCACTATTCCCATTTTTGACAGCTGAGTTCTTAGGACAAAGTCATTCCTCAAATACATACCTCTTAATACCAATGCACTGAGAATAAATTAAATTTCAGCAACAGAGGAAAGAACACGTGTTGAACCCATAGCACCACCCTTTAATTTGAGAGGCGTGCAGGAGATGTGTTCAGTTTTAATCATCTCATGTAAGAGACTCATATTCTTTAATTTTTCATTTCTTTATTTGGCAGACATTGGTACTTAACTCTAATACCTTATTGTTTGTTCTTTAAAACTGGAATGTAACTACTGCTGTTCTGCTTATAAAAGATGACGAAAATACAATGACTCCTTATTCTATTCTTTGCTATTTTTCTGATGTGGGAGAGTGAGCCAGTGCCAAGAACTGTGAATATTGGAGATGTTCTCTTACCCAAGAGCTCACAGGTTAGCTGACTCCAGGCTCATGAAAGCTGAAAGAAGACACAAAACTCTTGTGTGAGAGAATAATGTCTGTATCTCTCATTTTGTAGCAGGCAACATCTTGTTGACCCTCAAGTCCTTTTGATATGACATAACTATTGAAGGCTGTTCATGGAGTGAGTTTGAAATGGAGATGAGGATCCTTGAACATAGGGCACCAAAATCTGCCCTTAGCCTCCCCCAAAAGACTTTATTTTACTGGAAATAAACAAATCTCTCTTTTACTTCTGAGGGTGAATTTCTCTTTCAATGTTGTTCACTATATAAATGTCCTTGGAGAGATAGTCTTGGATCAAGGCATTTAATGTTTATGCTCACTGAATGTGCAGTAAAATGAAGGACCTGTGGAGTTTATCTACTATTTTTGTGGAGTATCAGTAAGTATCTGTTTTTCTGCATGGGAAACTCTGGCAAATGAAGCTTTATTATGTTCAAAACACAGCTTCTAAAATAGCTCTGAGCATATGGTGGTGGTAGGGTCATCGTTTGAGACAGCAGGAGGGGCCAGAGTTTGAAGAAATACACATGAGTATGACTTGTCTTTGACTACTTTGTGGGTTGTTCTTTCTTCCACCCTTCTCCATCCCTTTTCTTCCACCATTTCAACCCACTAACACTAGATAAGAAAGAAACAAGGATAGAAAAGGAAAGAGATTCCTGAATAAAATCAGGATTAGAAAGGGGTGACATTATCCTTAGACTACTTCCTGCTAATTAGGGACTTTGAACTCCTTGGGGCAAGTTTAATCTTCACTTGTCAGGATATCTCATTTCTTTTTCTTCTGTATCTTCTTTGTGCATAACAACTTAACAAACTATGATCAACCATAAACAACAACAACCAAAAGCAGCCAATAAACAACCAATAACCCACCATGCCTCTCGAGGCTCTAGCAGTTGTATACCCTCTGAAAAGTCCCCAGACTTCCCATGTCACACAAGCTCAGAAACTATCTGCAGCTGGAAATACCATGCCCCTGCGAGACTACAAGGCAAATCATAGGCAGCTGCTGTGAACGCTCTGAAGTAGCCCATACCTGAGAGTAAAATGAAAACATGCTCATATAATATTTCTGTGTTTTTTAAAGAAACTAAAATTCCAGAATTGTTGCTACACATGAGAGATTTTATTAACCACAGTGCACACCCTTGCATACACAAGTATGCACTTTGCTATTAAGCAAACATTGCCTAGTTTGTGTGCTTAGGAAGAAGAGAGTACAGATTTTGGAGGAAACCGACAGTTACTACCACACTGCCAATTTTGATAGTGATTTTGATAATATGAAGAAACACCATGACCAAGGCAACTTACAGAAGAAAACATTTAATTTGGGACTTGCTTACAGCTTCAGAGGTTTAGTCCATTATCATCATGACAGGGAGTATGGTGGCAGGCAGGTAGGAATGGTGCTAAAGATGTCACTGAGAGCTATCTCCTGATAGTTCTGCAACAGGCAGAGAGTGAGACTGGGCCTGGTGTGTGTTTTTTGAAATCATAAAGCCTACTCCCATTGATACATCTCCAACAAGGCCATACCTCCAAATCTTTCCCAAACAGTTCTACTGACTGAAGATTAAGTATTTAAACATGAGTCTATGAGGCCATTCTCATTCAAATCACCACATATGGGAAACATTATTCTAGTGAAAAATGCAATTAAGAATAATCCAGTCAAGGTCACTGTTGTTATCAAGGTATTACTGACTTAAGATTCCATGAAATTGCTGGGCAGTGGTGGTGCTCCTTTAATCCCAGCGCTCAGGAGGCAGAGGCAGGCAGATTTTTGAGTTCAAGGCCATCCTGGCCTAGAGTGAGCTCCAGGACAGCCAGGACTACACAGAGAAACCCTGTCTCAAAACAAAACAACAATAAAAAAAAAAAAACCAAGAAAACAAAAAACAAGATTCCATGAAATTTAGGTGATTGGGTTTTCAATATGAAAGATGCCATTGCTAATTTACAATATAGCAGTTACACAGACTTTAACAGCTTTCTATTTCTTTACAATTACCTGATATCAACTTTTTCCTTGTAGTTTATCTAACTAACCTTTTAAAGTATGCCTTATGCATTACTTCTCAAAAAAAAAAATTCTGTTGCTGCTGTTAGGTTAATAGATTTTATTTTGTTAAGACCAAGCTTTATTTTAAGTCTCAAAACAGACTGGGACATTTTTAAGAATTTCACTCACATGTTTTGATTTATCAAAGCATTTTACATTTACTTAAAAAAAATTCTATTCCCTAGAGAAGTCCATAATGTACTCAGTGCAAATTGAACATCAGAGATCTAATGCAGTCAAATGACAGAACAAAACTCAGAGAAATTGTGGAGGCTTTGTGATTTAAAGAAAAATCTGCTTCTGTGTTATATTATGTTGTAAGTATTATGGATCACCTGTGTGCAAAAAACATTGTGCACAAATTGTGCATATATAATAAAGTTTATTTTAAAAGGGTTCAGTTTAAAGTCATAGTGCATGAAAAAAAAAGTATAGTGTGGCATGATTGCTTAGAGGTTTAGATTGTGATCCCCAAGTCCAAAGATTTAACTGTGAGGGATACTTGAATTATATAGTCTAAAGATGTGAATTTCATCTGATGCTCAACAAAGGCAAGTTTTAACAACATTAATTGAGCATGTACCATATACCTAACACAATGATGTCAATTCTTCTTTCAATACCTCAAGGAAGTAATAGCTTATGTCCTCTTTGTCACTCCACTCTCCAAACTCATCCTCCACGAGGATATTAAATACAGGTCTAACTGGACCCCTGTCATCTTGGAAACACTAAGGTATGACCTGTTACCTTCCTACAAATGACTATCTTTCTAGGTTCAGTTCCAGTCCATGGTGATGATCAGGCAGGCCTGGGAACTGCAAAGGTACTCTGGACACTCTCCTACATTACTTTTTAGTTTTTCTGTCTCATAGGGGCAACAGGGGACCACACAGGCCCACAGTTTCCCTGTAGTTTGTATCTGAGCAGGTTGACTTATTTTCTAAGCCTCTTATTGTATTGTCTCTTATGATTTCACTAAGATGCTGGCTTAAGATGATCTGTCCCAGTGCCCACCCGTGAAGTCCCTGATGCTATCTGGGTATGTGCCCAACGTAAAACTTCCTATTGCCATGTCACTACAAGACACAGAATAGCTTTCAGTTCTTGAGTGTGCTTCTTGACACCAGTGCAACCTTCTAGGGAAGCAATCTTAACATTATCATGTTATGTTTTTAATTTACTTACAGGCATGTGCAAATTGTTTATGCTTCTACAGTCAAAACTATATAAAGATTGAAATACTTAATTTCTCCATTGTATACCATTTTTTCTTCCCCAAAACCCATAATGTCTTGATGCATACCTGATTTTTTTGAATTTTATCTCTTTATTTATCATTTACCATTGGACACTCCCCCCTTCTCGTGTGTGTGTGTGTGTGTGTGTGTGTGTGTGTGTGTGTGTGAATATGTGTTTAATTTTTTGATAAATGTCAGTTAATGACTTTAAGATACATGTTTTTCACTTTAAAAAAAATCTTTGAAATTGGATGTAACTCCAATTGTAATTCTTAGAAGTTATTAGAAGATAAAATGTGCATTTTAAGTAATCCATGGCATCTCAGATATGCTGTTGTAAAGCTAAAACAATCATAGCAAATGAAGAGCCTGGGTTGAAGAGAGCTGTTCGCTTCCCCAAGATCCAGAGTGGCAACAAGTGTGGTTACAGGCCTCATGCCCAGGAGGGCAGAACCCAGAACTCTTGCCAGACAGACAGTACCTAGTGATAAGGAAAGAGGAAGATCGGTGAGAGAAAGTTCTTAACCCAAGTCACTGCTGCTGAGAGCATCAGATTTGAACCTAAACCCCTTTTACTCTGTATTATAATACAATGCTTTGGTTTTCTTTTCCCTCCTTAAGCATTTTTTGTTTTGTTTTTCTGTTTTGGTTTTTTTGAGACTGGGTTTCTCTTGTAGCGCTGGCTATCCTGGAACTCACTCTGTAGACCAGGCTACAGAGATCCACCTGCCTCTTCTAGTGCCAGTATAAAGATATGTGCCACCACACCTGGCTCTATAATACACTACTTTATCCTGTAGTTTTGAGTAGTGTTTGGTTATACCATCTTAAATACATGAATTTAGCCTTGGGGTTTTCTGAGCTATCTGATATCTCTAGCATTTTGATCAGAAACAGAATTAATTTGTATTTTTAAGTGTTTACATATTTTAAGTATATGTTTTCTTAAATGTGAAATGAGGGTAACACAACTATATGGCAAAAACTGTAAAAGTAGCAAAGGACAGGCATAGGAAACTGATGATTCCATCTTGTGCTCCAGCAGCTGCTCAGCAGGATTCCCTGGAGGTCAGCCCTGCTTGCCCTTGTATGTGTTTGGAGGAACTCCATGTCCAAGCTGCATGTACAAGTATAGACCTTAACTATCTTCTACATTGAACACATATTAAAACATTACACTGTAACCATGAACATGTGCAATTATAGCCAATTAAAAACAACAACAACAAAAGGAAGGTTCAGGAGAATTCTCTCCCTCTCTGTATATCTGAAAGTAGCTGATTGGCAACACTCGAATGGTCAAAAGTGAGAAGCAGAGTGGGCAGGACATGCTCAGCCTGCAGAAATATTCATGAAATGTTAGAAAGACCCAAGTACACTGGAGTGGCGCCTGTGCATTCTCCTGTACTGCTGGGGTTCACTGGAGGAGGCATCAGAGGCAGATGGTGTTCACAGGGCCCACCCTTCCACAGACTGTATTTCCTTCTAAACCCAAGTTAGAGGAAGTGTCAGAGCCAATGCACATGCAGTATCTGGACAACCGTGAGGGCTAGAATGAGAAGCTGCAGCTTAAAGCATTGAAATGATGAAAAGGCCTTGTTACTGGAGAAAAGGAGACACCGAAGGCCAGGAAGGCCCATTAAGAGCACAGCACCCTTACATGCTGCAGGCAATTTGAGTGATGGAAAGAGATGGCCAGCTTTAGCCCCACGGTCTCCATGAAGTATCAGCCGTGGAAGAAAGGGAACTATGGGGGAAGCACGGGCTTTTTCTCAAGATAGCAAGTGGAAGTTAGGCTGCTTCCGGCTTACTAGCTGCTGTAGGGAAGAGCACAGTTTGCTTAATTTTCTCATTTTTAGACAGTTTGCAGTTTAGTTGCCGACATACCAGTCCTGCCAGGGTTTTGAGAAAATAAGGTTGAATAAATTAGGGCAGTGCTTTTCAAAAGCGGTCTCGAGGATCAACATCATAGACTCCCAAGGGATCTTGTTAAAAATGCAAATTATTGGCCACATCCCTGGCCGTTAGCAGAATTAGAGTTACCCAGTCTATAGCTTAATAAGCCTCCCAGTGGATAACTGCAGGATAAAATTGAAGAACTCAGAAGCTAGAAAGCCCCTGGCAGCGTCCACGTGTGAAAGTGGTAACTGCGTTTATCAGTGTGCGCCGTCTTCATCCGAGTCTTCAATTATCTTTCCATGCTCCAATATGATAAATTGGAATATACTACTATCACCCCTGACTTCTCTGTTAGAGAGGGAAAGGGGAAGAAACAAAACCCCGGGGAGAAGCCAGACTGTCACAGCCAGACTCATACCCCAGAGACCTCAACACTCATTCCTTAGTGCTTTAGTGCTTTCTCTGTTTCCAGGATTCCTGTTTAAAAAAAAAAAATCCTCACTACGTTCACCAGAGAGACAGAGGATAAGAAAATTCACTAGAAATTCTTCATCAGGCAGGCAGACTCTATCTGGACTTGTGGCTTTGCTACCCTCTCTAATTGGTCCTTTCTGCAGCAGATTATCTTCTTAAATAAAAATATCTGACCCTATCTCTCTTCTACTAAAAATGTTCTTTAGCCTTTTAGATTTAGTCCAGTTTTGAGTATACCTCAGTGGTATAGTGTCTATCCAGCATGTTCAATCTGGAGAGAAAGAGAGAGAGATGGAAATATAGAGATAGACAGACAGACAGATAGATAGATAGATGGATAGATAGATAGATAGATGAAAGCTAGATAATAAAATTAATTTCAGCTCTTTAGAATAACGTTCTTGTCAAGCTGGCCCCAAAGGACTCCCTCAGGCTAAGCCTCATCTTCCATTTCCTGCCTGACTCTCCCTCCAATATGACTTCCTCTTCTCCTTCCTAATATACACAGATCTACAGGCTCACAGGCACATGTCAGTGAGCAAGACCAACCTTGGTAGATGTTATCCTGCACCTGATCATGAGGGAAGCAGAAATTCCAACTAAAAGGAACACGTGTATATACAAACAAATATGGTAGAAAATGGGGGTTGTGGGCACTTTCCTATAGTCTTATGTACTAGATGCAATGTGAAGACAGGTGTAATGTAAGAGGCTAGCTCATCTGGGTCTTTAGTGGAAATCTAACACGATCCCTAACGTAAAATGGCAAAGTGCTGCAAACTGACCAGGTGTCAGCACCAGTGATTCTGCCTGCTCAGGTCTGTGTCCTACCTCTATGACGCAATCTTCTGCCAAGTCTTTACCCAGATATGAATCAAACTAATCACAGCCAGGAACTCATGCCTTCCACTCCAAGTCACCACAGCTGAAATGCAAAGCCATCAGTGCATCCCCGCATACTATCCCAGACCCTGTCCTGACCCTGACCCTCTGTAAAGATCATAGTCGGTTTGCAAATTTTGATGACAGCTCTAACTTCAACCATTGATTTAGAAGAATTATTTTCCTGACCTTAAGAGATTTTGTTTCCTTATAATTGTGTCCTAATTGTTTGTTATTGTTTATTCTTTAACTACTCTGACTAGAGATACTCTGAGATTTGCAGTTGTTTATTTTGTAGCTCTTTTTGATAAATTCGTGGTGGAGAGCTTCCTCTGCACAGCTGGTATCAATATCCATAAAAGGCCATTTGAGCAATTTGTCAGCTCTCTAAGTATCAATTTCCTGGAGTGAGTGTCTTCAGTGGCCTCCACTTATGTCTGAAATATTTTTATGAATGTTTTTGCTCCTGAATTATTTTTGGAAGATATGTGGGGAAAAGAAACTTGAAAAAAATACATTAAAAAAAAAAAGATGAGACCAAACTGATAAAGCTTAAATCCAGGAATCCCTGTGGCATACTATAAACTAGACTGGTTGGAAATGACCAACACACCAGCACAACAGTGAGGTAAGTGTTAATAGCAATACAAAGAACTGCATATTTACTAAGCTAACTAATTTTTAAGAGTTTCCACATTATAAACAGGGTGTGGGGGGAGGCTATTACCTTTTTCAAACTTCTATTAAAATTATTAGTGTTAAGACATACTTTAAATAAGAAAACATGAATCCATTCCAGTCTGCTTGATTCTTAAGTTTTTGTATCACAGTAAGAAAAAGGTTACAGTCTCTGCTTCATATCTTGTCTCCACATTTGCTCCCATGAAGGAAAGGCCATCCAGAGACTGCAGCACCTGGGGATCCACCCCATATACAGTCACCAAATGAAAACACTATTGTAGATGCCAAGAAATGCATGCTGACAGGAGCCTGATATAGCTGTCTTTTGAAAGGCATTGCCAGAGCTTGACATATACAAAGGCAGATGCTCGCAGCCAACCATTGAACTGATCACGGGGTCCCCAATGGAGGAGTTAGAGAAAGGACTGAAGGAACTAAAGGGGTTTGCAACCCCATAGGAAGTACAACAATATCAACCAACCAGAGCTCTCAGGGTCTAAACCACCAACCAAAGAGTACACATGGAGGGACCCATGTCTCCAGCTGTCTATGTAGCAAAGGATTGCCTTGTCAACATCAATGGCAGAAGAGGCCCTTGGTCCATGCCCCAGTGTCCATGCCCCAGTATAGGGGAATGGCTGTGGGGAGGTGGGAGTGGGTGGTTGCGGGCACACCCTTATAGAAGCAGGAGGAGGGGGGATGGGATAGGGGTTTCTGGGGGGGAAACTGGGAAAGGGGATAACATTTGAAATATAAATGAATAAAATATTCAATAAAAAGAAAAAATGAAAAAGAAAAAGGTTAGAGCTGTTTCAGGTCCCAGAGAAACCCAGGACAAGTCTTACTCAATACCTGTGGCTCTTCTGAGGACTTCTCACCGTGTCCTCTACTTAAACCTCTCCAGCACAGTGGACGTTCTTCCCTCTTCTTCCTCCGCCTTCTGATTTTTATATAAACTAGTCATTTTGGTCAATCACTCTCTTGGCTTTTGGTTGGTGGCTCTTCTCTTGGTCTGCTTTCACTCTCTCCTCCTCCTCTTCCTCTTCCTTCATCTTCCTCCCTCTTCTCCCCACTTTGCTCATTTTTCTCTTTTGTTCTCCCCATCTTGCCTCTCATATCAGTTTAGTCTATATCCTTTCGGATGCCTCTGGGTGCCCTCCTTCATATCTACAATAAAACTCTTCTCCCCAACTATACCTTGGAGCAGTCACGGCCTCATTTCCTTTCAGTTGTAATCCCAGACTAAACAGTTTGCTATAGAGGACTGTACAAGGAAGAATCAATGGATCAATGAACTGAGATACTTAACCAGATCTATCACCCTAAATATCCTGCTAGTGAATTTTACCCTATTGCATTCTGTGCTATTTATCTTGGAACATTATCTCTGTCTTAATATTTTTCAATGATATAGCAGAATAACAGAGGCCAGTAATTTGTAATTGACAAAAATATATTGCTGACTGTACTAGACACTGGAAAGCCCAAAATCACAAGGCCACAACTTGGCCAGTGCCTATATTGCAATCATTTCATGGTAGGACAAAGAAATGAAAAGAGGCTAACATGCTCTTTTATAAGGAAGTCACTCCACAGAGCACAATACTTCCATAGTAAGGTACCAGTTACCCACAGAGGACAGTGTCCTGTGACCCAGACATCTCAAATTAGGCATGTCTCCCAGCAGCTGCATGGGGAATCACATTTCAACACATGAACTTTAATGAATGCATTCAAATCATAGCAGTGTTTCACTAACAATCATCTAAAATGATTCCCATCTGAATATTTACCTTATAAAGCAGTACATGTGCAAAATAGCACAAGGTCCTAGATAGCCATTGCCACACAGGTTATAATAGCACAGGTTATAATAGCACAAGACTGAGAACAACCTAATGCCATCCATAGACAACTGGTTACTACTACACAGCAGAATACTATACAGACATTACTAAGATTTGCTTTGGTGAGGATCAGTTGAATAGTAAAGTATGCTTTGGTTTGTTTGTTTTGGAATGGTCTCAAGCTCATGGGAAATTTGCAAGAGTGATGAAAAGTGCATTTCCCCCATTGAGTTCTGAACACTTTGGTTTGCATTTCTTTTAAAAAGGAATTCTCCTATAAAACACCAAAACAAACACATGAATATCACTATCAGGAAATATTACCATTACATCTTTCTCATAATCCCTGTCAAACGTTGTTATTTTGATACTGTCCTTTCTTAGGGCAGGCAAGGCACCCAGCTGCCTTCCATTATGGTTCAGTCTCTGCTCAGGTCTGCCGCCCAATCCTGTCCTAACCTGCATGACCTTCACACTTAAGATGACTGAGAGGCAGCAATGTGCGGCCTGCCCCTCCTTCAGGCTTGATTAGAAGCAGGCTATTCATGTTTGGCAAGATAATCTTCTCTTTGCAGTTTATCCAGCAGCACATGACTTCAATTTGTACCATTGCTGGTGAGGTTAAACAGGACTCTTTGATTAAGGTCATATTTGCTAGGTGTTTTTGCTTTGAGGTTTTGTTTTTTTTTTATTTCTTTGTAATTGGTAAGTATTAATTAGAAGGGGGCTAACTAACATCATGAAGTTGCTTGAGGAAGATATCCTTCAATCCCAATCCCTCATAGATACACATACATATCCACATATCTACTTACATATGCACATATGCAATATATACATAGTATCTTTTGGGATAATTGTAATAAGTCACTTGCTTATAGTCTGTGAGGTTTATATTTTGAAATAACCTTAATATAACCAGGTTTGGGAGCCTGGCTTTCCTTGCTTCATCTCACAAGTGGTATCCAAGATATTATTCACCTCATTTCTTCATTTTTTTATTTTATGTAAGTTTTCCTCTTATGTTTTAATATCTATGTCCTTAAAAGTATTTATTAAAATGGAGGCACATAATTGGTATGTTGTGGATAAGAGTCCCCTAAAATCCCACATATGGTTCCCAACCCACAAACTACTAAGAAGCCATGGAAACTTCTACAAAGTGAGGCCACACAAATCAGTCCCTGGGCCAAATTTGAGTGTGCTCTAGAAGATCCATGGGGCCCCCAGTCTTTCCTCTGCACTTTGATTCTAGAATGCCTTAGGGTGAGCAGTTTGGTCACCACAGCAGTCCTTATTACAACATGCCTCACCTCAGACCCAAAGCAGCAGGGCCCCCAGCACAGAGCAGAACCTCAGAAGCTGTGGCCAGAGTGACTTTTCCTCCTCCTAAATTGATAGAGGAGATCAAATCATGTGTTTGTTACAAATGCTTGAAAGCTGTGTAAAACACTAACTAATGGAACAGTGGTGTGGGTTTTAAGAAGATAAACATACTATAGCTAATGCAATTCTGGGTTCCCATAGTGTGCAAACTGCTAACAGTGGACTCAGTAAACACAATTCTCCTGGGAGTTTTAGGGGTTGGTGGCTGACCAACCATGCAGTTGGTGGCCATGCAGTAATTACTTCGGATTTCTTCCTGCCCTGAGGAATGCTATTTTGCTTAAGGAGAGGAGGACAAAGATCCCTGGGAGGGTGGGAGTTGCCCACAAGCCCCTGGGGCTGATGGATTGTTTTATACACTAACTGGTTTAGAATCTGTCCTGTGGTACATAACAGGTCTGGCAGGTAGGGCTTTTCCTCTGGAATGGAGAAAGGGCTCTTCTCACCCACCCTACACCCTTCCTGAGGCATATAGTACTTAAAAGCATAGCAGCCTTTACAGTTGAGAAGCCACAGGCAGAAAGCTCGCCTACTTTGAACAATGGCAGCAAGAGACATCCAGACTCAGGTTCCTGACTCACCATAGACTGCTGAATCAGAGCCAGCACATGACTACCTCCAGGCTTCTAAGACAAGACTCAAGAGCCGATTTCTTTGAGTCTGTAAATCAGATTTTATTATCTGCAGTCAACAAAACAAAACGAAAAACCAAACCAAACAAACAAATAAAACCAGGAAAGCACACACAACATAATACATGTGAGCAGGTTGAATTTAGGAATATATATACATATGCATACATATGTAATGACAATTAATGAAAACAGAGGCCATGAATTTGAAAGAGAGCAAGGAGAGGCATATAGAAGGCTTTGGAGTTAAAAATGAATCTTTTTCAACTGAAGGTTCAACCAAAGGACCAGGGCTCATTTCCAGAAAGCCAGAAAATCCACTGTTAGTGTGACATCCTTCACTGCAAGACAGCGATGGATGGAGGAGTTTTTCCTAGGTAAGGGTTTCTCCTGACAGTCTACCAGGTAAAAGCAGAAGGATAGAAGAGTGCTTACAGGTGACTTCTGTATTTCAAAGAGATTAGGTAATATGCATAGCTTTGGAATTGCAAATCACACCATACACACACACACACACCTGAACACCCAGAGAACAAGGAAGGCACAGAAGGACACAGAGAACTGGCAACACTATAGCAGGGAGGAATGAGAACTAAACAACAGACAGAAAAGTAAATGTGACATAAAAATTGAAAATTTGTTTACAAAATAATTTTTTTTGATACGACTGTTTCAGTTCTCCTTAGGCCATTTACTGGCCCTGTGATTCGGACCTTAATCGCTTAAATCTTAAACCTTAATTTCATTATCCATGGGATGAGTTTTCTAAGTAGACTTTTCCTCTTTAACTTCAGAGTTCTATAACTCACCACTCAATTGTGACACCAAATGCAAGGTTATACGATTCAATTAATAATTTAAGTCATTCCAGTTAAATTATTTCCACTTGAAGTTTTCATCGGCACAAGTTTGTGGTGACTTACTGGCAATGCATGTGGAAGCAGCCTGGGAACGGGTTAGATGAAAGGGTTTGGATTGATTCCCATGACATCACCTTGAAGTGTCCCCGCTTCACACTCCAGCCTGCTGTTTAGCCCTTGCCTGCCACTGCTGATACCCTTCACTCCTCTTTTCTCTGTGGGAAATAAATTAATCAGTAATTTTTTAAACTCATGCTCCTCCTGCACTGATCCCTATGAAGATGCCGGGGGTGGGGGGGATCTTTGCTAAAAACAGAAAAACTTTTAAAATAATTTTTATTAGCTTTAAAGAATTAGGTTTCATTATGGCATTTTAAAGCAATTCTTTTGGCCGTTCCTTTCCCTGTCCCACTCCCTCCATGGTGCCTTTCTACTTCCGGTAGCTTCTTTCTATCTTCACACGTGACCTTCCCCACACTCAGGTCCTATTCGGCTCTCATTGTTTCCTAGTCTAACTCTATAGTGGGAAGTCTGCCCAATTCACAGTGTATTTATGAAGGACTTGGCACAAAGACATTTGGTCCGCCAATGTTTTTGCTGAGTGAATGAATGCTGTGGTGGTCGGTGCATCAGACCTGTTCAAAGACCTGAACAAGCTTCGAACCTGTGAGAAGGGTAAAGGACAGCAGCTTGTCCTGTGTGGTCAGGAAAGATAATGTAAACTCTGTTCGCTTTCCCCTGACTCAGTTTTTATTGCAGAAACCTATAGGGTAAAAGTAGAGTACTATAAAAAAAAAAAGGTAACAGTAGAAAATAAAGAGTTTCTTATTAAAAAACAGATTAGCTTCTTCACTCGTACTGACTCAAGTGCCCTTGTGTGCCTAGGACCTGAGGCTCTGAAAATGTGTAACTTTAAGGTTTTAAGTTTATATCAAAGACCTCTAGAGTCTCCACCCTTTGAACAGAGACAGGAAGATGTAAGTGAAGCTGGAAAGCTGAGGAAATCATGGAAGATCCACTGGTAGTTCACAAACCCTGTGCATGTAAGAGGGGCATTTTGGCTTCCATTTGGAGCTCGGATCACCTTCCATTTATTCTGTGACCTTTGACAAGTGACTGTTCTTGCTGGAACCCAGTTCTTCCACTTAATAAAACGAACATAATTATAGTGCCTACTTCATAGAGTTTCGCAAGGTTAACGATGCTGTGAGCCGCCATCGCCTTCCCTCACCCCGTTCTTGCAGTCTAGGTTTCTGCCCAGATTCGATTGTTTTCTCTTTCCCACACATTTATTTAGTTTATTTCAGGGGAAGCTATTTAAATTCCTCAAACAAACTATTTTGAAGAATGTTAGACGTTAGTATTAAAATGACAGAAATGCTTATTGCAATTCATAGCGCAGATAAATATTGAGACGAAGGTTTATTTTCTTAGTAAGAGGTTTAAGAAATAGTTTCACAGTTAAGCTATGAAGCATGATCTACAGAATTAGACATGACCATGGAGAAAGATGGGATTGCACACTAAATCTCCTGCTTCCTGAGAACCATCTCCAACAAAGCCCTTCTTCTCTACTACATTTAAGTCCAGGTGCTAGTGGGAGGGAAAAAATCATCTACAATATCTCAAGCTAATGCTCATTGTTGTCTAGGAATTTTCTAGAATCTTAAAAATCTCTCTATTTTCTCATATAGGGGAGATATATGTGCCATACTGAAACATTTATAAAACCTTAGGCAGAGCATTTGGAAGGTGGCCTCACTAAGAAATATTAGAAAAAGGACACATCTGCCAAAATAATTCTCTAAGGAACTACGAATCAATACACTGAAATAGAGAAAAGTGCATATAAATTTGGAACTCAAATTTTGAGATTCATCTCTTGGGAGATAAAACAGTAGGAAATAGACAAGTGTTTTCATCTTGTTTTAGTTTGCTATAATCCTGAATTATTTTTTGGTCAGCTCTCTGAGCAATTGTTTCTTGTCTGTGTTTACATCTTTAAAACTGTGTTTTCTAGCTCTTTTACTCACTCCTGGAGAAAATCGAGTATTTTCACTTATTCTTGAGATGAAATTATTTTAAATTTAAAAACTTATTTTAAAACATACAAATGAACACATAAACCTCTGGCATAATATATGTCTTTGTCTGTTTTCTGTTTCTAAAACAAAGTATTAGATTCAAGGTAACTTATAAAGCATAGACATTTATGGACCTAGACAGGGTTAAGTCCAATATTTCATGGCTGTTTCTGGTGAGGCCTCTATGCCTCGTCATAACAGCAGAAGAAAAAAACCCCAGAAGAATAAGCAGACATGCAGGGAAAGAGAGGCATGAGAGGCACCTTACCCTAGTAGTAACTAACCCAGCCGAGGGGGAAAGGCATTAACCCTCTTAACGACAGAATCACCCCCTAGGGGTCTTACTTCTCAACACTGCCACAAGGCTACTCATCTGTGAACATATGTGACATGACTGTGTCTATCTGAGGTTGCTATGTAGCTGAGGATCACCTTGAACTTCTGATCTTCCTGACTCCCATTTCAAGTGCTGAGATTATAGTTGTATTCCACCACTTATACAGTGCTGAGGATTCGACCTAGCGTCTCTTTCACACCAGACAAGTACTGTACCAACGGAGCTACTTTCCTAGCCCACAGCATACTTTATAACTTTGCTGCTGTATTTTTTTCCCTGTTGTGATAGATGAAGCTCCTTCTCCTATCTAAGACACAGTTGCATACAACAGGTGGTAGGGGTCAGCTGGATATTCAGGTAAGAGTCTCTGACCTTCCTTATACCTCCATGAGGGAGCATAAATAGCCAATAAGCCCAGTTTATACATGTGTGTTTATATATGTATACACATGTATATGTGTATATATACACATGTATATGCGCATGCATATGCATATACATATGCATCATTGCATAAACATAATATATATATGCTATATATAATGCACATATACACATACATATGCATATACTGTATATACGTGTATATATGGTATATACATACATATACATAATGGCAGCTTGAATTAAAATGGCCCCACTAGGCTCATCACTCTCTCATAATAGAGAGTAGCACTATTAGACCTTGTTAAAAAGTATATCACCATCACTGAGGGAGGGCTTTGAGGTTTCAGAAGCTGAACCTAGGCCTACTGGCTCACTCTTCCTTCTTGCTGACTGAGGATATAGATATAGAACTCTCAACCCCCTCCAGCACCATGTCTTCCTTCACTCCACCACACTTCTCACCTGAAGATAAAGGACTAAACCTCCAAACTGTAAGACAGTCCCCAATTAAATGGTTTCCTTTATAAGATTTTTCTGGGTCATAGTATCTCTTCACAGCAATAGAAACCCTTAGGTAAAGCACACACACACACACACACACACGTAAACACATTGATATAGATATTTCCACATTTCTAAATCATAGTTATGTTGGAAAGCTTAGAAATATTAACACAATATGGTCAAGGATCTCCAAGTACAATGGTCACTTTATGGAAGATTTTACAAAATTCTGTTAACAAAATGCAAGTTTATATGTTTTATCTTTTTATCATACAGCATCATGATGTAGTTCTAGTTACTAACAGCCTATTGGAAGGTAATATAGTAATGATATTCTTACATTCTTTGAATATTATTTTTCCAGTCAAATCTCTGCATCACCAGAACAGAAAGTAAAAACATGGTGAGTTTGTTACTCCAGTGCCCGCATTCCCTCCTTATTTCCGTGAACCCCTAAGAAGCTGCAGCTATCTGAATTGAAAAGTTTACGTGTGCAGCATGTACCATTGTCTCACAGACACTTGTGTGAAGAATATATAATGGGAAAGATTGGTCTATTATTACTGTTGTTTCAGTATTTATATAGGTAAGGGAATGCATGTTAGGGAATTTCCCTAGTAGAAATCTTTCTAAAATGCATTAATTAGACACACTTGTAGGTCTTTAACCAAAGAAAGCTACAGACTGATTGCTTGTGGCATGTGTACTCTTAAGTGTCAATCTAGAAGTGTCTCATTAGTCAAAAAAAAAAAAAAAAAAAAAAAAAAAAAAGACCAGATTCAGATAGGAGTTGTTACAGGTGGATGAAAGAGGGCTGGAAATGAGTATTTTTAGTGGTTCTTTTTAATTTGAAGAGGTTACTTTTTTTGTTTTTTAAAAAGAGGATTATTTTGTTTGTATGTCTGTGTTTGTATGTATGTATGTATGTATATGTGTGTATATGGGCACAGAAGAGTGTGTCCAATATCTTGGAGTTATAGGTGATTGATTTTGAGCCACCTGGCATGGGTACTGGAAAGAGAACTCTGGTCCTCTGCAGAATCAGCAAATGCTCATAATTCCTGAGCCACCCAGAGATTCTCCAGCTCCCCTTTCGTGCTTTCATTGTTTTACTTATATTAATAATATTAGTATATAAAGTTATACAGCAAAGCAATTGATATGCATTTTCTTGTCTAAAGCTACACTATCATATCTCCACCAGGAAAAGCGGGTTCAAGCTTTGCAAAAGGCTCAGTTCAAATAGAAAGATTCTCTAATTAATATGATAATTCCTGCCTACAAATTGTGGTAAAGACACAAATATTTTCTGAGGTAGTACATTAAAGCTAGAAAAACATTTGTACAACTTTTCCAATTTGAATTATTTTCTTAATTTTATTTTAATGAGAGTCTTGTTATTTTTGAGCTAACTGAAAGAGCTTGTTTAGTTTTTGACTAATATGTATGGTCTTACAGAAGGAACTTTTCTTCAGCATGACAAAACAATTGACTTAGGTTTTATTGTGTTATCGCTTTCTTTTTTTTTTTTTCTGGGAGCATTAGGTAAACCTTTCCTCCATAATGGACCATTTATGGTGTGCAGTGTCATCACCTTTACTCTTGTCAATGGGGTCAGATTATTTTAAAATGTGATGGAGAGACTGTGCCCCTGGTTCTTAGATTGCAGGCTGAGGACTGAGTTATTGAATAGTCTGTGGAGTCTGGTTCGAGCTTGATCACTAGATAGTGGCTAGATAGGCCTGGTGCTGAGTAATTGGGTGGAGAGGCCTGTGGGCACCATTTCAAGGGAAACACTGCAGAAGCTAAAATTGAGGAGTTGCTTCTATTTTTATTTCACATAAGCATGCCTGGTTTCCTATCCCTTGTGCTATAAGCAAGAAGCTGCAAACTTTTCCAATTAAAATGGAAAATGCCTAGGCAGAGTCTATGGGCACCAGGTAATTGGATGAGAATTTCACCATGGACCTTGCCCCTGCTCATCCAAATATCCAGAGTGTTTTCTCCACAACCTGCTGAACACTGGGGCTGGGGGGACATTAGAGATGCTTGACTGAATGTGTCAGTTTGCAAGCAGGTGCTTTCAATTTTTGCTCAAAGTTAGAGGATCCCCAAGCAAGATCATTTGAAAATAATTATCTTGTATATTTGATTCCCCCAAGAACATATTCTTTTCACATGACCTTAACTCTGCCAGCTAAACCAATGGTTCTCAAACATTGGTTCTCAGGACTCATTTATATTGCTAAGTCCTTCTGAGAACTCCAGCTTTTGTTCCTATAGTCTTTTATCTGTCAATATTTATCATTCTAGGAGTCAATGATTGAAAATTAAAGTATTTATTAAATTATTTTAAAATGAGGCAATAAACCATTAGATGTCAATGTGGACAGTAATTTTGTTAATGTGCTACATGGTTTAGATCAAAACAATGTAAAGGATGATACTATAAAGTATCTGTAAGTCTCTCTAATGTCAGATTCAATAGATGGCTCTTACTTCATGTGTAGTTCCTGGAACTCTCTCTCATGCTCTCATGAAGTAATGAGGTAAAGAGGCCAGGTAATCTTTGTGTTACCATCTTAGTATTATAGTTCTGACCTCACAGCTCCTCTAAAATGAGGGACCCTGACTGATCCTCAAACAACATTTATTACAGAAGCTCTGAGATAAACAAACATGAATGGAATTACAATCTGGTTAAGTGCCCTGGTTTAGAACTGCGGAGGGGTCAGAGTCTTGGCTGGCTCCTTTTCTCCAGGAGTCAGCAGGTAGCCAGTACCACAGAGCAGCCACCATGATGATTTTGACCTACACACCTCTGGCCCCTGCTCTGTGTTTTGCTGACTAGTACAGGTTTCCATGTTTAGAACTTATTAACATGGAGGTAATATTTCTGAACGGAATCTGCAAATTAAATGCTGGACTGTGTAACAGGAATAATAGAGTCAGGCCTGAGGGCGTAGGCCTGTAATGACTGGCTCCTTAGAAGGCTGAGACAAGGAAGCTCATAAATTAAAGAGCCAACTTCGTGAGTTCAAGGCCATTCTAGGCAATTTAGTGAGACCTTGTTTCAAAGAAAAAAAATCAAAATAGGATGGAAGCGGTAGCTTGCTGGTAGAGTGCTTACCTGGCATTTGAGCAGCTTTATGATAAATTCCTGGTGTTGGAAAAAAAAAACAGGAAAAAACAAACAGGAGGAGGAAGGAAAAGAAGGAGGATCAGGTGGAGGGGAGAGAAAGCTGGTTATGATTTTCCTGATATGGGAGATTGATTTAACAATTGACAAAACAGCCTGCTGGGGCCTTGTGGAGCACACTGTTAACCCCAGCGTTCAGGAGGCAGATACAGATGGATCTCTGACTCATAGGACAGCCTGTTCTACAAAGTGAGTTCCAGGACAGCCAGCTTACACAGAGAAACCATTTCAAACAAAACAAAACAAAACAAAACAAAACATATAAGCAAGTAAGCAAACAAACACAACTAAATGACAAAACAATCAATGGAACTGCCTTCATTGATTGAATAAAGGAGAAAAATCATAGGATCACTTCCACAAACGTATTGACATTTTTCTGTAAACAACATTTAGTAATAATTAAAGCTCCTGAAATCAGGATGGGAAGGAACCTGTACAATCTGATAGTCTGTATCTTTTGAAACATATAAAAAATACCCAAAGGCTTTTTCCTCCTTTATCATATCAAGTACTTGTGATTATATGTAGCAAACATTGTATAAAATATGTGCACAGAAAAATGAAAAAACAAAATTGCTAACATAAAATTTAAAGTGGCCGGGCAGTGGTGGTACACGCCTTTAATCCCAGCACTTGGAAGGCAGAGGCAGGCGGATTTCTGAGTTCAAGGCCAACCTAGTCTACAGAGTGAGGTCCAGAACAGCCAGGGCTATACAAAGAGACCCTGTCTTGAAAAAATAAAAATTAAAATTAAAAAATAAAATTTAAAGTGTTCAAATAAAAGGTTTAGCACAACTATGTGAAGACCCATTATCATTAGGACACAAATCCTGACTTCACCAGCATTCAGTAATAGCACAATCTAACTCCAAGATACATTTTATTTTTTGTTTTGAAGAAATTGCCAATCTGACTCTAAAGTTTGTTTGGAGGTAACAAGAGAAGGACTAGCAGAGATACTGTTGAAAACAGGAGAGATTGTTTGAGGTCTACAAACAGTTATTCCAGGTTAATGTCTCACATCTATCACCTCAGTCACCTCAGAACTCAGAAGGCTAAGGCAGGAGGATCCTTCTGTGTTTGGGCTATAATTTGAAGAATATAAAGCAAACTAGTTGCTATTTAGCTAAAAAAGCAAACAAAAAATCTCAACAACAATAACAAAAACCACCATGGATTTAGGGCTACCTCCTATAACACTCTCTGCCTCAAAACAAAGAAAACAAACAAACAAAAATAACTGAACTAATTAAGGCTGTATTCATGCACATTGGACAAACACATAGTAAGAAAATAAATCAAGTTCATTAAAAAAATACTATTTCCAACATATGTGCAGTTTTATTATGGTGCAGAGCAGAGTACATTTTGAAAATGGTGCTGGATTCATTTATTATTCTAAACATAAAAACATCCTACAATTCCTACTAAGATTTTAAAAAAAAGTTCTGGAAAGATCATAGAACTAAATTGAAAAGTTAAGGGTTTATGGCTTCTTAGAAGGTCACAGGGAGATTCTTTTCCACTTGGGCAGCTAGAAGCTTCCCTTAAATGGCATGCTAAGAAGAGTAGCCACAAGGAAAAACTGACGAGCTTGAAGCACACTAAACTGAGAACTTGGCAGATCAAATGGCCATTCAGGTAATGGGAAGGCCTAGGGAGAAAACATTTGTTCTATGTCTCCACAGAAGACCTTCTAGAGTTATGTAAGTGTGTGTGTGTGTGTTTGTGTGTGTGTGTGAGAGAGAGAGAGAGAGAGAGAGTGAGAGAGGGAGAGAGAGGGAGAGAGAGAGAGCACAAGTAAGCAGATGTCCATCTTAATAAGAAAAGAGTAGTTAATGATAAAGTATCCAATAATTCAAGACAGCATTTTATGAAAATGACTTCTGTAAAAGTATCTTTTATTCACCAGATGTAATTGTCATGTTGGAGCCTTACTGTTTCTGTCTGATAACCTAAGCCTACTCCTGGAAGCCTCTAAGCTTCTATACAATCTTATCCTGACCTAGAATGTTTTCAGCTTCTGAGACTTGCTCCTGAATAACTTCACCCTTTCTAGTTCTTTCTGAACTTTTGCTGGCTAGTCAATTCAACTGTTTCTGGCTCAGAACTCCTCTCCACACTGATTCAATCTGGCTTCCCCTGAATTGCTCTGCTTGACCTCATGTTAACTTTGGCAATATGTTCTAATCTTCTGGCTTCCCTCTTCACCTGTGTCTAGCTTGTTCTCTTTCTGCAACCTGTCTCTGTACAACTGCCCCAGTAAAACTGCCTCTTTCTCTCTCTGCAGCGCTCTCCAAGGAGCGTCCTTCTCTTCTCTCTTCTCTTCTGAGAGTTGGACACATCCTATTCTGTCAAATCTTTCTCTGATTTGTTACTCTGTCTGCCACTCAGTTAGACATCACTTTCAGACATAGTACTTCCTTCTACAAACTGACTTTACCCTCATTGTTTGGGATTAAAGGTGTGTACTAAGGGGGAAGTCTCTATTCCAGCCAAGGGATTAAAGGTATGTGCTAAGGGTGAAGTACACCACAACTAGAAACAGTTTTTTCCTCCCCAGTAAATGACACAATCTTTGGGTTCACAGTGTGATCAAATATCCTGCAACAGACTTCAATCACCTTGAATATGTTTAGTGACACCAGGTGTTTGGGAAATACAAACAGAGCCACACTCATGCCTCTGTACATCCACAGAATAACTAAAACAAACCCAAAACACAGGAAGACAAAACAGAGAGCAAAGAGACCAAAACCATACTAGACCATAGCAAGGTTCAGTGGAGGCAGAGGAGCTGGAATTCTCAGACATTCTGGGAACTTCTTTGGTGTTACCTTCCAAAATTTAAAAATATGCTTTTCCAGGATGGGAGGAAAGTCAGTAATGTACCTGCAAGCACAAGGATGAGTTTGACTTCCAGAAGAAGTTTTTGTTTGTTTGTTTTTTGTTGTTGTTTTGTTTTTTAAGTTAGGTGGGGTAGTACACACTTATAATTCCAGCACAGGTGGGAGGCGGGAGAAACAGGAAAGAGGAAGAGAGCAGAAACTGGTGGGTCTCTAGGACTCAGGGCTTACCGGCCAGCTAGCCTGGTCTATTAAGAAAATGCCAAGGCAGTGTGAGACCCTGTCATTAAAAAAAAAAAAAAAAAAAGACAAACACCCATCCCCAAATAACCAGCAGTGCCTGAGGAGTGACACCTGAGTTTGTCCCCTCCTTCCACATGTATATACATACATGAGAATGTGCACACACACACACACACACACACCATATGCCTTTCTTAATTTTTCTCTTAGGTAACATTAACTTAAGTGCGATATACCAACACTAAAAAAATATACTACAATATTGAAGACAGTGTTATTTATAATAGCCCTAAAGTCAGAAAAGAAAAAAAAAATCCAAGCTATTATTTATTCATTTTGCTTTTACAGCAGAGAACTGCCTGGTCTAGACTCACTGAGAGAAGATGCACCTAATCCTCAAGAGACTTGAGGCCCCAGGGAGTGGGAAGGCCTGAAGAGAGGGCGAACATCTTCTTGAAGATGGGGGTGGGGAGGTATGGGATGAGGAACAGCTAGAGGGCAGACCAGAAGTGGGGGGGGGGCGGGATAAAGACTGGATTGTAAAAAAAAGATTAAAGAATTAAAAAAAAATTAAAGATTTATTTCTTATGTTTATGAGTGTTCTATTTGCATATATGACTATATATTACATGTATGTCTGATGTCCTTTGTGGTCAGAAGAAGAAATAGGAGACCCTGGAACTGGACTTATGGATGGTTGTGAGCTACCATGTGAATGCTGGGAATCGAACTTGGGTCCTTTGCAAGAACAAATGCTTTTAAATGCTGAATCGTTTCTCAGGCACCATGTTTTTTTTCTTTTTTGTTTCATTTGTATTTTGTTTTTGTTTTTGTTTTTCGAGACAGGGTTTCTCTGGGTAGCCCTGGCTGTCCTGGAACTCACTCTGTAGACCAGGCTGGCCTCAAACTCAGAAATCCGCCTGCCTCAGCCTCCCAAGTGCTGGGATTAAAGGCGTGCATCACCACCGCCCGGCTGTATTTTGTTTTCTTTGGAGACACGGTTTTGTGCTGTAGTCCTGTTTGGCCTCAAACTCATGGCAATCCTTCTGCTTCAGCCTTTTGCTTGCTGGGATTACAGACAGGAGCAACCATGCCCTACCCTAGACAAATGATGATGTAATGATGCAATGGGCCACACCCCGGCAAGGGGGGAGGAATGAGTCACTGCTCCCTATAACCCTCTGCAGGAATCACTCAGATAAAAAACTGGCTGAAAGACATTGGGTGAGTTTATATTGCACTAAGAAGCTTTACTGAATAAACCATTTCTAGTAAGTAAGATAAGCAAGGGGTGAGTAATGGCTGCAGGGTATGAATAAGACCACAGCCTTGTTGATAATCATCTGTATCTGCTTTATGTGGTGATTTCCTCACTTCTGCCAAATCCAGAGAAATAAATTCTTTAGATTTGTACGCTTTCTGATACGCATGCTGTATTTTAAAAACTGTAATACAAATCTCTTACTCTCTATTAGAATATGGGAGTACAGTCTCCCCACTGACTCAAATCTTTGTTTTAAAGCTCAAGGTACTAAGCCATGGAATACATTCACCATTTTGACATTCAATGTATTCTGGGCTGTCCTCAACTAAGAAAGGGTTTGTCTGTTGCCTCTGTTTACTCTTTAGTTCTGTTGTCCCTTTGTGTCCACCAGATCAAGGTTAATGCCTACCAACTGATAAAAGGCAGGTTAGGAAACAGTCTGAGACAGGGCTACAAGGTCGGAAGCCTATCAATTGGCATTTTAACTTGTGAGGGCGATCTGAGGCACCCTAGGGGAAGATCCTCGGTGCAGAAGGAGAATGCAAAGATCAGATAGACATTTCTGTTGTCTGGAGGGCAGGCTCCAAAGGTGTGGCAGCTATGCAGAACAGATAATGGCCAAAGGCATGCAAGGACTTCAAGCGCATTGAACTCAATGGATAATCCATTCATTCAAGTATTTATTGAGTGTCTGTTCTTGAACAGGGATTGTTAGGTACTGTAAATGATTAAGCAAACATCTCAGGGACATAGCTTCTTATGGGCTATGCCACAATGAACAGGGTTTATTTTTTTCCTTTCACTTTGCACTTCCTTTTCTGGGAATGCATCTCCTGTGTTAATGAGTGTATGCCTATATTTACCTTATAAAAAAAGCCACAGTCTTTATTTGTAAATATTGTATTCTGCTGACACAAGGCCTGGTAAGAGAGTCAGGGAGTCTTGACAGATTCATCCACATTTCCATTCCTTTCCTCTATAAGCAACATTATACATTTGTAAGAAATTTGGCCAATAAATAGCAACCAGGAGTGTGTAAGCTTAGACGTGACTTGTACCGATGCCAGCTGCACGCAAGCTTTGCCCATATAGTGTGGCATGAATTATTCAACGCTTCTATGTTAAATGGCCATTTTTGGAATCTAGTCTGTATATTTGAAGTTTTTGCATTTTAAGTGGTAGACTTAATTTGTGCTTATCCTGAAATTATAATTGCTATTCTGACATGCTGCCTTTAGCAAAGTATGTATTCTTATGCATGAAAAGTACATTTTAGAATGATGGCATGACTTTTAATCACACACAGACACACAGACACACAGACACACAGACACACACACACTGATACCATATACTCATATTGTGGCACATGGCATATTCAGAAGTTTCTTTCAAACCTGAAGATCCAGAGATCTTACAAGATACAGGCTGAACTTAAGCAAATTACAATATAAATTAAGGGTGCAAAAGTAAGGGTCATAAATTTAGCAATATAAAGTGGTGACCACAGGCTGGGCTTGAGGTCAGGCAAGATGAATGCAGAACTGAGTTCAGCTACTCATTAACTGTGTGGTCTTGGACAATGTACTTCTCTCAGTCAGGTTCTGACTCCTTCTATGTGAACTCGGGCTTATTATATTGCTTATCTCCTAGAGATTACTGGAGAGAATTCAATGAGGTAAAACATACAAAGTTCCATTCTCATTAGGAGTTTTCAAAGAGGACTATCAAAATTTCAGGAGAAACTTGCATAGCAACCACATTTTCAATATTGTCTGCTGATTTAGAATGTTTCTTCTTAAGGTATGGTTATAGCACAATGCTTTTGAAACATCGAAGGGCATACTCATCTTGCCCAGAGTGGGCAGAAGATACGGTGGGCACACCCCTCCCCCCACTTCCAGCCTACGGTCTTACGTGCCAGAATGAGGAGAGAAGACTATTGTGCCCAAGACAGCATCCATTGAATTGCTGAATAAATAAATAATATAAGCTGAAGGGGTTTGAGGCATTGAGAACTACAGTTATTCCAATATATCTCCCATGGATGTTTTTAGGAGTCAAGCCTTGAGGTTTTCAGGAGCCAGTTTTATATATGCTTTCAAATCTATTCCTTTGACAGGGCCTGTAGTTGAACAAATGTGTAAAATTTAGTTAAATTTTTCCTAGGGCGCACTCACATAGTCTGATATCCAACTCCACTCAATGCCCTCCTGCCCCTAATCTATTTGGCAAGCATCATTTCAATTGTGCACTGAAGGTGGATATGCCAGTGCTGAGTGAATAGGCTTTGGAGGTCTGCCTTTACAGTGACGTTCTACAAGTTTATGGGAAAGCTTTCTATCTGTGTTTTCCTTCATCCTTTCCTGTCTCTTTCTCTACTCCCTGCTAAAGGAATACAGACAGGGTTCCCTCTCCCAAGCTGAAGCTTGTTCTTCATTAAGGAGCCTAAGGTGCCCTTGGTAGTTGGTTAGGGTCTGAAAACATTACAGCCATTTCTTACCCAATCAAAAAAGACAAGGAGACAGAGCCCTGCATAACCTGCTGGCGTCCGAGAGCCCAGCTAGAGGACTCACTATTGCCTCCTGCTTGCTTCTATCAGGTCTCTGCCTCTTTCTGTAAAATAATCAAGCTTTCTAAGCAACCCACATGCTTCCACCACCTACCAAAACAAAAACCAAATACGATTATTACTAACACTTGTTTGCTCCCTGTGTTTTGGCTTGTTGGAAGCAGGGGCAAGCAGGAAGAGACACAGATGAGAGTGTTGGTTTTGGAAACATCTGGCTGCCACCCAGCTGAGCCTTGTCCCATGGGCCTCCTTCTTCCTTGTGTGCTTACTCACCTCAAGCTTTTTTGCAATCTGAAGATTTCCATTTGAAATGCTCTTTGAATGACAGGCAGTGAACCCCAGGATCTAAAGTAGCTTTGAAGTTTGCCAGGAGTTCCAAAGGATGGTGGGTTTCCACAGAGCTAACTACTTCAGTACAGAGAATCTATCAGAAAACTTGGATTGAATATAAAGAATTGGCTTAGATAAAACAAAACAAAACAAAAAATTAGTATCTTTTTGGAGGGCTCACCTCGAAGATTCTTCAAGCCCTTTTCCTTAAGATGTCTGGAGGCTTGAAGCTTACTTCTTATTTCAATAGAACATTTATATGTCAATTCCAAGAAATGTGTCGAGGGGTGCAGTTGACTTTAATATCTTATTGAGCAATGTGACAAGAATTTGAAAATGTACAAACTAACTGTGGGATGACCTTTCAAAACTGAAATGCAAAAGTGGGGATGACATTTTCTCATTCAATTACATATTTTGAAGTCTAAATTAAAGCACACACAACACCAAATTAAACATCTCCTCCCCAGAGTGAATACCCCAATCATTTATAACTAAGCAACTTAAGTACCTGGTAATCAACAAACATTAACATGTAAATACTTTGTTTTAATAAGCCATGAACATTAATATGCACGTGGCTGAAATTATTTCTACTGAAATTCTTTATCTGCAACTCAAAATATCAGATATGGGCTACAGAAAAAGAAAGCTGTTAAATTTAATTCTGAAAACATTCATGTGAGTTTGCATAAATCCTCTTTATTTTCTAGTGGATTTTTTTTTTCTTTCTGGATTTTTTTCTCTGCCCCTGCTAGGAACCTTATGAAACTGAAATGTCAAGTGAGGGTTGCTTTATATCATGTTCTGTCAATCAAAGGAAGGGAGGCTTTCTGCATCTGTTGCTAGTATATTGGCACTTTTTGAAGAGTGTTTCGGCGGGAGCGAGAATAAATAAAGATCCTTCAGGCACTTTCTCATTTATGGATGAGGAATCAAAGCAGTCTGAAACTTCATTTTCAGCCTGATACCCTGAAGATTGTTGGCTGATAATTCTGGATGGAACAGCTTATCTGGGAGGATTAGGGAGAACATGGCCTTCCTATTACTTCTGGCTTCAGCCTATTCAGCTGGGTAGGCTTTGTCACACAGTATCTGGGCCTTTACATATGTCACTAATCTTATCTATATCTTTTCAGCTCCTTCTGTTGGAGCTGTGGTTTCCCGTGCCTAAACCTCCATTTCTTCATTACACCAGCTGTATAGGCATTAGCCTTCCCTAACAGCCTTTCTACACCGTGTGGTTCAGTAATGGCAAGGTTTGCAGACTTTCGGCTTTTCTGAGCAGACTGGGGCAGGATTTTTTTATCCCAAATCTTAAGACTTTCACATCAATTATATTAAAAAGCTTCCTATGGTTCCCAAACAAACTCATTTCCCCTCTTTACCAAATCCGCTTAACAAAATGAAATAATCTCTGCAGTACATTATCTTTGCAACCATTAATGATAAAAAGGAATGTCTCCCTTCCGCGCCTGTGCACATATATCACACTGCCACACTTAGCAGGAGGCAGTTGGCTCACTCTTGAAACAAATATTAAGTGTGTCATGTATGTAAAAACTGGAAGCCACAAACATGATTTCAAAATCACCTCTGACCTCAAGATGCCGATAGTTTAAGGGATAATAAAATGGGAACAGACAAAAATTCACCATGATGCAGGATACAGATGAAGTCTCAGGGATGGGATGGCAGGTCTGTGTACCAGAAACCACGAGAAAGGTGGTAAAAACAGGGCGACTGCAAACAAATGACAAGGATTTGAGAAAGTGATGTTGGTCAGGAATTTCTCCAATGCTTTGCCAATGGGATTTCAAAGAGCACATGTCCCAAGCAGCCCTGAACTTAAAGAGTGGCTTTGGAGGAGCTCTGGGGCAAAGGCGTTCCTTTCCCATCAGGTACCCATTCTCCCTGTCTTTCAGCACTTAACCTCACACTGAGCTGGTCTACTTCTCTCCAGAACACACGGGAGCCACCTGAATATTTGTCTGCTCCCCATGCAGCTGCACAGAGCTTGCCAGCTCTGTTCTACAAAAGGAAGCTCTTGAGGGTAGAGTGGACTTTTCTTTTTCTTTTGCCTTCATTGTTTATGGTATGTGGATAAGAGAGCCAGGTCTAGATCCGGCAAACACTTGGAGTGTGGGGATTAAGTCCACTGTGGGGAAGGGAGGGTACAATTGGAAAAGCATGGCTCTCTGGGCAGGTAGGCTCTCCATGAGATTGCCCTTTTGTTCTTCAGCCTGCTTCACACAAGAGACGAGTCAGTGTGTGTGTTTTGTGTTGGGGGTGATGTTTTCTTCCCTTTGGCATCTTCATCATCAGTTCGTCTTCATCTCACAGTCATGGCTTAGGAACACCTATTGGAAACGACAGAACTTCGAGTTTCCCAGCCTGGCACAGAGTGATATGAAACACTGCCAAATAGTTATTAGGTTCTTAAAATGTTTAGAATATTTTTTTCTAGACAAAAGTCACCCTTTAAACCTACAGGATCCACACACATCCACATTTAGATTTTACTTGCTTGGCTAAGATATATGGATAGAAAATTATCATATGTAGTTATTAAAGTGCAGACTATGGAATATAAATCATAATGTCATAGAAATTGAGAGGATATAAAAACTTGTAAAGTTGAGAAAAAAATTCCAGATAAAATATAGGCTACCCCATTAAAATTGAATTTTAGTTTCAAGAATAACTTTGGGTTTAGCTACTTTTCAACGATCACACAGGATATACTTTGAGAGGCAGAGGTAGGCAGAGCTATGTGAACATGAGGACATCCTGGTCTACATAGCAAGTTCCAAGACAGCCAGAGCTACATAAAGAGATCATGTCTCAACACCCCTCCCTAATAAAACAAAAACAAACCTAAGTTATATTCAAACTCTAAATGTTAATTGTCTCAAATTTTACTTGGCATACTTGTTCAAGAACTATTTACCAATTTTTTGAAATGCAGATTTGATAACATATCTGAATTTTATTTGATAATTCTTCCCAGCCATTCAACGTGAGCTCCTGGGATATCTTCAGAGGAGGATACATCCAAGCTGTGGAGAGAGTGGATCACTGGGAAGAAAGGGATGGGCCTTCCTTTCTAAAGCATGGAGCAGAGCTGGGGCCACATCCCAAACCTGAGCACCTAATAAATGTGGCATTTGTTAATAGTGTCAATTGTAGTAAATGAAAAGAAAGACGTGTCAAGCAATTGTGAGCCCAACAAGGAGAGGGATAAGCTGTTTGTGCGGGTGTTAATATAGCGTAGTTCTCGGGTTTCGAGCTGAGCACGTTCTCTGTTGCTCAGTCCATTACTGTGCAGGGCAGAATGGTAAGTACTACCCCAGTTCTATCTCCTCTGTGCATGTTTTCAATTGGTACAAACAAAAATGTTTCCAACATTGTTATATATCTTGCCACATATGTTCCCTGGAAGTAAGGGGGACCCCATCTTCTATGAGTTAAGACATGAGACCTATCTTAAAGTTGCTAGACTACGGTCAATTATAGGTGTTCATATTCCTCATCACAGAAATTCATTTGTGGACAGTTTGTCTAAAGGAGGACAACTTCTTTTTTGTTTTTTCCGAGGCAGGGTTTCTCTGTGTAGCCCTGGCTGTCTTGGAACTCACTCTGAAGATCAGGCCGGCCTTGAACTCAGAAATCCTCCTGCCTCTGCCTCCCAAGTGCTGGGATTAGAGGCATGTGCCACTACTGCCCAGCAGAGGCCATTTGTTTGTTTGTTTTCCAAGATTTATTAAAAATTTATTTTATCTTTACATCCTGACTGCAGTTTCCCCTTCTTCTTCTTCTCCTACTTCTTCCTTCAAGCCCCCATCCACTCCTCCTCTCTTTCTTTTCAGATCAGGGGAGGCCTCCCATGGATAGCAACTAGTCTTGGCATATCAAGTTGCTGTAGGACTAGGAGCATCTTTTCCTACTGGTAGGGGGAAAGGATCCCAAAGGCAGGCAGCCGAGTCAGAGACAGCTTCTGCTGTTAGGAGTCCCGCATGAAGACTAAGATATACAACTGTTAACATACGGGCGTGCAGAGGGCTAGGTCAGTCCAGGGTGTTTCCGTGTGGGTATGCACATTATGAAAGCAGGCTCTCTCTGAACCCAGAAGATGGTGTTGGATTCTTTGGAGCTACAATTACAGCTGGTTTCAAGCTGCCTGATTGGGTACTGGTTCATCTCTTCAGCCCTAAGAGGCTATCTTCTGCTGGTGACAACAATTATCACTTTGATACAAATTTGAGCAAGGATGTGACTTTCCTTCTAATTTATTCCCCCTTTCCATTAAATTTTTAGACTGTAAACTCCTTGAGTTAAGTAAGCACTATTCATCTCTGAAACAGTCAGATCTAACACTTGACATATAATCTATGAGATATAAAGTGAATTCTGGGATAAAACCTTCAGCTACTGGTTTGAGAATCCTGAAACAAAGAACAAAGCATTTGTGAGAGAATGAGAAAAAAGGTAGGGGAGGCAGGTAGCCCTTAAGGTGGTGACCTCAGGTAAATTTCTCCAACTGGTAGGACAGATTCCTAGGGAAAGACTTTAACCTGCAAGCATTCTTGCCAATAGATTCCCCCGGGGACTTTATTGTCTGCTGCTTAGCCTTATTGAGCATTGTCTTCACTTCCTGTTTTCACCAATGAGTTATCACTCTCATACCCCCAACCAGGAGAAGCATTGTCTGGAAGCTGTGTGCCACTCTCCTTACACTAGCTTTCCATTGCAGATGCCTAAGCCACTATTTGTAACCTGCTGATAACTCTGCTCTCTTTTGGCCACAACCCCCTAGAAAAATACATCTGTAGGCCTGCACAACACACTGATCAGCAAGTTGCCAGATTTTCCACTGGGATTAGGATGATGGTGATCCTGGGTAAGAATGAAACTCTTAAGTATGAAGATCCAAGTTGAAGGCACCTGAATGGTGTAAAAGACTCTCTCTCTGTGTGTGTGTGTGTGTAAAATGATGGTGTCTTTGCACATCCATACATTTTTTTTCTTATGAATAGTTTAAATTCTGTTCCTTTTCACATTTTGGGAATGGGGAATTGGTTTCACTGGATACCAGATGTACTCACTGACAAGAATTTCTTCAGCTCTGTGGATTCGCATTCACTCCTTTGACTGCTTCTTTCTCAAGTTCCAATTTTTTCACAGTCTGTGTTCTCTGTCCATATATGATTTCAGTATATCTTGGGTTCTTTTCTCTTTCTCTTTCCCACCTCCCCAGTCTGAAAAGATGTCTTGTTAGCAAGAACGGCTGGTATCCCAGGTCCTTCTTGCTATCTGAAGTCCTTTACTCACTGTAACTCTAAGGGCCGTATGGTGATTTGAATAAGAATGGTTCCCATAGGTTCATATATTTGAATGCTAGTCATCTGGGAGTGGCACTGGGGACTGGGGAGTGAACTTTTGGTCAAAAGTCCAAGCCAGGCCCCGGCCCAGTGGCTTTCTTTTCATTCTGGCTATGAATCTAGATGTAGCTCTCAGTTACTTCTCCAGCACCATGTCTGCCTTTCTGTCTGTATGCTCCCATCATGATGCAAATGGACTAAACCTATGAAACTGTTAGCAAGCATCACTTAAACACTTTCTTTTGTAAGCGTTGCTGTGGTGTTGGTGTCTCCTCACAGCAGTAGACCATAGACTAGGACAGACTGAAGTTCTGTAGGTCTCAGGAAAATCAAGTATCACCTCTGAGGACCACCAGCCCCCTTTACATCCAAGGCCATGGTGTTCTCAATACACCACGCCTCTACACTCAGGCAACTAGTACAATTCTTTAGAACCTGTTTTCTAGAGAAAACTCCTTCATTCCTCTCTGACCTAATGGGACATGGGAAGGAGTGGGAAGAATAGAAAAAATAAACAAGAAGAGTGTGAGACAAAGGAAACTCAGCGAAGAAGGAGGCAGACCTCAGAAACTGGTCTGTAATGAGCCTGCAATTCTTGTATGAACTGTGTTATCTGTGTACCTGAGTCCATATGAGTATAGAATGAAAACCACACAAGATATTAGGGAAGGTAATAAGCCTTAACATGGCTACAAAAAGCCTTAAAGTAATAAAGACAGGTTATCAAATGTGTGCTTTCCTACATGATTAGCAATAATTATAGCCACGTATATGAGCTGCTTCGCTTTCTGTCTCTTTACCATGCAGCATGACAAATAATGAGCATATTATTAATGTACCTGTTAAATATTTTATTTGATGACAACATTGAACTCATAATACATGATCTCAAAAATTAGACGCAAAAGACATTCATTGCTGTCTTTATTGCTCCTGACACAGCTTCCCTTATCTTACTCACCGGGTGTTGGCACCAGTACAGAGTTCAAGGCCACGGTTTACTAGGTAGAAAAGACTGTAATACACTCTCACACATATGTCTTGTAAAATGAGGGAACCCAAAATGAAACCTCTAAATTTTGGTAGTTGGAAACCTCACTGCTTTGTGTGTGCACGTGCGCAAATGTGCCCGTGGAGGCCAGAGAACATCCAGTGTCATTTCACAGGTGCCAACTGCCTCTCTCTCTCTCTCTCTCCCCCTCCCTCCCTTTCTTTCTTTTATATTTTTATATTTATTTAGTCGTGTGTGTGTGTGTGTGTGTGTGTGATGTATGGTTATCAGACAAGATCTCATAATGGTGTGGAATTCACCACGTAGGCTAGGTTAGCTGACCAGGGCCGCCCAGGGTATCTGTTTGTTTTAGTTTCCCCAGCGCTGGGATTAAGAACACCTATGCCTGTGTTTTCTTTTACTGCTGATTGATGAGTATTTCAAATATAAGCATCTCTTCTAATTGTTTTTTTTGGGGGGGAGGATTTGGTTTTTTCGAGACAGGGTTTCTCTGTATAGCCCTGGCTGTCCTGGAACTCACTCTGTAGACCAGGCTGGCCTTGAACTCAGAAATCTGCCTGCCTCTGCCTCCCAGAGTGCTGGGATTACAGGCGTGCGCCACCACCGCCCGGCTCTAATTGTTTTTTTTTTTTTTTACTGGCATTTCTTTTGAATGTTTTCAGATACCCCATCATCATTCATAGTTGGACAGTCAGTCGTATTTTGTTGTTAACTGACTATGATGCAAAAGACTGCTCACAATCTTTCTATCCCACAGAGTATCCAACAATATCAAGCGATCTGGGTGTGGATCCTGGTTGTTCCCAGGAGGGCTTTGGCTTCTCTTCCAGGGAAATCTGGCTTTGGCTTCTGTTCCAGGGAAATTTGAAAGTCTCGTGTGACAGTTCATGGGCTGTCCCGTTCCCATTTCCTTTCAGGTTTTCTCTTCTTGTTGTCTTTCCCTCTCTTTCGTTTGCTAGCTGGAAGACTTGTTTAATATGATCTATACCCCAAGAACTACAGACATGTGATAGACAGAGGCACCATAATGAGCAAGACAGTAAGACACAGACCTGGATCCTGCTTTTTGTTTGTTTGTTTGTTTTGTCAATGTACAAGATAGAAACATTAATCCCCCCACCCCCATATTGTTGGTAAGTGGTAACATAAAACATTTATGAGAATATAAAGCTTTGTCTCACTTGCACTTGGCCTCTGGCTCAGGTTCCCACAATACACTGCTCCTTGAAGGCAGATCCTGCCAATGACCATGGCCAAAGCTGTTACTTCCATCTAGCTTCTGGAATCCCAGTTCTATCTGGATCAACTGATGACTGGTCCAAGTCAACCGGAGATCACTTTGTATTTTTTTGCAATGCAAAAGTGTGGTCATATCATCTCCCCCTCCCCCCCTAACAAAAGGTTTGTCTGAATTGGGGCTTTGGAGAAAGCATTTGCTTTCTGACAAAAGAAACTTCTGTCTGCCAGGTGAAAATGCTCAGTGCTTGGGCCTGTGGCCAAAGTCTTTAGGATATGCATTAATATGAAGGTCCATGTGCTGGACATGGAAGGGGGAACTGATGGAAAGAACTCTGATCTTCAGTTGCATTTACATTGCTAAATGAAGCCTGAGTCTCTACATTCAACTGTCCCGTTAAGCATGTTGTAAATGTCTTTATAGTCCATTGAGATTTCTTATGATGAGAAGCACACCAGACTAATACATTTTGTTGTTGTTAGTGTTGGTTTTGTGTGTGTGTGTGTGTGTGTGTGTGTGTGTTCGCAAGATAGGGTTTTTCTGCGTATCCCTGACTGTCCTGGAACTCATTCTCTAGACCAGGCTGGACTTGAACTAACAGAGATCCACCTACCTCTGCCTCCTCAGAGCTGGGATTTAAGGCATGCACTGCCTCCTCCTGACTCTAATTTGGTTTTGTAAACTTCATAATGAAGTTTAGTGACAAGGTATTTCCTACCAAATACTATTTACCCAAGTCAGCCATTTTATCATTTCCTTTGTTCTATATCAGAGATCTATGAACTATGTCCTGTGGGCTAAATCTGATCTCCTTGATGATGCCCTGCAATTTAAACCTGCCTTTCAAAGCATCTTTAAATGATTAAAATAAAAACCTCAAGAAAAATAATGTTTTATAAACATGAAAATGATATGAAATTCAAATGTCCGTGTTCACAAATAAGGTTTTATTGGACGCCAGCCATACTCACTTATTTACATATTGCTAAAGGCTGCGTCTAATTGCAGAGTCTAGTATGTGAAATAAAACAAATGGGCCACGAAATCTGTAATATTTACTCTTCTTCTTCTTTATAGCAAATAGTTTCTACTTCTGGTCTGCCACAGGACACTCCATTACAGTGCCTGTGATCTTGACTGTATTGTAGGCGCGATAGTCTCCCTTTGTTCTCACCGTGGGATTTCTACCACTATAACTTGCTGTTATGAGTGTGAAATGCCCTCAAAAAAGATTGGTAGTCAAAATCTGGGCCCCAAGCTTGTGGTGCTATTTGGGGGAAGATCTGAAAACATGGTAGGTGAGCCCAGACAGTTAGTCACTGGGCTATCCTGTTCCTGGCCCTTTTATATCTCCCTTCTGTTTCTGTCTGGCAGAAATGAGCAGTTCTCTTCTGAAACATGCTCCTGCTGCCATTGATATGCTTCCTAAGCACCTGGGGCCAAGTGACCAGAGACAGAGCCCCCAAAACAATGCTCTATAGTATGTCTTTCTGGTCTTCAGCTTGATCTCTCAAGTATTTGTCATAGCAGAAAGAGCAGTAACTAATACATGGTCTTCTTCTAACCTCAGAAGCATATTTGCTTATAGCTATGTTGATGTTATGAATCATTCACAAAAATTAGTATAATTGACCATTTCAAAAAATTAAGTAAAAAAAAGGACAGAGATGATAACAATGATGCCAGGATGCCGGCCTTGGATTCAGGGTTTGTTAAGGTATTCCAAAGCCTCACTTAATATTAGAGTGACTTTGAGTAAGTCGCTTACGTTTTCTTTCTTTCTCTCTTTTTCTCTCTTCTCTCTTTCTTTCTTTCTCTCTTTCTCTCTCTCTCTCTTTCTTCTTTCTTTCCTTCCTTCCTTCTTTCTTTTCTTTCTTTTCTTTTTTTGGTTTTTCAGAGACAGGGCTTCTCTGTGTAGCCCTGACTGTCCTAGAACTTACTCTGTAGACCAGGCTGGCCTCGAACTCAAAAATCTGCTTGCCTCTGCCTCCCAAGTGCTGAGATTAGAGGTGTGCACCACCACTTCCCGGCATTGCTTTACGTTTTTTGAGTCTCAAATTGCTACCTAGTTGTGTCAATTGTGATCCTTCTCCTTCTCATTTTCTATATTGATAAAGATTGAACCCAGACCCTTGCCTACTAGACTGCAGAGCTGTATCTCCAGCAATGGTTATAATTCCTGATGCACTCTGTGTTACACTATTATATGGATGGCATAAATTCCCAGAAAGAGCTAAGACTAGATGGTCAGTGAAACTGATAATCCCTGTCTGTGGGCAAATTCATCGTTGGTGCTGAGAAACAGCAAATGGGTGATAAAGACCTGTTTAAAAAGGAGGCAGGAAATGTCCTGGAATGTCTAACCTTTAGACTCTAAGTGGTCAAGAAATCAGGAAAGTACTTCAAAAATAGTGTCTTACAAAGAGAGAGGAAATGATAAAGGGAAGAAAAGGGGGAGGAGCAGAGAGGTAGAGAGGTGGTAGTGGTGGGGATCAACCACACTTGCATGAGAGGAGTCACCAATGGTCTCTGGTTAGTGGCTTTCAAGACACTATGTGTGCAAAGCCCTCCAAGGTTTCTTCCATTCCTCCTTATGTAATTATTTTAGTTAAAATACAGTAATGTTTTTGAAAGCAGAGCTGACTCTTTCACTGACCTGCTTGCTCTACCCCTCCCCCAGCCCTGCCCCCCCTCCCCCAGCCTCTGGCTCTCCACTAAATCCCATAGCATATTTTCAGATTGCATATTTCAGTCACCTGTACTGAGTAATGAGTGTCTGGAAGGTTTGCACAAGGTTATTAAAAGTTTCTTAATCTGCCACCAACTTCTCTTTTAATATTGTTTGTGGATTTCCTGAAGCACAGGAATAAATTCCCTTGACCCTCTTCCTCATTAACTTGGAAAGTATGGCAGAAAATCAAAAGTACGAGGCTGTTAGGGTATTTAGTGCCTTTTAATAACCTATTGACTATAGCATGGAGGAGATAAGGCTATCACCACTGTTGATCAAAAAAGACCAAAAGAAGTAACTCTTGCTACAGATACCTCATTATGCAAATAGTGCCTTTAAAGTCGAGGCCTCTCAATTCATTGTCATGATAGTATCTGTTAATTAGGGGACATTTTAATAAAAAAAATAAGATAGGGAAAATGACAACTTTAAAATGTTTTCCTAAGGAGGACTCTGTGCTGATCCTTTTAAAGGATGTGTTAAAGACTCAAGGTAATGAAATTCTCCCTTCTCTAACTCCTATGAAGGAAAGAGGAAAAAAAATGAACCTTATACCAGAGCAGGGCTGGTCTTTGCACCTTAACCTGTGTTAATATGTAAATAACTGAATGGGTATTTGATTTTCTTAGAGTCCAGTTTCCTCATTTGAAAGTTGAAAATAACACTACAAATAAAAATCCTATCTATTTATTTTCCTTTAAAGACCTACATTAAACGAGACAGGCCTTTAACCTCCATGTTATGTGTTAGGGAAAATCAGAGTTCATTTACTGTGTCCAATGATGCATGACCATACAGTGGTAGGTTTCAGACAGATTCTCCCAAATTTGTAAACCAGATCCAGGCAAAAACATTGTGAAGACACTCAAGATGTCCTGTACATGTGGAGAATACCAACCTGTTGACCGGTTTTCAGAAGTACCCTCACCAGGATTTTGCCTCACATGTGAAAAGAGAGGATGGTTTCAAAAGAATGTTCTAAAAATTCGTCTTTGAGGGCGTGAGGGAACGAGAGCCTCTGAGTTCCTTTAAATGTGCGGGTAATAAAGAATAAATAGAACAAGCCCTTGTGGTTTGTTTAGTTTTGAAATCATTCCAGTACAATCTGCAATAAAAACGGCTTTCATTTTTAAGTGATCAAAGCAGTGCACGATCCAGTCAGGTCAGCAACTGCAACAAGCTGGAGCCGTACAAACCTGCAAAAGTGGCTCGGCAGACCCGAGATGGACCAAAGATCCCACGGCAGTTAAAAAAAATAAACACATACAGAGACCACGGGCTGGACGATGACTACCAGGCAAGCAGGCAGTGTCTGAAAGTCTCTGCCGTCATTTATGGCTCTAGTTTTGATTATAATTAGGAAGAACAGTTTGAAATGTATTGCTTTCTCTCCTCTGGAATCTCTCCCCCCCCCCCCCCCGGCCCCGCCGCTCCCCTAAAGGGCAGTTTGCTGCTGAGGAATCTAATTTTCTTTTAGTCATGGAGGCCTATTGTGGCCCTCGAAGGAAAGTCCTGCATATTCACAAAGCTCTTTGGCTTCTCTTGAGTCCATTTAGGTGTCAGCGGGGCAACTGGACTCAGCCAAAAGGTTAAGCAGACCACCAGGAGCTCAGCTCTAAGCACTTTCTCTCTTAGTCACACCAAACCCATTGGTTGCTGCCCCAAAGCAGGGATAATGGCCACAGTGTGTTCGCCTGCCAAGTGCAAACACACAGTCCTCCGAGGAAGAAAAGGAGAATGACCTTCTGTATTACTCAGAATTTTTAATCAGCCTTTCAGCTAGTTGCATTTTTTTTGTGTTATGTATCCCTTCGCAAAACATTTACATTCGTTCCCACTTGGTAACCATGGAAGGTTGGGATCTAACAGGCAATTGCTTGAGGTAGATGGACGTGTAGGGCCATTTTAATGCACGTAGCAGGGATCCGGATCACCCCACTTCACTCCCTCTCCTCTTTGCAGTGGTAAAACAGCGCTGGAGATAGCAGGCTCTGGTAGTTTGGAGTCATTGCATTCACATCTTTTAGTGGGTACCAACTCTGGGATATTTTCATCTGCAAACTTTTAAATCTTAAAAATGATTCCCTGCCAATGCCATCGAGGGGTTGCTTTATGTATGAATGTCCTTGCAAGGATGAGTAATAGTGCCTACCCTTGATTTTCATCATTTGACTGCATGGGAAACTTGCTACAAAGAGACTTGTTCTGCCTGAGTGCTCTTGTGAAGGAAGAGAGGGTGCTGAAGGCCATAGCATCTGGAGTCCCATCTGATTCTTTGCACTGCCACTTTCTGTGAGACTTGTGACCCTTGGTATCTTGCTGAGGAAGCCCTGCTATGTCTCAGATTTCTCCTCTGTAAAATAGAAAAATGAAGTCTACATTATAGGTGAAGGCTCAACTGAAGTAATTGAGAAGACAAGTATTGTAACACTATCGCCCTCTGTATCTGCAGGCCTGATTTTGTGGGACTCAACCAATCTTGAATCAACGATGGCAAGAATGTGCTGTACGACCTATTACAAGCTGTTCTTCATATAACTGTGCTTTAAAGAATGTATCATAGCAAAGCCTGGCACAGTATCCTATTTGGTACTAGAAGTAATCTAGAGATAATCCAAAGCATGGGGGGGGGGGGGGATACACAAAGCTATATGGAAAAGGTATACTATCTTATAAAAAGGACTTGGGCATCCTTAGATTTTGGTATCTATGAGAGGCCTGGATCCACGCCCAATGTATTATGTCTATATGTGAAAATCAGCTAAGTACTAATGAAAGGTAGGATCTATTGACAAAATTCTGTTGTTATTTTTAGTCATTACTAAGGAACCAGATTCAGTTAAGGTGAGCCTTTCCAAGGATTTGGCCAGGTAAGCATGGAAATCATGTTTTCACACCATGCTGGTTCACTTATAATCTCATTTGTAACATCACTTCTCCATGACATTTTATCCATGACAAACAGGAAATGCTTTCAAATGCAAACAGTGAAGCTGAACAAATGAGACCAAAAGTGTGTAATTTGAGAAGGAAGGTGAGGACTGCATTGAGTACCCAGGATTAGAAGGGATTATTTTATTTAGGGTTTGATTGAGGTGACAAATTCAGGGTTGATGTCTTTGTTTACCTGGGGCATTGTCTCTTGTAAAGTGTAGTAGTGATGAAATTGATTGGCTCATGTAACTAAGAAATCTAAAAACTAGGCCTGATCAAATGATTCCATTAGTATCTGTTTGTCCTTTACACCTCTCAGTGTTCAGAGCTGTAAGTGTTGATTGTGTGTGCGTGTGTGCGTGTGCAGAGAGCTGAGGGGAACATCAGGTGTCCTGCTTTATAACACTCCATCTTTTCCCTTGAGACAGGGTCTCCCACTGAACCTGGGGCTCACCATTTCAGCTAGGTTGGCCGATTGGCCAGTGAGCCTCTGTTCCCACTCCCTACACCCAATCCATGTTGCAGGTACATGTATAGCCACACCTAGATTTTGTGGGAGTGGTAGGGATCTAACCTCAGGGCCTCATGCTTGGGTGGCAAGTACTTTTACCCACCACGCTATCTCTGCAGCTCAGTATATTGGTTTCTCTTTTGTGAATCCTGTTTCTGTCAGCTCGGGCTAATTATCTCATAGCCTCAAGTCAGTAGGGATAAAAAAAGCCTCTTTCGAATTTGTTCCATCAGACACCCCCCTCCCTATTGAGATGCCTGTTTGCTTGTGTTCTATGCTGAGCCACGTGGAGGCCTAGAGAAGGTGAAGATGGTATGGGCAGGGCCTCTGTTGCTTCATTCCTGGCTCTATAGTTAAGTATGTAACTGGGCCACGTGGACAAAGAATATAAGAAAATTGGTTTTATGGGAGGGAATGTATGAAAAAAAAATGACACATGTCTACTCTTGCCTTCTAATGGAAATAAATATACCGTACATCCCACAAGGGCACATGAGTATATTTTGTTCTCATTCAGGAGCATTCTTCCATTTCTTTTTTTTTTTTTTGGATTAGGTTTTTTCGGGACAGGGTTTCTCTGTATAGCCCTGGCTGTTCTGGAACTTACTCTGTAGACCAGGCTGGCCTCGAACTCAGAAATCTGCCTGCCTCTGCCTCCTAGAGTGCTGGGATTACAGGTGTGCACCACCATTACCCAACTTCATTCTTCCATTTCTAAATAAACCAGTCATTCCAGGCTCTGCTTCTAAGGGCATTAGTGTTTCCCATTGCCCTACCTCTAATACTCATTGCTATGACCATTTATTTCAACTGGTCAACTGCAGAGCTAGTGTGAAAATGGACATAGGTGTCAGTAAACCAGCTGGCCATGAAGCATTCCTATCTCATGTTGTCTTCATTACACATAATCATGCAGCTTGAAGGAACAGAAAAATAGTAACTCCTTTTCCAATTATGCTTAACTGTACTGAGAGGGGAGTAGAGAGGAGTAACGCAGGGGGAGGGAGAGGAGGAAGAGGAGGAAGAAAGAGATTAAAAAAGGTGTTTTTTCCTCCCCCACTTAATCAATAGGGCTTAAGGAGTATTAGCATATGGGTTTCCTGCCACTCTTCTGAACTGGAGACACACCCTTCGACTGTGGGTCTTCATTAAGGATCACAGGTTCTGCCCCACTAAGCATAATCTGTGAAACAGAGCAAAAGATGGGAATGGAGTTTGTGGACATGAAAGTCTAAAAGAGATAAGAAAGGACAAGAGACTGGCTAAAGACTTCAGCTATTCCTGAGTTCATTGTTATTCTAATTCTCTCTGAGTTAGGCTTCCCCATACTTTGCCCTGCTGAGATTTAAGGTCAGATGATTTGTTGTCAGGGACGATGCTTACTGTCAGATGCTGAGAGACATCCAAGATTTCTGCACACTAGATGAAATATCTCCCGCCACTGCCCAGGTGGGTGGCGTCTTTATATGCTGCTGAGTGCATGCTGGGAGAAGCCTACGTGTGCTCTTTCCTATGGATTTTCTTCATAGAAGAAAACATTAGAGACAGGAGTAACACAGTTATCATGTAATGAGTCAAACAAAATAAACACATCCATCTTATTTATTTATTTATTTATTTATTTATTTATTTATTAAACCATTCCCTTGCCTCTAAAGCTAACAGATAGTATGGGAGTAAAGAAATGCAAGAAGATACACAGGAAATATTTGCATGCTGTCATTTATAGTCAAGGATCAATGGAAGGAAAGATAGGATGGAGGGGAAAAGGAAGGGAGATGGTTGGGTACAACTAACTTTTAGAAATGAAGGACATGGTATTTTTCCCTTTGACTGTAATGATAATGACTGCTATTATGGGTGTATGAACATGTCCAAACCTCTCAAGTTGAATGTAATAAATACATACAGCTTTGTATAGGAGTTAGACCTCAGCAAAACTGGAAAATAAATGATGGGTTCTTGGATAATAACTGGGAGTTTGGGAAGCAGCGAGGATATCTGCTTGCAGGTAATTCACTGATATCCAGGAGTCGGGGCTTTCAGCAGAAATGCCATGCTCCTGTTTCTGGACTTAGAGATTTGGAAATTCCAAAGGCCTTTGTATCTAGGTCTTATGAAAGTTACAGTCTGCTGTAAATACATATAATTACACTGCTTTGTCACTTACTTGTTATTAGGTCTACCACAGTGCTGTTATTTCCCACTCACCTTTATTCACGGTGCCTTTATATTAAACTTCAAAGCCTTTCCAAAAATCATGTTGATTAAAACCCAATAAAACTAGTATTACCAAAAAGTCTAGGATAAAAGAGATACCATGTAATCCCAGTTGTCAACATGAAAATTACTCTGAGGTTTGTTGCATCTAACAACTTCTAAAGAATCTGGCAACCTAACAAGTGGGGAGACCTTTGTTCTTCAGAAAATGTTGGTGTTACCTCCGGTCTTGATCCCCAAGGAAAAGTGGCCTTCATTACCTTTGTCTTCCCCACTGGCTAAGACGGTCACTGTGACACTGAGGAAAGCAACAATAATTACGCTTTACTTCCTACATGTGGCACTGACTTCTCAAAAGTAATTTTCTGTCTGCTTGAGCTCCTACGCACCCATGAAAGGATATTTGTTTATTTCATACTCTCAGGCTCAAAGAAGATTAAGAGGTCACGTAGGTAACAAAGGGCATTGTCTCCCAAGGCTGGCCTCTCGTCCCATTCCTTCTATGAACACTTACAAGCACCCAAGGTCCCATCAGCTATATGAAAAGTCTGTGGCATAACTTGGTCACTGGTAGTTCAGAGTTGGCTAAATGCTCTGTAGTTGGCACTGTGGTAAGGGATGATGGGGGAAAGAGGACTGTTTCTAAATAGGTGGTTAGAAAAAAACCATTTTGGTGTATGGATTCATGCATTTTATCATTGCTCAATTGCAGGGTATGTGCAAAGACACATATACCATGTGTCTTTTTCTATCTAGGTATTTTAAAAAGAACTAGCGTAACCTTCAGTTTCTTTGTAGCCTTAGATTATAATCTGAATATATATAAACGCAAAGGGTGCTGGTATCCTGGTCAGGGCTTGCTGGCTTTGCAAAACCTGGTAGATAAATAAATGAATATGGGACAGCTTCCAGAATAAGAGAGCAAATACAGAGAGTATAGACTTGTGGTGAGGTTTGGTCTGTTGCTGTGTATTGTAATGCTAAATTCAGCACCAGGAAGGTCTAGGCCTACAAGTGAACATTTACCAGCTTTTATTGTGCAAACCTTGTTTCTTAATTTAAAACTATTGGTTAAACAAAAATGGCTAAGGCCAATTATTGGAGGGATTAGAGGTACGGGTTTAGAGTTAATGCGGAAGAGAAAAAAGAACCAGAGGAAAGAGGAGGAGCTGCCAAGAGGGGAGATGGATCCTGTGCACGTGGTTAGGAGAAACAGCAGGTATTTGTAGTATCCCACTGGGGAAGTAGTCAGGTCAGCCTTTAGAAGAGTAGATAAGGGGTTATGCCCCAGTAATTGGCAAAGCCAAATAAAATAGCCACAGAATGAGTCTCATTCATTCACAAGCTAGACAGGGATAAATTTAAATTTGATTAACTACAGGCTTACTTTGTAGCAATCTGCTTTCTTGAGAACTAACTCTCTATGGAAGACCAGCATTAACTCAGGAAGGCATAGTCTCTAATTATCACCCCAACACTGTGTATAAGGTGAAGCCCAAGACATGACATTTACTGTGGCTCACAGAGTCCTTAAATCTCACAAGGATATGCCTTAGAAAAAATTATAGTGTGTGCCTAACATAGTATGGAAATAGTATTGCTGAATAGATATTGATTTGTTTTCTTACCCACATTAAAATCCAAGAGCAGTAGGAATTGTCTGTAATATCACAGTGGTTCTAGAATGACATTGAATTTGTTGTATGAATACCTATGTACCAATGAACCAGTTGGTAAGCGAATTTGGCAATATTTGTGATGGATATTAAAACCTTAAACTCACACAAAAGCTTCCATTTGCGATATTTTGTTTTTAACTTTTAAGAATTTACCCTCAAGAAATGAGTCTCAATATGAAAAAGATGTTTTTACATGGCCTTAAAGTTTTTGTTGTTTTGGCGAAAAAATGTTCTTATAATTTAGCTATCTGGAAAAAAAAATCAATAGTTAATAGTTAAGCTCTCCAAAATATTCTCTGGAGGATACCAAAAGAGCACCCCATACTGTCCTTCTGTACATTACAGTCCATAATATCTTAGGAGAGTTATAGTTTCAAAGTAACATTGCTATTTTTTCCAAGTAGCTATATTTACTTTTGAACTTTTTTTTAAACATAGCACATGGATAGCCTTTGGAATTAGTATTAGGACAAATAAATTGTTCCCTGCTTGGAAATACAATGCAACTATTAAACTTTATTTTATTTTAGTGTGTGTCTCTGTGTGTGTGTGTGTGTGTGTGTGTGTGTATTGTATGTATGGTATATGATTGTATGTATATATGCATGGACATGTGCCTGTGGGTATGATTATCTGTGTGGGAGATGTAGAGGTTGATGTCAGGATGTCTCAGTTACTTTCAACTTGTTTTTCATTTGTTTGTTTGTTCTTGGTTTTGTTTTTGTTTTTTGTTTTTTTTTTTGAGACAACATTTCTTACCAAAACCGGAGCGTGTCATTTTGATTAGACTAGCTGGCCAATGAGACCCAGCATCTTCCTGTCTCCACTCTTCTGTGCTGGGGTTAGACACTGGCTGCACTCACCTTTAAATGAGAGCTGGAGATCTAAACTCAGGTCCTCTGGTTTTGAACAAGCTCCTTACCACTGATCCATATCTGTAGCTGTGGATTGCAGACAGAGATCTGAGTGAGTCTTTATTGTTTGACTTTGGCTATGGCCATGTCAAGGACCCCAAGGCCTCAGATCCATAGGAGTGCCAAAGCTCTCCAAGGTGAGGTTCAGAGGAATGACAGATTTCCTCTGGTCTGAGTGGGAATGTTGACAGTGTATATAGAAACTATCAACCACAGTTTTCTCCTTCAGGATGACAGCAAACTGAGACTGCTCCCCTAAAGAGATCTTCTATTGAGATTAGTTAACCCTGTCTCCTTGTTCAGCTGTATACCATAAAGCTGCCTTGTTTTTCAGTTGTATATGATAAGTTTACCTCCTTGGGTCACGTGTATAAAAATAACAGGTTGATGTTATTACAGGTTTTTTCAGTTAGCGTTCTTGATCAGAACTAATGCAGCCCACCCAAACACAGATTTTCCATTCATGTATATGTGTGTCCCTCCTATCTTCAGTCCCCTCACCCTAGTTAGGTCGATCCACAGTACTTAGTCTCACAAAACTTAAAAAATATATATATATATATATATAAACAAGGATGATAAAAATATAATGTTATTATAGCATACATAAGATAGACTATTTAAATATGCAATGGTTATTTTTGTTTTGTTTTGTTTTGTTTTTGTTTTTTTGAGACAGGGTCTCTCTGTATAGTCCTGGCTGTCCTGGAACTCACTCTGTAGACCAAGCTGGCCTCGAACTCAGAAATCCGCCTGCCTCTGGCTCCCAAGTGCTGGGATTACAGGCGTGCGCCACCAATCCCAGCTGCAATGGTTATTTTTAAATGCCAACTTTTTACAACCTAGAATCACCTGGGAGGAGTTACAGTTAAGGAATTATTTAGATCTGGTTGGCCTGTGGACATGTCTATAGGGGATTGTCTTGATTGTTAATTGATGTAGACATACTTGTGGGGGATTGTTAACTGATGACTTAGACACCATTTTCCTAGAAAGCTACATGAAGCATGAAGGGTGCATGGATGCATTTGATTCTCTGTGTTCTTGACTAGCTTCTTACGTTCCTGCCTTGGGTTTTCTACAGGGATGGACTGTGTTTCAATCACTTACCCATTCCTGTGACAAAATTCTATGACCAAGCAACTACTTATAGGAGAAAACGGTTGCTTGAGCTTACGTTTCCAGAGAGTTAAGAGTCCACGATTGTGGAGCAGAGGCAGCAGGAAGGAGACACTGCTCTGTAGACTAGTCTAGCCTACCAGTTTACAGAAACTAGTGGAGATCTGTCAGCCTCTGCCTCCTAAATGCTAGGGTTAAAAGTATGCATCACCACTGCCTAGCTAGGAAACTCATATATAAGGGCATATTTAATTGGGGACTTGCCTGTAGTTTCAAAGGTTTAGTCCATTATCATCATGGTGGGTAGCATGGCTACTGAAACAGAAGCTGATAGCTATATTCTGGTCTGCAGACCTGGAGAGAAAGGGTGCTTGGGCCTGGCACCAGCTTTTGAAATGTCAAAACCCACCTCCAGTGACACACTTCCTTCAACAAGGTCACACCTACTGGCTGTCCTGGAACTCACTCTGTAGGGCTTATCTCTTACCTACTCCTAATCAATCAGTGCCACATTCTGGTGACTAGGCATTCAAATACCTGAACCTAGGAGGGGCATTCTTATTCTAATCACCACACTACCTAAACACCACCACCAACTGGGGATGAACTATTCAAACACCTAAGCCTAGAGGGAAATTTTCATTTAAACCCTTTTAAATGAAGGGGTTTTTTGTCTTAGCAACAGAAATGAAATTAGAGTAATATGTAAATAACTATAGTTTTGTAGAAATGCAGTGTTGAAGGAAACAGGCAAGAGGCAAGCTAGTCATGGTGGCAGAGGCTTGTAGTGCCAGCATGAAGCTACATAGTCCCTGTCACATATATAAAAGGTAAATAGCACATTGCACTGTTTTTATTGTAGTCGTGGATTATATTATAGATACAATTGTTCTTTTTTCTTTTTTTTTTTCTTTCTTTCTTTCTTTTTTTTTTTTTTTGGTTTTTTGGATTTGGTTTTTTGCAAGACAGGGTTTCTCTGTGTAGCCCTGGCTGTCCTGGAACTCACTCTGTAGACCAGGCTGGCCTCGAACTCAGAAATCTGCCTGCCTTTGCCTCCCAGAGTGCTGGGATCACAAGTGTGCGCCACCACTGCCCGTCTTGTTCTTATTTTCTAAGCCACCCTTTTTTTTTTATTTGATATATTTTTTATTTACATTTCAAATGATTTCCTCTTTTCTGCCCCCCCCCCCCCACACACACTCCCCGAAAGTCCCATAAGCCCTCTTCCCTCCCCCTGTTCTCCCATCCACCCCTTCCTACTTCCCTGTTCTGGTTTTGCCCTATACTGCTACACTGAGTCTTTCCAGAACCAGGGGCCACTCCTCCGTTCTTCTTGAACATCATTTGATGTGTGGATTATGTTTGGGGTATTCCAATTTTCTAGGCTAATATCCACTTATTAGTGAGTGCATACCATGATTAATCTTTTGAGACTGGGTTATCTTACTTAGTATGATGTTCTCCAGCTCCATCCATTTGTCTAAGAATTTCATGAATTCATTGTTTCTAATGGCTGAATAGTACTCCATTGTGTATATATATCACATTTTTTGCATCCATTCTTCCGTTGAGGGATACCTGGGTTCTTTCCAGGTTCTGGCTATTATAAATAGGGCTGCTATGAATGTAGTGGAACACGTATCCTTATTACATGCTGGGGAATCCTCTGGGTATATGCCCAGGAGTGGTATAGCAGGATCCTCTGGAAGTGATGTGCCCAGTTTTCTGAGGAACTGCCAGACTGATTTCCAGAGTGGTTGTACCAATTTGCAACCCCACCAGCAGAGTGGTTGTACCAATTTGCAACCCCACCAGCAGTGGAGGAGTGTTCCTCTTTCTCCACATCCTCGCCAACACCTGCTGTCTCCTGAGTTTTTAATCTTAGCCATTCTGACTGGTGTCAGGTGAAATCTCAGGGTTGTTTTGATTTGCATTTCCCTAATGACTAATGAAGTTGATCATTTTTTAAGATGCTTCTCAGCCATCCAAAGTTCTTCAGGTGAAAATTCTTTGTTTAGCTGTACCCCATTTTTTAATAGGGTTATTTGGCTTTCTGGGGTCTAACTTCTTGAGTTCTTTGTATATATTGGATATTAGCCCTCTATCTAATGTAGGGTTGGTGAAGATCTTTTCCCAATTTGTTGGTTGCCGATTTGTCCTTTTGATGGTGTCCTTTGCCTTACAGAAACTTTGTAATTTTATGAGGTCCCATTTGTCAATTCTTGATCTTAGAGCATACGCTATTCTGTTCAGGAACTTTCCCCCTGTACCGATGTCCTCAAGGGTCTTCCCCAGTTTCTTTTCTATTATCTTCAGAGTGTCTGGCTTTATGTGGAGGTCCTTGATCCATTTGGAGTTGAGCTTAGTACAAGGATATAAGGATGGATCAATTCACATTCTTCTGCATGCTGACCTCCAGTTGAACCAGCACCATTTGTTGAAAAGGCTATCTTTTTTCCACTGGATGTTTTCAGCTCCTTTGTCGAGGATCAAGTGGCCATAGGTATGTGGTTTCATTTCTGGATCTTCAATCCTATTCCATTGATCTGCCTGCCTGTCACTGTACCAATACCATGCAGTTTTTAACACTATTGCTCTGTAGTATTGCTTGAGGTCAGGGATACTGATTTCCCCCAGAATTTCTTTTGTTATTGAGAATGATTTTAGCTATCCTGGGTTTTTGTTATTCCAGGTGAATTTGAGAATTACTCTTTCTAACTCTATGAAGAACTGAGTTGCAATTTTGATGGGTATCGTGTTGAATCTGTATATTGCTTTTGGCAAAATGGCCATTTTAACTATATTAATCCTGCCAATCCATGAGCATGGGAGATTTTTCCATTTTCTGAGGTCTTCTTCCATTTCCTTCTTCAGAGTCTTGAAGTTCTTGTCATACAGATCCTTCACTTGTTTGGTCAGAGTCACACCAAGATACTTTATACTGTTTGTCTAAGCCACCCCTTTATTACTCTAATGACAAAAATGGTTTTGGGGGATAAAATGAAAAGCTACAAAATATGTTTGCCAAGTTCTAAATATAATTTTGTGATGTTATATTTTAATGTGTATGGGAATAAATCAAAACACAAAAATGTTAAATGCCCATATATGTATAATGCATCATTTTTGTGTTTGTGGCTGAAGGCCAGCTGCTTTCAACATAGCATTTAGGGTCACTGTGTGGAATCAGAATTACACTGAGACACCCTGAAAGTTGGATCGAGTGATGTTTTCTTCATCCACCTAGCTGCTGTCCCCTTGAGCATAATGTAGTCTCTCTCTTCTCCCAGTCTTGCTCCTGCTCTTCCTATCTGTTTTATTCTTCTACCTCTTTCTGAATCAGCAGACATTCATGACCAAATGCCCACACTACAACATTCCTATGAAGACCCACCTAGCTGTCTGTACTTATCCAGTTCCTAGGAAATGCACAGGCTTTGTTTCAATGTGGCACACACTTAGCACATACAATAGAAAGAGATGGAAACCAAGATGTTTGCTTTTCCTGGTGAGAGAAAATAAAACAAGACGACAATCCAAAGGAAGCCATATGAGATCATCAGTAGATAAACATTTCACGAGAGAAACGATCACCACTGTTATGAGAAGCAAATGCAGCTTTTACACTTGGCCGTAGAACTTTAAAACAGTCTCTGAAAACATCCCGTTATCCCTCAGCTAGCAGACACACATCTTCCAATATTTGACAAATACCATCTTGAATCTTTCTGAGTGCAGGTGGTGCTAACCATCTCGAGCTGTTCCTCTCCTCTCAGTTAAAACCGCCTTTCGGCTTCGAGCTCCTTCTGCACTGCAGAAGGAAACCTTAGCAGATGGATTGGTGTAGAGGAAATGGCACATAATGAATCACATTTGAAGCCCCAGCATGCAGATCGGTATATAAATCTATAGAGGCCTCCCCTTCATCTGTGTTCAGTGAAACTGAGTGCTTTGGAGATGCAAGAGGCCAGGATCCCGCCTATTGCTGGGAAAGCTCCCTGTGCCTTTCCATCCCTTCAACGTCTTTTCCCGGCTGCCACATGCCAGTAATACACTAGGACCTCCTGGCCTGGACATCTCTGAGCCCTGTGTAGAAGCCAGGCAAGAATTCTCACTTTCTGGAACTACAGGCAAAATTTCCCAATAAAGTATTATTTCCCCTTGTCCATAGTTATATAAGAGGATCAAAGCGATTTGGCCAAAGTCATAGAACTTATCTGCAGCCTAAAGCCAGACTCTAGAATGAAAATTGCTCTTTCAACTAACTTGAACCACAACACTAAAACACATCATTATTATTGCTTTAATCCTAAAAGCTTATAGCATATGATCAACATTAAAAAATATTCTTTTCCAGTTCAATCTAAGTGAACTGGTATATTCTTTTGTAAAACAGTGTGGGAGGGCAAATCTTCAGGTATCCAACCCCTGTGTTCCTAGCTTTCCTCCATCCAAGCAGAGTCTTGACATACTGGGTTAAAATATTAGGTGAGATTTACTGCTGCCCAACCTGTGAGGTCCAACTTTGCATTTTCATGTCAACAGGGCAATCATTTTGGTGGAAGCAGTTGCTAAATGGTTCAATGTGTAGAGTTGCACAGCTTCTAGTGCCAGCCGATGAGTTAGTGTTTCCATGCACCTACTATGTACACAATGCCTTATTCTGTAATTTGAAAGTGCATACATGAATGGGGAAATAGGCTGTGTACTGCATTTCTATTGAACGGAGCTAAAGAGAGAATCTAATAATTAAGAAAATTTCTAGATCAGCTGTCTTCAGTTCTCTGGGGGGTTTTATGGGTACATGAATTGTTCTTTCCATGGTATCACTTTTGCATAGAAACACCTGCTCACAGAGCTTTGCTGGTTTTGTTTGTTACGTGGTTTTGGTTTTGTTTTCAATGTTGTAACAAGGCTTCTTGGAAAGAGTGTGATCTGTGTTTAACTGCAGTGTACCACATGATCTGTAAAGCAGCAATGAGCAGAAACTTGCTGGTGGTTTTTCATTGGAAGCTGCCCAGCAGGCCGGAGTGTTGACGGAGGAACAGGGGAAGAAAGTATTTGCTGTGACTAATGGTTCTGAAGAAACCATCTTTATACCATCACAGACAAGCTTGTGAGAACACAATGGCCACAAGGGCCATCGGTAAAGCTGAAGGAGTTTCTTGGTGCAGATGGTACCAATAATGAACAAAAAGGCTGAGATGTTTCAGAAGAGGCTTTGGGCTTATCACATAAGACCTTTGGGAAGTGTGGGGATAAATTATTGCATCCAAGAAATACTGGTACCATGATGTGTGTGTGCTTTTCATTTTCCCCACAAATGATATTTGAATATGACACAAATACGGTAGAATGCATAATAGATACAGACAGACAGACAGAGACAGACACACACACACACCTGCACACATACCCTCAGTGACTTTATGCTCCAGGTTTTTCAGTATCCTCACAAAGAATGGTCTAGGTACCTGAAGCAGCCAGGTACAATTTTATCAGGCTGGTAGCTTCTGTTTTCCAGATACTGAATCACATATTTCCTGAATCCACATCAGTAATATAGTATTTGGTTGAAAAAATTGCTGTCAGTTTCCTGTAGACACAGAAGGCCAATCTGCATGGCAAAATAAAAAAATAGTACAGTGAGTCCAGGGCCCAGTGCTCTACAAGCCCTCTGTGACAGGCAGGTGTGTCTTGCATGTGTGTGAAATTGCTACTGTTTCACATCCTGATTGTAGAGCCTCCATGCTACAGGTTTTGAAGACAAAATAAAAGCACTGGGGGAAAAGTGTCAGCGAAAGCTGGGGACTTGAAGATGAATTGAAAAACAGTGACATTTGACAATTTGTACATTGTAGTTATCGGGGTGTTTTAATGAGACTATCATCCCAGGAAGAACTTTTCAGTGTGTCCTGGCATGAGGGCGTGGAGTGGAGTGATCAGCTGGGATAAGAAAAGCACACACCATCCTCCAATGGAGCTGGACATTTCTGGGATTAGATTTGTCTCAACTGAAACATCAACTCCAACACATGCAGTTTTGGTAAGTGACTCCTTGGGAAAGTTTGCAGTTAGATGTACAAAGTTGTAGCTTATTCAGTAGTGGATTCAGAGACCAACCACTAGTTAATTCCATTAAGAGTTGTTTGTGAGTGTTATGTGACACAGCATGCCATCCTGTAATAGTCCTCAAAGCTACAGCGACTTCAATAGCACAGATATCACAATATTTAGAAAGTGTTAAGTTTGAGTACATCGTACCTTTTACAAAATATAACTTAACCTGGCTGTGGTGGCCTTTAATCTCAACACTCCGGAGGCAGAGGCAGGTGGATCTGAGACCAGCCTGGTCTACATAGTGAGTTCCTAGAGAGTCACGGCTGCACAGAGAAACCCTGCCTCAAAAACAAAACCAAAACAAAACAAAACAGAAAATGAAAAAAGTATAACTTCATTAAAAATTTACATATGTTGGTTTTAAAAAACAGCTATCTGGGAAGAACCCTGAAAACTAACAGCTGCATTGCAGGAACCCAGAACAAACTCCAGTGTGCACCAGTTCTAGCTGGATGCAAACATTCATTTTTCTCTTTTCTTCTCCCGCTTCCTTTGCCACCCCTTCCCCCAAGAATCTTGAGTTAGCAGGGGCATCTTTGTTGGCTGCTCAGGAACAAGTCTTTGTAGGCCTGACTCACATATGTTAATACTTACACAATTAGCTTCTTCAGTTTAAAAACAACAATCCCCAACCTCCCTCAGGCAATTCCAAAACCAAAGGTCTGCTGAACCCAACTCTACCCAGATGCCAACAACCAATAGTTTATGATGGGATTAGGAATGAGAGTGAAGAAAGGTTTCTTGTCGATTATAAGTGTGAAGACCACACACACTGAAGAAAGTACTCTATACAAATCAAAGGACCCCATCAGCCTAGCATGGCTGTAAGTGGTCAATATTTCCTCTACTCTACTGCCTCTTCTTAGGGCTTCCTACTTGCCTCGTTGTATTCAATGAAATATTTGATCAAATGCTAGCAACTGTGGAGTTCCTGGAAGCAGCAGTTGACAAAGTCTTTACAGCACCATGTCACTCAGGCTGTTGAAGAAATCCAGCTCTGTTGATAATGTGTGTACTCATTCTCTGTAAACGATTAAGTTGAAAACCATGCAATGAATCATTGTAGCAAGGCTAGACTTGCTTTGATTAACTATACTGGTATAATGGAACTCAACAGAGCAATCACTGAAACATTTAACTCCAAATGTAAATCTTCTTGAACTCTGGAAAAAAAACCCAGAAAGAATAAAGAAAGCATGTTAGGCAAGGAGAGGAGGCACATAATACAGCTGTGTTCACATAATGAAAGTGGAAGCAGTTGTAAGGGAAAGAGAATGTTGAAGAGTTGTTATGCTGTGTTTGGCAAGAATGAGTCATTTTAAAAGTGTCAATCATGATAATCCAACATATTTTTAATCTAAAGGTCAACAGAAGCAGCTTCCAAGGTGGTGCAATGCGCAAAAGCAAGTGGTTATAAGGTGATTTCAAGTGTTAATACTGTACCACAGTATATCTAGGAAAATTAATCTCAGCTCTAAATTGAAGAGCATAGATTGATCAAGGTGGAAGAAGTTTTTATTAAAAAATGTACTGAAATAGCTGGTGACACTGTCTTTTCAGCCACAGAACTCCGTGACAGTTTTATAATTCAGAAATGGCTTTCTGTACAGGTGGTGTCCTCTATAGTACAACAGTTATTCAGGGTAGGGACAATGGACTTGCCTTCTGGTACCAGTGCTCATAAAATGAAAACACCTTTCTTTGCAATGGTCTATGAGTCACTCGTGAAAGCAAGAGTAATATATACCAGTAGAACATAGTATTCTGCTGAGGGTCAGCCAAGTCCCTCAGGCCCTGGCTGGAGTACTTTGCTTTGTATCTTCACACACCTTTACTGTTTTCCTTGAACAACTTTCAAATGTTCCACAAACATAGGTGGGTCATACTGTGCACTTTAGTAATAGAAATAGCCCACAAAGAGTGACAGTAGTAAAATTATGTTCTGTCTGTAACATTTATAGGAACATGTGACCTTCCTCACAAGGAAAGCAACTGTTACTCAGGCAGTGTCGGACTTTCATCTCAGGAGCTTGCTATGTACACAGTAAACATATGATAAGTTTTATAAGGCAATAGAAGCAGTCCTAGAAAAAACATTCTGTAAGAGGACTTTAATATATAAAAATCACTGGACACATTCAACTTCATGCTCAAGCTCCACCCAAAGCTACTAGATTGCTTAATTTAATATATGTTACTGTGGGGGAAACTTGGTTCCAACCATTGCTGTAGATCACAGCAATAATCTCCCTGACAGTGCTCAAGATATGTTATTTTCTGGTATTCTTCATAAATCTAATCAATAATTTGGTTTTTTTCCCTCAAAAATTAAAGTCACTTTTACATTGAAAAATACTGTGTGTATGTGTATGCACACATGTATCACTTGTTCTGGTGACCTCTAGCACAGTCCATATAATTTGTCAGTTAAACATTTTAATGAAGGTTTGATTGTGTTTTTAGAAAGCTCTGGGTGGTTTAAAGAAAAACTAACCAAAACCCCCAAAACAAAAATAAATAAGTGACTACACACAAACAACAGTAAGGTGAAGAAGCTGCTTTGTCACACTGTCACATCCTGTCCTTTTCCAGGATGTATTTCTAAGGAAAAATATATATACAGAGAATGTGTCACAGGAGAGAGGTACATGGACTCTGGTCTTTGTCACTATTCTTCTTTTCTCCTTAAAAATTTAAAATATGTTTTTAGATTCAAAACATGAACTATACAGCCACTACTCTAAGTAGCTAACTGCATAATAGTGTACACACAGATCTTGTTAGATTCATGTTTTGTCTCAACATAGAACAAATGTGGGTCTCTGAAAAATCAGAAAAAAAAAAAAAGAAAAACGATGATATAAAATCTCACCCTAGAGAGAAATCTCACCCTATGAGAATTTTGCTATATTTTCCTGATATTTTAAATAGGTCATATATTAAAAATAAGTTTAGAATACTATTGTGTGGTGTGTCCATAAAAATAAGTGCAAAAATTTTATCTCTTTCAGTATTACTACCATTACTAGATGTGCTGACAGTTCCAAGATGTGTTAATAGTGTCTTCAATTTGATTTTTCTTCCAGTTTGAATATGTCATGCATGGCATTATACACAGACCTTCTAGACCTTTCCAGATGCTCTGTGTTTAAAAATCATATATATCTTGACAGCTTTTGCCTCACCATCACACGTTCCAAGCTTGGCATGATTGAGTCATTCTTAAGTAGGCAATGGCCACAAATGCAGAAATATTCATACTTGCTTTGCCAGAAAAGACACATTTCACAAATGTCCTAGATTGTTTTTTCCAAAAGGCTGATTCACAAGCTCTCTGAAGATTTCTCAGTTTCAGGCTCAGTGACCACAATATAGAAACATACTTGGCAAATATCCAAGATCTAAAGACATCTAAAAGAAGCATATTTTCTTAACTCGCTCATCTCTCACAGACACCATCTGTAGTAGAACTGGATTGGGACAGAGGATGGATGGGGAGGGAAAAGGTAATGAAACACATGAACTTTATCTTTAACTATTCATCACATAGTCAAAACAGGGACAAGGAAAAGAACAGGGAAATCAGCCATGAATATAATTCTTTGGCAAGTAGGAGCCCAGGTAAATTAACATGTGGCATATCTACATTGTTACAGCAATGAAGTTATTGAGATTAAAAGACAATGTAGGATAAGAACACTCAACATTACTTTCTTTGCAAGCCTTCACTTTCAAGGAGGTCTCCTGAATCTCCATGAACACTGAGCAGAGCAATTACTAATCTAAAATAGGCTCTTGAGTGCCACATCTCTACCAAAGTTTCTCTTTCCTAGATACTTGCCTTTCAGAACAATGTTGCTTCTCTCTGGGTATTTCAATTGGACTCTTGACAGTTTATATCTCTATTGGATATTGGGGGAAATTTTATTCTGAAATGGATTCAATGCTAAATATTGTCTGATTGTTTTCAGAATAAACTTTACATAGCAGTCTTATCATTGATGGCGGTGGGGATGGGGGTGGGCATAGGGGTGGGGGTGGGGGGTGTGTTGGGGGAGGGGCAGACATGCTTTGATTTACATGGAGCCATTCCTATCTATTAGTCCAGAGTCAAAGACCTAACACAACAAGAGAAGTATCTTCTGTATAGGCTAATGATATAAAACATGAATAAGACAGAGACTTGACATAGGTCCCTTTGCAGTGCTAAAAAAGAAAATTTCAGAACTCAAAAATTGTGCAGATAAAATTTCTGCTTTGCTTTCATAGTTAGGAACTGGATGTAATATTTTTAAATGATCTATTAATTTATATGCCTTGATAAGTAAATAATTATCTTCCACCTTATCTCATAAACATGCACATCTCTGGAAAATAGGGAGATGGATTCATTGTGTAAGATGGAAGAATATGATGGATGTGCCAATATATCCTGAATTCTTAACTCTTGGGATGCGGAAGAAGGATCAGATATTTAAGGTTACCCTTGTCTACATAGTAAGTTTGAGGTTAGTCAGGCCTTTATGAAACTCATCCTGGACTGTTTGAGACTGTCCAGACAAACAAACAAAGATCAGCTCAGGCAAAATTTTGTCTTCTACCCCTGGTGAATTGAGAAGGTTGTGAAAAGACAAGTCAAAATGGCTTCTAGTCCTACCTTTAGGGTATGTGTGTACAGGTTGAGAAGATTGGTTTTCATATTGAATAGAAGGAAGCTACTGACTTAAAAGTAAAAAGTTCTTTATCATACACTAAGGGAATAGACTGCCCCTTAGAGAGGAAAGAAAAAAATTGGAGAAAGGAAAAATATTCTGGAAGACTAACTAATGATCCCAAAGAACCTGGGTCAAATCTAAGATGGCTGCTTACATGCTGGATTGGCGTATAAGATAACTAATAGTATATTATAACTAATCTTTCCTCCCTTTAACATATATGAAGATCATAGTACTATGTGAGAACAAAGGATTTGCCTCTCCTATGTAAATCTGTATTTTTAACCCTACTTCTTCCTCTTCTGCCCTTCTCTGTTTCCTTTTACCAGTGAAACCTTCCTGCTTTACAAGTTTCTTGTGGACATTCTACACTTTTGTTCTTGTCTTCAACAGAGATAATCCTCTTACCCGTATTCTCTTTTAGGTTTTAAATTCTAACTAATGTTGAATTATCAGTTAGCTTTAGAGATATTAGAAATGTTTCACATGCAGGCTAGAGAATGGCCTTGGCAGCAGGAACAATGGCATGAGAGCCCCTTTCCTATAAGCAGAAGCCACCCATGGAGCAGGCTCTCAGGGAACATGGCAATGAACCAGTGATGAATATGTAGGCTGTTTGGTAGATTACCTGGATTTTGCTTCTGATAGTTTATATTTGTTGAAAGAAAGTTTCTCTACACAATTGGTAACCCCGGGAGACACAGAGTAAGAGGTTTCATCCCAAAGAACTTATGAATGATCTAATGGCACAGATATGCAGTGTCCCCCCTACCCAGAACACATGTCCTGTGTTCAAAGATATGAAGGGGATGCTATAGAATCTGATAAATTAAAAAAAAATACTTATTACAGAAATCACCAGGATTCATTTTCAGCTACTTAATTCTTTAAAGATGAATAACACATTCTTGGCTTTCCTGGTAATTACCTGAAGTACTAAAGAGGTAGTAATAAAGGAATCGAAAGTCATTCAAGAGGGTTTTGTACATGTATTATCTTCTTTAATACCCGACTGGCCTGTGGAGCAAATCCAGTTATCCTCATGTCACAGATAACTAAATGGGATAGAAGAAGCTAAGTAAATGAAGATCATACGGAGAATAAAAGGAAGAAATGGTAGTCATGGGTATCCTGATGTCCAGAACAATCTTCTGTTCTTTGGATGGTGGTTCCTGAGACTAGAAGTGAATCTGTGCTCTTCAGCCTTTGACTAAAAGTTACCCACTGACTTACTGGTATATGCCTGAAGAAACCACCTCCCTGGGTTGCAAAGCTATGTAAGTACATCAAATCAAAATGAGTTGGTGCAAATGCTTTGCTTTGAAGGACAAATTTACAACCTTCCTTCTTACTGTGGTGACAGTTTTCATTTTCCAGAATTTTTTAGTTTTGATGACTCCCTTGAATGTATTGCATAACAGAAATAAACAAATAATAGTAAATAAAGCTCTCTTTTAAGCCGCGTGTGGTGGCACACGCCTGAATCCTAGCACTTGGGAGGCAGAGGCAGGCGGATTTCTGAGTTCGAGGTCAGCCTGGTCTACAGAGTGAGTTCCAGGACAGCCAGGACTACACATAGAAACCCTGTCTCAAAAAGTCAAAACAAAACAAAGCAAAACAAAACAAAACAAAATGCTCTCACTTATTCTCAAGGATCATAAATGTGGGCTGGTGAAAGCTTGCAGAGCAAAGCAGCTGTTCTTTAGGATGACAGGGAGATGAGTGTTCACTCCTGCTTGTTCCTCTGGAGATGGGAAGCTTCCTGTTGGTATTTTATGCAGGGTTATACCAGTAAGGAGTGATATTTCTCTACCAGTAGACCACGTGGGCAATGGAACTCGCTGAGTTATCTAAACAAAAATTATGTTTTGATGGTGGTCTTCCAAACCAGAACTTAACAACAACTGGTGCCCGGTTTCCCTTTTGCATATTTAAAAACTTTAGATGGAACTATGCATTCAGTAAGCAGGTTACAATGAGCCAGCCAGGACTCCCAAAAGAGGCCATGAACACTGTAGAGAGTCTAACAGAGACCTCTGCTGGCTGAGTTTTGGGCTTCTTGACTAGTAGTTACCTACACAGCCTTCTCACCTCTAACAAGCTTGTAAATATAGTTACACATCACTTAAGGGTGGCAAAATGCATCTTTTGATGGTTTCACCATCATGTGAACTTCACAGACTGTACATGCACAGACTAAGTTGGCTATGATGCCATTAGGTTGTATAAACTGATGTAAAGACATGGTGTTGACCAAGATGTCATTATGTGGCATGTGAGGGTAAACGTAAATAATAATAATTCTTATGTTTGTCATACAGAATTACTTATTGCTCGTTGGTGTATCAAAGGTATTTTCATGCTTATATTAAAATTTTTCCTTCCACATTTGATCAAATTATGGTAATCAAGTTTCAGTTTTGTTAAAGCATCGATACAGGAGCTCACATTATAGTGTAGAACAGTGGCTTTCTTTCTTTCTTTCTTTCTTTCTTTCTTTCTTTCTTTCTTTCTTTCTTTCTTTCTTCTTCTTTTTTTTGAGCAGTGGTTTTCAACCTGGGGGTCTTTACCCCTTTGGGGTTCACATATCAGATATCTTGTGTATCACATATTCATATTATTGTTTATAAAAGTAGTGAAATTGCAATTATGAAATAGCAATGAAATAATTTTATGGATGGGGCTCACCACAGCCTGTATTAAAGGGGCACAGCATTAGGAAGCTTGAAAACCACTCATATATAGCATGATGGGCAATTGTATATCTAATTAGCAGATTAGATTATTCAAGTATATAAATTCTGGCATCTAAATCCTATAACACTTCAACAGTTCAATAAAACTTGAAACACCTGAAAATGCATTTTTTTATGTTAAACCTTAAATATATAAAATACTCTTTAACTCACCACGTGTTCATCTGTGTCTGTTTCTTTCAGCCTTTATTTGAAATCAGGCCAATATCTGCATCATTATTAGGACTCACCCATGTGGATCAACATGAAGGACCTCCCAGTTTTTCCTAGGAGAAATTGTCAATTGCAGGGCTAAATATAGGTCAACAAACCCAATGTCTAAATCCTCACAGCCAATGCAAAGCCCATTTGTATCATTCTGCTGGCCACCAACCTAACTGTGAACACAGTCATTTTCAGGTAAATAAATTACTGCTATAATTATATGTTCTTGAGGTCACCTCCTATAAGAGATGGTCAGTACTTACATTAGATATTCCACAGTGCCCTTAGCCAATGAATGCCAGGTAATGCTGTCAAATACACATTTAATTAGTTCAGCCCTTCATTTAATTACTGTTAGCCTAGGGATGAAGAAGAAAGTAAAGCATTATTATGTGCATGCTCAGACTGGGTTTCTGAAGGGAAAGTCTTTCATCTCCAGTCACAGTCTTCCCTTCTGTTTTGGTTTGGCCAAGAAAGAACATTCCTCACACTTTAGTGGATTAATACATCTACCTGAAGATAGTAGTTTGGCCTGTGTATAATTCCACACCGAAGGGAACAACTCTCCATTCTCTACAGACACATTTTTGGCACTGTTAGTTAAATACCTCTCAGACTATATTTTTTATAGTTTGTTTATACTCATGTAGATACAATGGCAATTTTATTAACTTACAGACTGATAAAATTCTGTATTAGTTCAAGATATAGCATTATTGGGGCTGGATTTAGAAAGATTCCACCCTCTGTCCCCACGCTATGTAAATAATCCTAGCAGTACCCAACAATAAGTAAAGTATGTCTTCTACCAATATCGTTCTTTGACTTTAGGATTTCTGTTGTAGACAACTTATTAGTCATAAGACATGTCTGGTTTCTCACATTTTCACTGCATTAGTCAGACTACCTGGCCCTGGGTTCTGAGTACTTATGTGTGTGTCAATTTAGGCTGAAACTTTTGAAAGCTAATACACAGTTTTCTGCCTTTCTTGAATCCTGGTAATCCCATGATCTGAGCTGGTAGAGGCTTAAGATGGAAGAAGCAATGCTTGCTGAGTCACTGGAGGGAGCAGAGCTGCTCTGAGGATGACTCTACACCTAAGAAGAAGGAGTGGGGATCTCAACATTTGTTTATTGCAACACAATCTAGGCATGCAGACAAATACAGTTGGCTCTGTACTCTGTACACTATAACACTCAGTAGCCACCTAAACTGTGGTAATTTGGACCGAATATGCATGAATATTAATTCTTTTAAACAAGAAAATTAGGATATTTCACACACTTCCTTCAATATAAGGTACCCGTTCATTAATTTTTAATGAGAAACATTCATTATTATGAATTCTCTGACAAGACTTTGATTTTTTTCTTTTGGTAAATGATGACCATAATTAAGCTCCTCATAATGAATACAGCAATTTTTAAACAATACAATTTATACGATGTTTCTCCTCTAGGAGGTTTAATTTTGTTAATAAAAAGAAACAGAGACTCTGTGACTACATTTCCACAATGTATGTGGGTTTGTAGTTATGGCTGACTTTCCCTTGGCTCTGTACTCATTCATCCATTCCTTTGGTATGCACCCTTTCTGCACTCTGGAAAGAATGGGGTTTTACTCAGCACAGGGTCAACTTGGCTTTAAAAAGAAAATTTAACATAGAACATAGGATGCGGGGTCACTAGTAATCTAATTTTTTCTCCTAAGGGCTTCCTGTTGTTGCTGTCTTTGGCTTCAGTTACCTTTGTAGCTCCAAACTGTATCATTCACATTTATAGCATACAAATGAATTTGTATATATAGACCAGCCATTTATTGAGATAGTCGATCTGTTTTTTAGAAACATTTGATATCAGGGAAAATGGACAAAATTAGACTTAGCTGTGTGCTCCATTCAAAGGGTCTTGCTGGGTTGCCAATGTCTCCAGATTGCAGTAGACAGAGGTTACAACAGTGCTGTCTGTGGCAGTTTCTTCAGAATCATAACAAAATACACGACAGAGTGAAAGACTTGTAGTAGCTTATGGCGTCAAAGTCTTTAGCTTCAGATCTTGCCTCCTTTGATTCTGATCTGTGGCACAGCACATTTTGTCAAGAACACATGACAGAGACTAGTTCCCTCATGTTACCTTCGCCTCTGCTTTTCATTCAATCGCCCTCCCCATCGATCCACACCCTTGCTGCACCCAGGGACTAGGAAGAACATCCAGAGCATATGCTGTGACTTGCTTCCTCCACTGGCTCCACCTCTCAGGATTTTTAGAGCTGTGTAGGATAGTATCATCAGGTGGGAGCCAAATATTCAAAAATGTGAGCCTATAAGGCATATCATAATCAAACTACAGCATTTGCCTCCACAAAATAACTTCTCTGTAGTCCCTTTTCAAGTTGTTATGCGCCATCTGTTGTAGGACAGACAAATAGAAAGAGATAGACCTCGAAGTAAAGAGGCCGATATTGGATTCTCCTGATATTAACCCACTGTCCTCTTTGGTTCTCCTAACACTACAGGCCAGATATCAAATTGCGTACTGAGTCTTAGTACAAAAGTGTTCTACAACTCGCTATTTCATTAGGAAATCTTTGCTTCTCTGTACGAACTTTGACCAGTTGAGTCCGTTCAGTGTTCTGCAATTTAAGATCACCATCCTCCTTCACCCCACCTTAACCCAAATCCTTTTAAAACATTGTTCTTATTTTACATATATGAATGTTTTGCCTGAATGAACGGCTGTGCATGACATGAGGGTGTAGTGCCTACAGAGGCCAGAAGAGGACAACTGATCTCCCTGGAACTGGAGTTACTGATCATTGTAAGCTTCCTCGATAGTGCTGGGGATCAAACCCAAGTCCCAGGGAAGAGCAGCCATCTTACTCACTCAGTCGCCTGGCCAGGGCCCCTGACTTGAAATCTTAAGGGCTCTATTTCAAGGCATTTCTTTGGATCTTGCACTTTTTAATGCTTTCCTCACAACTCATTCATTCTTTAGCATAATGTACAGCTCATCACATGGCTGTACCATTTCATAAGTCCCCCACTTTATTTCTCAGACCCAGCCAGTGCCTTTCTTTCCCACATGCAGTCGTTTTGGATAGATGCTGAAGGCAATTTTTTTTTCTGTGTTGTTCTCATGGGCAGCCTTCAGCAGAATTTGGTGAGGTTCCACCAAATTCTTTTGGTGAATATAGTAAAATTTTTTAACTGAAGAAATTTGTAAGATTATGATTTTATCTATCTATCTATCTATCTATCTATCTATCTATCTATCTATCTATTTATCTATCTATTGAGACAAGGTCTCACTGTAGCTATCTATAGCTGTCCTGGAATTCATCATGTAGGCTAGATTGGTTTTGAACTCATAGAACTCTGCCTGCTTCTGCCTCCAAAGTTCTGGGATTAAAGATGTGCACCATCATGCCTGACTAAGACTGTGGTTTTTTTTTTAAAGAGTTATTTATTTATTTTATGTATATGAGTAAACTTTAGCTGTACAGATGGCTATGAGCCACCATGGGCTTGCTGGGAATTGGACTCAGGACCATGCTGGCTCCAGCCCTGCTCACTCTGGCCCAAAGATTTATTTATTGTTATATGTAAGTACACTGTAGCTGTCTTCAGACACCAGAAAAGGGTGTTAGATCTCATTACGGATGGTTGTAATTCCAGCACCATGCGGTTGCTGGGATTTGAACTAAAGACCTTTGGAAGAGCAGTTAGTGCTCTTAACTGATGAGCCATCTCTCAAGCCCAAGATTGTTATTTTTATAATCTATGTGCAGTGTGATTTATAAAAGAAAAAAAAAATAAGAGCCTGAACCAGGCATGATAGTGCACATCTTTAATCCCAGAACTTTAGAGGCAGAGGCACGCAGAATTTTATAATGTAAAATAAATCGACCATGAATGTATTTTGAGTAGAATTATTTTTTCTTTGAAATGACTGCTTAGTTAAAAAACCAAATTAATTCATAAAGCAGAGTGCTCACATTTTATAAAATATTTTTGAGCTTACCAATGGATGTAAGAAAAGGGATATAAATAGGATGCTTGCTGGGAATTAGGAATCAGAGAGCATTTTATGTCCAATTCTTCTCCCATTGTTGAAGCTGCCCTCTGCCAGGCAGACATAAGAACACTGGTAAGGAATGATGTACTTGCAAAGAGTCCAGTGGCCTTAAGTCATCGTTAAACAAGCTGAAATTATTTAATGCAGAACCCATATCTATAAAAGGATCTTCATGTGAAAATGGCCTCAGAGATAGCCATGGTTCCAAAGAGTGAGAGTTTAGGTCACATGAACCTCATTGTTTATTATGCTAAAATGAACAACTACCCTAATTTTCTTGGAATGAGGGGCTTGGATCATTTGCCTGTCAGTGTCTAAGTGAAGTAATACTGCATAGTTTCGATCGGCATTGCTTTTTAGAGGTTCACGAGTTGATGGTTTCATTCCCAGAGAGCAGCATCATGGGAAGGCCTGGAAACATGAGGCGAGGCTCGCTTAGAGGAGGTGGGCCACTGAGGGAGTGTGTCATTGCGAATGTGCACAGGAAAAATTGGCCCTCAGCAACTCTACTTCCTCTGCTTCCTGGATGCTACGCATGAGCAGCCTTTCTGTGCCATGCATGTTCATGGTGATGCTGTCTTTCCTGGGCCTTAAATAATCTGGTCCAACAGTCACAGGCGAAAACTTATGAAATCATGGACCCAGATGAACATTGTTTTCCTTTGTGGTGTTTCTTAGGGAGTTTGTCACAGCAGTGGAAACCTAACGAGCTAAAGATAAAGCAGTGAACAGAACAGATTTTTGGCTGAATGGGCATCTGGAACACTCTGGGTACCAAATTTGTATAGTAGGGTTGTATTAAGTAATTACTTATATTCGGTCAATAAAAGTGCTGTTAAATTCTTGACAATCGAAAATTTAGAAGTAAAAGGAACAATAAAAGAATTTTAAAAAGAAAGAAAAAAAAAAGAATTGGGCACCAAGATAGACAGCACATCAGTAGGAAATGGACCCAGCTTATGACAAGACCACAGACATGCCTTCATTTCACGCAACTGTGGGGCACCATTGCTTGTCAGTGCTCTTGCGTCTTCCTGGCAGAGGGGAGATTCAGCAATGGGGGAAGAATGAGACACAAGTGAATTGGCTTAACAGAGAAATAGGAAAAACCCTTCCCCAAGACCCTGTTCGGAAGAGAATAGTCATATGTAGCATCCAAAGGAGCCCCCGCTGAGGCATTCAAACAAGCAAGCAAACAACATCAAATTAAATAATTAACAAACAAACAAACAATGATTAGTTACTTTCTCCTGAAACATCTTTAGCAGCTATATGCTGCTGGGTAGCCAGTAGCAGGAAATTGATGGCAAGTTCTGAGTGGTGAGGATGCAGTATCATTTGTTTTAAGTTGTTATCAACAATTTCAGAGTGTCTGTCTAAGAAACCAAACAAAAACAATTAAGGAAAAGGCAAATCTCAGAAAAAAAATTATGCAACCTGAGATAAAATGATACACCTGAAAGTCAGAATTTGGATAGAGATTTTTTTTTAATTTCAAGAACATAACAAAATTATTCTTAGTACTATGGTAATGACTGTACTATGGTAGTACTATGGTAACTCCAAAATTCATTACATGAATTTTGGAGTATTAAATAGTAATCAACACTAGATTTTTGATACACATGGGAAGAAACTAATGTGTATCTTGTGAAGGATGAAAATATTTGCCTGTTAATTTCATATTTCTGTGACTAAATACATGAGAAAATTAATTAAAGGTGGGAGGATTAGTTTTGGATCACAGTTCTGGGAGTTTCAAGGTGACAATCAAAATGAATCATTTGTGCTAAGGATGATGTCTTAGTTAGGGTTTCATTGCTATGAAGCCACACCATGACCAAGGCAACTCTTATTAAGGAAAACATTTAACTGGGGCTGGCTTACAGGTTCAGAGGTTCAGTCCATTATCATCACAAGAGAGGAGCATGGCAGTCCGCAGGCAAACATGGTGCTGGAATTTTACATCTTGATCCTCAGGCAGCAGAAAGGGGACTAGACTCATGCATATATGGTACCTCAAACCTACCCACACAGTGCCACACTTCCTCCAACAAGGCCACACCTCCTAACAGTGCCACTCCCCATGGGTCAAACATTCAAACCCATGAGTCTATGGGGGCCAAGCCTATTCAAACCACCATAGAAGCATTAATTAAAACCTTTAGCAGAACAACTTTATAACTGTAAGCTTTGATGAGATTAGTTTGTGCCCTGCTCTAAGTTACTTCATATTGTGTAGATGGTTACAGGCTGTGAGTTGCCCTTAAAGACTATTTCACAAGCAGCTTTGACTCCATTGTGAAGGCAAACACATAAAATTATTCTGCTCCTTGGTGGGCATGTAAACACCTTTTATTCAGCACCACCCATGAAACCTGGACTGATATGATAAATAATTTTCTCCCAAGTGGAGGAAGAATACCAACCTACACATTTTTCAGAGTAAACTGGCACCATATGAGTTCATTAGAATATTAAAATCATTTCAGCAAAACCAATCCCAATAATTTATTTAACACAGTCGACTAAAGAGATATAACCTGGACCCCATAAATTGGACATTTTGGCATGAGATAGCCATGGTTCCACTGACTCCCCTTATAACTCAAAGGACAAACAGTGAGAGGACTCTGGCCTGTCTCAGGGACTTTAGTTTAGCTCCTGCTATTGATGGGATCTACTAGAATTGCCGTTTGTCTGTCTGTCCATAAGTCCATCTGAACCTGTTATACATTCTTCAATGCGTTTATCTGTCTGACCTGGTGCTGCCCTTCACCCCTGCAGCCTCTAAGGTTCTGCACCTTACTTCAGATGGACTCCACCTCCTCTCTAACCTCAGACCTGAGACTTGAGTCTGCTGCTTGTCTCTGGCAGACCTTTAGCAGAGTTTATTAGCTTATTCTCACAGAGATTTTTTTTTTTTATGTTCCTAAGCAGTGTCCTGCTTCTGCCCTTTGTTAGGTATCTTTAAATTCTGTGGTCTCTTTAACTCTTTGCAGCCATTCTATAAGCTATGCATGTTCACACAAACCCATGTATTTACTGTATGATACGGAATGTATGATCTGTGAGTCTTAGTAGTAGTTAATGATTGGAAGTAAAGAACCTGTCTTTGCTTCAGCCGGATATCCAGAGAATCAGGATGCTACAATTAAAATTGCCATGATCTTGTGAATTTATCTTTATTCAATCAATTCTAAAACTGTGGAAAGGCTAAAACAAGTGCATAAATGTTTCTACCATAGTGTGCTTACAGATTATGCAATAAAAATGGCAAAAGACATAGATCTCTCAAACATAACTCAAAATTACTCCACCAGTCTTCTATTATGTAATTGCTGTTACTAATTAGAACATCACTTTCAGATGTAGTCTGCCATTTTCTGTGATTTAGGTCATAATATTATTCCTATTTTATACACTGAAACTGAGAATAGATATGTTTGTGACTTACTCAAACCTTACTGCTAAATACAAGGAGTACACAGTATTTAAGTCTTTTGGATTTACATATTACTTATCAAACATAAAGCAAGCTCCCAAGTTAATCTCACAATCATTGACTATTAAGAAGGCAGCAGTCTTCCCAAGATTATTTCTATATATATTCTGGCCAGAGACTTATTACTCCCTTCATGTTGAGACACTCCTCAAACCCCAGGGGCTGCAGTTGAAAACTCAGTGCCAGATGGCTGTAGAGGAGAAACTCCCGAAGATGTGTCTACTGTCAAGTCACCCAACAGAAATGTCCTCAATGCCAATAGAGATGAAGATAACACATGCAGGCCATCTGTTCCCGCCACATGGCTTTTTAACGAGGAAAGTCTCTTAGGGTATAATGAAGAGTAGATATAGGCAAAGGAGCATCTAGGATACACTCTGATTTATCTGTTGGTCATTAGTTAATTATGGATAAAGATAATTAAGAGACATTCTCAAAAGTTGCTCCATAGTTCAGCTACTATTGCTGACCATGTTGGGATACATCGAGTAATAAAAGAATCAGTTTGTAAATGAAATGATTTTAAGGAAGACCAAACATGCTTCACTGTAATTTCTAACCATGATATATTAATCTACTTTGAAAATATATTTGAGGAACTTATGGAAAAAAAGACATAAAAAGAATTGGACTATAAAAGCAAATTTTGTGTGGCAAGATTTGACTACTGTCTGCAGCCCGTGCACTACAACCAATCCTGAGAGAAAGGCAACAGCTGGAGTGAGCTTCAGAGCACCTTTAGGGTATTCAAACACTGTAGTCTATGTTATAATCAAGAGAATTCTTAATAAGATTATACACAAAGACCAAAATCACATACCTTTATTGATTGTAATAATCCACAAAACCCACAAGTGACTCTTCACCATGGGTTTAACTACCTTATGTGGGACCTGAAAGACCAAATTTATGATATAAGAAAAGCCACTTTCTAGTTAGTCTTTATTTTTGAACCAACATGTAATAACTGAACTGACTTATTAAGATCATTTGATAATTCAATACATGCACACAATGAATGCTGATCAAATCAGGGAGATTAGTTTTTGTTTCCATATCCCTAAAGAGTTACCAATTCTTTTTTGAACTCCCCCCTTTCAGTATAAAATATAAAGTATCTTGTGAGCTATTCTACTGTGCTGTAGAATTCCAGAATGTATTCTTCATAGATAACCTTTTCATACTTGATATTTAGCTTCTCTCTCTATTCCCTCCTTCATCCTTCCTAGGCAGTAGTAATCACTATTTGACTCTCCTTTTCTTTGATGTCAGTTGGTAGTAAAAGTTTCTACCTGAAGCTACCTGCCTGGAAACACCCTCCCTCTGAGAGTGTCAGCTGCTGAGAACTGGTTGATGCACTTCTTAGGTCAAGCATGTCAAGCCAAAGGGCTACTAGCTTAAGGGTTCCTAGCTATTGGTTTTTGTTCTCAAATATGATTAGAATTTCTCAGTGTATGTTTTTATTTTAAGGAGAAACAGTTGACTTTTCAATATGCTTCATATCTTATAAGCAAGAAATTGAGTCTGTTTTCAATTTGAAGCCATATTCAATTGCCTAACAGTGGTTTTCGGAATATATTTTCATTTCCTGCTGTTCAGCTTGTTGTTGTTGTTTTTTGGTAATAGGATTCTTCCTTGGCATTGCTGTTAGAGGGTGTGTTGGAGCATCAGTAATCTGGGACAAAACAAGTGGGCATTCCATAATGATTTGTTGCAGGAACACAATTCACTTTAAGTATGACAGCTTTCAGACCTCCTAGGGCAGAATTCTAGAACTTCATCACTTCTAGGTAAAATGTTTTCAAATTATTCATAGGAGATGGGGGAGCCAGAGAGGTTATTTTATAATACCCCAAAATAATTTTTAAATCCAAACAAGTCAATATACATTTATGCCCTAACAACTGTTGGAAATAATTTGAAAAAAATATATTTAAAGGGAAAATGTGTCAGATGTTTTATTTATAAGTAACTATAGTTACTAATTGCATGAATGTATCTGTTGCATCCTATGTGACTTTACATACCTTGGAATGAAATTGGTTCCATATTTTTTGGTCCTTGTTGATTTTTGCATAACAGTTGAACTAAGTTACAAAAACATTGAAAAACAAGATACATGCTTTAATACCAGCATGCTTTAATACCAGCACTTGGAAGGCAACTTGGAAGGGCTCTCTGTAAGTTCAAGGCCAGCCTTATCTATAGAGTGAGTTCCAGGACAGCTAAGTATATTCAGAGAAACCTTGTTTCAAAAAAGAACAAAAACAAAAACAAACAAATATAAATCACCAACTCCCCTTCCTCCCACCAAAAACAAAAAAAACAAAAAAAAAAACCCCAAAACACACAAAATTCTGGTACCACTGAAGAAATGTACCATGATTTAATATTGAAGCTAGCAATTTCTGGAATTGGCAGTTGAATGAGCACCAAATTTCCCTTTTTCTTTTCTTTTCTTTCTTTCTTTTTTTTTTGGTGTTTTTGAGACAGGGTTTCTCTGTATAGCCCTGGCTGTCCTGGAACTCACTCTGTAGACCAGGCTGGCTTCGAACTCAGAAATCCACCTGCCTCTGCCTCCCAGAGTGCTGGGATTACAGGCGTGTGCCACCACCGCCCGGCTAATTTTCTTTAGTAAGTATTGTAATGTTTATTCTCTCAACAATTTAAATGTAACACGATGAAATGATTTCTGTGTGTATTGTATGCTCAATTTTTGTTCAGTGGATAGACTGAGAGCTAAGTTTCTAATGAGTGGTACCAAGCATACTTGTGAGCAAACATGGTATCACTGAGTACTCAAGAGACTAATCTAATTAAAAGAAGAGCCACCTTGAGCATCTTCTGAGATCTCACGGTTCCCCTGGAATATGATGAGAGTGAATGTGGGCAGCAATGGTTTTGAATATTGGAAGGAGAAAGGGATTTGGATTGGTTTGTAGGATGCTGAGAGAGCCTGGCTTTGCTAATGCAGTAGTAGTATTTCAGAATCTGGAGACATCATATGAAGAGTCTAAATGTTGGCCTGGAGAGGACTGGCTGTTCTTGTAGAAAACCTGGGTCCAGCACCCAGCAACTGTATGGTGGCCAACTATCTATCTATCTATAACTCCAATTCTAAAAGCTTTGATGCTCTCTTCTAGCCTTTGCTGTCACCAGGTGCACATGTCCCAGGTGCACATGTTGTACACAGGATTACATGCAGACAAAACACATATATGTATAAGATGAAAATAAAATAAATAAAGATATTAAAAAAACTCGCAATTATCTTCCTCCTATTTAAAATAAAGGTTCTAATGTTGATAGAATTCTACCGAAATATGCTATTTCCTCATCTCTTTGTTTTTATGAGATGGTGATCTCATATGTTGGGGGGTTCTTTGCATTAACATGTTACAGCAATTCATATTAGTGTGGATGTATACGATAGAAACAGAAAATCCAGTCATTTAGACTGTTAGGACAAGCAATATCCTATTGTAATCAGTTGATACAAATACTTTGGCAATGATAAACACGTATTTTGTTGTTTTTAATAAAATATTTTATGGTATATTATCTAGGATAAATTTCTGGGTAACAGAGAAGAGGTGTATAAGAACAATGTACAGTATCGGGGTGGGCTCTCTCTAGTGGCGTGGAATTCAAGTCATTGGCCTCCTATTGGGTCACCTCATCTGGTCTTAATATGATAGAGGTGCCTAATCTTATTGCACTTGATATACCATGTTTGGTTAGTATTCCTGGGAGGCCTGTCCTTTTCTAAAGGGAAATGGAGCAGGAGTAGATGAGGAGGTGATAGGGAGAGGAAAGAGGAAAGGGACTGGGAGGGGAGTAGGAAGGGGAAACTATGGTTGGGATGTAATATATGAGAGAAGTACAAATAAAAAATATCAAAAAGAATGGTTCACAGTGAATGACAGAATTCAATTTTTTTTTGGTTACTAGCTGATTTGAGGTAAGAACATCTGTCACATGATCCTGTCACTATGATGCTTCTTACTTTACTCAGCCCAGAAACACAAAGCCAATTGACCATGGATTATGCCCTTTGCAAACATGTGTCAATATAAATCATTCCTTCTATTTCAATTAGGTGTTTGTGAGTGATTAAAAAGTCTAATACAAGCCTCACTGTGCTTACTGAAGCTTATGATCATGGGGTGAATGTTTCTAAGGCCCTAAGTGTCAATCTGAGTAGCCTATGAATATTCCTGCCAAAGTGAAGTTTTACATCTTCCAAACAGCAGAAATATTTGTGATGAAAGTAGAAATAATCATATTAAAAGAGGAAGACACTACTTCTAGAGATTTGGGGTTTATTTTTATTTTTACAAGTTTAAAATTTGTTTTTGAAATACATAACTTAAAATTTTCTATGTCAGCCATTTCCAAGTATACAAGAGTATTGGTGTTGTCATAAACAAGAGCAGTGTCCTAGTCAACAAGAGCAGAGTCTAAGTCCACAAGAGTAGTGTCCAAGTATAAAAGTGCAGTCAATGTCCAAGTATTCGAGAACAGTGTTCAGTATATATGAGAGGTGTCCAAGTATCTGAGAGCAGTGCTCAGTATATATGAGAGGTGTCCAAGTATCTGAGAGCAGTGCTCAGTATACATGAGAAGTGTCCAAGTGTCTGAGATCAGTGCTCAGTATATATGAGAGGTGTTCATGTATCCGGGAGCAGTGCTTAGTATATATGAGAGGTGTACAAGTATCTGAGAGCAGTGTTCAGTATATATGAGAGGTGTACAAGTATCTGAGAGCAGTGTTCAGTATACATGAGAGGTGTCCAAGTATCTGAGAGCAGTGCTCAGTATATATTAGAGGTGTCCAAGTATCTGAGAGCAGTGTTCAGTATATATGAGAGGTGTCCAAGTATCTGAGAGCAGTGCTCAGTATATATGAGAGGTGTCCAAGAATCTGAGAGCAGTGTTCAGTATATATGAGAGGTGTCCAAGTATCTGAGAGCAGTGCTCAGTATATATGAGAGGTGTCCAAGTATCTGAGAGCAGTGTTCAGTATATATGAGAGGTGTCCAAGTATCTGAGAGCAGTGTTCAGTATATATGAGAGGTGTCCAAGTATCTGAGAGCAGTGTTCAGTATATATGAGAGGTGTCCAAGTATCTGAGAGCAGTGTTCAGTATATATGAGAGGTGTACAAGTCTCTGAGAGCAGTGCTCAGTATATATGAGACGTGTCCAAGTATCTGAGAGCAGTGCTCAGTATATATGAGAAGTGTCCACATATCTGAGAGCAGTGCTCAGTATATATGAGAAGTGTCCAAGTATCTGAGCGCAGTGCTCAGTATATATGAGACGTGTCCAACTATCTGAGAGCAGTGCTCAGTATATATGAGACGTGTCCAACTATCTGAGAGCAGTGCTCAGTATATATGAGAGGTGTCCAAGTATCTGAGAGCAGTGTTCAGTATATACAACTCTGATTCTACTGAAGTTTCAGAGTTAAAAAAAAGTCAGCAGAGTATTTGCAGTCCATTATGGGAGACCCAAGGGAGGACTGGGTACAGTCTCCCTTCCAGATGTCTCAGGGCTGAGATGTGTTTCCTCCTCTGTTGTTGCTAGCCCCTAAGGGAAACACTAGAAAAGAAGAAAAATGAGCTTCATCTTCTAAAATACCTCTTCCATCGGGACAACTTCGCAGCGAACTGGTCTCTCCATCATGGTTTGTGTTTAAATAGCTACAGATCCAACCTATGGGGGATTGTCTCTCTGGCACTTGAAATTGTTACCACTACATATCATCACACCTGCTCTCCCATTTGAAAGTGTTTCATGAAAGAATATGAATACCCTTGAATAATTAATATGTCCAAGTCAAGCCAGACCATTTTAAAAACAATAAGCTCAGAACTTTTCAGGAAATTATTTTCTTTCAAATGAAAGTCTCTTTAAGCCAAATTAGGACTTCTTCCTCCAGGAATCTCAATCATTAATTAAATACATAGCTGGGTGTTATGTGACTCGAATCAACAAAGCATTCCCCAGTAACTAAGCCTTGCTGTACCTCTTGGATTTGCATTTTATTTGTTTATCTTTTGTATTTTCTGCTACCTTAAGCATTTTTCTTTCAGAGCATGTTATAGAAAGCTCATGTTGAGTAGAGCTAGAAAATCTTTTAATGAAGAAAAGCTTTCAACCTCACTGGCAATACTTTTATCTTATTCACATGTAAATTTTGGGGAGGATGTCACTAAGAGGCTCCTTTCTAAATTAGACACTTAGCCTAGAATAGGAAATACTTCTTAAATTTGAAAATAAACCATCTAGAATCTCTCATTTCTGTCTTCTTATACCTGTGATTGATGGATACTTGGTCAGGGTCCCACACACATGTGCCAGCTCAGGTGGAACTATATATTTAAGGAGTAATTCAATAACCATCGGGATATTTAGCAGTCGCTTTTTTCCCTTCCTTCCTTCCTTCCTTCCTTCCTTCCTTCCTTCCTTCCTTCCTTCCTTCCTTCCTTCCTTCCTTCCTTCCTCCCCCTCTCTTTCTTTCTTTCTTTCTTTCTTTCTTTCTTTCTTTCTTTCTTTCTTTCTTTCTTTCTTTCTTTCTTTCTTGCTTTCTTTTTGGATTTGGTTTTTTCGAGACAGGGTTTCTCTGTGTAGCCCTGGCTGTCCTGGAACTCACTCTGTAGACCTGGCTGGCCTCAAACTTGGAAATCTGCCTGCCTCTGCCTCCCAGAGTGCTGGGATTACAGGTGTGCACCACTACTGCCTGGCTCTTTCTTTCTTTCTTTCTTTCTTATTAGATATTTTCTTTATTTACATTTCAAATGTATCCCCTTTCCTTGTTTCCCCTCCAAAACAAAACAAAACAAAACAAAACAAAACAAAACAAAAACAAAACAAAAAAACCCCCAAAAAACCCAAAAACCCTATCCCATCCTCCCCTCGCCCTGCTCACTAACACACCCATTCCTGCTTCCTTGTCCTGGCATTCCCCTATGCTAGGGCAATGAGCATTCACAGGACCAAGGGCCTCTTCTCTCATTGATGTCAGACAAGGCCATCCTTTGCTACTCATGTGATTCCATGGGTCCCTCTATGCGTACTCTTTGGTTGGTGATTAAGTCCCTAGGAGCTCTGGGGGTACCGGTTGGTTCATATTGTTGTTCCTCCTATAGGGCTGCAAACCCCTTCAGCTCCTTGGGTCCTTTCTCCAGCTCCTCCGTTGGGTACCCTGTGCTCAGTTCAGTGGTTGGCTGAGAGCACGCACCTCTGTGTTTGTCAGGTACTGGCAGAGCCTCTCAGGAGATAGCTGTATCAGTCTCCTGTCATCAAGCACTTGATGGCATCCACAATAGTATCTGGGCTTGGTAACTGTATATGGGATGAATCCCCAGGTGGAACAGTCTCTGGATGGCCTTTCCTTCAGTCTCTGCTCCACACTTTGTCTCTGTTTTTCCTCCCATAAGTACTTTGTTCCACTTTCTAGGAAGGACAAAAGTATCCACACTTTGGTCTTCCTTCTTCTTGAATTTCATGTGGTCTGTGAATTATGGTTTTGGGTATTCTGAGCTTCTGGGCTAATATCCACTTACCAGTGAGTGCATACCATGTGTGTTCTTTTATGATTGGGTTACCTCACTCAGGATGATATTTTCTAGTTCCACCCATTTGCCTAAGAATTTCATTAATTCATTGTTTTTAATAGCTGAGTAGCACGCCATTGTGTAAATGTACTAAATTTTCTATATCCATTCCTCTGTTGAGGGACATCTGGGTTCTTTCCAGCTTCTGGGTATTATAAATAGGGCTGCTATGAACATAGTGGAGCATGTATCCTTATTACTTGCTGGGGAATCCTCCGGGTATACGCAGTCACTTTTCTATTTGCTTCAGCAAAATACAACTTAAAGATGGAAGAGTTAGTGTTGGCTGCAGTTCAAGGGTAAAACCTGCCATGGGAGAAAAGGTATAGTGCCAGGCAGTTGAGGCAGCTGGCCACACTGAACGTGCAGGTAGCATAAGGAGATGGTTAGTACTGTGCCTGCTTTTTCTTTTTATTCAGACTAAGACCTTATCCCATGGAATAGTGCTTTCCATATTTAGGGGAGTTTTCCTACCTAGGTTAGCCTAGTATAGAAACTCCCTCATAGACTATGCCCAGAGGATTGTCTCTAAGTGGTTCTAGATCCTGTCAAGTTGATATTCTACATTAACCATCACAGATTATAAGAAACTTACACATGTAACTAAAATATTTCTCAAGTACCCATTGAAACAAAGAGAAAAGAAATTAAATTTATTGGTATGTATTTTATAAACAGAATAACCAAAATAATCACTTATTTATGATGATGATTTTGCCAATAATGTGCACGCTGTGAAAGCATGAAGAAATCTCCAGCAACATGTCCTGTCTGGGTGTTGGGGTATGCAGCTGTAATCCCAGGATGGATCTGCATTTGGTGGCTGGGCTCAGGGGATGCCAACACACGACTCAGGTGAGACAAGACTCAGTCTAAGATCGGGGGTCTCAGCCCTTGTTTCTCAGGGTGAGAAGGAGAGAGGGCTTGGGTGGAAGCTATGGTTCTCAAACTCCAGGACACCCAGACATTGCTAGGAAACAAGATGAGTTGGGAACTGGCCTGTGTGCCAGTGATGAACCTGGGGCGGGGGATTCAGGTTTAGCTCAGAGTGAGTGTGAATAGTGCCAGAGGGGCCTTCTGTGGGAGACTTAATACGACAAAGGTCTCGCCCCTTGGTGATCCTTGATGAAGAAGACAGTCCTTGCTTATCCAAGTTGTTTTATTCATTGTGGGTAAGGATGCATACGATTTCCTCAGGGTAAACCAGAGATTAAATATCGTTTACAGGAAGGGATGCTCATTGTCTAAACATTTGGGGCCCCTACATACCTCATTAGCATGGAGAACTCTAAGTTCTATGCTACAGGACCAGTTGTCGTGGTCTTCTTAGTGAGGTGTCCTGGTCACATGCTCCAAGACAGGAATCTGGTTGGGAGCTAGTCTGTACACCTGCTGTTCCCAATTATGAGTTTTATCAGGGTTCTGAACTTTGCTACTACCTTATCAGTTCTTCTGTCCAGTGGCACAGTACACTGCCCAACATCCTAACATTAGGAAAGCAGAGACACATTGATCTTTGAGGCTTGCTTATAACCCAGTATAGTAGAACTGGAAAGTTCCAGTTTGCTGAGGGACTCTCTCTCAAAAACTATTCCAGAGATACTTGTCAGGTACTGGTTTTTACATACAAATACCTTTGTACACACACATGGATATAAATGTACATACACCCATAAACCATTTAAAGATATAAATACAAATTTATGAACTACTTTACTTTCATTTACTAATTTCAATTACTTGGAATTAATTCTTTTTTTAAGATTTATTTATTTTATGTATGAGTATATGTATAGCTGTCTTCAGACACACTAGAAGAAGGCATCGGATCTCATTACAGATGGTTGTGAGCCACGATATGGTTGCTGGGAATTGAACTCAGTACCTCTGGAAGAGCAGTCAGTGCTCTTAACTGCTGAGCCATCTCTCCAGCCCCTGGCATTAATTCTTTAAAAATCTTGTATCTATTATTTATTTCTGTTGTTGCCATGGAATATCCCTGAGAAAAGCAAGCATATTGAGATAAATGCTGAGATAAGTACTACACTTGTTTCCTCCTGTGAGTCTGTCTGGTACTCTAACATAGTAATAGTGGTGCTGGCATTCAGGATGGGTGGGTCATCCCTCCTCAGTTTAATTTTTTTGGGCAGACCCTCACAGGCATATCCAGAGCTGTGTTCTCATGGTGATTATAAACCTAGTTAATATGACAATAAAGATTAGCCATCATAGTCCCGTTCCTTGTCAGCTTGACTCCCAAACATATTAGTTTGCATGGTAGCCTTCCATTACTATCCCTAAAGTCTCACTTTCACATTATAACTCAAAATGCATTTAGTTCATCTCTAAACATTTTTATAGTCTTTAATAGTTCCAATATGACACAAAAGTTGAATGTTTGGTCTGAATTTCAAAGGCTATATTTTAACTCTGAGTCCTTACAAAATAAAAAAAAAAGCAAGTTACATATTTCCAATATATAAAGCAGCAAATAAACATTTCCACTCCAAAATTGAGGTAAAGAGTGCCGCTATCAAGGCTAGCCCACCCCTAGAAGGACAACACAAAATCCTTCAGCTCAGTTTCTGGCATCTGAAGATCACGATGAAGGCATTTGGTTTCTACTAGACACAAGCAGTCCTGCTCCTGCATCTCTTATACCTGCCTCATGCATAGATTCTTTCTAGGAACAGATGCACCCATTGCCCACAGCTGTCCTCAGTAGCCATCCCACAGACTTAGCATTTTCAATATCCTGGGATTTCTACTACAACTTGGGTTTCACCTTCTTGGCTTTATGCGACAGACTGTCAAGATATCTTTGCATGGAACATGACCTGTGACACTTGTCTTACTGGTTTTCTGGAATCTCAGTGTAAGCCTTCTTGGTATTCAATCTTATCTTTCAAGCTTGCAAGATCAGCATCCTGTGGACTGTGTTGCCAAGATCTGGTGCCAGCTCAAAATGTAGCATGTGATAGTATGTTTGCTTGGACTACAATTCAGACAGTGGAAAACATTTTCCTAAGCAGTTGTTTCTACCTGGACAATCTATTCAGTGGCACTCTCCATTCAAGCTCTCTCTTTTCAATTAATGTCCGTGTTCACAGGTTGGAACCTTTGACAGGTGTTGTACGTGTTCACAGGTTGGAACCTTTGACAGGTGTGTGCCTGTCTTCAGAGTATGTTTCATATTGGCTTAATGAAGAATAGTAGGTTTATTTTTAATGGTGTTATCTAATGATTTCAGTTGCTTTCCTATCATCCTTGTGTGTAACTTTAATTTACCCCACACTTTTCCTCATGAAGATGAACATTTTTTCATATCTTTTTACTCCTTCTCCTGCCTTCTCTTTCTCTAGATCTGGATAAGAGCAATCATCAGTACCCACAATACAGTCTGGATGCTATTATGTCTTGAGATTTCTTCTACCTAACAATTCAGCCTTAATCATTTCCCAGCATATTTCTAGGACTTCCCCAACCTGTAGCTTCAAATGATTTCACGTTCCTTCCACAAACTCAGAGTCTCAAGACCCACGTGGTCAACGGCCTGACTCCTGGTACTTATGGTCCTTATTAGTTATACTTTCCTCATTGCTGTGACAAAATACCTGACAGAAAGAACTTGAGCAGAGAAGGATTTATTCTGGCTAAAATTGATTTACTTTAGGTTTGTTTAGTTTGAATGGCATATAGTCCCCCTTGGTAGGGAAGGCATGGTGATAGAAGTCTGGGGTGGCTAGTTCCATTATATCTCAAGTTTGAAAGTAGAAAAAGATGAATGCTAGTGTACACATAGTTTATCCTTTGCTCCTTTCATTCATTCCAGCCCCCATAGAATAGTGACATCCTCTTTCAGGGTAGGTCTTACCTCTTCAGGCAAGCCATTCTGGAAAGGACTCAAAGATAGGTTCAGAATTGTGTCTTCCAGGTGAGTCTAAATCTAGTCAAGTTCATAAGGATTAGCAACCATACTGTGAAAACAATATACCTAATAATGCATCTCTAATTGTACAAACTTTGTTCAAATGCCTGTCAGCTGTGTGTGGCTAGTAGCTACCATATTGGTTAGCGCATGCTGCTTTAGCTGTCTAAGTTTAGTATAATTCCTCACAGCAGATATACATTTTATATTATGTGAAAATTATATTTTTATCATTCATACATCCATTTCAGCTGTTCCAAATTTTGACAAAGCTTGCTGTTCAGACATGGATGAGTCTGTTGATCTTGTTTTAAATGTCTTGATTTTTACAGGCTGAAGAGGTGGCTCAGTTGGGAAAGAGATGCTGTGTAAACACATGGATCTGGGTCTGAATCTGTGACACCTGTTTAAAAGTTGGGGCAACAAACCATTTATCTGAAACCCCAGTGCTAGATGGGCATAGTCAGGCAAAAACAGGATGATTCCTGCGGCATTCAGGCAAGTCAGTGTGACAGAATCTGTAAGTGTATATCATAAAGAAATTTTGTCATAGATTTCCATTACAGAGTGAGAACTTTAACTTATTTCAAATGATTTACTTTATAGAGGTATTTTTCCAAGCATCTTAAGCACTATCTAAGCCAGGAAATACTTATATATTTTGCCAATATAGGAATTTAGTTGGAACTCAAACTTCACCCTTATCCTGGGTGATAAACAGCAGGTGAAGAGTGAAATGGGATAATATTGGGTCTGGAATATATATATTTTCTTTTTGGAAAGGACAATGAATTCACCTTCACTCAGACATTTAATTGGAACTTATTTTATTTATTAGAGTAATTCCACTATGTCAGAACATATCTTCTCTTTAATTCCAGGATTAAACACATACATGAACATATGCTCTAGATTAAAGATAGAAAACATAAATATAAACTTACATATTTTATAGATTGTGTCATTTAAGAGCATGATGAGATGACAAAATTTAGATCTCATATACTTAAATTTTAGCATCCATGGTTGCAAAGAGGAGGAAGATCCAAGAACCACTGAATGACTTGTAGATCATCATAGACCTAATATATTTGACTCGTGGACTCTAATAATTTGTCTTTAGTATACAGAGTCTTGCCTCCTGTATGTTGAATTCTTTCCTATTGTCCCTCTTCACTTTAATCCTAGTTCTGGGTTTGCCTGGTTTTCATGTGAATATTAAGCCCTTTGGCTAGTGCTCATATAAACTCTAGTGGTTTTAGGCTTTCTAATTTTTCAGTTAAATTTTATAGAATTTATTATTTTCCTAGTGGTAAATTTTTATGTCTGTTAAGATATAACAAACACATTCTAATAACATTACTTCATTGTATGGATACACTCTAAGGCTATCGAGTAATCAAGAAGCATAAACAGTAGAACTTTGTAAAAAAAAAAAAGAGTAGAGGGACTGAATTCCTAAAGGAGGCCAACAGGAGGTATTACTGCCTGAGACAGGGAAAAGAAGGGTGTATCCAAACCTAACAGATGATGAATACCAAGAAATGAGGACACTCTAGTGAGGGAGGGTGGGAAGGTCCCATCTGTGAGCAATCTTAACTACTGGGCCATCTACAGATTTGTTCTGTAGACAGTGAGGACTCAAGCACTGGTCTGTGTGCACATGCATGCATGATCAAGTACACTCAGCTGAATGATGACATGCTTAGACTGTATTGTTAGTGCATAACTGTTTTAATAAAATCACTATAGCTAAGGGTAGAGAGATGGCTCAGTGGTTTAAGAGCAATGGCTGTTCTTGTAGAAGACCTGGGTTTGATCCCCAGTCCCCTTGTGGTGACTAACAACCATCTGTAACCTCAGTCCCAGGGGATACTATGTTCTTTTCTGGCCTCCATTTGTAGCAGGCATATACATGATACATACACATCCAAGATAGCAGAATTCTCATATGCATAAAATAAAATAAAATAAAAATAAATCTCAAAAAACAGATAACTATATCTAAACCATATATGATATGGTTTCAATAGGATTTTTATCTAGGTCTGATAGGAAAGATAATTTGGGTATTAAGCGCAGTTGCTTAGGATCACTGCCGAAACGTTTAGAAGTTCCAAAGTCAAACTCCCACTTATAAGGGGTCTTGAGTTGTCATCTAGGATGTGTAACCAGGCAATCAGAGGTCTAAACTTACAGGTGATTCTAACATCAGCCAGGGTTGAGATCTCCAGAAACAACACACATTTAATGCTTGCCTCAGATCAAATAGGAGCAACACATGGCTATAAATACCATGCCCAAAATTGTTGTGAAATTGGTTTTGAGCAAGATCACACAGATAGAGATACACGTGATACAGATGATTTGAAGACTGATTCAAAAGACTGACTTACTAGATTCACATCTAATCTTATACTTTGTCATCAAAAACCCCAAACGTATAATTTAGAGATGACCATGAAATCTATAAAAGTCATCCTCCTCTAGGCTTTTTAAAACAACACAGGTATAAACCATTTAGTGACAAATCTCAGAGCCAGGAGGAGTTAGCAAGAAAGACAACCACTCCCATCGGAAGAACAATGATTTTGGCCACCCAGATGCTCCAGGACTCCCAGGGACTAAACCATCAACCAAGTGGTACACAGGGTTCCAGCTGAAAATGTGGCAGAGGAATGCCTTGTTGGGCATCAGTGGGAGGAGTGGTCCTTGGTCAGGTGAAGGCTCAATAGATGCCCCAATAAAGGGAAATCGAGGGGGGAGGGAGGTGGAAGTGGGTCGGGTGGAGGGGCATATACGTGGAGGTAGGGGGTGAGAGGAGGGGTTGAGGGTCTTTGGGGAGGGGAGAAAGGTTTTACCATTGGAAATGTAAATGAATATGATATTCAATAAATAAAAAAAAGAAAGACAACCACTCAACTTTTCTATTGGGTATTAAAGATGAGTCTATAAAGGAACCTAATATGTTCCTGGATATAAATATTCAATGTCTTATAGATTAACAGTTGTTCCAAACTTAGGCATGAAATCCCAATTAAATTGAAAATTGTCAGATTTATTTTAAAGTTAATAAACAGACAAGAACCACATAAATCATTAGGTTATTCAAGAAAAGGCCTACACTTATTAAAAACATTCCATATTTCATTATACCAATGAGTACTGCTGCAAGGACCAAGTATAGTCACAGAACCCTCTATATAGACATGGGACCATACTCTAGTGCCTACTGTGTCATAGGAGAAAGAAAGTATTTTTAATATTTTATTTCAGAAATTGGAAGAAAATCCCATCACATACTTACAATACACATTAAACCAAAATAAGTTCCACACAAAGAGTTAAGTATTGAAAATGTAATGTGTGTGTGTGTGTGTATGTGTGTGTGCATGTACGTGTGTAATGATTAGAAAAGAGGTAATAGAAACTTGATATTTGTAAATGTATAGGCATCTAAACCTAGATGGAAGGTAGAAAATAATTTTGAGTACATGAGGTATTAAAAACTTCTGTATATCAAAAATATACCATAAGTTGAGAAAGCATAGGCAACATAGGAAAAATTTTGCAAACAGATGTCATAACAAATACAAAGAGTTTTCATGAATTAATGAATAAAAGCTATGCTGGCTGATTTTGCATCTACTTGACATAAGCTAGAGTTATCAGAGAGAAAGGCGTCTCAATTGAGCAAATGCATCCCGAAGATTCAGCTGTAAGGCATCTTCTCAATTAGTGATCAATTGTGAAGGGCCCAGCCCATTGTGAGTGGTTCCACTGCTGGGTTGGCAGTCCCGGGTTCTATAAGGAAACAGGTTGAGCAAGCCAGCGGAAGCAATCCAGTAAGCAGCACCTCTCCATGGCCTTTGCATCAGCTCCTGTCTCCAGATTCCTGCCCTATTTGATTTCCTGTCCTGACTTCCTTTGATGATGATTGGTGATATGGAAATGTAAGACAAATAAATAAACCCTTTTCTCCCTAACTTGCTTTTTGGTCAAGGTGTTTTGCTGCAGCAATAGAAACCCTATTAATAGAAAATAAACTGGTAAAAAAAAACCTGGTAACAGACAATAAATCTGCAATTCTTAAGTGAAATATACCAATGGGGAGATGAGGCATTCATAAATACAATGAATATATGTCTTACAATCATTCCAACAATCAAAAAAGAGGTAACTAGACACTATGCTTACCAACCACATCACTATTTAGAATAATTTTATTTTTAATTAGGATGAGGGAGATTCAAGTTAGAAAGGGCATCTTATGTCCCTTGATTTTTGTTTGTTTTGTTTTTTAAATTGATTATTTGGAAATCTCACATATGCACCTTAATCACACTCATCTTCCAGTCTTTTCATGCTCACCCACTCTCATCCATGACTTTAACCCCCTTTCAAAAGAAGAAGAAAAGAAGAAGGAAAAAAAATACACATCCATTTTGTGTTGTTCAGATACTGGAGCACAGTTAAACTCTTAGCGGCTATTCCTACAAGGGAAGGTGAGTCTTTCTTCACCTGCACCCCAGCCAAAAGCCATCAACTGTGAAAAGCCATGTGGGAGTGGAGGAGAGGGTCAGTGAGAGGCTGAATCAGCTCTCCCTTGTGCCTGTGGTGGTGTGGGATGTATGTGCCCATGGACATAACCATGGTTTCAGTCAGCAGCTCAGACCAACCATGGACATCCTATGGTCTTCAGTGGTAATACGTCCACAGACATTAACCTGGCCATATCAAGAGCACTGACCCACACTCATGGCTCTTACATAACACTTGCACAGCAAGTGCCTCAGTGTGACCTCGGGTGGCTACACATGCTACTCACATCCAGATGCCCCCACCCCTCCAGGACAGCAAGGCCTAAGGTATTAGTCAGTAGCACAGACTGCATACAGTCTGTGGATCTCAGGTTTCTTCATGGTCTGGGGCCTCTGCATGGAACATGACACCAACATGGCTTCCAGTGGCAAAATGAAGGTCCTTTGAGGAGCTCCAATCCAGGAAGTGAATCTTACCTCATCCCGGGCTTCCATTCTTGCCCAAAACCAGGGTAATACCTCAGAGGCCAGGTAGCAGCTTATTTAAGGGTTGAGACTGAGTTTGCATAAGGTCCAGCCTGATGCACACCTCTCAACAGACTCTATTCTCCGGCTTTCTTTGTTTTCCATCTCTCCATTGTGTATTTGTTTATCTTAGTGCATCATGTATTTGTTCACTGTCTGCAACGATGGTGGGGTGGCCTCCAATCCTTTGTTACTGAAGGGTTAATGGTATAATACTATTGAAGAGTACTTTATCAACATGAATAAAAAATGTTTGAAGTCTCTTTGATCCATATTTTCTACATCTAAGAATATGTATCAAAGAAATATCAAAGGGGAGTGAAAATTACACTCTTTGTAACACTATTCTAATTATAACACTGTTCTAATAGTAAGTGTGAGAAAAATCTAACATGCAATAAGTTGAGGATTGGTTGTATAAATTTTGATAAATTAATACATTATTATATGTAAACCTAAAGAATTTTTTCCAAATGTAAAATCAAGAATTAAAAAATTAAAAATAAAAGTAAGTGTATTCTATTTTATTTTACTTTTTAATGTCTAAATTAGTAAAATGTTACGTCTGACTCAAAGAGTGTTGTAAAGTTGGTGTTTATTAGCATCTTAGTGAATGAGTCAGTGTAATAATAATGTTGTTTCGCTTATGAAACTGGCTAATGTCCTAAAGAACAGCCATGTCTCCTCCTTAGGAAATATCAGCAGTTCAAGTTGGAAAGCCACCTAAGGATCAGCATGAATCCTCAATAGTCCTATAAACCTTAACAACTAATAAACAAATGAGTTGAACAAATTTAAATCTTACAGATACCCCCACTGGGGACCCAGACTTGTTTAATCTGAGAAGATGTGCTGTTCGACTTCTTGTAGGATGTCCAAGTTTTGGGCATTCTTTCTAAACAAGCCAGATGATGACATCTCTAAGCTAGAAGACAGAGAAAAAAAATTGAATGAAGACTGAAGAACTGTGAAATTGTTTTCATGAGTATATGAAACATACATTAGAATAATAGAGAAAGAATGTAAGATTGAGAAAGAAAAGTAAATATTGAAGCAAGTATTGCTCTGAATAGTGAGATGGACACTCAGTCTTGGGTTCAGGAAGTTATAGGAGTGCCCAGTGGTTTTGTGCTAAAGTCATCACAGATTAAATTGTTCAAAGTGGACAAAACTGGGGACAAAGTGAAATATTGAAAAAAGAAAAACCTAGAAGGGAAAAAGCACTTAATCTTTAGAAAAACAAGATTTAAAAATGAAAATTGTTTTCAATTAGCAATAATTGCACCTCAGATAAACCTCATTGGTTATGATAGTGCCACTGTGCAAAGCTAAGACAAAAAGCTGTAATGGATGGTTTATTAAAAACAGGAAAAGAAAAGATTAATGGAATAAGATATTTAATGTAGAAGGAAATCAAAATGAGTGAGCAAACACACGCTTCTAGTCCCACCCCCTCCAACCCCCAAGACAGGGTTTCTTTGTATAGCCTTGGCTGTCCTGGAACTCACTCTGTAGACCAGGCTGGCCTCTAACTCAGAAATCTGCCTGTCTCTGCCTCCCAAGCACTGGAATTAAAGGTGTGTGCCACCACCACCCAGTCTCTTCTAGTTTTATATTCAGAGAAAACATCCTTCAGAAGTGAAAGAGATAATCAACAGGCTGAGGCACAGCAAGCAAAACTATTTCTCTCTGCAGAGGTCATGACTGCTGATGTAGATGACATACCACTCAAAGTGATGAGAACTGAGAAGGCATAGAAAGTAAATATCTAAACTAACTAAGACACCACAGACTTCAGGTAAACACAGAGATCACTGAGACAAGATTACTAATTCAGAAATCAACTCACATGTCCATGACCAACTATTTTAAACAAAGATTCCAAGGTTATTTAATGGGGAAATATTTTCTCCATTTGTACTTGCAAAGCTAAAGAGCCATGTTCAGTTGACTGAATAAAAAACTCAAATCCTGGCCCAAATTGTGTTTTTGATGGATCTCAAGTATTTCAGGAATATTAACTTTGAATATGTCAGAAAACAGAAGAGGGAATTTTGACAAATTAATTTTATTAGACATGTGTACATTGGCCCATAAATAAAACTATGTGAGGAGAACTTTTGAGATAACTCTATGGAAATGAGCTAAGGTCTGGAAATCTCCTTAAAATGTGTTGTTCTTGGAACAGGCTTTCTAAGGAGTGATAAATAGGAGTGGGTTTACTTAGATTACCCATTTACCTTATCCATTATGATTCACAATGATGTTTCAAGGGACATGTTCACATGACTACATATAGCCTAAACTCATGTGACCTTGCCCTGGTTACTGTATACTCAAGTGAACTTTGCCAAACCCTCAGAATACCCTTAAAGTATAAATTGTCTGATGACTTGAATCAAGATAGCTATTTCATGAGACTTTTAGGCTCTACTCTCCTAGGTTCATGTCACCAACTAGAACACTAACTAGTACACTAGGTAGTAACTAGTACACTAATACCAAACTCAGATGAGGGCAACAGAAACATGAAAACAAGCAAAAGCATTCAATAGTGTTTGAGTAAAGATGCAAAAAATCTTAACAAACATTAGGAAATCAATATAAGAATATGTATAAAGAACTCTATATCACAGCCACATAACACTGATTATGAATGTACAAGGTAGATTTAACAAGAATAAATTTTATCAATGTGATTTACCACAAGAGAAAAAATTGAAACCATGTCATAATATCAATACACGCAGGAAAACAATTTGACAAAATTTGACATTAATTTCTCATAACATTTCTCAGTAAACAAGGAATAGATTGGAGTTTCTCTCCCTTGATACAGACATTAACAAACACATTCTAGAAAACATGTTTCTTAATGGTTGAAAACTTAATAATCTGTTCCGAAGATCAGGGGCAAAGAAAGGAAATTTCCTCTACCAGAAACACTGATGTATCGGTACAAAAAGATAAGAGAAGGTAAGAAATAAAGATTAAGAGGGAAAATGTAAACCAGCTTTCAGTTTTAGATGGCATGCCTATTTATAAAGAACATCCCAAGGAACTGACAGAAATCAAATAAAATGATAATGGAACTAAAAGGCAACAATATCAAGCTGTCAGGATAAAGATGTAATATAACTACCAATTGTTTTCCTATGTAACAGTAATAATCAATAAAATGATATTTACAAACATAGTGAGAACAATGAAATACATAGGGCCTGGAGAGATGATTCAATGCTTAAGGGCTCTCCCAATGCTAACTGCTCTCCCAAAAGATTCAGGTTAATTCCTAGCACCCACATGGTGGCTCACAATGATCTGTAACTCCAGTTTCTTTTCTAGTCTTTGTGTATATCAGGCATGCAAGTTACATAGACATATATAGATGCAAAACATCCATACACATAAAATTAAAATAAATGCATAAAAGTAAAAAATGACACATGCTGGAACAAGTCTAATCATACCATGTACCAAGTCCTTATGCAGAAAATTAATAACTTGATGAAAGAAATTGAAAAATCTGAAGAAATAGAGTCTTGTTCTATGCACATGGGATGGTAGTTTAAGGACTGAGGTATTGTTTTTTTTCCCCAAATTTGGTCTATACATCACAAAGTAAACTCACAACTGCAAAGTAGCTTCAAAGTTTGTATAAAATGGCAACACCTCTCCAATAACTAGAATAATACTAAAGAAAAACACATTGGAGGGCATTTCATAAAAAAAAAAAAGAATGTCAACAAGGATATTAAGGTGTTCAACATCATTTGTTTTTAGGAAATTACACATTAAAACAATGAGTGCACATGTATTAGAATGACTGAAGGGGATGGCAGATGGGCAAGTTGCTAATGTGTTTGTCATGAAAGTATAGGAAACTGAATTCCAACCCCCAACACCCAAATAGAAGCCAGATATTGCAAAGTATGTTGTAATATTAATGCTGAGGATTTGGAGATGGTTTGTTCTGGAGTTTGCTGGCTAGCCATCCTTTCTAAATGGATGATCTCCAGGTTCGAGAGACCCTGACTCAAAAAATAAGGTGGAGAGTGATAGAGAAAGACAGCAAATGTTGACTTCTATACAGTATGCAATACACTTACACACACATACACACACACACGTACACACACACAGACAAACAGAAACACACACACATACACATACACACAGACAAACAGAAACACACAGACAGACAGACAGACACACACACATACACACTGACAAACAGAAACACACACACATGCACAGACAGAAACACACACACACACACACACACACACACACACACACACACACATACACACACATAGATAAAGAAAACCAGAATGGCTTAAATTCAAAACATTAACAGCAATGGCTAATGGCTGGTCATGTTATGGAGTAATGAGACAGAAATTGCTGAGAGTTCTAATGATCAGAATCTGATCATTACTGAGCTGTTTACCACCGGTAGGGACAGAAACTAGTACAACTATGTTGGAAATAAGACTGTCAGCTTCTTACAAAGTCAAACACACTTTTGCCAAAGGATTAGGTGACCTGAGTACATACTAATTCAATTTAAAAAGATTGAAAATCTGTGTGTGCCTGTGTGTAGTAGCAATATCCACATTTGCCAAACATGGGATCAATCTGCTGATTAAATGAATTCATTGGGAGAATGGACAGTTGGACCATGGTACATCCAGACAACAGAATAACTTGTAGTGATAAAAAGAGATTAATCACCAGCCTTAGGAAACAGAACAAATATTTACTTAAGCACTGCCTAGTGAAGTAAGGTTACATGTTGTATGAGTGCAATTATAAGAGTTTTAAAATAAATGGTAAAACTATTAAGACAGTAAAATGTCAGTGCTACATGCTCACAAGGGGAGAGGGAGAGCTTTGTATATAAAGCATAGAAGATTTTTGTTGGAGTATTACAACTCTTTTTGTGGTTGTAATGGTGGAATTCCTCAAAATCTAGATATTTTTTTAAGAGCAAAAAGAGTAAAGTTATATTATTTTTTATAAAAGAGACAGTGTTGCATGTAGCTCAGCATGGCCTTGAACTCACTATATAGTGAAGAATAACTGAACTCCTGATTCTCTTCTTTGTCTCCCAATTACTGGGATTGCAGGCATCCAACATCAAATCTAGCTGTACACAGTGTAGGGATTCATCCTAGAGTTCTATGCATAATAAGCATGTACTCTGTCAATGTAGCTACAGCCCCATTCCCAGATGAATGTAATCTAAACAAAAAATCATAGTTATCAAAGATGGAATGCTGAATATCACAAAACAAGCCAACTTTATGGTGAGTATATAATACATTCAGTGGAAGAATGTTGATTGAACTAACTGGGAATTAGTGAATTATGTAAACTAAGTTCCAGTGACTGTATATAACCATTATGCTCTAGTTGAAGTCCCTTCCAAGGGAGTATGAGTTATTCAGGTAGCACCACATATGTTCACCACAACCAAATTCAAGGGATCCAGTTGGCTTTCTCTCCATTGGAGTGTGAGGATGTGATAACCAAGTGGGAGAAGTTAGAATCACCTAGGTAGAAGTAGATTAGAGTTGGAGGCATCATAGTGAATGAGTGCTTAACTTATAACAATATATGTGTGCATAGAATATTGAGAAACATGAACATGTTCAGATGAGAGCATTTTGGAGTTCGACATTGAAGTAACAATACACATGACATGCTGGTTTTGCTCCCAGTACCATGCTCCAGCAGAAGGAGCCAGGCTTCCTGGCCGAAGGCCCACTTGAAGATTGGGCTGGAAATATACAAGGAAATCATGGAGTTCCAAAGTAAGAATGTTACTCAGAAAACTTAAACACGTTTTACAGGACAGGGCTGACTGAAGAGGCAAAAGATCTAACAGAAACAGTTCCTAGTGGCCAAAGCTAGAACAACTGAGCCAAGTGAGAAATCAGGACAGGACTACATGAAATCCTCAGTAAAATTCACGAGTCTATTCAGATAATACAACAGACTACTGTAGAATAAATTAAGAATTTTTTTTTCAAAAATTACTTAAATAAAATTTGATCAAACTAATTTCTCATGCATAAAAATCTTAAATTAATTATTGGACACTCTTCAAGAAGAGGTAGCAAACAGAACTTCCCTTCCCTTGTTTGTAGGCTGCATATGGTGACTTCATTGCAAAGAGGACCTTGTTCACTAAATACATATATGTAAGCATCATGATCTAGTTAATGAAGTCATTTCCAAGGACACATATATACACAATGCACATAGGAAAGAGTCATTTAGTAGAGGAGAAAATGGCTAAACAAAGCCTTAACTGGTTGATAAGTTTTCCTGGAGAGTAATGTTTTGACCAACTTGCCATCACTGTGGTGAATTACCTGAGAAAGTCAAAAGGCAATAAAGCTTATTTTGTCTCAGTGTTGGCATGTTCAAGAGTTCTAGGCCATGGTCAGCTACTTGTAGCCTGATAGAGTATTATGGTGGAAGTGGGTGCACAGGAGGGTGTTCACTTCACAGTACTTGGAAGCAGAGAAGAACACAGAAGGGAGGCTGCTGAGTCCCATGTCTCCTTCCAGACACATGACCTAACTTCATTCTACTGGAGCTTACTTCTTAAAGATCCTACAGTCTTAGAGTGGCACATGTGGTAATGACCACGTCCGTAGGACATGGCCTTTGCAGGTCACACCAGATCCTAACAATGGTCAAATTTTCATATTGATAACATGCACTGCTGATGCCATGCAATGAAAATCATGTTTATCTCTGTGGTCTTCCTCTTTATGATAAGAAATCCCAGTTTATGAATTTAAAAAAAAAACTTGAAGACATTTAAACCAAGGGCATTGCACCTGAAGGATTGGGAAAACAGAAAATACCTCAGTCTTGAGTTTCCTATGGAGATCATTAAATGTAATATGGACTCTTGGAAGAGATGTTGGGACAGAAAATAGTTATTAGGTAAAATCTAAAAGCTTGAATAGAGCAGAGACTTTAGATTACAATAATGTAACAATCAGTTAATCAAACTTCAAATACCTAACATAAGAAGGGAGTGTGGGGCACATGGGGACATTCAGGACCATCCTCACCTTTAAAAACTGGTTTAAACCAAGCTTTAAAAAAGTTATTTTCTCCAGGTTGCTGAGTAATTTCCTCCCTGTATATTTAGGTACCTCAAATTATTTATAATGAATTTACACTACTTTCAAAGCCAGAAAAGGTTTTTCTTTTTTTCTTTATTTTTCTTTCCTTTGGCGCTCATGTGCTATAAGGTTTTTCTTTAATAATTGTGTGCATGCACACAGATTGTGTTGTGTTGGAGATCAAACTGAGACCCTTGGGAATTCTAGGTAAGCGCACTGCACTCTCAGTTAAATGATTGGTTTTCTGAAGGTCAGAGAAAAATTCTTTTAGTCTTTGTTTCCTTATTTCTTGCAGTGCTGTCCTCTCAGTACTAAGCCAACAAATCTTGGTGATTATCCAAGTTGAAGTTATATACATTCAAATCTTCCTAGTGAAAAGCAACAGTGTGATGCATTTCTTCTGACTTAATGAGAACATCTATAGGCTCAAAATATGCACAAAACAAAAACAAACTAACAAACAAAAAAAAACATAAAAGACTGAACAAATCCAAAATGGTGATTTGGTGAATGACCACAGACCTAGCTTTTGCTGAAGAGGAAGACCAGGTCATAATCAACTGTCTGGTGTGCAACATGCGAAATCATAAGGACCCTGAGTAAAACTGTTATTTCAGCAAGAGTGAGCTTTAGTACCATTTATTTAGTGAAGAACAAAATCTTTGTTTACACATGAGTCTCTTTTTGTTGAGAGAAACTGAGAAACTTGCCCTAGGATCCCAGATCTTTTTGCCCCAGTGCATTGCTTAATCTCTGCCTCTTTTCAATGATATAATCAGTTCAAGCCAAGCCATTGAAGCTGTCTTAATTTTCTGAAGATTTAAGGCTACTGCTGCCCTATGCCCTTCATCAGAGCCTGCAGCCAAGAGCAGGCAACCAGGAGCCCAGCAAGGCCACCCAAACTCTGCCTGCTGCAGGAGTGGTGGTCACATGCACAGCGCAGACCCTAAGGTTTCCTCCACACCCAAGAGCATAATTGGAAATGCTTCTGTTTGGGGGTCAGGCTTTGTGTGTGGATATGCCAAGCAGCACACATCGCTGGGCAGTAGAAAGTGACCCTCTTGCAACATCCTTTTGTTTGTAGAAACAAAATGCAAACAGAGAGTCTGTCTTCAGCTGGCAACAGCCTGGTGTTCATGAGAGCTGGATGACTGTTCACACCTGTGCTTACACATCCCTAGGTGTTCTGGGAATCTCCACTTTGGCTCTCTTTTGGTCTTTGCATCCCTAATACTGATGTTTGGAGATAACAGTTGCTAATGGTGCCACTATTTTTTTTTAACTCTGTTTTGTGGTGACTTTGGTAAAACTGAATTATTGGAGATAACATTTTCCCATTTCCAAGTGAAGAGAAAAGGAAACAGACAAAATGTTCATCTTGTTATGTTACTGGTAGAGACAAACTCAAGAGTACAAACTCACTTTGTGTAAGAGGTAGTTTAAGGTGGATTCAAACCACTCCCCACACCCAGAGGTCCACAGACTCTCCAGACCATAGCCTACCGTAATAGGCCTTTGATTGCAATGCATCTCGTATGAATAACAGTCTTTTCTGTTAATTTAGCATTGGAATTAAGTTGTCAAATGAATCTCATTGTTATTTGCTTTACAGTGTCTTCGTGGTTAACGTTGGCTTTATGAACATCTGTTTCCCTCACAGTTGTCGACCCATTACTTTTATGAGCTGTACATATTTTAGAGAGATTTACTGCTGACCTTTGCTGGCGAGTTGAATGTTTTTGTTGTCAGTAACATTTTTGTAATTGATGCCATAGTTACTGCCACCCGGATAGTGCTTTTAAATGAGAGATGTTTGGGAGGGGGGTATCTTTTTGCTTAAACACATTAAATCAGACAGACATCACTTTAAAACTGTGTGGCTTTGGAAGAAAGGAAGGGTGTTAAATCTTGCAGCATTAAGATGGAAGTAAACCACCACTCAATTTTCCTCTACTTTGCAACAGTTTGAAAGTTTTGTTGCTACAGTGATGTCTCTCCCTATTTTACAGTGATGATGTACTTTCATGTTATAAAAAGCTGGGGAAGCTATGTGCCTCATGTGACTGCTTCTTGTGACCATTGATCAAAGTATTGTCACCTGCGCATTTGGGTTTTCTCTGTGTTAGGAAGAAAGGGGAAAAAGTACAAAACAAAAACCTGTTTTAAGGAGTCAGACAGTAAAGGATACCACCACCCGAAATTTCAACTCCTACCTGGGAGAGACAGTTTTGGGTTCCTACCATATGTCAGAGTTCTAACACAGAATGGTGGAAATACAGGCTCTCATTGCAAGCTGATGGAAGCTGCAGGGTGCCCAAGACAGCCTCAATTTACTGGCAAGGTTGTATCTTGCTTTTATTGCTGGGAGGGTAAAAGAGTTAGGAGGCTTGGAGAGGCAGGGCGAAAAGCCTTTGCCATGAGGGTGACAGTGCTGTTTTTAAACCAGTTTTAGAAGAGAACTTTATTTGAGGTGGTCTGTCCACTTGACAAGACAGTGATACATATGGTTTAAGTTCTCAGTTGAAAGAATTTGGTTTATTTAAAAAATATTTATAATTACATGCGTTTTTTTCTTCTGTATTTGAATAAGTGAAAATCCAGACTGTGCTGCTGAGCAGACTTGTATCTGAGTGCTTCTTTAGCCCTCAGGAAAGGGAAGGGTCTGAGTAAAAGGCACCAGACACCATCTGAGAACTTTGTATTATAAATAGCACCATCAAGGTCCACCACTCCATAGTCTACGGTGTAAAGTTATTCAAGTATAGATGTATATTAAAAATTTCCCCCTATTATCAAGATATTGTCTTATTACACCTCAAAATCTAAAATACTGAGTGACAATGACCTCATCTTCTCTACTTGAGGAAGCATTGAGATTCACAGCTAAGGCAACGTTGTTGCACATAGCTTTTAGTATCTGCATTGTTTATAAAGAGAGGAATAAGAAATGTCTTGCTTTTGCCCTTTTATCATGCTTGCCAAAGTGGTCCTTTGCTTTCCACATCATGGCTGAAATAGAACATATTCTTATTATAAGTTTTTTTTAAGGAGACATATAAAAGTAGGCAAAATAAATAAAAAATAATTACTTGCCATGAAATATGATTACTTCCATAATTTAAAAACATTTCCACTTCTTTTGTGTGTATATGTATGTGTACTTGTTCACGTGTATACAAATATGCATGTGTAGATTTCCACTTCTTTTGTGTGTATATGTGTGTGTACTTGTTCACGTGTATACAAATATGCATGTGTAGAAGCTAGAGGTTGACCTCAGTTCGTTCCTCAGATGCCACCTCCTTGTGTTTTGGAACATTGTCTCTCATTGACCTTAAAGTCAACACAGGCTACACTGGTGATCCCAGGGATCCATCTTGCCAGTGCTGGTATTATAAGAGCCACGCCTGGCTTTTAAAAGTAGATCCTGGGGCCTGATCTTACATTCTTATGCTTGCATAGCAAACACTTTACCAACTGAACCATCTCCTTAAGCCTAAACTATTTTCTTTCAAATGTAGTTGTGTCCTGATATTACTGTAAAGTCTACACAAAGTCTCTGACATTTAATGCACTGGCTTAGCAGACAGACTTTCAGTAGTAGATCCAATTGTTACCTGCTCCTCTACATCAAAATTGATTCTTATTTTTAAGAGTATAACAAGTAATTTTATGATATATATTTGCATATAGTTTTTTTTTACACATAGTTAAGTTTTCATTCGTGATAGGTTTCTGAGTCCATAAAGCAATGGTGTAAGTAATTCTGCCAAAGAAAATGTGTACATTTGAAAAGTCTTTAAATTACCCTTGAGAAAAGGCTCATCAATTTACAGTTCTATGGTGTAATATGAAATATTCATTTTCTTTGCTCACTCACTGAATTTTGAGAAAAGACAAAACTTGGTTGGGCTAAAACTATTAGAATTTGAATATTAAATTTCTTGAGATTCAGTGTTTTTATTGATTACCATTAGCATGCTTCCTTTGAGAATTTGCTACTTATATCCTTTCTTCACATTGTTATGAATTATTAGGTTCTTAAAAATAAATTGTTATTTATCTTTTTATATTAAAGATTTAATCTAATGTTTCACATTCATATTTCAAATGCTTCTTATTGGTTGCTTACCTTTTACTATGAATAGAAGAATTTAAATTTAAAATTAGTTTTACTAAAGTTTTACAATTTCAAACATGTTAACAATGTATTGCGAACATATCTACCTCATTATCCTCTTATTTCCTCTCCATTCCTACAGTCCCTACCTGCAAAATAGCGCCATAATTATTTGGGGGAGAGGAAGGGACTTAAAAGTCATATTTATTTTAATTCTTTGAGAATTTCATATGGTGTATTTTGATCATATTAATTTCATTCCCTGTTTTTCTCCCAACTCCTCCAAGGTCCTCACCCACATTCCCATCTTATAAATATTTAAATTTTTTATTTATCAAACGTATTTATTCTTTTTTTGGAAGTGAGTTTTCTGGTCCCTATTGACAATCTATTATTTCAAAATTTTATTTTTTCATATAATCCTCTAATCCATTAGGAATTTAGCTTAGTAAATGGTAGAAAATGAAGATAATATTCTTTTTCCATAGTCAACTCGTTTCTGCTCATTTTGCCCTCTGTTCTTTCTTCATAATGACACTTAGTTCTTAAACATATTGGGTTGGCTTGGGGTTTCCACGTTGTTTCTTTGGTAATTTTCTTCATTGTTTCTGGGATTAAATAGACACAATATCATATTGTTAGGGAAATACGTAGGAATACTATATCACAGTAGCAAACAGACATTTTCTGACATAAAGAATTTTATATTTTTTCACAGAAACTTATTTCATCAGTCATCAGATGTATGTACTCACTTTAAATCTTACCTGTAAAGTTGGAGTGTATCCTATGATTATTGTTAAATGCAATCATAGAAGGCATGTGTCCATATACTAAGCTTGGTACAGTAGGTATATATCAGTAGGTCTCAGCCATTTTTATTCTGTTATACCAATTCATTTTGTACATTCCTAGAACATGTTGCATTTGTGTAAATTAATGGACCCCAATATTACAGTGTAATTTTCTCATTTTAAAGCAAAATTGTGTTTGTAAAATAATGTGAAAACCGTGTAAAAGAGCATATTTGTTCTTGGACAATGGATTCAATTTTATATCTCCTAGCAAAAACAAAACTTATTTGCTCCATCTGACTCTGGCAGTGAATGTGTCTACAAGTTGTTACTAAGATAGAAATTAGGATTGCCTATTAAAGACAGAAGAAATTGCCCAGTCTCTTGGAACAGATCAAAAAAACATTTCAAAGCACTAAGGGGTACAAATGAGCTGGCTCATGCACTGTGCTATACACCCCACATTAAATTATCAGAATGTCTTTCTGACTTTGAACAGAGTTGCATTCCCTGCATCATAAGACTAAGCTCAGTGAAAATGTGCTGCCATCAAAATTTGCAGTGAGGATAAGTGATGGCAGAGAACATTAGCAGTGGCAGCAGAACAGTTTCTCTGATGTTACCATTTACAGGGACACAATTTGTCTAGATGAGTCCAATACAGTTCTGCCTATCTGTTGGTCTTTCTATCATTTATTTACTTGCCAATTTACTTGCTGACCAGCTACTATCTACATATCTATCATCTGTCTGTCTGTCTGTCTCTCTCTCTATCAATCTACCTATCATTTATCTTTAAACATCAAGGTAGGATTACATTCAAATTCAGCTGGATTATTGGTACAATAAAAAAGATTGCACTTTACCCTCGATATACAATATTTGGATTGATTGAGAAGCAACAGTTGTCACAATTCTCATTAGCTTCTTATAGTATCATAGTCAACACATTTTCATTCCATAGAGCACTAGGAACAGTTTGGTGTTATCAACTAGTCGTATAAAAGCACAGGGAACTACAACTTCCAAGGAGATAAACTCAATTAAAGATGGTGAGCTGCACTAGTCAAGGTATCTGAAGGAACTAAAATCAGTAGGAATATATATTATATAAAGTCCTGAGTAGTTTAACAATGACCATTTGTGCACTGGTGAGTCTGAGAGCCATAGCAGCCCGGTTCACAAAACTACATGCCTCAGTGACCTTTTTCTGTGGGAAAACCTGGAAGATTATGGGTGATTCACTGGCACTGAATCCATGCTTCAGGCCTAGGAAGCTAGTTACAGTGTGGTGTCAGTAGAGTATCATGTGATAGCCACAAGAGGTATCTTCACTTAGAAAGACACAAACACAGATGATCTACTGCTATTTCCTTGGACCTCTTGTCCATTGGAAGGTACTGCCCAGTTTGAGGGCTTATTTTATTTTATTTTTTAAAAACCATTCAGTTAATCCTCCCTGGAAACATTTTCATGAATGTAGTCAGGGGAATGTGTCCCCCAGCAGAGTCTGATTCCCATCAAACTGACTGTCAAGATCAACAATCCTGAGTCCATCCCTTGAAATCCAACCACTCTCCATAGTCTTACTTAAAACCCAAACAAAGAGAACAAGGTCATAATTCCACCTAATGTGATACAACGATTCCATGTACAACAAAAATGTACTAATTCTTCTTCTAGAAGAGTGCCAACATCTCAAGGAATGCTTGCTCTTCCGGTATAACACACTTTGAATGGGATAGCTTAGATTTAACATTCAATGTTAATATTACCCCAGTCCATGTTATGGTATATAGAAAGGACTAGGATAGGAAGAAAAACATGGATTTCTGCCTAATAAATGTGCATACATACTGTTATGTTTGAATGAGAATGGCATTCATAAGCTCATAGGGAGTGGCACTATTGGGAGGTATGACCTTATTGGATTTAGCGTGGCCTTGTTTGGAAGAAGTGTGCCAAAGCTAAAGTGTGGGCTTTGAGGTTTCAGAATCCCAAGCCAGCCCCAGTGTCTCTCTATCTTTATTCCTGCTGCCTACTGATCCAGATGTAGAATTCTCAGCTTCTCCAGCACTATGTCTTCCTTTCTGCATGCTGCCGTGCTTCCCACCACAACAATAATGGATCAAACCTCTAAACCTGTAAGTAGGCCCCAATTAAATGTTTTTCTTTATAATAGTTGCCATGGTCATGTTGTCTCTTCATAACAGTGTCTCTTTAGAGCACTGACTAGAACATATACTCAAGCATGTTAATAATATAGGACCCAAATATATATTTTTAGAATTTTAATCTTAATTTAGGTCATTGGATATGGCATTAATAACTACCTTCTATTATTTATTCCATATTCTTTTCACCCTCTGCAAGCACCTCAGCAGGAGAGGTGACTTACATTCTTCAGGAATTTATCATTCTGTCTGGACCTTGATGTTGTAGCTTCTCATTGACCTTAATCACCAGACATGGTAGCAACAAGAGATACCTTTGGACTCAAGGATTCCTACACTCTCTAGAATTATTTGCTCTTACAACTATTGTGGAAAAACACTTAAATTTACCACTATAGCTGTGATAAATTATTCTGATAATGTGGCAACTTCTTCTAAGCCCCAGTAAGTGCGCTGTAATTTCATCTTCACAATGGAGCATTTGACCATTCTACTAAGTTAGCTGCTTCAAAATGGGAGAGAAAATAGAATAAAAAAATGGATTTCATCAGCATAAGCCCACTGTCATATGTCTTTCATTATGAGTGGCTTTCTTTGACAGAATCAATAATATGTAAAATAACATAAAAATTCTATGGGTGACTATTCAGGCAGAAGCATTACATGGGAGAGAAGCAAATCCACACTCAGAATAAGAAGCTATTCCAACAAGAATGAAGCTCTACACTTTCCATAATGAAAGTAATTCAATATACTCAGTCTTCCATAGGTCACTGACTGATCACTCCTGGGAATGGTGCTATATCAGGCACAACACTGGTTTTAGCTGTTGGCAGATTTGGCACTCAGAAAGAGCTGTAGCCACATCAGTCTTAGTATATGGAGATCCATATTGCGGTGTCCATTTATAACTTTCATTTCCCCACCATGATTACTTTGTTTATGGGAAATGGCTAGGATGGCTAGGGAAAGAGGTTAACTATTATCCACAGGATGGGTCATCCTACCCATTTAATTACTGACGTCCTCCTTTCCTAGGGTCACCTTTTTGTGAGTTTATATGGGATAAAATATTCACAATTTTTGCCTATTTTGAGAGGTTGATCTATATACCTCTTCCAAAAAAATGTCTTTTTCATGCATTTCCATCATGCTTCTTCCAAAATTCTAAATATCCAGCCAAATCACTGGTTAATAGTCTATGAATTAATATATAATCTTATTCTAGCCATTTTTCCCTCTCAAACAAGATGCATAAGCTAACATGTGCATGTGCATGAGCCAAGTTTTTGCCAATATGAAGGTGTCCTTCAGGGGTGTCCTGGGAAGGCTATAACCTGGCAGCTGTCCACTTCAGGCTGATTCCTGAAAAGACATAGAATCTTCTTTTAATCAGAGTCTAGTCTTTTCTTCCTAAGCCAGCCCTTATAGGCCACATCCCACATCCCATGAGGGAACAATTGCATGCTTGGGACATAAAGATACTGCATTGAATGAGACCCATATACATTTGGATCACATTTTTCCTTCTTTTTCCTTAGAGCTATTGAATTGTTTTAAAGCATAAAGCATACAGTAATCCATATTATTTAGTGGGACTTTGAGACTAGCAATGATACTGCAGTCTTATTTCTCTTCTGTGGACAATTTTAAATCCATATACAAAGCATACTGATCTTGCTCACTCTTAGTCTTTCTTATTCTTCCCTGACTCCTACTGATTATATTCTTTTCCTTAACTATTTCCATTCCAATTTCTATGTCTCTTTTTATTTTTAGCAGGTTCTGAACAAGCAGCTACTGCTGGAGAATTCTTGATTGTGAGAGCCGTATCATATCTAGAAGATACCACTTTTCATATCACTTCTCATCCTTTGACTCTTCCCGTCTTTCCATTTCCTCTTCTGTGATGTTTGTTGAGACTTAGATGGTGTTATATAGATGCCTAGCTTAGGGCTGAGTGCTCAACAACCACACATTCTCAACACCCTCATCCAATTGTGCATCTATGTATTAATTATTACCTTCTGCAAAAAGAGGCTCTTCTGGCACATACTGAGAAAGGCTGGTATAATCATAAATATTTAAGAAGAAGTTTGCCTATTTATCGATTTAGCAAAGCACCAGTAGTATATTTCCCCTCTTGCCTTTGACCTTCCCACCCACAGGCTTTTGACCAGGTTTACAGGAGCAAGCACATATTCCTTTCCACAGAGCCATTTTTTAATCCAACCAGGAAGCAATTGACAACCTCCTAAACAGTGTCACTAATAATGCTCTAGTGTCATCTCTTGCCTGACAAATAGTTTGTAGCATGCAGTATCTACTGTTGAGAAAGACTCTTGGTGGTTCCACATCCCCCTTAGCAAACTTCATAGCACTGTTTGGTTCAGTGGAAGTCAGCTAGGCATAGAGGAAGATTCTAGCCTGATTTCTGTATCCAAGAACCAAAAATTTCTGTCTTCCTACTAGTAGTAGGCAACCAAGAGCAATGACAACAACTTGTATTATTTTGGAAGCCACTAGGGACTCCCTGGCCAACAACTCATACCATATTCCATAGCCTACATTGAGATGTTTGTTTATGGTTTCTGACAGCATTATCAACTCATATAGGGTACCTCTGTGCAAACATTTTGAAAATTATATGTTTCAGTTTGTTTATATAGACGTAGGTTTCTGTATGATTCTTCCCCCATACATCTTTAGTTTTCTTTCTTTCTTTTTTTTTTTAATTAAAAAAATTTTTTTTAAAGCAGACACACCAGAAGAGGGCATCAGATCTCATTACAGATGGTTGTGAGCCACCATGTGCTTGCTGGGATTTGCACTCAGGACCTTCAGAAGAGCAGTCAGTGCTCTTAACCGCTAAACCATCTCACCAGCCCCAATTTTTAGTTTTCATTGACACTCCTCCCCAACCTACATGTTTCTCCTATCCTTTTTCCCCAGCCCCATTTCGACCTTTCCACTCTAGAATGCTCCTTTCTATTTTCATATCATACGTGTTTTTCCACTTCCCTTCCCAGACAAAGGCCTTCCCTTCAATGACCATGACTCCTTTCTTGCTTTCTGTCATCTACAAATACTCACACCAACTGAAAACAAAAATCAAAAAACTTTCCATCAACCATCTGCATATGAACGGGGATGTACTCTGCCCATCTCCCTCATCACCACACCTGACATTTTATTTCTCAGTCCCCTTTATCTCTACCTGAGGTGACTTCAGTTGTAAGATTTTTGTTTCCCTTATTACTTCTTCAATCTTATTTCTTGATATATGTCTCCTTAAATTATTTATCCTTTTTTTTAACTTTGGCACATTATATTCACCTAAAAATTCATCCATTTCTTTCAGATTTTGCAATATATATGTTTTTATGGATTTTTCCATATAATTTTCTGGATGTCATTGATATCTGTTACAGTATCTCCCTTTTCACTTCTAATCTTATTAATTTGGGTCTTCTCTCATTTTATGTTAATTTGACTAAGGTGTTGTTAATGTTGATTACTTTTTTGAAGACCCAAGTCTTTGTTTTATGAATTTTTAAAATTTGTCTTATTTCATTGATTTTTTTGGTCCTTGATCTTCATTATTTTTCCCATCTACTATTTTGGGGTTTGATTTGCTCTTGTTTCTTCTGCATCATTTCTTTATTCGAGATATTTTGGATTTTGAAACATAAGCACTTTCAGCTATAAAGTTAGACCAGCTTTCACTAGATCCCATGGCTTTTGATAGGTTATGTTTCATTTTCCTTCAATTCTAGAAACTTTAAAAAATTTTTTATTTCTTCAATGACTCATTCATCATTTACTAATGTGCTGTCTCATCTCTATGAGTTTGTGTCATTTCTGAAGTATCTATGGCTGTTAATTTCTTACCTTATTTGATTGTAATTAGATAGAATATAAGAAATTATTTCAATCTTCATATATTTGTTAAGAGATTCTTTGTGTCCTATTATGTGCTCTATTCTCAACTAATAGATCTATCCTCAAAATCCTCGAAATTCATATTCTCAAAACTCCTATTGATTGATGAGAAAGAATTCTTTGAGTGGAATGTTCTGTAGGTGTCAGTTAAGTCCAATTTGATCTACAGTGTCATTTAACTTCAATGTATCTATTTTACTTTTTGTCTTAATAACCTATTAGTGAGAGTGGGATGCTGAAGTCACTCACTATCATTGTATTGGGTGAATTTGTGACTTCATATCCAGTATTGTTTGCTAAGATTTGAAGCACTGTGTTCAGAGCATAAATGTTTAGAGAAGAAAGAATCTCAGATGCTGAAGATTCCATAGAAACCATGGACTCAACAGTTAAAGAAAATGCAAAATGCAAAAAGCTTGTAACCCAAAAATCCAGGAAATCCAGGACACATTGAGAAGACCAAACCTAAGGATTATAGGCATAGATGAGAGTGAAGATTTACAACTTAAAGGGCCAGCAAATATCTTCAATAAAATTATGGAAGAAAACTTCCCTAACCTAAAGAGAGAGATGCCCATGAATATACAAGAAGCCTACAGAACTCCAAACAGACTGGACCAGAACAGAAATACTTCCCGTCACATAATAATCAAAACAGCAAATGTTCTAAACAAAGAAAGAATACTAAAGGCAGTAAGAGAAAAAGGCCAAGTAACATATAAAGGAAGACCTATCAGAATCACAGCAGACTTTTCACCTGAGACTATGAAGGCTAGAAGGTCCTGGGCAGATCTCATGCAGATTCTAAGAGAACACAAATGCCAACCAAAACTACTATATCCAGCAAAACTCTCAATCACCATAGATGGAGAAACTAAGATATTTCATGACAAAACCAAGTTTACCCAATATCTATCCACAAACCCAGCCCTAAAAAGGATAATAGGAGGACAACACCAATACAAGGAGGGAAACTTCACCCTGGAAAAAGCAAGATAGTAACCTTTCATCAAACCCAAAAGAAGTTAAGCATTCAAATTTAAAAAATAACGTCAAAAATGATAGGAAGTAACAATCACTATTCCTTAATATCTCTTAACATCAATGGACTTAATGCCCCAATAAAAAGACACGGACTAACTGAATGGATACGTAAACAGGACCCTACATTTTGCTGCTTACAGGAAACATACCTCAGGGTCAAAGACAAACACTACCTTAGAGTTGTCATCTTCATAAACCTTAATCAGTATGGAGTGGTCTTATCTCTCTCTTTTTTTTAATTTTTTTTATTTTTTTTGGTTTTTTTTCGAGACAGGGTTTCTCTGTGTAGCCCTGGCTGTCCTGGAACTCACTCTGTAGACCAGGCTGGCTTTGAACTCAGAAATCTGTCTGCCTCTGCCTCCCAGAGTGCTGGGATTACAGGCGTGCGCCACCAACGTTGGGGAATTGAGATCACTGATATCAAAGTTATTATTGAACAGTGTATATTAATTCTTCATTTTGTTGATTTTTGTTATGTTTGGTGTTTTCCTAGTCAGATTTTTATTTAAAAACTGTCCTTGTGATATTTAGGTTGTCTCTTCAACCCCCTTGGATGTGTTGATTCTTCTCTTCAGTCTGTATAACTCTTTCTTTCTTTCTTTCTTTCTTTCTTTCTTTCTTTCTTTCTTTCTTTCTTTCTTTCTTTCTTTCTTATTATTTTTGGGCTTTTTTGGATTTGTTTTTTTTTCGAGACAGGGTTTCTCTGTATAGCCGTGGCTGTCCTGGAGCTCACTCTGTAGACCCTCAGAAATCCACCTGCCTCTGCCTCCCAGAGTGCTGGGATTACAGGTGTATAACTCTTTCTAATACTTCTGTATGTACTAAGGGCTTAGTGGTTATGGATTCCTTTAGCCCATTTTAATCATGGAGAGTTTTAGTTCCCCCCTCAATCATGATATGTGATTTTTCTGGGTTTGTATCTGTGGTCTTTTAGGACTGGAAAATATCTTTTCAAGCCATTCTGGAATTTAGAGTTCCTACTGAAAGGCTATTATTCAAATATCTGATTTTATAGTGGTCCTTAGTTACTGGTCTTTTTCTCTTTCAACATTTAATATACTTTTCCTGTTTTGTATATTCAAGGTTTTACCAATAATATGACATGCTCCTACTTCTGAGCTTATTTATTTGGTGTTCTATGAGCCTCTTATATTTGAGAACTCCTTTTCTAGATTTGAGAAAAGTTCTTCTATGATTTTACTGAAAATATTATTTTCTATGTCTTTGGTATGCCATTTTCTTTCCTTCTATGCTTCTTATTCTTAGATTTGGTCTTTTCATGTATTTAGAGAATTATTTCCCTACATTGAATGGTCCAGTTCCTCTACCTTGTCTTCAAACTCTGATGTTTCCCACATGATTCATTCATTCTTTTGGTAAAGCTTTCTCCTGAGTTCCTTATTTTTCTTATTGAACTTTTTATGTTTAGCTTCATTTCAGTTTTCATTTTTTTATTCAGCACTTCTATTTCTTTCTTGAGTACTTTTTCCATGTCCTGAGTTGACTTGTTTATTTCATTCAGCTGTTCATTTATGTTCCTTTAGAATTCATTCCTATTTTAAAAATTTATTTATTTCTATTCTATTAAAATATATCCAGTAGTTATTTTGTGTATCCTTTTAATTCTTTGAGTATATTTATACTTGCTTTTAAAACTTTTGTCTGTAATTTCACTTATGTGAATTTCATCATTATGAAGTTGCAAAATTTGAAGATGATTCAGATTTTTCTTATTGCATATATATCTGTACACATACACATACACATACATATACATATATTGTGTGTGTGTTAGGACGTGTGGCTCTAGAGTTAGTTCATTGGTTCAGCCTTTCTGGATCACCTATGCTGAGTCAGCAATTGGATTGGTATTTGGTATTCCCTCAGGCTAGCTGGTCTCAGTGAGGTTAAGTGATGCTTTAAGTTCAGTCATAGTGATACTTCACACTGATTTGTGTGGTTATAGCTGGGATGACTCCCAGATTGGCTAGTTGGGGACCTCTGTTTTTATGAAGGGAGTGCCTGAGGTGAGAAAGTACTAGGAGTTTGTTCCATGTGTTGGTCTATTTCTCTGTTTAACTTACTTGTGGCTTCAGTACCTGATTGAGTTCAATAATGTCATATCATTTTCATTTGATAATTTTGTTCTGATGGACACATCCAACTTTTAGATGTGGTGGATCAGATAACATTCAGTTCATGATTGGCAGCTAGGTTTACATGATAATTTCGTAGCCTATTGTCCAACACTATTTTTACTCAGCTGAAAGCAGTAATGTCTTTTAAAGAAAGAGTGAGAAATTGCCTACAGATGACAGAAGGAACTTACTCCAAACTCCCAAGATCCTTTACTGTGATTTATGTATGGAAGACTGCCAAAGGCTCCAAACATTATCCATATCTGTCATTGATTGCCCAAGTACCATTGGATCTGCTGGGTCATGTGCCCCAAGTGGTAGAACACTCAGAACAGTTCTTAGCATATATCGTACCTATTGAAGAGTCAGTTGAGCCTCACTCAATACTAGCACATTTTCACTTCTTTTTGTACAGGACAGAGCAACACATCTGTCCTGGTTAGTCCTTTTCAACTTGACATAGCCAAGGGTCATTTGGGAAGTGCAAATATTAGAAAATATCTTTATCAGACTTTCCTGTTGGCAAGCTTGTTGGACCTTTCCCCAATTAAAGATTAATGTAAGAGGGCCCAGCCCACTGTAAGCGTTGCCACTCCTGGGCATGAGATCCTGGGTTGTATAATGAAAAAAAAAAAAGCTGGGCAAGTCATAGAGAGCAAGCTAGTCAGCTGCTCTTCACCACTGCTTCTATTTTAGTGTCTGTCTCTAGGTTTCTGCATTGAGTTTTTGCCTTGATGCCTTTTAATGATTGACAGTGAGTGAGCCAGGCAAGCCAAACAATCCTTTTCTCCCTAAGTTGCTTTGTTCATGGTGGGTTTATCACAGTAATAGAAGTAAACTCAGCCAATATTCAAGTAGGAATTTGCTGCCTCCAACTCCCAAATATACCCACAAAGCACTGTGCTTCATTCTTGTTAGTGGGCTATAATAATTTATTCTTTCTTTTGGACAGCGGATTTTTACATGCCCTATATCACTGGAATCCTAGAAATTGCATGGAGGTAGAAGGTCATTGAAATTTAGTTGGGTTTATTTTCTATCTTCTTATATGCAAATGCTTGATCAACAAGCCTGCAGTAATTACTACCTACCTTCAATTAGGTCTAATCAGCATAATGTCATTAATGTAATGGACCAATATGATCCGTGTGTAAGTGATCAAGACTCCTGTGAAATAAGTTATGACATGAGGTAGAGAATTAATAGACTATTGAAATAGGGCAATGAAGGTGTATTTATAGCCTTGCCAGTACATTGCTTCTCTTGGACTTATAGATAGATATGGAGAAAAAAAAAAGGTTTAGTAGATCAATGATTGCATAACAGGTACTAGGAGGTGTGTTAATCTGCTGAAGTAAGAAAACCACAGCTGGAACAGCAGCTGCAATTTCAATCATAACTTCGTTAATCTTAGAACAATCAACTCCTGTATTTATCCAAGATCCGTAGTCTCCTGAATAGGCAAAATAGAAAAGGAAAATATGGTGGCATCTGTCACTCCTAATGTCTTTTGTTTTCTTGAAAATGAAATCTGACATGGATGTGGTATTGTTTGGTTTATTATTTTTGTAGATAGAAGCAACTGTAACACAGACTTACTACAATGGCCTCCACTTTATAGATCATAGAACCAATGCAGGAATGCCTCTAGTTCTGAAGTTATGCATTCTGGAACTGGAAAAATAACCCTAGGGTGAACTCAGGGATCCACTCACTATTATGTGAATCTAAACTTGGCTAACTATTGGTCAATTGACCTTCTTTTAAAACAAAAGGGTGTTTACATACTTATTTGTGTGTGTGTGTGTGTTGGTGAGTGCCACATGTGTGTGAATACCTGCACATAACATATAGGAGTGCTACACCCTTTGGAGCTAGAAATACAAAACACTGCAAGCCACCCTACATGGGTGCTAGGAACAAAACTCTGGTCCTCTGGTCCTCTGGCCAATCTGGATGGAGAATTCTTAATTAAAGTACCCTTTGCACAGATGACCGTGGTTGTGTCAAGTTGACAACAATCCAAAAAAACACAGGAGTAAATACTCTTAAACAAGGAGTCATCCCTTAAGCCCCAAGAAAGTCCTCTTTTAAGTGGATGGCCACAGGGATGTTTATAGAATTAACACAACTCAAAACTGTTGTCTAGTAGTCTGAAAATCTGGTAATTTCCTTAAATTACACTTACCATGTAAAGGTCTCTTTGAGAAATAATGAATGAAAATTTAATAGTAAAACTTTTTATTTTGTGGCAGTGCTCGTCTTTAAGGGATCTGGTGTTTCTTTCATCTAAGGGGATCTGAATACATAAACTGTTGAAGCCTAAATATTGTAGCCTTTTTTTTTTCATGTTTTGAAAGTTTTTTTTTTAATTTTTATGTATTTATTTATTTTAGCTTAAACAGACAAGGAGGAAATCAGGGATATCCAAGTTTGTTTTCTCTAGCCATGACCAGGCTTTCTTGAAGACTACAGTTTGTTTTAACTTACAAGTTATAGTTCATCTAAGCTGTGGTACGAACTCACGGAAGAAACCTAAGGCAGTCACTGAAGCAGAGTTCATGGAGGAATGCTGATTATTGGCTTGCGAAACCGGCTTTCTTATATAACCCAGGAGCACCTGTCCAGGGGTAGTACCTTCTACATCAATATCAGTCATGAAAATGACAACAAGCTTACCCAAAAGCCAATCTGGATGGAGAATTCTTAATTAAAGTACCCTTTGCACAGATGACCGTGGTTGTGTCAAGTTGACAACAATCCAAAAAAACACAGTGGCCTTCCAATTTATTTCACTTCTGGGAATAACATGATGAGTTACTCAGCCCCAGAGGTGAATAGAAGTCAGATCATTGCTATCTTTGCTTTGCTGTGCTATCTACCCACTTCCTTGTTTTAGCACTACTACTTGGCCCTTGCTATACCTGAATCAAATTAGGCGTATTGCATTGTAGTTTCCTAGTTCAGTAGCTTTTCTTCTCATAATAAGGTGTGACACACACACACACACACACACAAAGAAGAACAATACTAGATCCTTCAGTATGCTATGTTCTTCTAAGTGGATATTAACCTAGAAAACTGGAATACCCAAAACATAATCCACACATCAAATGAAGTACAAGAAGAAAGGAGGAGTGGCCCTTTGTTCTGGAAAGACTCAGTGAAGCAGTATTGGGCAAAACCAGAACGGGGAAGTGGGAAGGGGTGGGTGGGAGGACATGGGGAGAGAAGAGGGCTTATGGGACTTTCGGGGAGTGGGGGGCTAGAAAAGGGGAAATCATTTGAAATGTAAATAAAAAATATATCGAATATATATAAAAAGAAGTTGAAAGGAAAAAAAATTTTTTTCTATCGATTAGAATGGAGGCTTGTTAGGCCAACTTGGATTCTCAAAGAAACTGATTCTGGGACAGTGAGACAGCTTATCTTACTTTGACATTTGCCATAAAGCCTAGCAATGACCTGATCCCCAGGACACACAGGGTAGGAGAGAACTGACTTATACAATTTGTTCTCTGACATTCACATTCAAGCTATGATATGCATGTCCATGCACACACAAGATACAAAAATTAAATGCAATTTTAAAACAAAAAATACATATTAGTGGAAGACATTCTGGATCCTCCTTCTGTGAAGAGATAGATTTTACTTGGTAAAATCCACACCAGCATTCAAATTTCCTGGAGCCTTTGATGTTTCCTTCTTCAACAAGCATCTTCATTAGCCAACTAACCAAATAAGCTATCTGTACCTTTATCAGATGTGTTAGTTAAACATTAAACTTAAAATCTCTGTTCAGTGGACCCATATCAGTAAATTCAGCCTGACTTAACTTCATCATTCATCTACTATAATTTGATACTACATTTAGAATAATAGTTTGCTTTAACAAGCCAATTAACAGAACTAAATTAAAATAGTAAAATGTAGAAAAGGTAGACTTTACTCAATATAGTCATACTGGGAAACTGAACAAGAGGATCCAGTGATATCCCTTCCTCCAAGTCTATCTTTGGGGTCCTGACAGGAGGGGAAACTTTGAATATAAGATATGAGGTATGTGCAATTAAGTGGTCTTTCCATGTGTGTTTCCCAACTCACTATTGTATCAGCTCCAAGTCTCTCCTGCAGGGTTATCTACCAAGCTACAAAGTTTTCTCAGGGAGACAAGTTTTTCTTCTGGATGCAAATTCCTTTGGCTCCTGTGGACTTCAGACATTGCTTCAATAGTAAGATATTCTTGGGAAAATTGTAATTTCTTGGGGTCCATTGTTTCAATACTCTGATAGCTGAAGAGAGGACCATAAGGGTCTCTTCAGAATATATTCATTTCTGTAACATAGGTTGCTTACAGTCCCACAGACTTGACATCTTACTGACATGTGTATGTGCTTGAGTGAATTAGAAGACTCAGTAAGTTCTTTAAGTGTGTAGTGTACCTTCTTAGAGGTTACTCTGTGTCCTTTATCTAGAGACTTGACTCTATCATAGGTCAAGAGAAAAACATGGAGGGTGAGGGTGGTCCTGAGGGGCACCAGCATTATTTTGCTTGTCTGTTTCTTCAAGGAAAGCTGTTCCACTGAAAATTCAATATTAATTTCCTCATGGAAGAGTGGATGAGGTGAGCATTAGGGTAAGGATGTATCTGTCACTAAGGGTAGAGGCACCATTTTCTTGGGTAAAATAAAATTGTCAGAAACAGTCCTCTCACGTGTTTCCATCCCAAGTTATATGAACTTTTTTTTCTATCAGTGTCTATGTTTTAAATGCAGACAGCCTTTGTAATTGATACACCTTCACTGTAAGATGTTTTGCTCTGCAACTTTAGTCCTTTGACTGTGATCTAGAGTAGGCTTTGGGTGTTTATGTTATGAAACTGGGGAAGTGCATCTCTGAACTCATTCTTTACCTTTGTTACTTTATTCAGAAAGAACTAAAAGTAACGAGCCAATATTGTCACATTCCTTAGTTTTCCAGGTGTGTTCAAAAGTATATGCAGATTACTAAATTCCTTGTCTCTCACCATTGATGTATTGATATTATTAAATGCACTTACATATCTTTAAACAGTTCAATCCATCAATTAGTACTCTTTGAACTACTAGTGCAATCTTTAGCAACTTTGTGTGTTGTTGATAAAGGTTAGCTCCAGAAACAATGAATTTCATTAGTGCAATTTATCCTTAAAATGATTTTTCTGGGCTTGTAGAATGGGGATATTTTCTAAGCCCTATTTATATTCAGGATTTAGCGTTCCAGGTTACTTTTGTGGATAGTAATTTTGTAGACAGCTCCCTACCAATTTCAGAAATAAGCAATTGATAAATTCTAAAAGAAATTCATTTGGGGCCAATTCTGAGTGTTCATCCCTGCACAACTGCAATCCACACTTTCCGACAAGGATTTCATTATTTTAGTTCTCAAAATTTCAGGGTTCCATGGAGCTTTCCAGAACACCAGAGAATTAATGGATTCTACTCTCACATCTCTGGGGTGTTTAAAATTTCAATGTCTTTATTCATGTCCTTAAACTAAATTCCAAATGCAAATTTTCTTTTTGTTGTTCCACCATTAGAGATCCCTCTTTTCATTGTTTCCAAGTTTGGACACCTGCCTGGGGTAGTTAGTGTTTTCTTCTTAAGGATTTTTCTCCGTGTGTTTATTTCTTACACTCGCTTGGAATTTCTTTCCCTTTTATTATCCAGGTACTTCTAACCCTCTTAACAAACTGTAAAATGCTTCTTTTAGATTTTGCTGTACTCCATCCCATCTTCCTTGTAGTGAGTTTGTAATCTCTGGAACACAGGTCATTACCCAGAATGCCAAATGTAGGTCAGTTCATGCTGCTGTGAAAAGCACAATAAGAAAGGGAAGCATACATTCTCCTTCTGCTTATTATAGAGAAAATACAAGCCACACAGTTTCTTTGAGAGAAAATGGTGACTATTCTCTAGCTTTCACCATGGAGTAGCACTCCAAACACATATTGAAAGTAAAAAAAAATGTATGAAAAATTGTATACGTAATGTTTCTAATATACTATAAAATAATTCAAGTGATTATTTTTTAATCAATTTGTAGCATAAACTTTGTTACATATACAATTCTGACACCATTCATTTTTATATTCTGTTTTAGAATTTTATCCTAGGTGAAACAGGTATATAGAAAACAAAGACAAGAATTATATAGAGAGAGTTTGTAAGACTCTTGATTCTCTATAAGCTTGATAATTAAAAGGCATTATTAAATCATTTTTACTATTCTCCAAACTGAATCTGTTTATTGGATATATTCTTTGTTTCCATTTCAAATGTTATTCCCTTCCCCAACCCACCCCTTCCAGATAGTGCCTACCCCATCCTCTCTCCCCCTACTTCTATGAGGGTGTTCTTCCACCCACCCCACTGCCACCTCCCCGCCCTCAATTCTGCAACACTGGGGCATCTATCAAGCCTTCATAGGACCAAAGACCTCTCCTCCCATTGATGCCTGACAAGGCAATCCTCTGCTACATACACAACTAGAGCCATGTATACCCCTTGGTTGATGGTTTAGTTAGACCCTGATTCTTATATTTGGAGTAAAGCTACTGATGGGGCTTGCTTCTAACAGATGAAGAGACTGCAGGAATAATGAGGTCTGACTACTGAGACTGGGACATAAGCTGTTGTTCTTCTTGTTGTTCTGTCTGCCTTCTTCACTTTCTATGGACCAAGCCAGCTCCTAGTCATTTTACATTTACAATCAGGCAGTCTTGAGGACAAAATCCAGGTTTCTGAGATCTTGTGCCAGCTGCAATGTGAGTGATCATCTTTGGAGAGCTTTTGCAGGTCCAGGAGAAGCTGGGGAGATTGCAGATTCAGTGTGTACATTTTGACTGTAATCTCAAGACCTCTGAGCCAGAGACAGCCAAACCTCAATCAAATTCCTAATCTACATAAACCGGGACAAATAAATGCATGTTGTTTCAGACTGTATCACTTTCAGCCCTAGCTGGAAGTAGAGCTCAGATTATACATTTCAAAATAAATTTTTATTCTGGCAGTCCTGGTGTGGAATGGAAAAAGGTGTCTGTTTTCTTCCAAAATCAAGTTGTAGTTTGTGCTTGGCATGGCTCTGAGAAGCCACCCTGTGGAACATAGCATGCAGGAGGCCATGACCTACTAGGTCAGATAGTACTGAAATGATGTAATAACTTTATCTAATTAAGTCTTTAAATATAAAATTATATTTAGGCAACAAGACGGAAGAGTGCAAAGAGGTTCAGTTATAAGGAGCCATTGTATTTTCAGAATTGGCCAAGGCAAGGGTAACAATCCCAAAGAAACACTGCTGGTTTCTATGGTTGTTTTGCCTCACTGACTGCTGCTTTGATGTGATGGCTTTTAGCCCTTAACTTGACCTCCAGTCGTGTGGTCAAATGTCTCCAGGCTATAGATTGTAACTACTTTTGCCAATACTCTTCATTCTCTCCTAGGTGGTTTGCTCATTACACAGTCCCTAAAAGATGTAGCACTTCTTATGCGATATGTGATCCTCCCTTATTTTTGTTATAATTTTTTCCTCTCTAAGGAAGGATCTAATTTTCATCTGTCATCACTTTGGACTCCATTATACCTGTCTCCATGATTATTTATTTGTTTAGTCCCAAGGACTGCAGTTGGAGCCTCCTGTTATTTATTCAGTTGCTGTGACACACTCTCACTGCACAATCAGCTTTAGGTACAAGTCCCTGCTACCAAGGACACTCGTTGAAAGCAATATTGTTTACAGAACAGAGTTGTTATGATTGCAATTAGGAGAAATGGATCACAGGTCGAAATACAAAGGAAATCTTTTCCCTTAAAGCTCCTTAATTCTTAAATACTCTTAGCACACTGCCAACATCGTTCTCTGACAGGATACAGGCTTGCTATACTTCCTTTTTATTTTATCCACTCTGCTATTACATGAATGGGTGAGAAGAAGTTTAGGCTTCAAATTGCCTGATTTTAGGTACAAGTTCCAATGAGATAAATGGGCATTGCTCTTTACCTGATAAATATTCATTCAAAGACAACATTTATAGTAAAAGTCATAAGATTATATATATTATACATTATAAATTTATAAATTATAAAATTATAAATTATATATATGTAAAAGTTCCTGAACACACAAACATGTATATATATATACAACTTCCTGATATTAAAAAAAAAAGCATTCATAACAGTGTAAAGCCTAATCTTAATTCTTGACTTTCTTTGTCTTGATTGTCCAAGTCTCTTATTTACATATTTTTCAGCCAACAAGCTAGGGTCTCACTGTATGGCCCCAACTGGACTGGAACTCTCTATATAGACCATGCTGGTCTTGAACTCACAGAAATCCACCTGCTTCTGCCTTTGCTTCTTGAGTGCTGGGATTAAAGGTGTGTACCACCATGATTGACTTTCCAATAAGGGGAATAGTTTTATAAATATAAATAACAATGATATTTTATATTCTAATATATGACATATCTTTTTGTATATCATTTGTAGCATTATTCTCAGATAAAATTTTGAGTGTCTATGTCTGCAATCCAATATAGCTATGTTAGGTGTTGCATATTCTAATATGAGAGACATGTTTGTTTGAAAAGGTGAATTAAAAGTCTTCTTGGTATGTATACATGGTCAGGAAACTAGGACTTGCCTAAGTGCTCAACACCATTAGTCATTAGGGAAATGCAAATCAAAACAACCCTGAGATTTCACCTTATACCAGTCAGAATGGCTAAGGTCAAAAACTCAGGAGACAGCAGGTGTTGGCGAGGATGTGGAGAAAGAGGAACACTCCTCCACTGCTAGTGGGGCTGTAAGATGGTACAACCACTTTGGAAATCAGTCTGGCGGTTCCTCAGAAAACTGGACATGACACTTCCGGAGGACCCCGCTATACCTCTCCTGGGCATATACCCAAAGGATTCCCCGGCATGCAATAAAGACACATGCTCCATTATATTCATAGCAGCCTTATTTATAATAGCCAGAAGCTGGAAAGAACCCAGATGCCCCTCAAAGGAGGAATGAATACAGAAAATGTGGTATATTTACACAATGGAATACTACTCAGCAATTAGAAACAATGAATTCACAAAATTTTTAGGCAAATGGTTGGATCTGGAAAATATCATCCTAAGTGAGGTAACCCAGTCACAAAAGAATACACATGGAATGCAATCTCTGATAAGTGGATATTAATTAGCCCAGAAGCCCTGAATACCCAAGGCACAAATCGCATAACAAATGACTCCCATGAAGAAGTATGGAGAAGGTCCTGATCCTGGAAAGGATTGATCTAACATTGGAGAGGAATATAATGACAGAGAAAAAAAGGATGGAGGTGATTGGAGAATGGATGGAGAGAAGAAGGTTTATGGGACATATGGGGAGGAGGGATCTGGGAAAGGGGAAATCATTTGGAATGTAAACAAAGAATATAGAAAATAAAAATATATAAAAAGAAATACTTTTTGTTTTGTATGTTGCCTGAGCTTCTAGGATTTCTACTGCTGAACAAAACTTGATGAATGAAGACCTGGTGCAGAGTTTAGAGTTGGGGGTGATACAGCACTCACAGCTCACAGATTCATGTGAAAAGTCTGTGGAAGCAGGTGGACGGGGGCTTGTCGACCCCTCACCCCACAAACCTGTATATTGCATTTCCCCACTTAAAAACTCTTTACCACCCCTATCCTTAAGCTCCATGCCACCCATCTTTCTCCATTTGAATGGCCATGGCTTTGTCATTGCGATGTCATTACTGCCCCTGTGTAACAGTTCTGGTCGCCATTTACTCTGCTGAACTTTAAGTTAGGGACTTGCTACTGAGTTGGAGCTCCCTCGAAGTTTGTGGTGCCCTTTTAGAAAGTTTTATTAGCAGATTTCTCTGCCTTGCTCCAACATGAGGTAGAAGGTCTCACAAGTTACTGTGAAATAGTTCTTATTTCTAAGTTGCATTTTCAACATGATGAAAAGTGACAATGATCATATTTTTTTTTCTGGAAAGGCTCTTTCCTAAGACATTTTATCTGGAAAGAACAAACAAAAGAACTTTTTAGGTGTTGGAATAGAAATGTGTGACACTGTCTTTCAATCATTTATCTTTAAGACTCAATGATCATTTTGATACATATTTTTGTATTAAGAACTATAGTGTAGCATTTCTTAGAAAGCTTGGCTATCTGTAAGATTTGGAACACATCTTCTCCCATAACTGCATAAATTGGGCACTTGTATTATATATGGTCAAGTAGATTAAGTTATTGTATTAGTTATTTTTCTCATTGCTATAATGAATCAAATTAATCAAGTAAAGTCTCCTTTTCCTTTTTTCACAGTATAATTTCTATTAAATATCATACTGTTGAATATTATTAAATCCAATAGTAGTGAGCATGCAGATTGTGGCGCTTTGAATGAGAATGACCCTCATAGGCTCATGTACTTGTGTGTTTGGTTCCCAGTTGGTGGACTGTCTAGAGAAGATTAGTTGTAACCTTGCTGGAGAAGGGGTATCTTGGAGGGCTGACGTTTGTGGTTTCAAGAGCTTATGTCAGATTCAGTCTTGCTTTCTCTGTGCTGTGTGATTGTGGGCCGGTGTAAGGCACTGCTCCAGAGCCATGCCTGCCTGTGTGCCGCCATGCTTCCCACAATGATGGTCATAGACTCACCCTCTGAAAATATAAGCAAGCCCCCAATTAAATACTTTCTTTATAAGTTGCCTTGGTCATGGTGTTTCTCCACAGCCATAGAACAGTGACTAAGACACACAGTGAACAGGCTAATTAACTGGCTAAGGACCACATAGTGAGATAATAGTAGCTCCAGACCTTTAGATTTTAAATTGCCATCTTGAAAGCCCATGTGTTTTTTTAAAAAAAACATGATTTTGCTTCTTTTCTGTCTTTGAGAGAGTAAAGTTTGAACTGGGAAGTTAGTGAAAACTTATATGAAATTAAAGTTCTCAACAGAGGAGTAAAGTGATGAAACACTTCAGATTTCTAGGATCCTTGAATTATGAGAATTGTAGATTACAGTACAAATGTTATTTGTAGATAATGAATTTCTTTTGGAACATGTGGAAGGGATATTGCCACATTTGAATTTGGTACGCCCCTTGTGAATGCCTATGTGCTAAAGAATTTTTCTTCAAGGTGGTTTTGTAGGAGTGGGTGGCAACTTTTGGAAGGGCAGCCTAGGTAGCTAGCTTCTTCTTGTGTGTTGTGTGTGACACTGCAGCGGTGACACCCTAGACTTCTTGTCTTCTTTGTATCCTGGGCATGATATGAATGGCTCTGCCACATGTTTGCTACCTCGATGGGCTGTCTTGCCATGGTCCCAAAGCAACAATGCTAACTGGTTGCCACTTTATAGCCATCATAATGAATTGGCTCACCTGATGATGTAGGCTGACAAGTTCTCAAATGCATAGCCAGCTGCAAGTCCCAAAGAAAGCTATGGGGAAGTTGTAGCCCCAAAGTCTTCAAGCTCAGGAAAGAGCAGCTATTGTAGCTTAAGGTATAAAGCTTGAATTCATACTGACTGCTCAGCTCAGAGGCAGTGGAGCAGAAAGCATTTTCTTCTACTTAGCATTGTTTTCCCCCTATTCATGCCTTCAACAAATTGGATGAAACTCTTCATTATCTGAGAGGACAATTTGCTTAGAAAGTTACCTACCTAGTTAAATGTTTGTGCCATTCACAGCACCCTCCTATGGCAAGAAAAATGTTAGCCAAGTATCTGGACACTTCATAGTCACTCAAATAAGAAAAGGAACAGACTAAAGGATAAATCTGGAACAATGGCAAACAAATGTTTCCCTATTGACAGAATTCTGTAAGTGTAAGTAGCAGGTCCTGTCTAAAGCAGCATGGCGGCAAGAACATGACATGTTTTGGGCAGCTGTGATACAATAGGGCAAGAAACGTATGGGGGTGGAATGGTCTTTCCATAGATAGAAGGACTTACATAGGTACTCTAGTGGGGTTCCAGGCCAGCGCTTTCCCTTTTCAAATTCTCATAAAGAAGATAGCAGGAAGCAAATAGAGTTAGAAGATCTTAGGGGTGATTTATGCTTTATGTTAAAGCAGATACAGTCTGAAGAAGGTTGCTAATTATAAATACTAGATTTCTTAGAACAGAAAACAGTTGGAAGGAAAGAAATAAATACAACATCAAGTTAAAATACAAACTGAACTGGGACACTGGCACTCTCATACCCTGCATATAGTTGTTATAGGCCCTGTTGCTAGCCTCCATTGTTGAATTCAGGAAGGGTTCTATGTGGCTGTTTGAATGTTGGCCACATACCAGCCACAGCTTCTTTATGGGTGGCAAACTCAAAATTGATTAGTGGTCTGGAGTACCAGACAGTAACTATAACAGGACTAGATACAGTACTGGATATGATTAGTATTGTAGGAACATCTGAGTTATATCAATCAGAAAAAAAAAATACAGGCAGTCAATAAGCAGCCAAAGGCAATTTATAACTCCAGAGGAAGCTGGGGAAATGTGTATTTAAAAATTCCCTTTTCATTGTTTCTTATATGAACCTTTCTTTTAGCTTATAATTGTGAGTAACTAAAACTATTTTCTTCTGCTTTTCTCAATTAGCGTTTTTAGTAGTACACTTGAGAATGCCTTTATCTGAGGTAAGTAGTTTAAGTATGTTAAGTGGTTCTTTAACCATACTATAGTGAGTAGCACAGTGGGATATGTGCTTGTTGGAGAACTCAAAGGTGTTGGATCTAAGTTCAGAGAGAAGCCTTTCTCATGCTCATTCTAGGATATATCTTCATTTAAAACACTTTAGGTTAAGATTAAGCTATTTTTATTTATTTATTTATTTTTTCGAGACAGGGTTTCTCTGTGTAGCCCTGGCTGTCCTGGAACTCACTCTGTAGACCAGGCTGGCCTCGAACTCAGAAATCCACCTGCCTCTGCCTCCCAAGTGCTGGGATTAAAGGCGTGCGCCACCATCGCCCGGCTAAGATTAAGCTTTTTAAAAGTTAGATTTAAGAATTGGGACGTGGGCTAGACATGAGACTGTTGCTTCAGCCATTAGTGGTTAGGCTCACAGCTAAAAATATAAGACCTGAGAGACAATACTAATACTGCAAGAACAGGTAATTTCTTGACCTACGGGAGTTTTTGTACTCTGATTTCCTTTCGGGTGTGTTTTGCTAAGTGAAACTTGTTCTTTTTAACTAATTTTTTTTATCTTAAAAGAAAGACATTTTTATATACAAAAGTACAAACTAGAAGAAGAAACCATTCAGGAAATAAAAGAAAACTCTTCATAGATATAAATTATAGATGAATTTAATGAGTTATGAATTCAATATAATAAAAACTAAAGAAGAGATTTTTATAAAGCTTAATGTGATGCAACAGGAGTTTTCCTAGATAAGAAAACAAATTGAAATAAAAACCAACATGGTTGTTTATAATAATGGAGAATAAATATACTCTAAAGAGTAAGAGCTAGAACAGTCACACTGAAAACAGATCAATTTTAGAGGAATGTGAGATGACCTTGGTGAATTCCAAGGAAAAAAGTTAGAATTCTATCACTGGGGGATGGGTGATGCTTCTGGAGGAAGAAGATGATCAAATATGAGGGTTCTGTCTAATTTTATTAACATAACAAAAACTAGAATTATTTGGGAAGAATAAATTTCAATTAAGAAAAATTACCCACTGGACTGGCCTGTAGGGAAGCCTCTGGTGTGTTTTATTGTAGAGAGAATCTCTTTTTTTATTTTGTTTTTAAGAAAAACACAAATTCTGACTTTTATTCCTTCTGGATAAATGTGATCATTAAAGTCTTAGGGTACAAATGACACTGTATCTTCTGGTTTCCATTTTCAGTTACACTTTTCTTCAAAAGACATTTTTTCTTTTCTTTTCTTATTTTTACATTCTCTTCTTTTTTAAAAGATACTTTATTTACATTTCAAATGTTATCCCTTTTCCTCATTTCCCTTCACAAAACACCCTATCCCATCTCCTCCCCACCCTGCTCTCCAACCCTCCCACTCCCGCTTCCCTGTCCTGGCATTCTTCTATATTGGGGCATCAAGCCTTCTCAGGACCAAGAGCCTCTCCTCCCTTTGATGTCCAACAAGGCTGTCCTCTGCTGCATATGCAGCTGGAGCCATGCCTTCCTTCCACCAACTCTTTGGTTGGTGGTTTAGTCCCTGGGAGATCTGGGAATTCTGGTTGGTTCATATTGTTGTTCCTCCTATGGGGCTGCAAGCCCCTTCAGCTCCTTAGGTCCTTTCTATGGCTTTCTCACTGGGGTCCTTGTGCTCAGTCCAATGGTTGGCTGAGAGCACCCACCTCTGTAATTGTCAGGTACTGGCAAGGCCTTTCAGGAGACAGGTATATCAGGCTCCTGTCAGCAAATGCTTGTTGGCATCCACAGTAGTGTCAGTGTTTGGTAACAGTATATGGGATGGATCCCCAGGTGGAGCAGTCTCTGGATGGTCTTTCCTTTAGTATCTGCTCCACACTTTGTCTCTGTATATCCTCCCATGGTATTTTGTTCCCCCTTCTAAGAAGGACAAAAGTATCTATACTTTGGTTTTCCTTCTTGAACTTCGTTTGGTTTGTCAATTGTATCTTGGGTATTCTATGCTTCTGGGACAATATCCACTTATCAGTGAGTTCACACCATGTTTGTTCTTTTGTGATTGGGTTACCTCACTCAGGATGATATTTTCTAGTTCTGTCCACTTGCCTAAAAATTTCATGAGTTCATTGTTCTTAATAGCTGAGTAAATGTACCACATTTTCTGTATTTATTCCTCTGTTGAAGGACATCTGGGTTTTTTTCAGCTTCTGGATATTATAAATAAGGTTGCTATGAAAATAGTAGATCATGTGTCCTTATTACATGTTGGAGAATCTTCTGTGTATATGCCCAGGAGTATACACAGGTCCTGGTATAGCTGGGTCCTCCGGTACTACTATGTCCTATTTTCTGAGAAACTGCCAAACTGATTTCTAGAGTGGTTGTACCAGCTTGCAATCCCATCAGCAGTGGAGGAGTGTTCCTCTTTCTCCACATTCTGGCCAGCACCTGCTGTCACCTAAGTTTTTTATCTTAGCCATTCTGACTGGTGTGAGGTGGAATTTCAGGGTTGTTTTTATTTGCATTTCCCTGATGGCTAAGGATGTAGAACATTTCTTTAGGTGCTTCTCAACCATTCAATATTTCTCAGTTAAGAATTTTTTGTTTAACTCTGTACCCCATTTTTAAATAGGGTTATTTGGTTCTCTGGAGTCTAACTTCTTGAGTTCTTTGTATATATTGGATATTAGCCTTCTGTTGGACGTAGGGTTAATAAAGATCTTTTCCAAATTTGTTGGTTGCTATTTTGTCCTATTGACAGTGTCCTTTGCCTTACAGATACTGTTATTTTATGAGGTCCCATTTGTCAATTCTTGATCTTAGAGCATAAGCAATTGGAGTTCTGTTCAGGACATTTTCCCCTGTGCCCATGTGCTCGAGGCTCTTCCCTACTTTTTTTCTATTAGTTTCAGTGTGTCTGGTCTTATGTGAAGGTCCTTGAGCCACTTGTACTTGAGCTTTGTACAAGGAGATAAGAGTGGAACCATTTACATTCTTCTGCATGCTAACTGCCAGTCGAACCAGCATCATTTGTTGAAAGGACTATCTTTTCTGATTTTAGCTCCTTTGTCAAAGATCAAGTGACCATAGGTGTGTGGGTTCATTTCTGGGCCTTCATTTCTATTCCATTGATCTATCTGCCTGTCACTGTACCAATATCATGCAGTTTTTATCACTATTGCTCTGTAGTACTGCTTGAGGTTCGAGATGCTGACTCCCCCAGAAGTTCTTTTACTGTTGAGAATAGTTTTAGCTACCTTGGATTTTTGTTGTTCCAGATGAATTTGAGATTGCTCTTTCTATGTCTATAAAGAATAGAGTTGGAATTTTGATTGGGATTGCATTAAATCTGTAGATTGCTTTTGACAAGATAGCCATTTTTACTATATTAATCCTGCCAATTCACGAGCATTGGGAGATCTTTGCATTTTCTGAGATCTTCAGTTTCTTTCTTCAGAGACTTGTAGTTCTTGTCATACAGACCTTTCAGTTGTTTCTTTTTTTTTATTAATATTTTTTATTTTCTATATTCTTTGTTTACATTCCAAATGATTTCCCCTTTCCCGGATCCCCCCTCCCCATATGTCCCGTAAACCTTCTTCTCTCCATCCATTCACTTGTTTCGTTAGAGTCACACCAACATACTTTATATTGCTTGTGACTATTGTGAAGGGTGTCATTTCCCTAATTTTATTGTCAGCCTGTTTATCCTTTGAGTATAGGAAAGCTACTGATTTGTTTGAGTCAATTTTATATCTGGACACTTTGCTGAAGTTGTTTATCAGCTGTAGTTCTCTGGTGGAGTTTTGGGGGTCACTTAAATATACTAGCATATCATCTGCAAATAGGGATAATTTGACTTCTTCCTTTCCAATTTGAATCCCTTTGACGTCCTTTTGTTGTCTAATTGCTCTAGCTAAAACTTCAAGTGCTATATTGAATAGATATGGAGAGAGAGGGCAGCCTTGCCTAGTCCCTGATTTTAATGGGATTACTTCAAGTTTCTCTTCATTTCATTGGATATTGGCTACTGGTTTGCTGTATATTGCTTTTACTATGTTTAGGTATGGACCTTGACTTCCTGATCTTTCCAAGACTTTTAATATGAAGGGATGCTGAATTTTGTCAAATGCTTTTTCAGCATCTAATGAAATGACCACGTGATTTTTCTTTCTAAGTTTGTTTATGTAGTGAATTACATTGATGGATTTTCCTATATTGAACCATCCCTGCATCCCTGGGATGAAGCCTACTTCATTGTGGTGAATGATCTTTTTGATGTGTTCTTGGATTTGGTTCGCAAGAATTTTATTGTTTTTGCTTTGATATTCATAAGGGAAATTGGTCTGAAGTTCCCTTTTTTTGAAGGATCTTTGTGTGGTTTTAGTATCAGCATAATTGTGGCTTCATAGAATGAGTTGAGTAGTGTTCCTTCTGTTTCTATTTTGTAGAATAGTTTGAAGAGTATTGGTATTAGGTTTTCTTTGAAGATCTGATAGAATTCTGCACTAAAACCATCTGGTCCTGGACTTTTTTGCTTGTGTGACTTTCAATGACTGCTTCTAGGCTAAATATAGCTGGATAGTGCAGCTCTGTCTCAAAACACCAATTCATTCAATCACACACACTCACACATACACACATGTGTGTATATATATATATATATATATATACACACATATACATATACTATGTATGTATATTTGATCATATATATTTATAGTTAGTCATGTATATATTTAATGTCAACCATATACATGTACACACATATGTATATATACATATATGTAAATACATATGTGTGTGTCTATCTATCATCTATCTATCTATCTATCTATCTATCTATTTATCTATCTATCTATCTATCTATCTATCTATCTATCTATCTATCTATATCTTTGATGGTGATGAAGCTGAATCCAGACTTGAACATTCCAGGCAACTGCTCTATCACTGATCTACACTGTTGTGGGTAACACTTTCTTCTTCTTTTTTTTTAATTAGATTTTTTATTTATATATCAAATGTTATCCCCTTTCCTAGTTTCCCCTCTAAAAACCCCCTATCTCATCTCCCTCCCCCTGCTCACTAACCCACCCACTCCCACTTCCCTGTCCTGGCATTCTCCTACCCTGGGGCATCGAGCTTTCTCAGTACCAAGGGTCTCTCCTCTCATTGATGTCCCACAGGCCCATCCTTCGCTACTTATGTGGCTGGAGCCATGGGTCCTTCCACGTGTTCTGTCTTGTTGGTGGTGTAGTCCCTGGGAGCTCTGGTGGTACTGGTTGGTTCATATTATTGCTTCTCCTATGGGGCTATAAACCCCTTCACCTCCTTGGGTCCTTTCTCTAGCTCCTCCATTGGGGACACTGTGTCAGTCCAATGGATGGCCGTGAGCATCCACTTCTGTATTTGTCAGGCACTGGCAGAGCCTCTAGAACGGCAAGTTCCCACACTATTCCCTGCTATTCTCAGCCCCAGCAGTCTGGCCAGCCTGCTCTTATCTCATGGAGACTCTCTGGCCTGGAGCTCCTGAAAGTCTCCACACAGCTTGCTAAGTTCCTACCAGCAGGTCGATACCACAATCCTGAGCTTCAAATCTCCAATGACCTTTGTGGTGCTAGAGAGAATCTCTTATCAGCAATACCTGTCAATGAAAAAAAGCCCATTACCAATTAGCTGAAGCAGGAAATAAGAGATAGGACACTGGCAGGAAGAAAAAGGTTTCCGGGAAACAGAGAATAAGAGGACACGCACGGAGAGACAGAGGAAGATTTGAGATAGATGCTAGGGGGAGATGGTGAAGAGCCACGAAGGATGAAGCAATGCAGGACTGAAGAAGTGTTAACTAGCCAAGTGTTTAAACTGGTTAAATAAGTTACAAATTAGTCAGGGAATATGCCAAAACTTGTGGCCAATGCATTTAATTATAATAAATCATTAGTCTCAGATTCACCATTCTAGGAGCAGGGGTGTGGAAAGGAAAAAAGGAATTTAGTGGTTTTTTTTTTTTTTTTTTTTTTAACATTTTCTTGATTGATGAATGATGTGGGAGGTCCCAGATCACTGCAGGTCGAGTCACGCCTTGCCTTGCTGTCCTGGGTGCTATAGGATAGAAAGCTAGGCAAACCACAAGGAGCAAGCCCCTAAAAAGCACTCCTCTGTGCTCCCTGAATGGCCGTCTGACTCCAGGATCCTGCTCAGCATGAGTTCCTACCCTAACTTCCTTCTGTGATGAACTGTGGCATGGAAATGTAAGCCAAATTAACCCTTTCTTCCCCAAGTTGCTTTTAGACATGTTGTCTTTATTACAGGATCCAAATCTTATTTAAGATAGATGTTATCCACCAGGGTAAAAAGGAAACAAAAAAAACAGGAAAAGTTTTAGAAAGATGAAGCAAATTTTTTAAAACAAACAAACAAACAAGCAAACAATTTCATATCTACATCCAAAGACTTCTTCATGTCATGAGTATTTTGTATTGAATGGTAAATATTAAGGTGACTTTTGAAGAGAGTACTGAAATTTAAGGTTGCTGAATAAGCAACCATGGATGCAAAAACCATGTACAAGTATGTACAATCAGACTGGCTTCAACTCAGTGCTGTTCAGTACTAAGTATTGCAGACTTCAGAGAGAAGCCATTGGTGACCCAGAAATGTCAAGCCTAGTTAGGCTGCCATGCTAAGAGGAAAGCTATGTGATGATACTTCCAAATGCATAAGACCTTGGGAATATAACACCCAGGGGCTTCTTTCAAACACTTCACAGTGATTTCATCTACCTCACAGTAGAGACTTATCATATGGAAAAAAAAAAAGACTAGATAGACTATGGTACAATTTGGTGGCAGTGAAGGAAACTGTGGAATAAATATGAAAACTAGATCATCATTCATTGTATAAAGTCAGTGAACAAATAGACACAAGGTGTCACGTCCACCCTCGCCAGCAAAGAGGACGCAACACCAGGGAGTTTCTTCCTTCTTATGGTTTATTTGGGAAACCTTGAATTAAGCTTATTTCTTCTTTTGGCGGCCCCGGGCTCTCTCCCAACCTGACCTACTCAGCCCCGTCTGCCAAGGGAGATAGCCAGCCATTTCCTTATTGGTGAACTAAGTGAGTTCTTCATTAGCATGTAAGTGTGATAAGGAATACAGCACACTGCGCATGTACTAAAGTAATTTACTACCAGGGAGCTGCATGTGGTCAGCGCCATCTTGTAATAGAGATGAACAAAAGGTGGCTTACTACAACAATGGACAATAATTTTTAATTTCTTTGTTGTTTTCCACAGTCTACTTTTTAAAAATAGACAGATCTCAAAAAAGAGTTAATGCCAATAATTTTCAAATTATTACACAAAATAGAAAGTTAAGGAATATTGCACAAGTCATTTTAAGAGGCTACAGTTTCCTTGATACCCAAACCACATTAAGACTCAACAAAGAAAGAGAATTACAGACCAATTTCCTTTGTGAACATAGATGCAAAAATACATACTAAAAATACTTGCAAAACATATCTAAGAATACATCAAAAAGATTATTCACCACGATCAAGTAGGTTTCATCCCAGAGATGAAGGAATTCTTCAATGTTAGAAAATCAGTAGATGTAATCAACCTTATGAAAAAAAGGGAAAAAAACTACATAATTATCTCACTAGATAAAAAAAGTCTTTGACAAATTCAACACTCTTTAAGGATACAAGAGAAATATCTAAACATAATAAATTTAATTTATAGTAAGTTTATAATCAATATCAACTTAAATGGAAGGAACTCAAAGCAATTCCACTAAAATCAGGACAAGATAATGAGGTCCTCTTTTTGGATATCTATTCAATATAGTATTTGATGTTTTAGTTATATCAATAAGACAACTGAAGGAAGAAGTCAAAGTATGATTATATGCAGATTATATGATAGTATAAATAATTGACTCTAAAAATTCCATAAGGGAACTCCTACAGCTGATAAACACTTTCAGCGATATGGCTAGATACAAGATTAACTGAAAAATTCATTGGTCCTCTTGTATACAAATGGCACGTGGACTGAGAAATAAATCAGGGAAATAATACCTTTCACAATAGCCTCAAATAATATAAAATATATTGGGGTAACTCTAACCAAGCAAGTACATGGCAAAAACTTCAGGTCTTTGAATAAAGAAATTGAAGAATAAGAAGATGGAAGTAGATATAAGCCCCAAAGCTTGGAGTACTCAAGATACAGTTCACAGACCACATGAAGCTCTAGAAGAAGAAGACCAAAGTATGGGTGCTTCAGTCCTTCTTAGAAAAGGTAACAAAATACTCATTGGAGCAAATACAAAGATAAAGTATGGAGCTTAGACTGAAGGAAAGACCATCCAGAGACTGCCCCACCTGGCGATCCATCCTATATACAGTCACCAAGTGCAAATACTATTATGGATGCCAAGAAGTGCATACTGATAGGAACCTGATGTAGCTGTCTCCTGAGAGGCTCTGCCAGAGCATGACAAATACAGAGGCGATGCTCACAGCCAGTCGAACTGATCATGGGGTCCTCTATGGAGGAGTGAGAGAAAGAACTGAAGGAGCTGAAGGGTCTTGCAACTCCATAGGAAGAACAACATTATCAACCAAGCAGAGCTCCCAGGGTCTAAACCACTGACCAAGGAGTACACACAGAGGTTCCCATAGCTCTAGCTGTATATGTAGCAGAGGATGGCCTTGTCAGGTATCAGTGGGAAAAGAGGCTCTTGGTCTTGTGAAGGCTGGATGCCCCAGTTTAGGGGAATGCGAGGGCTGGGAGTTGGGAGTGGGGGGATGGCTGAGGGCACACCCTCATGGAAGCAGGAGGAGGGGGGAGGAGATGGGGGTTTCAGGAGGGGGATGAAATCAGGAAAGGGGATAATATTTGAAATGTAAATAAATAAAATATCCAATAAAAAAGATGGAAAGATTTCCATGTTCATGGATTAGTAGGATTCACAGCAAAAGTGGTCATCTATTAAAAGCAATCTACAGATACAATAAAATCTCCATTAAAATTTCAACATAATTCTTTATAAAACTTGAAAGAACAATTTTTAACTTTAAACAGAGAAAACCAAAACCAAAACCAAGGAGAGCTAAAATAATACTGAATAAGAAAAGAACTTCTGGAGGTATCACCACCCATGATTTCAAGTTGTACTACAGAGCTATCCTAGTAATAAAAGTACATGATATTGACATAAAAACTGGCAGGTTGATCAATAGAATTGAATGGAAGAACCAGACATATATCCACACACACACACATGGATACTTGACTTTGATAAAGAAGCCAGAAATACATGCTGGAAAAAGAAAGCATCTTCAAAAAATGGTGCTGGTCAAACTGGATGTCTGCATGTAGAAGATTGCAAATAGCTCCATATTTATTGCCCCTCACAACAATCAAGTCTAAGTGGATTAGAAACCTCAACATAACACCAGAAACACTGAACCTGACAGAAAAGAAAGTAAGGAATGGCCTTGAACTCATTGGCACAAAAGAGAGCTTTCTGAATAGAATAACCAAGCCCAGGCCCTAAGAGCAACAATGAATAAATGGGACCTCAAGAAGTTGAAAAGATTCTGTATGGCAAAGAATACTATCAATCAGACAAAGAATCTACAGAGTGGGAAAAGATTTTACTAATTCCACATTTCATAGATATCCAAATATATATAAAGAACTCAAGAAAGTAGATATCAGACCCCAAAACATACAATTAAAAATGGGGTACAGGTCTAAACAGAGAATTCTCAACACAGGAATCACAAATGGCTGAGAAACAATTAAAGAAATGTTCAACATCCTTAGTCTTCAAGGAAATGTAAAATCAAAATTTTGAGATTCCATCTTAAACCTGTCAGAATGGCTAAGATCAAATGATAGCTCAAGGTGGTAAGGATGTGGAACAAGAACGCTCTTCCATTGCTGGTGGGATTGCAAACTTGTAGTCACTTTGGAAATCATCATGGCAATTCCTTGGAAAATTAGGAATTGATCTACCTTAAGACCCAGCACGCATGGGCATATACCCAAAGGATGCTCTCTCTATCTTACCAGAAGAAAACTTGCTAAACTACTACAAATAAACTTAGATGTCCCTCAACTGAAGAATGGACAAAGAAAATGTGGGACATTCACACAATGGAAAATTATTTAGCTGTTAAAAAGATGAGATCATAAAGTTTTCAGTTAAATGGATGCAAGTAGAAAAAAAAATCCTGAGTGAGGTAACCCAGACTCAGAAAGGCAAATATTGTATATATTTACTTATTAGTGGATACTATTTATTAAGTAAATGATAATCAAAGTACAATCCATAGACCCAAAAGGGTTAGGTAAAAAGGAAGGCTCTAGGGAGAACAGAATGCATGGAACTCTTACCCTAAGAAGGGTAAGTAGAAGAGATTTCTGCAGGTGAACTTGGGAGTTGGGTTTGGATGAAAGAGGGAGGGATCAGATATGTGAGGAGAGATGGAATGGATGGAGAGAGTATGGGGAGTGTCATCTGGAATTGGGTTTTTTGGGGGCACAGTGGAAACCTAATGCAGTGAAAACTTCCTGAAATATATGAGGGTGATCACAGTGAGGACTCTAGGTAATGCAGGATATGGAGTCTGAACTGGCCATCTCTTGTAGCCAGGCTGCATTTGGTTGAGTTGCTGGCTGAGGGGATCCTGTGGAGATTCCCAAATAAGCCAGGCTGATGCTGGGACAGAAGTTGCTTCCCCCAACTGACAGCAGGGCCCCACTGCCAGGGACATATCCATACAGCTCATTGAACATGGAGATATCAATTGGTGCCTGCAATAGGCCTTCACCGTTATCATTCTAGTCTCTTTCATGCAGAGAGGTAGGCTACTGAAACAAATGTGGACACTAACTGAGCCACAAAACCTTTGACCTATAATCTATCCCACCTGCAAGATGTGCTGAACAATGGTGGCACAGAATTTGTGGGAGAGGCTAGCCAATGTCTTATTTAGCTTGAGGTCCATTCCATGATAGAAAACCTATGTCCAACACAGCTTGGATGGCAAGGGGAAATGAGAAACTCCATAGCCCAAAGACCTGGGGTAGAAGCAAACACAAGAAAATCATTGAAATGATTTCTGTTGTACTCAGAGACTTCTGCCTTGCCCAATCATTATCAGAGAGACTTCCTCTGGAAGTAGATGGGAAGGGTTGCAGAGATCCACAGCTAGATATAATGCAGAGAGAAAGTCTATATAGGAAGTCTCCACAGGGTTCCTCAGTTCAGAGCTTGGGTAGTCCCACAGAAGAACAGATGCAAAGATTGTAGGAACCAGATGTGATGGGAGACAGCAGAACACAGCCTACTGAATCAACTAAGCAGGGGACATATGGGCTCACAAAGACTTAAGCAGCAAGTACCAGGTCCTTTGTGGATATGCTGTGGCTGTTTGCTAGGTGTTTTTGTAGAACTTCTAAATGTGGGAGCAGATGTATCTTTGACTGTTTTTTTTGCCAGCATAATATTTTTATTGAATATTTTTCTTTATTTACATTTCAAATGTTTTCCAACATAATATTTTTATTGATAATTTGGGAGTCTCACATAATTACATTCACTTCTGGTCCTTCCAGATCCACTCCTCCTTGGGACTCCTTCCCTTTCAAAAGAAAGAGAAGAAACAAAACAACAAACCTGACAACACAAGTCTAATTTGTGTTGCACATATACTCACTGAAGCATGGCTAAACTTCCACTGGCCAACCCCTTAAAAACAGAGTCCTTCCCTACCTGTACCCCTTCCAGAGGCAATCAGTTGTGGAGAGCTACACATTAGCATCCTTTTTTACAAATGTTAAGAGATCTTTTTGATGACTCCTGTCAAGTCTGTTACTTTTGGAGGGGTGGGGGTAGGGGTAGGGATTGCACAGAAGCCTTCAATAATTCTGTTTCTCAATTGTGAGTCTGCAGTCATCAATATCCCTGCAAAAGTCACATTTTTGCCTTTTACAGTAAGTGGGAACACAGATCATGAACTTCCACATGGCTCCTTATGGCAGCATAGACCATGGATATCCACCTGGGCTTTATGGTCAGCACATGCCATGGGCATACATCGTCTCTGGTGGCATAGACTTCAATATAGCCCCTAGATGCCGCAGAACCACGGACTCCATCATGGCCCTTGGAGGCAGCCATGATGGAGTCAGAGCACAGACCATGGACATCTTCATGGCCTGTAGTGGTAACACAGACCAGAGGAATCAACCATGCTCCAGGCTGCACTGGGATCAAGAACTCCAACATGGCTCTTGGAGCACATGGCTCTTGGTAGCATCATGGAGCACAGACAGCTGCATGGCTTCCACAGCAGCACAGACTATGGATATCTACATGGGCTTTAGCTGCAGTCTAGACTGCAATCATCCACCTGGTCATGGCCTCAACATGGCCTAGAGCATCAGTCTGATCCACAGCATGATCTCTCAGGGCAGCATGGACCATGGAGATCTTTCAAGGAGGTCCAAGCCAGAAAATAAGCTGTTCTTCTCCTTGGACATCACGTTGTTACTCAGAGTCAGAGTGATTGTGTTGCTGTACAGCATGTTTGGGGACTGAGTCTGTGTAAGGTTCTAGCTGTTGTACACCACCCTGCCAAACCTACTTGAGAACAGTGTGTTGCTCTATCTACTGCAGTCTTCTCTCACATTCATGGCTGCCTGTTGAGTCTCTAGCTCCATCTGTCTCCACCCTGAACACACTGTGCCATTCCTCCATCTTTCCTACCTCTTCATTTCATATTTGTTCATCATAGTAGCACTAGAAACTGCAATGTGTCACATAGTACACACACACACACACACACACACACACACACACACACACACACACACATATGTTTGCCAAACAGTTTTACATGCAAATATTCATTGCAATAAGTTTTGGTCTGGTTCAAGGTTTCTCACACACCATAAATACTGGACCATCATAGTGATTCATCTCAGTTATTCTGCTATTGCCTAGAGTCTGGGTGAGGTTGCAGCTAGGCAGAGCATCTATGGGCAATTTCCATGCAAACTCCTGGCTGCTGCACCCCTTACTGTCCTCAGTGCTCCCAGGTCTTGACTTTTGTGCTTGTAGCCTCTAGGCATCTGTTGCATTCTGTAGCTGTAGCTGCCTGCAGCTACTGCAAACTGGGTTCCGGGAACAGAAGCTGAGGAATGGATAGGGGAAATGGTGAAAAGAACGAGGGCCAGGACGATAGTTTACCGATCGAGGCCCCAACTTTAATGGAAGTCAGACCATTTAACAGTTTGGGCAAGCCCCTTCCCCCAGACTCTGGGCTGAGTTCCGGGGAAGTTGCCTGGCAGTTCTTGGCTCCACTGCTCAGGCAGCTGGGTGGGTCACCTGCTTAATTCAGGAATTTGTAGACCTGGAGGAACAATGAATTTCACCTTCACTCTGAGCACTCCACCCTAGGTAGAGCAGGATCCTGACTAGCATAGGAATCCCTGCTCAACAAAGTCTGGGAGAGGAAGTTCACCTTGATCAATGTGGAGTTCCTACCAAGTGGCATGACACCCCAATATGGCTCTGTACAGGCATCATCACTGACCCCCTCTTTCCTAGAAGGACAAGCAGCTCAGGCTGCCATGACAACAGCTCATTGCTAGGGTCCCTGCTAATGGACTTAGGACCGCTTTGTTTAGTAATGACATCTAATTCTGTGGTATGAGCTCCTCTACCTGTCCTAGCAGCAGAAGGTGGAGTAGATGTTGAGGTGGACAAACTCAGTGCTGGATCCGGGCCTGACGGCAGCTGAGTTGCTCAGTCCAGGCCTTCCTGGTGGCATCCACCCATGTAGGCCTTGAATCTTTGACTCTTTTGCTTGCTGTTGGGGAACTCATTTCCTTTTGGTTGGGTTGCCTTGTCTAGCCTTGGTGTAAGGGCTTTTGTCTTGTCTTATTGTATCTCTTCTCCTGTTTGACTGTTGTCATGGGGTTGCAGATTATTCTTTCTTGAAAGGAGACAGAGGGGGGGGGCAGTGCATTCAGGAAAGAGAGAAGGAATGGGAGGTATCAGAGACAGTGGAGGGAGGGAAAACTTGTAGTCTTGATGTGTGGTAGAATCATCTATTAAATAAAAACCAGAAAACAAACAAACAAACAAACATGCAAACAAAAATCAAAACTATTTTTTAGTGCTCTTTATTATCTTTTTCTGTTATAATGCCCATTTATCTTCCCACTGTACTATGTGAAAGAAAAGACACGAGTTGCTGTTTCTGGAGAGTGGCATTCTCAGTGTGTTTTGGATTTTATTCTAATATGCTTATTTTCATAAACTATATATATATATCAACTTATGAAAGCAATATATACTTTTAAGAGAAATAACACAATAAGGTATTTCTGTGGGCCCAAGATGTGGAAAGTCACAAGTACGACTGTAAATTTCTGCTTTTGGTTATAAAGAACATAGAATTAGCTTATAAATGGGTTTCTGTTTCAGTAGCCTTTAGTCATCACATGCTGCTGTCAATGAGGGCTTACCAGGTCTTTGACCAGTGTCCTGAGACTTTGTGGAGTTGGAAACCTCTTTACATGTCTGATTCTATTCTTTTCCAAAATTACAAGCATTGTGCAGAATATTATTATTATGAAGCTGTAATTTTATTTCAAATGTAGAGAAAAGAATAAAATAATAGAATAGATATCCATGTATATGCAACATATACAAATCTGCGCATTTTGCCTCACTTGCTTCAGATCTTCATTTCCTCAAGAATGATGTGTTTTGGGCCAGCTGTGGTAAAGCATGGCAGTGCTCCCAGCACTTGCAGGTATTGATTGGAAGACGGAAAATGAATTCAAAGCCAGTCTCAGCTTTACAAGTTTGAAGACCATTTAGGACTATATGAAATCTTATCTCAAAAGACATAAACCAACCAAACACAATCAGGGAAACAATGACATACCATGAATATGCTTGCCTTCTAGAATTAGATTTTAATTAAATTATTGTCCCCTAATTAAAACTTTTTCAGACAGTGCTCTTTCCTTTTTTTCATGCTCCTGGTTTTTACTTTTAGTCAGGTATATTTTTGTTAAAGCAATTTTAGAATTAAGAACTTGAAAAAAATAAGCGTACAATTTGTATGTGTCCCAGGATATATTGAAAATGATTGCTATCTTCCTATTCCTAGTAAATAGTCTTTTGTCCATTTATCTTATGCAGTTGTGGTTTATGACATAGGGCAGTATTTGTTGTCAACGCCAAAAAATATCAGGAAGATTAAGTCTCAAGTCCAACCTTGAGAAACCTCATTAAAATTCAAAACTCATCATCAACTATTAATAACATTCATTCCTGTTTTGCAGTAAGCGTGAAAACAATGCATTTCATTTTCAGGTGAAGGGAACTGGGGAGCCTTCACAGGTTTAGCCATCCTGTAGGATTGCACCACTTTGCATTCTGAAGCTGGAATTCCTACTGGTAAAAAGAAAACAACATATGACATATGTCTTGCTTCATGTGAGAAAAATAAACCCACTTAGAAATAAGAGTTTTAAAGGCCTGGACCACACTACTGTATAAGTGACATTAAAAGTTAGAAATTTGGTTTTGGTTTAGAAAGAGATTTTGTGTATCTTAATGACCTATCAAATACTCTTTAACCAATATGGCCAGAAGGAGATGATTGTGCAGATAGGATAGGATCTAGCAACTAACAACCTACTTTACATTAATTATAATCTGACTGGAGCTCATTAAAGTTTAAAGTTGAGACTTCTGGAGAATAATTAGGAAGATCAAGTTCTCTTTAAGATCCCAAACACTTCTTGACCAAAATGCATAAATCACTGAGTGAAGTCCTTTCTGGTACTTAGGAAATGTATGACAGGAGTCTGTATGAAATTCTCAACACAGACACCAAGAGATGGAGAAGCATAAGAGGCTGGCTCCTCTTGAAAGCTGAGGAACACATAGTGAGAAGATGCCATGATTTTGAGCTAAGGAACAGCAAGTAGCTTTCAGAGGAGGAGGTTAAGAGCATGGCAGCATGTGGTGTGTATCTACAGCCTGCCTTTCTCTGAGAATTCCTTATGCATAGCCTCTGATTAGACTTTGCAACATGCAGGAGAGAGGCTGGTGCTACTGATCCTGTTCAGACAGCACAGATCACTTTGGTCTGGGACTGGGCGCAAGCTCTGAGTGGTATATTAAGAGTGAGATTGTCCTTCCATATTAAAGTCATTTGTATTGTATTGTCCAGTTCTACAGACAAGAATTCTAGTGTTCTGAAACCTGAAAGAATGGTTTGTAATGGCTAGTAAGAAACCTGAAAAAATGGTTTGTCATTGACTAAACTGTCATTGCTAAGTGGAGAGTTTTCCTTTTCATGTGAGGCACACTCTAATTACAACAAAGTCCATAATAAAAGAAACTACTCCACAGTACATTAGAGGAAAAATTGAGGTTCACAGAGTCTGAGGAAGCACCCTCCTTCAACCAGGAAGAAATAGTCAAAATATAAACCAATTATTCTTTACTATGTCAATTGCTTTTTTCCCCTTTGCTATGACAAAATACCTGAAAAGAAAAGAAGAAGAAAAACATCAAAGAAAAGAAGACTGATTCAGGCTGTAGTTTGAGGGTACGGTTCATCATGATGGGGAAGGCAGGAGATCAGCTCCAGCTATGTCTTCAGTTGGGAAGCAGAGCTAGATATTGGCTCTCAGCTTGCTTTCTCCTTTATATTCAGTTCATGGGGGTAGGACCACACACATTCAGGGTAATTTTCTTCCCTGTAGTCAATCTTCTCTGGAAACATCTACACACACATGACTCCTAAGTGACTCCAACTTTAGTCAAGTTGGCAGTGAAGACTATGTATCTCTTAAACTCACATGCTTCGATACTACCCAGAATAAGATGTCTACCCTCTGTTTCTTGAGTTGAAAAGGACTTTGCTGGGCTAGAAATAGATTAAGCATCCTGAAAGATTTGGCCCAAGTCACTTCTCTGAACATTTTTGCTAACAATGACTGATTTCTGTTGCTTTACACTGTCTGGTCACTTACCACAAGATCTGCATTTTCTTTATTTCTAGCACTTGGCTTCACATGTTTTAACCTGAGAAACTCTTCACTATCCTGAAACTTCAGTTTGACCATTTCTTCTTGTAATTTCTCTGCAATTCTCATAATAAGCAAGGGGACCTCCTTGTGTATTCTTCAAGCTTTGAGTACCACCACTACAACTCTATATCTGTAATGATTACTATCCAGATGTTACAGGATTCTCACACTGAGAAACAGGACACTGAGCATGTTCTTCTAGGAAACAGTTTATTGGGGGTGCTGACACAGAGGTTCACACTGGATTAATACCCAAAGGTTAGCGCCTCAACCTCAGTAGGGTTGTGTCTTTTACATTATTTTACTTTCTTTGTCTTTCATGTTTGGCAATATGATAACTTGATCAGATGTCCCAAAACTACAGGAAAGTGATATTGAAAATGGCTAGGATATGAGGATGGGGAATCACCTGGGAAACCTGGCAAAGTTACACATATGCACAAAGAGACTGGTTAGACCACATTGTAGTTTCTTTATTTTCCTCTTCTGGGTACATGAAGATGACAGAAAGTCTGTCAAGGCCTTTATTATTTGTTCACAAGTGAAAATTCTCCACATGACCAGATACTGCTTTTATATTCAGTGTTGGCAGAAGTAGAAGTTCATTAAAATAACATTGAATAATATTTTCAAAAAGGAATTCACAGATTCAACACAGCTTCTATCAAAATTCAGTGGTATTCTCTATAGAAGTAGAAACTATAATTCTAAAATGTATATATTCTAAAATTCTAAAATTAAACCAGACAGATCAAAAAATCATGGTCAATCAAAGCAATCCAATTGTGTTATGATTTTTTCCAAATTTAAATATTCTCTCCTGGAGGGAGGAAGGGAAAGGAGGCTCAAAAATTAAACAGAAACATACAAGTACAGGAAACTGGAAACTTACAGGATTCATCAGCCCTCTCTCCAAGGTTGTATAAGTAACACTTGTTGGGAAGGTGAGATGCTCTAGTTGGCAAGTCATTCAGAGAGTGCCAGGGATGCAGTGCTCATGAATTATTACAGACACTGAGTTGGGCTTTGTAGTTTTAATGGCCCTTGAGTAATTCATACTCTGTAAGTCACCCCAGTAAACTCACTGGTTTACAAATTTGGTTCATCATTGGTGTGCTATCTCGATGTTTGCTCATGTCTCTCAAGAAAGAGATATTCAACAAAACTGCTAGACATACGATATATCTAATCTCAAATTATGTAACAGAGCCATAGTATCAAACTAGAAACATGACATAAAAACAGAGATGTAGACCTAATAAGCAAAATATAGGCTTTCAGAAATAAATCTACCGTGCTTTAGTCAGTCGTTTTTTTTAACCAAGAGCAAAACAGACACTGGATAAAAAAGTCTATTCAATGCTATGGTGCTGGCAAAATTGGGTATTCACATGTAGAGGAGTGAAAGCATATCATGCTTATTGCATTTAAGTCAAATTCAAAATGAATAAAGGATCTCAACTTAAAACTCAAATAACTGAAAGAACTACAGGAAAACACTTTGAGACATAGGCACAGCCAAGAACTTTCTGAAAAGGATTCCAATAGCCTAAGAGATAGCCCTAAGAATGGCAAATAGCAGAACAGTAGATTAAAAGGCTTCTGCACAGCAAGAGAGACCTTGTTAGAGCAAAAAGACAGACACAGAATGAGAGAAAGTCTTTGTCAGGTCTACTGCAAATAGGGGATTAATATCTAGTACATATAAAGTTAAAAATTAACTACCACTAGCAAAACAAAGAACCACCCCCCAACGCACATACACAAACCAAAATCTGCCAGGCAATAAATGAATTAATGGTCTGAACATAGAGTTCTAAAGAGAAGAGCTACAAATGGTTAGTAAACATTTTTTAAAAATTCAACTTCTTAGCAGTTAGGGAAATGCAAATCAAAACTACTGTAAAAGTCCATGCTAGCCAAATCAAGATGGCTCCCAGCAAGAAACAAATGGCAACAAATGCTCATTAGAAAATGGGTAAAGGCAAACCTTTATTCATTGTTGGTGTGGGTGTAAACTGGTACAGCCATGACAAAAGTTGTTATGAAAGTTTCTCAAAAAGTAAAATCAGATTTACTGTATGACCTGGCTAAACTATTCCTGGGTATAGATCTGAAAGACTCTCCATCCCACCACAGAACGGCTTTTATAGCCTGTGTAGAGCTACATTGTTCACAGCAGCAAGGAAATAGATCAATCTAGATGTCCATCAACAGATGAATGGATAATGAAAATGTGGTATGCTCAGCCACAAAGGAGAATGAAATCATGACATTTTCAAGAAAAATATAGATCTGGAAAATTATTATATTGTGAGATGACTCAGATTCAGAAAGATGAGTACCTCATGATCTCTCTCATATTCAGATCTTAGATTTGAATTATTATGTATGTATATATGTGCATATTAAAGAAGTCATGAAACTAAAAAAAGAGGAAAAGGTTTTGAGAGAATGGACAAGGGCTATAGAACCCATGTAAAAGAAGAGTAGAAAGGAGGTTACTGAGAGTGGCAGGCTACAAGTTATAGTAGGAGGCTGATAGAGGACAGTGACGGAGGGCAATTGTCAAAACAAAGTACATTTAAAAATATCCCATAATATTGTGGGTAATAATTAATAAAAAGGTACCACCCTGCCAGGCCTCTTCACCAAGTCCAGGCGGGTCTCGCTCAAGTCAGCTCTCATTGTGGCAGCCAAGCCAATCTTTCCCAGCTAGCTCACACAGCATCCCAGCTCTGTTTCCTCCCTGCCATAGATTCATTCTGTAAACGGCGGGAGTCCCATGCACCCAGCACCCACTTCTTCCAAGTATCTGGTAAAGCCTGACTCTTAAACTTGAATAGTTAACCAAATATATTTAAGTATATAAAACTCCCAAATACACAATTCCAATTTCCAATGATAAAGTCTTATCCCAATATTTTTAACCTCTCCAAAACACCAGAAATATGTCTGAAGCCATCTGGATATTCGCATCTCCCTCTCTCTCCTCCTCTTGTGTGGTCACTGAGCTTCTTTCTCTCCTTCCCTCACTTCTCTTAGCTCCTCCTTCTCTCTCCCCTCCAGTCACTGGCCTCTCACTGCCTCATTGTGAATGGATAGGAAATATCTTGCAACATCATAATGAAGCCCATTACTTTGCTAATTAAAAATGTACAAATAAATTAACCTTGAATGAATCAGGAGCCTTCTGCCATTTCTACTATCCACTGTCTCATACCTGCTCTAGACCCTTGCCTTCTTTCCAGAAAGCAGCTGGCCTTGATGACCTTTTGTCTGTGAATATGATCTGTTTTAGAATAGTTTCATCTTCTCCAAGTTAAAACAACAGAGCTAGATATCCCTATGGAGCCATTTTGTTCCTCGGTTTCCTGGTTGTTCTGTTCAGCCCTGGCAATCTTCATATTGCTGGACTGGCACTCCATCAGTCCAACTAGGGGCCTTCTTGATTTCTTTTCAGACATTGCTTCACATATTTCAATGTAAACTGGATCTCCACTCTCCCTCATTAGCCAGTGAACTTGACTGTCATCTGCCCCAGCAGACTAGCTTGAAGACACCAAGGTAGTCTAGGATGGGTAAATATGCCTGCCTGTCCCTGCTGTTCCCAGCTCTCCCTCTGCCCCTACTTCAAAGCTATTTCTAATTTTACCCCTCCTTCCTGCAGATTCCCACATAATGTCCTTCTTTCCCAGGACCTCCACTCTTCTTCCTCTGAAGTACAATAGTATTTAAGTCTGGGTTTGTTGGGTTCTTATCCAGTTATGGGTGTATTATTTAACTCAACTTCCTTTGGATAAACAACTTGAATAGGAGCGATGGCAACAAGCAATGTTACTGAAGATACTGTTAATGCCATTGCTATTGGGGCTCAGAGTGAAGAGGGTAGATGGAGCACAGCCTCATGGTCCCTATTCTTGACTGATTTCTTATTTCCTAGTCATCTGAATAGGCAAAGCTAGTGAACATTTTCATCTGGGGGGAAAAGAAAATCCCCAAGAACTCAGCAGTCACGGTCTTAATAAAGCATATTTAACAACATGTAGTTTTTGCATAACGTGTTAGCATTATTCATAAGGGTAGAGGCAACAAAAGCAGTGGTGAAAAGGAATGAATATTTTAAAGGATGCGTTCCTCAACTTATAAAGAAAAATCATGAATGTTAAGCATTTTATTGTCTCTTTCTTTTAGCAATGGTAAAATGGTAAATGGTTCCCTTTTGCAACCATGTTAATATATCTTTTCAATAGTAATTGACTGAGTCCCTACTATGTGTTAAGAATATCTTTAATTCTGTGCAAATATTGTCTTCAAAGAAGTAAGCAAATCAAAACATTTATGAAGCTCTCCCTGGCAGAGTGAAATCCTCACCCAGATTGTCAAGAGGCTGTGAGTCAGGTGTTATGCTGTTTTCCTTTCTCTGCCCAACTCAAGTGAATATTCTTTGTTGTTAAATTGGGTATGTCCTTTATATTAACAAAATGGAGATCTATGATGGTGACAATGATTTTTGCCTTAGGTGTTGCAAGCTCGGAGAGCTAAGGTGCTGGAATTAATAATAACCCCAATCCAGAGGGTTATGGGTCCTTTGACTTGTGAGCAAAAAGAATGAGTTTCACAGATTAAGACTGAATTTAGGAAAGACTTTTATTATAGGTCGAAGAGAAAAAAAAGAAACCAAGAAAGCAGAGGTCCTGCACAGTGCAGCAGGTTCATGAAGATGGATATCATTGAAATGCTAGTCTGAGGGGGGTTATGCTGCTTATGACAGAAACTGGGATAGGCACGGGGAGGTGAGGTATTTGGTGTAGTTGGCCCATCCACAAGATGTCAGGGGCCTTTCAGCAGATGTGGTCACATTATCAACCACTGCTTCCAGGTTATGGTGCTCATTGCAGTTGAATAAAAGGAGAAGAAAGAGAGCAAGAACCAGAGTAGGAACCAGAGGTGCCCTTTGGTATTTCTGACCTCTGGCCAGGGCAAAACCATGGATGTTTTAAGCCAAAGCCAAGAATCTAGGTCCCTCCTTCCAAATTGCCTCACCAGTTTATCTCTCCTGCTCACATCACTACTGTGGACCACCCTCTTTCCCATTCATTACTGATCACAGCACTTTAGGACATTAACAGCAGCATCAAAATCTCTCTTTGGTGTCATGAACCTTCTGAGGTGTGGGATAGAGTAGAGATGTCAGCATTATCTCCACACATGCCAGGGGAGGTTCCTCTTATAAACTATCAGATAGTAATCAAAAGCTCTTAACAGAGGCACGGGCCAGCTCTGGAAACACTACATGGCACCATTCTGAAATCAGGAGCTGAGCTTTGTGTTACAAAATGCTGAGCATTGAGAGAAAAAAAAATAGACCCAGACCTCCTCTGCAGAGCTCAAAAAAGCCACGGGAAGGCTTCTCCTGCATTTGATTTGTTGGAAACCAAACCTGAGGAGATTTTACGGCCTTTCAGTACTCATAAGTCCTTTCATTTTATCCCTGTTTTATAGCTCTTCTTGCTGAGACCATAATGCACAGGGGAGATCTGCCAAGACACCTGAACTCATCCATCCATTTGTGTCTGTTGACAGGAGTCCATTCAGTTGTCAGCTGCCACTTCTGAGCAATGACTTCCAAATATCAGACAGCACCAGGGGATGTGAACAGACCTTAGAGTCAGAAAGACCTCAATTCCAATCTATAAAATCTTTATTCTCTCTAAGTACATACTTTTAATTTCCTCTTTTGCAAAATGAGGAGATAACACCCACCTTACAGATTGCTAGAGGGACTTAGAAGACAGCACAGGATCTGTGTTTCATCATTGACAACCAGATATTGCTGTATTGGATTCTATAAAATGAAGTTCATATTAGCATACACTCCATGGGGTTGTTAAATGAGTTGTTGCATGCAAAATGCTTAGAATAACACCTGGCATATAATAAATCCCTATAAATACTATTTTTCTTGTGAGTGGTGTTTTCTAATGTAGCATTTGACACATAGTGATTGTGTATATAGTATATCCCTCCTCCTTCTGTGTTTTTGGGTAAAGACTCTTACTTTAGGTAGATTTACTTGTTTTTAAAATTATATGGTACTCACCACATTGCAGGCCTTATTTTGTGCCTAGGATGGACTGACTGATTTAGAAGGGTAAATTCTACTTTGAATTTGATGATCTCAATGATCTCAACCCATCTGAGTCAGAATCTTCATCAAGAGTCTTTGGTTTGCTCTGAGTCAGTAGTTGTGGGGCTTGCTCTGTCAGCACTATTCATAGTAGACTGAACTATAGAGATGATTACCTCTACTGTAATGGTACTGAATGTCTAAAATAGCTTCCTATGCTTCTTCACAGTGGCTAATATTGTCTACATGGGAGCCATAATTGACATTAATGAGAAAAAATATCAGTTGTAGTAGAATGGGGGAGTTAGGGCTTTTAAATATGTGAGCAAACTGGCCTGGCTCCTAGAGAACAAATCACAGAGGAGATCAATGTTGATAGGCAGGAGAGGTCTATGCATTGGCTCGGTAGGGAAGACTTAAGCAGAATATTGAATCTCCTGAAAGAATGGCCATAAGCATACAAAAGGCCCGGTGACAGTGAGGAGTATCTAATAAGTGCAAGATCATGTTACAAAAGCCAATTTCAGAAAGTTTCACCATGTTTCTGTGTGATCCCAAATGTAAATTATGAAGCTCATAGAGTGAGCTCATCAGTTGGCATGGTGTGATGTGATTTCCAGTTTCACTGAGTTTCACCCTGATAGTAGGCCTGGAACTCTCAGGCATTGAATTGACTTTGAGTCACACTGTGCTATGTATATAGCTTCCAAATCTGCCTGATCAAAGAATCCTTGGCATATATGCTGGAGAGTTTGTTTCTTGGGGATCTTGGTAAGAAACTGGGTGTTGAAAGAATGATGGAATTGAAAAATTATCATAAGTCTTAATACATTGGAGATACTGAACAGGAAGAGTTGGTTGGAGTTCAGCATAGGATTTGTGCTCAAGAGAAAGAATGGAGAACATTTTAGATATAGGACAAAACATTGATGACTGAACAGGAACATGACATTATGGACTGAACTATGTGTCCTATATATCAAATTTAAGTATTAATCCACTAGCTCTCAGTGTGATTGACTGTGTTTGGAGACAGGATCTATAAGAAGGTTATTATGATTATCCAATGAGGGGTCCTTATTAAATAGAGCTGTTACACAGAAGAAGAAGGGGAGCTACTCTTATATTTGCATCATGAGAAGGCAGAATGTGGTCACTTCAAGTCAGGGAGAGACCACTCACTAGAAACAGATTAGTCTGGTGCCTCCATTTTGAACTTCTCAGTCACCACATATGTGAGAAATTAATTTATTCTCATTAAGTCACTCAGTTGTTAGTATTTTGTTATCGCAGCCTGAGAAGATGAAGACATATGAGGCCTAGGTATACTCCTTACATAAAGATGTCATTTCTTTAAATGTGGGGGCATGAATCAGGTATAAGTCGTGGAGTATACCTGATGTAAGCAGGCACTAACTCAAATCTGTTAAGTTGGATAATTAGTAGTGCATCTGGATATTGTTATTCAGCAGTGAGTTCAATTGTGCCTTCCCTTGATAGATGGAGATCTTAATCCCTGGTGCCTATAACTATGCTAAAATAAGTTTATTAATGTGAATCTTGATTCTTTTTTCCTAATTTCCTAAGTAGAAGAGAAGAGAAAAAGAGGTTCTGGCATGCAGAGGGAAAATACTCTGTGATGGATGGAGGTGACAGAGCTGGAAGCACCACCGTGAAAGACTCCAGCTAGCCTTAACTTACTGGAGTTATAAGTGACTTATTGTGCTCTGGAGATGCCACCCCTGAGTGAACAACGAGGAGCTGGGGATCAATGCAAAAGCAAGAGGAATTTTATTGTTTTAGCATGCTGGGGTCGCCCTGCACATGAAGGAGATAGAGAATAACCCCGCACAGCCTGTTCATTAAGGCCTGTGAAAACTTTATAAAGTTTTCAGAGCAGCAGCCATTAGGCACAATGTGATTATCAGAACAATGTGACATTTAAACTCATCGGTCTTTAGGGAACGAGGAGGCAAGGACTTTCCTTGTCTGTAGGTGGCCAAAGGTTGGTTGGTCAGCAATGTGTCTATGTGCTCTGGGCCTCCCCCCGTACCCCCCCCACATAGGTGGCTGATAGTCAGTTGGTTACCCCCACTGTGGTTGGAGGAATATAATTAAGCCTCTCCCTTCCAGAGGGGAGGGGTGCCTAAGTGCTTCATGACCTTTCTCTTCCAGGAGGGGATGGGTCTGGAGAATTTTCCAAATGCCCTGAGCTGACCTCTTCAATAGCACCTGGGGGGCAAGAATATCCATGAAGGAACCTCCCTTCAGGTTTCATAGTTCCATGGCCCTGTCACTCCTAACTTCTGCCCTTAGGAATTACAAGACAACAAATCAATTCCTCTTGTTGAGAACCTCTTAGTTTGTGGTACCTTGTCACAATAGCCTTATAATTGTCATACACCACTGAATTACAATTGCTTTTATAAAATACCAATATGTATTTAGTTTTGTTTTGATGCTTGAAATGGCATTTGTGTATGGTGGGCTTTTGCTACAGATGTTAACATTGTTGAGACAAATTTCTGAGTAGGTTTAAGCATTTGCAATTGAACTGTTGATACAATCTCTGTTTCAATGAAAGAAGAGTAGAAGAGAAATTCCTTCATTAAAACAAACTTTGTATGCTAAAATGATATTGCTAGTCTATATTAGTGAAAAACACTGGACACATTACCAAGGAGATTAAAATGGGCCAGTGAAGCTTCTTGGGCTATAAGTGAAAAAGTGTTTAATAACTAGCAAGTACCCTAGGGAGCAGAAAACTTTCCACTTGCCATTGGGTCCAAGATGTTAGGCAGGTTCTACCTTCAGTATGGTTCCTTTTCTGCTGCCAGGAGCTTCATGGGAATTGGTTAATGTCTGCTATGAATGTATGTTGGAGGACTGGTGATAATTACAAATAATCTGAGCCATTGTCTGAGTTACTTTAGAGAATAAATGACACCATCTCAAGAACTTCAACATGTACTGAAGTTACTGTCAGTGCTAGGAACCAGTCAAACCCAGACCACTTTTGTAATGCTAATATAGTAAGAGAAGTAGTTAAACTTTCTTTTGAGTATATCATATAACATAAATGTATAAAAATCACTACTTAGGGCCAAGTTGGGTACCTGTGTTATTTATATTTGGTTTAATTATTTTTCATGAAAGGTAGTATTCTAATGTCAAAAATACCAGCACTAGTTATTTTAGTGTCTATTCTTCTTTTTATAGTAATAAGCATTGAGTTTGAAAAGTCTGTGGCATTATGTCTGATGTCATTGATGATGATGACAAGAAGCCAGATTTAGTTGTTTGTGGCTTGTTCATCATCATGTACTTGATGGCAGTATGTGCACATTTTGATTATGATATTGAGCAGAGAGAACCAAATGATCTCTTGATTGGAGCCTTGAAAAATCAAAGCTCAGGGAAAACTGCAGCGACTGGATCCCCACCCAACACTCTTCCACAATGCAGCCGTGCAGGGGAAGGTTAGCAAGGAGGCGTGAGTATCCCTTTCTTCTTTCTTGGGTCTTGTACAAAGATCTTGGCCAAAGCCTAGCAGAAGCTCTGAACATATGCTCCAGGCTTGGGGCCTTCTCCAGCTACCCTTTCCTCCACTGTTTTCCTTTTCACGGGTCAGGTTTGAATGTAGCTTCATCAACATGATCAAAATAACTATTTGAAAACAAAATATTCTCAGTAGAGCCCGATATTTAAAAAAAAAAAAACAGATGTAAAAAAACTAGTTACTTAATCTATGGAGACCAAGAGAGTTGTATCATTTGGGCACTCCATGGAACTCACAGTTCTTCAGACATCTCCGGTTCTAAGTAGCCATTCCCAGCAGTGAAGGAACCCCTCAGAGACATCTTATGAAAGTTTCTGATAGGTTTTATTTCTGTTGAAAGATATAAGCCTCTTTTTACAGGCTTGTCTTCGTGGAAGGATTATAATTTCTGCTCCATTGGTGTGTGACTTGGCATTGTGACTTGTTTTTGCCAATGGCATGTGAGTGGAGGTGACATGTGACATTTCTGAGAGCAGACACTAAGGGCTGTCACTGGCTATGCCACCTCTTGTTTTCCTCAGCTTTGAGACTGACATGTCTTAATAGTGGTTTTTTTCCTTCAGACTTTGTTCCCAAATAAAGAAGGCAGGAAGTGGAACTGCAGCCAGAACATAATGTGAGGGACAGGGCATTGATTCTTGTTGTAGTAGGCCGTTGAAATCTGAGGCTTGTCTGCAGCATGATCTAGCAAAAGCTGAAAAGAACAGTTTGTCAAAAATGGTATCTGCCAGCCAACTTAGCTACAGACAATCTCAAGCCTTAGGAAAATGTTTCAGGAATCTGAGTAGAACCAAAGGACTATAATTGGTGATTCTAAGTGTGAGCATCCCAAACAGAAATTTAAATGAAGAGTAAAACAAGAAAAGCAACCAACAGCAGCAAAGGACAAGTAGACATAATTTTCAGTACTACTAATGAGAAATCTGTCCTGGATTTATGTGTGATGGGGTGGAGGAGGGAGAGAAAAGGCACCAGATGTGAGAGTGACAAGGGGGAAGAAACATTATTATTTCAAAGAGATGGGAGTTCAAGAAGCCATAGAATTGGGTCATAAGAAGAATAGGAGCTCAACGTAGGGAGCAAAGGGGACCCGTTAACCAAACTATAAAAGTGAAGAAGGTTAAGGAAGAACTCTACAGGAAGGAAGATGAGATGGGATCTCATCTGCAGATAAGGAGGCCAAAGTAAATATTGAGACAGTCAGAAACTAAAGCCAGGTAGCAGCTCACACTCCTAAGTATTAAGATAGAACGTTCAGAATGAACTGGGTGAAGAAAAGCACTGTGAGGAGTCGGATGTTTCCTTCAAGAATATTGCTTGAGTAACGGATGCAGGTAGTTCCAGGATTCTTTCCACATAGGTGTTAAGACAGGACAAATATATTCCAGTGTTGTGTGCTAAGATAAAGGAGCAAACCTGAGTTTATCTCTATTGTTAAAAAAAAAGAATAGCTATATGTAATCAATGAAATTAGAGTAGAAAATATTTCCCTAATTTCAGACATAGCCCTCGAAGCTATGGGATTTCTAAACACATACTGTGAAAGAGCTGAAGAGTTGTGATTTTATCTAGTCTATAGATGTTCACAGCTAAACAATGTGTCCTTATGTGCTCCAGCAAATGAATGCTCAGAGCTCTTTGTAATGTATCTTTTTTGAGGTTTAGCATCACTGAATCTCAATGATTCGTCTGGGATATGTTGGGATTGTCTTAGATTTCAATATGAAGGACCAGTCATTTCAAAGCAAAGAATGTGGCAGAGACTATTAGTCTCAGTCTACATTCCCCATCTCGTCTTGTAACCATGCTCCAGCTTTTTAGGTAGGCACGGACCTAAACAAAACAAAGAACAGTGAAAAACTGAAGTTCAAATGATTTGAAAAAAGTTAGATTTAAATCTATGCTGATGGTGCTCGAAATAGCAAAGAATATCATCTCTTGTTTTGCTTTGTAAAGATTCCACAAATATAATATTCAATATTTTCATCAGGCTTCTTTGGCTTTTTCTCCTAGAAATACCAAGAAAGAATAAACAAATGATAAAAGAAAGACAAGAAAAGAAAGGAATTTGAAATAACATTAGTTTTTCACTTTGACGATCCACTATGTTTACCTTGCAATTTTTTTTTTTAAAGCACTACTTCCCAAAGTGAGTCATAAAATCTCCCTTGCAAATCATTCCATAGCCCTTCCTCTGGCAACTCTCTGCCTTTTTGTCTCTAGAATGACTTTAGAAGCACTGTGTAGAACATGCTAGATCCTTTAGAATCTGTTTTCTGAGTAGCGTTATGTGGTAGCACAGCTATTCTTTTCTTAGTCAGGGTTACTATTGTGATAAAACACCATGACTGAAAGCAACTTGGAAAGGGAAGGGTTGATTTCATCACACATCACTGTTCATTGCTGAAGGTAGTCAGGGAAGGAACTCAACCACCACAGAAACCTGAAAGCAGGAGCTGATGCCTAGACCATGGAGGGATGCTTCTTATTGGCTTGCTCCCTCGGACTTGCTCAGCCTGCATTCTTGTAAAACCCAGGAGCACAAGCCCAGGAGCGGTCCCACCCACACTTTACTGAGCCATTCTGCACAAACATTAATTAAGAAAATGCTCTATCGGTTTGCCTTCAACCTGATCTTATGTAGACATTTTCTCAATTGAGGTTCCATCCTCTAAGATGACTCTAGCTTTTGTGAAATTGACATAAAACAAAACAAAACACTCAAAACAAACAAACAAACAAAATCTAGCCAGCATAACTGTCATTCCCACACTGAAACTGAAGAAAAATTTCCCCTGGCCTTTCCTATTTTACAAATTTCAATCAGAAACACTGAACACATTTGTCTGGGATAATATATTATTTATTTTAAAAATTCAAACTGAGGAAAGGATCTTCCAGACCACACCTTGATCCAGACCCCCGACCCCGAGACCACTTACCTGTGAGGAAAGCTCATGCCAATGCCAAGAAGATAGGCATGGCGTCACTGGGCCCTGTCCTACGTGTGTCACGTTGATTAATCTCCTTCTCTCTCTCTCTCTTTTTTTTTTTTTTTTACCATGAGCAGTCTCTAATTGGTTGTGTGTGACAGTCTGTGCTTTTGTTCTGACACCATTAGAACGGCCATTAAGTTTCAGTTGAGTTTTGAAGGGAACAAACCCCATTCAAATCTTAGTGGGAATTAAAATGGTGAGCTCCAATGGTGTGAAGAAACATAACTGAGCAAATGACTTTGGAGCTGGAGATTGTCAGGAAACTCTTTGTAAAGGGAAACCTTTTGAGAGAGCCTTACCTTTCCTAGGGAACTAGGTCTCCCCAAGCACCAGGTTTTTATCTCTGCCCCACATGGCAACTGCCTCTGGGACCCCTGAATTCCCTTGCTTCCCTGTGGACAACCTCCCCTGCATGGTTCTGAGGGGAACAGGGCTTATTCCAAGCCTGTTTATCCTCTTCTATTCCCTTTCCATGAGAAGATATACAGCACAGGTCCAGCAGTGCCTAGTCCTGGAGGTCCACAGTAATTAAGAGGGTGGATTCAGTTGATGTGGAGTAGAGAGAAAGTTTGAAAGATGGCGACTTCTGATTGTCTTCATCCTCACCTCTGTGAGGATGTTCTATAAATGCTGAATGATGCTACCGATCTAAAATGCACAGGAATCTTTAAATGTCCCATCCTTTCTATACACAAAGCTTATTATCTAGGCCTGTTCTTTGATTCCAGTGTCTGGGGCCCATTCTTGCATTTTTAGCGGGAGAAATAGCAGATTTCACGATGCTTTCAAATAAAAATTTGTTTTTCTATTTTTACTATCCTGCCTCCCTCTCCCAACGCTGTCTATATACCTTTCCCTTTAAGTGGAAACATAAGTCTGCCATTTAATAAAGCCCAATAACAACGCTTCTTGAAAGGACAAGGGCTAATAATCACTTCCTGTTTAACATTCTGGTCACGTGACAGTGGAAGAGAATAAATCAGTTAAACAGCAAGATGCAGCACCGCTAATTTTCATGTAAAAGCGGAATGATTGCTTTATTTTTTTTTAAAAGAAAACCATTGTGATTTTTTAAAAAAAGCTGTTAAAACCCAAACATCCTTGTCTATCAGTTTATGAATTATTAATAAAAGAAGAAGAAAAAGAAAAAAGAGGATTTCTTTTTCTAAATATCATCTGCTAAGCCACCAAGGCCTGAAGTGGCTCACGCTGGATCCTGATTTACATAGTCCCAGTTGGAAGTTAATGAAGGCCGCTGAGCCACCTTTCAACATGCAGATAAACCTTCATGTATTTAAAAGCAGGGAATCTGGGCTTGTTCCTGGCAAATTATTCATCTCAGATCTGAAGTTTCTGACATCGCCTGCGTCAGATAAACTGTCACCCAAATTGCAAACTAATTAGTGATTCAAACATTTCCGAGCTGATTGATGACAGAATAATTTACGCTTGTTTCTCAGTTTCCAGCTGGCACGGGCTGCTGACTGGAGCCCTAATTAACGCGAGTGCATCAGTCATGTTCTGCCAAGGCAGCACATACAATTAAAAGGCAGTTTAAATGGAATCTCACATGATGCAAATGTGAGGAAACAGCGCTTTAGGAAGAAATGACAACAAAACCTCACAAACCAAAACAGAATGGAAAAAAAAAAAGATTTTTTTTTTTAAATGGAAAAGTAAATTGTCCTCTGCATTGAGCAGTTAAGAAAAAAAAAATAAGTAAGAGAAGCCAGACTGGGCATACTAAATGTTTTTGTGTTTAAAGCGTTTTATTGAGATGAGTGTTTACTGCTCTTTTTAGTGCAAACAGTTTGGATCGCCGTACTCCCTCCCTGCAGTGTTTTGATGGGAGAGATTCTGGGTAGCCCTCCTGGATTGGTCCTCGCTCCTGGATCCCTGGCACTTCTGGGCTCCAGCCTGAGCAACCGATTTCCTGCCTGTGGTCCGCTGCCCATCTCATTCAGCGCTATGTTCCGTCCCTTGTCCCTTTCCTTTACTATTGCCCGGCATTATTTCTGTCACTTCCATTTACAAACTTCGGAGTAGATTTTATTTAGTGCAGTTTTGACCAGAGAGTGTAAATTCTCCCAGCCCCTTTACTTTCCCAGTCTCCTTCTCCTGAGGTCTCCAGCATTTGCTCTAGTATAGAAAGAAAGCCTTATAATTTCGATCAGAAGTGGGGCGCGCGCGTGCTCGTGCTGTCACATTCCGCCATCTAGATATTCTGAAGTTTGCATCATCAACTACTGAAAAATAGTTTGGTTGCTTCCAGGTGTTGGCATTCATGATGGAAATGCTATAAACATCTGTGTGTAGGCTTTTGTCTGGACCAAAGTTTTAATTTAAGTAAATGGCAATGAGTGTAGTTACTGAATCATTCATTCATTAAAAAGATAGTTTCTTTTTAAAAGTTCTTTCTATTGATTTGTATGGCTGTTTGCCTGTGTGCATATATTCACACCTGTGAATGCTGGGTGTCTCTGGAGGTGAAAGGTTACAGGTGGTTAGTTGTATGAGCTGCCAACTTGGTAACAGGACCCAAACTGGGGTCCTCTGTGAGCAGAAAGTGCTCTCAACTACAGAGTCATCTCTCCAGTTTTAGTTCATTAAGAGATATGTGCTTTCCTTACGCTCTAAGACTGCCGTTGAAGACAACACACGTTTCCTGTGGGATGTAGTATATTTTGTTACACTACAGTATGATGTCTAGCTCAAGATTTTCTTCTCATCCTTCATATTTCATGGTTGCTCCATTCAACTCAGAATCTCTAAGTTCTCATTCCCATATAGTAATATCTACCACAATTCACCCTGTGGCTAGAATAATTACTTTCTGGTTTTTGTTAAGGAGACAGCCATAGAAGGTAAAGATTTTATCTATGTCCACAGAGCCAAGGTAGGTCTCTCAAGGATAGGAGAGATTATCCAGTGAGGCTTCAGAACTCAGTGTTGCCAGGAACTGAGGGTCCTAGACCCAGCAAGTGGTAAAGCCACCATAAAGCAGCTCTTCACTAGTTCGCTAGGTTCACTAATCCATTATCTGTGATGCACAGACATATATTCATGTGTGGGCACCAATCCTAGAAAAACCTTTTCCCTGCCTCAGAAGCCATCCATTCTACAAAGTAGATTTTAGCTCTACACATTAAGCTTGCCTCTATGCCTACTACTGTGGTCCAATAAGAGGCCAAACTCTGAGCCTACACTCAGCACAGAGAGAGTTAGGCAGACAATAAGTGTGTGTTAATACCAATGACTAAGTAATGTTGTCCCAATGATCAGTAAGAAGGGAAAAGTGCAGTTCATGGCAAAATAGAGGAGGGTGATTAACCTACTTTCACCTACACAACATGAGGAAGTAACTATGTAGCAGAAGTTTAACAGGAAGTATGTAGACCAGGCAGGAGCATATTCTAGCTATAGAGTCATGGTCTCTAATGCTGACATCTGTGTCCAAATGCAATGGAAGGAAACTGGTGTGAGAAGAAAGAGGGTGGGTGCTTAATCATAAGGTAACACCTTAAATATGTGTGAGTTGTAACTTACAGAACAAGCAGTTTCCTGGTCAGTAAAGAGTGACGCGTCTATTTGAGCCCCACAGGTCTTTTCTCTTTCCCAGAAACCTTAAAGTGGCAATATAAATCATTAGAAGTCACTTCTTTAGAGGAGCTGAGTCCTGAATGAAGCCTCTAAATGGTGTGTGCTGTACTCTACCTACCTTCCTATAGTATGCAGAGAGCAGAGAACCGGGGCAGAGGCAAAAGAGGGACTCACCGCCTTTCTTCTCTGACATGTTATAGATTATTACATAGTGTGTATATTATTATTAGTGTATAATAATGTACATACTCACCTATACATGAGTGCATGTACACAGTCAGTCATGGCTTTAGGTAAGAGATGATTGCTGAGAACTGGTTGCTAGGTGATTTTATCACTGGCTGAGTGAATGTGCAAAGCAAGATGGCTGTAACTATCAGTAAGTGGTGTAATCTTATAGGACAGCTGCCATACATGTTGTTCATCACCAATCGAAATATTGGTCACTAGTGCATGACTGCAGAAGTATATCTGAATATACTCAAACCTAAAGAAAAACACAACAGAAATAAACAGATATGTACTTACCATCCACCTAAAATAATTGTTAATCTGCTGTGTCTGCTCTCACTTTGTTTTAAAAAACAATCATGAGATTACAAGTAAGAAGTCTTCTGCTGTCTATTCCTTATCCCTTCCTCCTTAGAGGTAATTATAGTCCAAAGTTGGTCTGATACTTCAACATTTACTTTATTTTTATTTTAAATTAATATTTTAAATTTTACTTTATAAATCTGTCTATAAAGCAGGATTCTGAGTATTTTAAAAATGCCTTACAATCTGAGCCTGTGTGTTCTGTTTGCAATTGCATTAGTATTATTGTTATTGCTATTATTAATTTTGTTTTACTTTTTGAGACAGGGTTTCACTTTGTAGCTTTCACTGGCCTGGAAGTCACTATTTAGAGCAGAAAGTCCTGGAATTTACTATATTGACCACACTGGCCTAGAACTCACTAAGATATCCTTTCTCTAACTTCTCAACATGCATGTGGAGATCAGAAGACAGCTTGCAGGAGCTGGTTCTCTCCTTTCTCAATGTGGGTCGCAGAGACTGAACTCAGGCTCTTAGGCTTGGCAGCGAGCACGTTTACAACTAACCATCTAGTTGTCTCCACAATTGCCCTTTTCATTCATCGTCATGGTTTTTAGATTTATCCAGATAGATATGGTTACTTCATTTTAACTCTTGTAATTGTTTAGCCATCCGACCTGTCCTCTAGAGTATGTATGATATAGCCTCTTGCTAGTGAAAGCGGTCTTCATTAATTTTTGTTAAAAATGAGATACCAATGATTTTCGGCGTTTTTAAACCCTTATATGAGAACTACTTTAGGTAACAGGCCTGGACAGGGAAGAGCTGTGAGATATGCATAGATCAGGCTGACTAGGAGCCAATGAATGGTTTCTTAAGTGCTTACTCACTCAAAGCGCTACCTTTCTCCTTTTGCCATTGTCCATAACTTTAATGTCTTAAAGCTTTACCCATCTTTAGGGGTTAAGTAAATGTTTTGTTTAAGTTCCTTTCCTTGGTTAGTAGTGACATAGTGTGATTATAGGTGTGCCACCATACCCGCCATAATTTGAGCCTGAAGCTTCTTTAAAGAGTTAAGGCATGACTAATTTGTAACCCAACTCATGGAATATTTTTTTCTGTGTGAGAATTGTTTCTTTGAGTCATTTTTATCAGTGATTTCTACTTGGTACTACTAAACATAAAATTGATCTGTAGTCACACTCTAAAACATTTTTGGAATGTCTATTTGGGAATTCCATTCAAAGTGAATAGAAAAATTAATGAATGAAATGAGTTTTATTGCTTTAGAATAAGTGTCAACAAATTTGTGTATTAAGGGCCAGATGGTCATTAATTTTTTAGATCAAGTTGTAACTACTGGACTCTACTAGCAACAGTGGGCAGCACGTAATAGTTGAGCAGGCTTTGTTTCAGTAAGAGTTATCTATACAAACCATTTGGTGGGTTAGATTTGCATTGTAATTACTGATTTAGAGCATTAGCTCAGGCATCATACTATAATAAAATATCTGATCTAGGTAAGTTATAAAAACAATAAGGGTGTTTTAGTTTATAGTTTAATCTATGATCACACTGTCAGTCCCTGGTGAAGGCCTTCTGCTTAGCTAGCTAGTATGGTAACCTGGTTCTGCCAGACACAGCCCATTCTAACAGCTGTGGGGTATTCACCAGAGAAGACTACTTGGACATGGGTTTAAGCCAATAGAAAGTTTTTATTAGCTGGCGGGTGACCACAGAGGTTATTTGTGATTTTAGTGTAGCATTGAGTCCTTCTCAGGGAGAGATTTTAAGCACAAAAAACATATCCTAGGTTGACATATTTTTAGTTAACAACAGCTGTTAGCTGGAAACAGTGCTACAGAAGCCAATAGCAAGGTTAGTACATTTAGAGACTTTTCCAGAACTATGGACTTTGATGGTTTAGGTCTTTGTTTTTGTTTTGTCAGGTGGTGCTATCTATATGCTGAATTTTACAGCCTTAGTGGGACTTTCATCATGAAGTCAGTAGTGCTAAGGTCTGGGGCCCCGTTACCCCACAAGAAAAACAACTGCTTCCAAGAATGTCACCCTCATGACCTAATGACCTCACACCAGGCTTCCCCTGTTCAAGATCTCAACACCTTTCAATGCAATAGCATTGAAATCCAAGATTCCAGCACACAAAGCTTTGAGGGACACATTATATCCAAATCATAGCAAGAGACACTTGCTATTTCTTATTAGTAACTTACTGCTTGATCTATTGATCTATCTTTATAAAATTTGATATAACATGGCATTAGGTTGTTGCAGGGACACAATTTACCCTGAATAACGAAGAACTGTCTCTTTAAAGAAGATGAACATTCAGAATAAAGTAAGATGGATGCAACGTGAATAATAAAATCAAACAACTCTTAACCTTTGAACCATGACATGTTACATGACAACAAAATCACTTTGAAATCTCATTTATTTTCAAGCTTTCATAGATGTATCTATTATAGATTAAACAATTCCCCTCATTCTCATCACACCCCTTTTACTGCTCCCTTCCTTCCTCCTGTTTCCACTGTCTTTCTAGAGTTTTGCTTTTTGCATTCACAACTCTCTGTATCTGTCTCTCTCTGTCTCTCTTTCTGTCTCTCTGCTGTCTGTCTCTGTCTCTCTCTCTCTCTCTGCACGTGTGTGTGTGTGTGTGTGTGTGTGTGTGTCTTTATATAGAAAGCTTTACTTGTTATATTGCTCTCACAAAACACCTAGCAAAAGCAATTCAAGGAGAAGTTTTGTTTCGGTTGGCAGGGAAGCTATAGAATCAAGAGCTTGAGGCATGAGATGAATTGTCATATGATATCTATAGTCAAGAATCAGAGAGCAATGTATGCTTTTATGTAGCTTACTTCCTTTTTTTTATTGAGTCTGAGATGCTACCCCATGGATTGGTGCCATCTACATTAAGAGTGGTCTTCCTTCCAAAATTAACTTAATCTAGATAACCTGCCATAGATAGGACCAGTGATTGGTTTCTATGGTGATTCTAAATCCTGTCAAGTTGACAATCAGCATTAACCATCACAAAGTAACTGATATGAACCACATATGAAATTAAATATTTAATATTGGTGTCTTGAAAATTTAGGGAAAATGTTGAAATTAATTTAATAATGTATCAAATATGTTTATCTTTGCATGTATGTTAATGCAAGCAGTTGCAGTGAGATGTTCTGTATTGTTTGGCAATACTTTCAGTGCTAAATGACCACCTATATGCATTGCATAGCATGGTTCCAGTCTACCTCAATGCTCTAAGGTGGCCACAGAAAGCACTTTCAGGAATCAGGGCTAGCCTGATACACAAGTTATCTCTTTCTGCACTTGTGTTTTACAGTGTAAGATAAAATTTCCAAGAAGCTTCTAGCATACTTCCCTCATTGTCTTATTGTCAAGAATTATCTTTAGTATCCATCATCTATTCAAACTGTAGACAAGGTGAGTGAGACTAAAATTAGTTCAGCCAGTGTTCCCAGAATCACAGTCTGTGCAGTAGAAGGGGGATACCTGTAGGATGTGCCTGTACAGGGGAGGAGGGTGGAGGGCAGACATGGGGAGTGCAGTATAGTGCATTCCAGATGTTTAGTTTGAAAAGATGGTGTTGGGACTGTATCTATCTCTGTGAGCCTTGGCAGTAAAACAAAGAGTTGTGCTTTTTAGCTTGGTGTGGACTGGGAGGTTTAAAAGACCATCTGGATAACCGGTTTATGGGTAAGTATTGCAGCTGGGGCTATGCTGACTTGAAGCATAGGTTCTTATTGTTCATTGTTTAATGAGATAAGAGGAGGGGATGGCTAGTGTTGGTCCTTGGGAAAGAGGACGGAAGATTTTTTTCACAGCTCTAAACATGATGATGTAGGCAGAATTCATGATATGTTTAGTCAATTTCTATCCCCTAGAAATTGTACTCAATAGTATAAAAATATTGTCATAGCCTGCATGAGACTGAAAGAAACTATTTTAATTAAAGCGTCCTTTTCTCAGCAATGCTTTTTATCCACTGCGTATTTGACCAGATTTATCTTTTCAGAAAAGCATGCCTTGCTTCAACTGTGACTGAGGGGTGTCCTATTTTTGTCAGAGTGACTTCAATCTAAAATTCCTGATTTTGTTTTTTTGTTTTGATTTTTTTTTTTAAAAAGAAAGCTAAAAGGAAACATAGAATTGGGAAGTCCCAGAAGGCAGCTCCTTCTGTCCCAGAATAAGAAGTCTACTAGTGGAGGGACTGGACTGGGCTGATGGCTGGTGGCATTTGTTTTATCATGGGGTTGTCTTCGTAAGGAAGATAACCACTATGGATTCCAATAGGTGGCTAGATTAGGGTGCCTGGGAACTGTGCATTCCTTTCTGTTGCTGCCAAATGAGGTAGGGCAGAAGGGGAATTGGTACAATGCAATCTGAGTGCAGCCCTGGGTGGCCCACTGTGCTTCAGGTCTCAGCCATCAGCTTAGCTATCCTGCCTGAGTCTCTGTAGATTTGTTTCAGGGTCACCTTCCTGGGTTGACATGGAAACAACAGCAGATAGTGCACCTACTCAAGTGAAGGAGGGGGGAAAATTCCTAGTGATCCTCAAGAGGATTGTTTGTGCAAGAGGCCAAGACTGATGAACAGCTTCCTCAGAGGCAGCCCAGGGGTGTGAAATGGCTTGTAACCATTAGTGTTTGTACTCTGGTAACCATCAATACTTGAACTCTGGCTAACCACACACAGTATCAGTACAATCACTGAAGGAACTTAAGAATAGGCTGCAAAGTAGAGACTGGCATCACAGGTGGATCCTGCTGCCTAGGCAACTCTCCCTTCACTGAGTATGTGTTTAGGAATGTGGACTTTGTGGGCAACAAAATGGGAAATGATAGATTAACATTAGCTAGAGAGAGACAGACAGTTTTCCTGGCTCAGCTTGGGTAGAGGCGTGAACGGTCTCTTCTTCTCAGACTTTGAGTGGAAGGAATAGCTCTTCCAAAATACACTTTGGGGTCAGTTTCCTACCTCCCACGTGGAGAGCCTCATTTCCGTCTGGAGCTTAGCCTGGTACTGTTGATCTCCTGCCTGGGGGCAATTTTAAAAACACCTGTAAAGTACCTACTGCCTTCTTTTCCCAGTGACAGTTGCCTCTGCAGATCTCAGGGTGGCTTTCCATTTTCTACATCTAGGAGCAACATTCTGCAATCTGTGTTTGGTCTCAGAAACCTGATCTTCATTGGAGCCTTTACTCTGAGTACAATTCATAAGCCTACTTCTGTGTTTGTCAGAGGTGCTATACGTGTTTTACAAGAGCTGGGAGTGGTGGCACATACCTGTAATCTTAGCACTTGAGTATGGAAACAGAAGAATCAGAAGTTTGAGGTCATTTTCTGCTACTCACTGAATTCAAAGTCAACATGAAAAATATGAACTCCATCAGAAACAAACAAATTGAGAATGTACAACATTTAAAAAGTAATACTTTTGATCAACTGTATTTTTAAAATATATCTAGTAAAGCCACAGTATGCCTTTTTGAGTGAAATAATGACTTCTAGCTTTGAATGGCCATAGAGAGAAGCATATATTAAATGGACAAGTTTATTTGGAAGGAGACAATGCATCTGACATGGCAAACATGGTTGTCACATGAACGCAAGGTTGCACTCTTTTAATAGTGGGAAATAGTAAAGTGTTTTTTGCAGAAGGAATAAGAAACATATAAATGGAGGAATCCTTAACCTAAAGACTCCAGCTGATCCATTGTATCACTTCATGAAAGAAGTAAACAGAGGAGTTGGCTTCACTTAGCTCAAGTAATTCCATGGGCCTGGTTGATGGAGAAGATGATCATTATGGGAGCACAGCATCATTTGGACAATTTCTCTGCTTTTATAACACACCACAAGTTAGAGAAGCACTTAGATGATAAGGGGAACTTCTATAATATCTCTAGTGTGAGCATTGGCTGAGAGACGATGCCACCAGGAGACTGATGGCCTTGGAGAACTCTTTTTGCGCCTCTTCAAAGACAATGGCATGCACCAGCACACAAAGCTAGCTCTGAAGGTGCACAAAAGGCTGCCAAGCAAAGCTGTCTAAAATATAATTAACTACATCTAAAGAGAGAGAGAGAGAGAGAGAGAGAGAGAGAGAGAGAGAGAGAGAGAGAGAGAGAGAGAGAGAAAATTGTTCCTAAGTAGTTATATGCAAAATAAACACTACTTCTCACTTTGTTTTTCCTCCAACCAGTGTAGATTTGTAGACACAACTGAAGTGCCTGCATACGTCGTTTGCAGAGATGGGAGTCAGTTTGGCCTCGAGAGGGCTTCAAGTGTTTATCGCTGTGATGATAGGCTCACACACTTGAAGAGGTGGTTTGTTAAAGTGACCCTGGTGGCTGGAAAGAGTGGCTGAACATGCTGGGTGGGGGCACATCTGATCCATTCTCAGTGACCAGCTTCACAGTCCCGAGATTGCAAACCTGTTGACTTGTGAGGGAGATATGTTAGCCACAGTAAAAATGTTGGAAGGACCCACTACAAAGAAGCTCTGACTTTTTAAGTTCTCCTTTGACTTTTCCCCCTTCACATACACCACCTCTCTCTGATTCTAGTCCACCCCTACACCAGCACACAAAATGCTATTAGTAGGTAAGATATAGTCATTAAACTTAAATTTACAAGGTATCTATCAACCAAGGCCACTTGGAAGAGTCTAAAGGACTACACAGCCAAGTTGCTTCACCTGTTTTGTGTTCACACTGGAGACAGCCAAGGGCCCTTGATAGTGGCATCCTTTGGACGTCTAACAACCACACTAATGATTACAGAGTGAATACCAGGATACTTTAGTGTCTTTGTCCACCAGACCCTTGGATTTAGCTGAAATGCTTGAATCAGAATTGTCAATACAGAGAGAATGATATAGTACCCGACCTGCCTGCCTTCTCACTCCTGCCTTTTTTTCCTTTTCTTTCTTTCTTTTTTTTTTTTTTGGCCCCCAAAGCATCTCCTAAAACTCAAACAGCTACAAATTGTGTACAGTCACTAACTTTACATCTGCATACTTGAAAGTTTGTTGAATGGACCATGAATTATTTTTGGTCTTTGAGGAAAGGGTTATGAATTTATTCCTTTCTGTTCATGAACTTTAGAGATATTCTTATATTGCTCAAGCTTGGTATGTCTTGGTGAAATGCATGATATCATCAATTATGTATAAAAACCTTCAGTAGCATTTTTTTCACTTTAAAACCAGCTTTTAAACATAAAATTTAAAATTCTAAAATGATTCTCAGACACAAAACCTTCTGTCTGATGTACAGAAAGCAACATGGGCTATGATTGATGGATGGACTAGCTCAATGGGAGTGGGAAAGTGGTTTGCTGTCTTTGACTTTCATTTTTTCCTCATTTATAAAATGGAAATACTATGCTTCAGTGATGTCATACAGCCTTTGAATGTGTTACCTGGCATGGAAAGGACTTTTTAAATGTGATTAAGTCAAGAATCTTAAGAGGGGGAGTTATTTTTGCAGGGCTAATGGCGGTTCATATGGAGGCAGAGGGAGGTGTCTGGTGACCAAGGAAGAGAACACAGGCTGATTTGAGCAATGAAATTGTAGGTTAAGAGATCACAATAACAAAGAACAGACAGCTTTGGAGCATCCAGAAGGAAACAGCCCCACTAACCCTTTCATTTGTGGCCCCATGAGTCTCATTTTGCATTTTTGCTGTCAACAAGTATAAAAAAATATTCATTTTAAAACCACTAACTGTAGTGTTTTATGGCAGCAATAGGAAGAAAGGCAACATTTATCCTGTGCTCTGCCTGGGATACCAACGATGGAACCAGACACTCACACTTGCAAACGTCGAGCACACAGCATATAGTTTTATTTATATGGAGGCTTAACAACTATGCTGTTGTCCATCGTCCCACTGCATAAAACATGCCTACTTTGGAAACTAAAGCTTGTGAATTAAACCATGAGTGATGCTGGAATGGAAGGGACAGGGAATTTAACTCTATGTCTTGCCAAAGGTGACAAAGCTCTATCGAAAACACAATCAAATCTGACTTCCTGAAGAGAGTTCTTTATCACAGAGAACTGGTTTTGTTGCATTCATTCTTTTCCCCCATGGGCATATTGTGGAGCTGACTCTCTTAAAGGTTGGAATCTAATCGTCTGGATTATGGTTTAATGTATATGCTCTTAGGCAGTGGAGTTTCTTTCTTACTTATATGTTTGGTTCATGGTAACAGGTGAGGTGAAGCCTGCTCTGTCTCTTGCCAGATAAGAACTTTCCAGATGGCACTTTAAGAACTAGCTGCATGTGTTCTGAGCTTGAAATGGAGAGCTGTGTCTGCAAATATGGGCGTGTGTTGTGCGTGTGAATTCTCATTATGTACTTCTAATTTCAAATCATATGAGAGAGGACATTTGAAGGGTATTAACACTCTATTTGACGAGGCAAAAATATTTTCAGGGAACATTAGCTATTGGAATAAATTATGATATTCTCCATTATCAAGTGTGTGGCATGTAATCACATCCCTCTATTCCTCAGGATTGTTTAACCTTTGGCATATTTGTTTATGATTATGTGCCTTGCAAGTCATCTTCGTTGGAATGCTATATGATGAAGGCATGGAGTTATTGCTCTTTACGATGAAGGTATATTTTCTCAACACACATTGTAGAGTAATCAGACCATTCCTCACTCTTTGAAAAGTATTCTGATATCTACTTCATGGACAGATTTATTTTCACACATATATAAACATATATTTATAAACATAGCAAAGAGAGCTGTCACTTTCAGTCTTCAATTCCTAAGTTACAGAAAAGGAATTCGCTGGAACAACCACAAAACAAGAAAATAAGGACAATACACAGCCTTCATCTATTCTACAAAATTTGGTAGTCCAGTGTTTGTTTAAATATATTAAGTAGTCATTTCTAAGATTGGTATAAAGGCTGCATCTTTCTTCATGATGTGACCACAACGAATGTAAACAAAGAAGGAAATGATGTTGCATTATTTTCCCCCCTAGAGGCAATATTTTTCTTCCATTTCTTTTGGTGAGATCCTCTTTTGCTTCCAAAGGCAGCCTTTTGTAAAGAAAATCTTCAGGAGCTGGAGAAATTACTGAGCAGGTAAAAGTGCTAGTTTTGTGTCAAGTTGACACAAACTGTAGTCATCTTAGGGAAGGCAACCTCAGTTGAGAAAATGCCTCCATAAGATCCAGCTGTAGGGCATTTCGTTCCAGCCATGAGGAACAAGCCAAGAACCTCTATTGCCTTTCTTTGTCAGCTTCTGCCTCCACGTTCCTGTCCTGTTTTAGTTCTTATCTTGACTTCTTTCAGTGGTTATCTATGATCTGGAAGTGTAAGCCAAATAAATCCTTTCCTCCCCAATTTACTTTTCATCATGGTGTTTATCACAGCAATAGTAGCCCTAGCTAAGACACCTGAAAAGGGGAGACCTCAATTGAAAAGTTGTCTATTCAGACTTGCCTATATCAAAAGATGCCTATATCAGGCCTAAGAAAAAGGTTGTTTGCTCTGAAAGGACCTTTGCTCTGAAGACACTGCTTTGTGGTATCTGCTTCAGATCCTGCCTCTGGGATCCTGTTGAGGATAACATGTGGACTGATACAATGAGTAAGTCAGACTTCCCTACCATTGTGTGTAGATTTCCTCCGATTGGTTAGAGCCTGGTTAGACTATAAGGTCTTCCTTGATGAGTGGTTGCTTTGAACTGAGAAATTAGTCTTTTTCTATTGGCTTCTGCCTTGGGCAGAAAGTCTAGCAATGCCTCTTATGTATCTCAGTTTGTTGACTGAAGATCTTATTCTAAAAACAAACAAACAAACAAACCTTGAAGCATGTAATTCTTCACAGTTAGTCTAATATATAGTGTTATCTATAGGATTATCATATATATTATTAGCTCTGTTTCCTGGGAAACTTGCACTAAAATGAACATCTCTCCAAAATTTGTCAAAAGTAAGTGGAGCTTCTTTCTGATGCTCAATTTTTATTGATCCTAGCCTCACAGACACTCAGAATAATGTTTCACTAAATATCAAAGCACTCTGTTGTCCAATTAAGCTAACACACAAAATAATTTTCATAGCACTGGCACCCCAGAAACACAAATTCAAGGAAGAAATAATACTTGCATTTAAGATCCAAATGAGTGGTTACAGAAGGCTTTCTGTGTGTGCAGGGGTCAAAACACCATTTGGAAAATTTCACCAAGATTACTGAATTAAACCAAGAGGTAAAACCCATACTCTTGGGACAGAAGGGTGATGATAACGTCCCTCTTGATTGGGGTAATTTGGAAGAGAAGAAAAAAGTACCACAATGTTCCCTTTACTCTTATAAAAGTAGAATTAAGGATCACAGTCTAACTGCACGATGTTTTTTCATAATTTGAGATGTACGGGTAGTTATTTCAGGGATAGCAGTGTGCACCAACTTTTACAGCATTGCTCAGGGCCTCCAATATATGGAATTCACATTGAAAAAGACCTGGGACCCTCTGCCACTGCAGCTAGCTTTCCAACACCTCTGTGATTTCTCAGAAAATTGGAAAAAAACAGCTACTCATTGATTCTCTTCTTAGAAACATACACCTTTACTCTTGCTCCTGTAAAGTAGACACAGCACTGATTATAACTCTCTTCCCACCCCACAAGAGAAGGGGATCCTAGTGCTCACAGATTACTTGCTGGAATTTGGATAAAAGGATTTTGAGATAAGTTAGTGCTTGTTCACTAAACCATTAATCCCACCTTTGTAGTGGCATCACACAGAATAATAGTGGAACTGAGAATACCACTTTGACAAGAGTGCCAAATATCACTCTAAATAGGAATGAAACTCCATGTGCATAAAGGAACAAAGAAGTAAGCTTTTATACCCACAATTAGGAAGGAATGATAGGAGTGGGTGTAAGTAATTGAACATAAATTTTTGATACCATACTGAAGCCAGTGTGGAAGTTAGCAAACACTAACCTGTCTGTTATTCCTGTGTTGGGAGATTCTTCTCATGACAGGGAGATGGCAGGCTGCCAGGAGGAGGGAGAAATGGATGAGCATAGATTCCTCACCCAGCATCTAAAAACAGTGCTCAGAATCCCACCCATCAGCCCAAGGAGATGAATGACTGAAATCACATTATACCTATATTTTCTGATGTGAAAACTGTCAACATTACTGTCACTGACAATGTTCTAAGTGAGCTGGAAGGAGATTTTCAGCAGTTCACAATCGGTTAGCTCATATATTCAGAGCTCTGGGGAAATAGCCTTGATACTTCAGTATTCAATAATGGGATTGCCAGGGAGAAATCATGGTCAGGAGTAGAACCATTGATCCAGAAGTTTCAAAGTTCTGAAGAAAGAAAAGTGTCTGGTGTCAACAGATCTGACCGAGACAAGAGAAGACAGGGTGTTGCAGGATGTTCACTGTTTGACGTCTGTTTCCTGAGCAGTTCAGTGGGTACAATAGATATGCCAGAGAACTAGCAAAGCCTCTAACCATGAAGGAACTTACCCTCATGCTCTGTGTTCACATGGGGAAAGGAAGATGTCTGGTGAAAATTAAAAGACCCCAAAATGTACTTATCCCAGAGAGACTTTAAAGGGATGGTGGCTTCTTACAAACAGCAACAGGGATGTCCCTCTGAGTGGGGAGGCATTTGAGTTGTGGTAGACGTCATTGTGTGTGTGTGTGTGTGTGCACTTCAGTGCTGCAGAGAATAGATGACCTTACAAACACTTGATCACATCACAGTAAGTTGGCCAGTGATGAACTTGATGGACTAGAGAACCACAGACAATATTTTATTTGAGGAATTGAGGTTGAAGCAGATAGTACATTGAGTTCATGTTTGGCTTTACGCTTGTATATAAATAATTTATGGGCCATACTTTATATATAAACACAGAATGTTATGGCCATGCCTTTTACATGTAACAGTTATGTTTTGTGACTGGCAATAGGAAAAAAATTAAACATCTCTACATAATGTATAAAACATTTATGGAATGAAAATACATACCTTAGTAAACAGAGCACAAAAATATAGGGTTTCATTTAATATTTACAACACAATGCTCTTATGGAGATATTATTTTGTTTCAAAGGAGAAAATGGAAACAGTGACAAAAACATCTAACCAGCTTCAGAGATGGGCTAAAGATGTGTAGAAGTCATGTGACTTTATGTTTGCCCTTCCCATTAAATATGGAGCTATTTGTGATATTTCTTAAAAATTTTAGAAGAGACCTATTTTCAAATATATTCCAACTCATATATAAAAAATTATATCACATATATATATGTTAAGGTAAACAAATACAAATGTGAGAAATATCTTGACTCTGATTTGACAATAACTTTATTTTATATTGTAATGAGGCTCAGTATTGGATACATAATACCTTCATTTGATAAACTTCAACAGAATATTGCTTCCTTCAACACTTTCCAATTTGAATGAATAAACCATCTGCCTGAATGCTAATGTAGTACAAAATATTAGTTACCAAATTGCCAGTATATTAAAACTACAATCTGCTTTGAAAAGAGGGGAGCCTATTTATATAATTTTTTCTTTATCTAGGCACTTAAAATGTATCAGAACTCTTCTGTAGACACTCTCAAAGTTGCATGCCATTAGATTAGTTCATTTGTTAAAAAAATATTCCTTAGGCACTGGCTTGTAGCCTCAGATACTTAGAAGGGTCAGACACAAGGATCACAAGTTCAAGGCCTGCTTGGGCAATATGTAGAGACTCTGTCTTTAAATAAATAAATAAATAAATACTCCCCCCCCCCCATTTTCTATACTTTCTTGGGAAGACCACTTCATTCCAATTATTCTTGAGCCTCATTTTGTCCTTATACTTTGAGAATTTTAAGGAGTTGTGATGCCTTTCCTCTATTATATTTATGAAAATACAATCTTAAGATTGCGTATAAATTCATTAATTCTCATGTAAAAATGAGTGTTGATGGCTTAAAGTACCTACTCCACAGAAGATTAGAAGGTATTCCTATTTTAATGAGCATCAGAAACCAAGCTGAAATGATAGTATTCAGATGGTTTGAAGAGAGAATTATAAAAGCCTCTCAGAAGTAATGCAGGTTAGTATTATAGTCTACTTATTTCTAGGATCAGCTTTTTCTAAGCAATTGAAAGAAGGACTCTTTCAAGGTGGTTCAGCAGGCAAAGCTGTATGTTATAACCCTGGTTACCTGAGATTGATCTCAAGGACAGAATTGACTCCTGTTAGTTGTTCTTTGATCTCCATGAAATACATCATGCACTGGGTGTACATACATGTGCACATACCACATACCACACACACACACACACACACACACACACACACACACATGTAATAAGATTTTCTTTTAAATTAAGAGGACTCTGGAAACTGTGAGAGATGCCCACGTATCCTACACTGCCAATAGTGAGAAAGCAACCACGTCTCGCTTTCTGGCAATGTTAGCTCTTCTCTACCTCACTACCCTACAAGTTCTAACATGCACCAAAGTAATCAAATGGCATGAACCTTCTTTATATTTTACTCATGCTCAGCTAAATTCATATCTTCTTCCACACCTCTTAGTAAGTGTGGAACCAGAGCCCTATAAAAGCTGGAAGTCACTCTAGAAGTGATGATCTAGTCAACTATGAGGTGACATTCCTTTCTCCACAGGGTGATTTTTGTAGTCATTGTCCCTGCTGCTCAAGGTTTTACCATGGTGAACCCTGGTTAAATTATGGAAGAAAAGCCTGAAGTGAAACTTCAGTCATCTGAATAAGAATGAAGAGAGTCAGTTAGCCATCCAGTAGCCCAGCACTAGCCTTCCGTCTGTGAGGCTAACAGATCTCCCTCTACTCATTCCTGTTTTTCAGGCAAAGTAATGGAGGCACTAAGCAGTTGTGTGCCTTATGTAGACCTCAGATAGGACTAATTTCAAAGTTCATTTTCTAAGCTTTGCAGATGTTGAAAAACATCAGCACTGGTGGAAAGAGGCTGAGAGGCATTTCCTAGACTTTTCTGATCGAGTGCTTGCTCTTTGGAGTCCATATAGAGGATTTAAGTGTTGTTATTCTCTTAATGTAATTTATTTTTCTGTAGGAAGAGTTTTAATTCTTTCTTTTTATCACCATGTACTAATTGTACAGAATAATTAGCTTAATTTTGGTAATTCTGCATGTCACAATGCAGTTTGATTTATTGGTGAAACCAGTGGCTGCTGCTGAGAGGGAAGATTACAGCTGAAATTGTTTTCGCGTCTCAACCTTTGTCTGGGCTTTTTAAGCATCTTATTCATGTTTGTTGCTTGACACTTGTCCTAATGCAATCCACTTTCTACTCAATAGTCAATTTCTTGAGTGGGAACCACAATTTCATCTCCTTCCTTTGCTCTTTCCTTTCTTCTTTTCCTACTTCTGTCCTTTCTCCCATCTTCCCTTGCTTTCTTTGACTAGGGAGGTTTATGAAAACCACACAGTCCTTTGTGTTGGCAGGCATTGAAGTCCCTTAGAAACCAACTTACAAGAAATACTCTATGTGACGCTGCTATCCAGTTGGAAAAGCAGAGATGTCTCTGCTTTGCTGTACCTTATCTACCTGATACTGTTAAAAAAATTCATGAAATTATTAGTACTTTGGAAGATGGTATCGGGATAATGTGCATCTCTGTTCCCAGGCCAAGAACACTCATATTTGACTCTTGGGCCATAGTCATTCATATTGAAATGTATAATAAACTGTCCCTTACTACTTTTGGCAAAAGAGCTGTGGTTTTGCATGGATAGAAGAAGCTACATGTGACATAAGGAGGAGAATGTCACACTGAGAGAAGTCAGTCAGTTGAAGCCTCATATAGAGACCAGATGAATGGACAGTTGACTCATCCCTGAGTCCTCTCAGTCCTGGTTTTTGCCTTCCACTCAGTGGTTTCTTTCAGACACGGTAGAGTGGGAAGGTGTTCCTGCGGCACCACATCAGAATTGTCTTGGAATATAAAGTCAGTATCATCAGGATTTCCAAACTTACATTCCAGCTTTACAGAGAACAGCACAAGGTCAAGACCTATGGCATCTGACTCTGGTCAGAAAGAGCATTACTTTCTTTACTGCCTAGAGGTTCTTGGGAATTATGTCGGACATTCAGTTTAGGGCTTGTAAATCTGAAAGAAATACATTGTTCCATTGGTGAGACATCTTTCCTCAGCAATGGTGTAGGCAATGTTTGAATGTATAACATTCTTGTGTCAGGATTTTGAGCATGTGTTCATAGAGTTCATTATTATTTTGATTATTACATTTCATGAACCTTCCCACAAAATTCATGAATAACTGAGAGCACTGTTTTCAATGACTCACTGACTTTTTATGATCACCTATCATTTATTCAAAAATCAATCAATCCATCAAACAAACAAACATGCAACTGAAAAACCGCACAAAAAGTAATATTCATGAAAAAGCTTGATGGTACAATACAAAATTATTTATCTAGGTTTAGTCTAATTCACACTAACGAGATTAAAGATTCCTATGTCCTAAAAACAGTTTGTATGTTGAAAATGTTGCTAAGTTAGAAAGAAATGCATAAATTCACCAACTCTACTGGTCACAATTAGCCTTACCTGCCTAAATGCACTCAGAAATTTACATTAGTCCACAAGGAAGGGGATTCATGTACCACGAAGTCTATCTGAAAATAACATGTTGAATGACTCGTGAAATGCTCTGTATCGAAAATGACAAAATATACACATGAGTATTTTTTTTTTTGCACCATTATAAAATAAAATATTGCGAATCTATCCATTGTAGACTGGCAACTCGGGCTTCCAACACGGGCATCTCATGCTGTTTGGGCAGATCCTAAGAAGGATGGGGACCAGCAGGGGGGGAGGGGGTGCTGAAGAGTGAACTGAGGAGCAGCTCCTGTTCTCTCGTGGTGGAGGGGCAATGCTCTCACTTTTGCTCGTATCAGATGGTGATGTGTGCAAACTTTCTGACAAGTGAAACCTTCTTGTCACAACCCCACCTGTGCCAGACTCCAAACCATCCTCGGCATCCCTAATGTGTTTCTGGAATGGGACTGGAAGGACTCTGTAGCTGTTGGGGTGGGGCAAAGTAAAGAGGGGTTTGCAGCCCTGAGGTGCAGCTTTGCCCTCTGCCCTGATGGGGCCCCGTGCACACAGCTTCTCTGTGTCCTGCCTTTTCTCTAGGCAGGAAGCAGGGCAGTCAAGGCTGCTGTCTGCTTCTCCTTTGTCTTAATCAAACAGTGAATCAAATGGGGATGTTAATGCAAACACTGGTCTTCTTATTTCATTTCAGCGCTCGAGGTGTCCCTTGGCAACGCAGGGTCCTGGCGCCCTGATGGACTGCAAAACCAATGTTTATAAACCATCCTTTCTTCCAGGCTTGCATAATGGAGTGGAGATTTTTCTCTTATCGCTTCACAAAGTCCACAGCCCTTTCCTTTCTTTGGCCTTTCCAGCCATTTGCATTTAGAAGTAGAAATTCCTTCAGGACCACACTAGAAACTGATGGAGCTGTATCGTTTTTTTTTTTTTTTTCTTTTTTTTTTCTTTAAGCCTTCAGCGACAGAGTCCTTTCCCTCAGTGAAATGTTATCTGAGGCATTCCCCACATTCGACCAATCAAAACTGAAAGGCTGCAAATGAAGTGGAGGTGGAGACCTTGGAAGACCTTGGAGAAAGGCCTGCTTCTTCTGCTTGGCTCCTGGTGTGGCTCCTGGCGTGTCAATGCTGACTCTGCTTTGTGGAAGGGTTTGAGACTGCTCTTGCCATGCTTTCTGCCTTCTTGAACAATACAGATAATTTTTGTCATCAGACCTTCCTCTTTCTGGTACTTCTTACAGGCCAGGCTCACTAAAATATAAGCACTAGGCCTTTGGCATGTTTGCCGAAATGGTGACTCAATCGTTTACTAAAGTCAGAGTTGCTGAAAATGCGTTATTTCCTTAAGGCAGTATCACACAATAACTCACATAGAGAATGCCTGAATCACAAGAAACAGGGATATTTGTCTAAAACTCATGCTTTGAGTGTCAACCATGTGTTTATGGAGATCTTAGAAGAGCCTGGGATGGCCCAAGAACCATTTTTATCATACACTTTGATGTCACTGTTGAATTAACCAGGGAACCAAATATGTAGAGGAAAAAAATCGCATGAACTCTTCACCAGACAGTAAGAAGTACTCATCAGCTCCTTCTAGCCTAAAGGCAGATTCTTCTGGCAGAGTTCCAGGCAAGGTGACAGTGCTCTTCTTGGTGCCTTTTGAATCTGATCAGAGAAAAGTGTCTTCCACTCAATAGGATGTCATAGGAACTACAGCCTATATAGCTATATAGGGACATGTGATGCCAGTCTGTAAGTTTAGTCTTTTCCATTCCAACAGTTTTGAAGACAGCATCTTTGAGCCCTTTATTAATAGCTAAACAAGTGTGAGCATTCTCTCTGGGTTATATGAAGATGTATAGTGTAAATATTGTACTATCTACATCTACAGCTCTGCACACATAAACTCAGAGTGCAGGCAATGTGCCTGCCCAAAAAGCTGCTTAAACCCTAATCTCTATCAGTTAGATTTCTGCAAGAAGAACCATAGATAGAAAAGTATATATTCAAGTATTATATATGTTCTTATAATACACTGGTGGTCTACCATTAAACAACCATGTTAGTAATGAAGTCTTTAACATGGATGTTTACTTTCTGTCATGAAACTTAATCAGCTTCTTCAGCCACTAAGATTCTATTGAATTTTGAGAACCTCTTCACCTCCTCAATATTTCAGTTCCCCCTTCCTGCAAATGCATTTTGACTCCACATATACTAGGACTGTCCACATTTTCCTTGTTGACAGAAAAGTTCTAGAGCAGGAGTGAACTGCATGTGTCATTAAATCTTTGGTTTACCAAGACCTTTTTTTTGTTGTTGTTTTTTTGTTTGTTTTTGTTTGTTTGTTTGTTTTAAGAGAGCTTCTTCTATGTATATATCACAGCTGTCTCACAAAACTGTTGTGTGAATTTGTCACACAGTCTCAGATACCCTAGAGCATTAGTTCTCAACCTGTGGGTCAACACCCTCTTTGGGGGCTGATGGGCCCTTTCACAGGGCTCACAAATCATATATTCTGCATATCAGATAATCACATTATGATACATAATTGTAGCAGAATTACAGCTGTGCAATAGCAATGATACAATAATTTTATGGTTAGGAATTACCACAACGTGAGGAACTGTTACAGCATTAGGAAGGGAACTGTTGTCTTAGTGGGAGCTGAAGGTGAAACTCGGTTTCCTTCTCTTTTCATGTGTGTAGGAATCTCTAAGTAGAGAAGAGGCAGAATCTGTGTACCCGAAGTTAGCCATTTATTGTTTTCCTCCCCGCATCTATTGTTCCTTTTTCTCCTTCCCATCTTCCTCCTTATCATCCTTGGTCTGGAGGCTTGGGGTTATCGAAGCCACAAGGATGCTTCCTATCAGGGCAATAAGGGTGTGTAAATCAGTCTGGCCTGGATGCTTACTTTGAAGATAGATGTCAGGCATCTTAGCGTCTTTCCCCACTATGCTCGAAAGAATAGAGAAGCTCGCTGGCAGTTTGTTTCTACACTACAACAATTGGAAGGTTAACCTGGCACCAGATTCTTTTCACTCATCTCCAAAGAGCCCATTTCCATGTCATTGCTTTGTGGAGTTACAACTGTCTAACACTGCTTTATATGAGTGCTTTCCTTCTTCTAGCTCTGGTTCAGATGTTTCATAACAGAGCATCAAACTCTAGCTAACTATTGCCTTGCCCCTTTGGGTACACACATGGAGAACCATATCTGTGCAACATGAAGGTAACACAAATATGTGTGTATACATATATATATATGTATGTATATACATACATATATATATACATACATATATATATATGTATGTATACACACATACAATGCTTACAGAATCTGGACAACTTTTTTATGCCTATATCTCTATTGTTTTTTTTTTTAATATTTTTATTTTCTATATTCTTTGTTTACATTCCAAATGATTTCCCCTTTCCCAGATCCCTCCTCCCCATATGTCCCATAAACCTTCTTCTCTCCATCCATTCCCCAATCACCTCCCTCCTTTTTTTTCTCTGTCCTTATATTCCCCTCCAATGCTAGATCAATCCTTTCCAGGATCAGGACCTTCTCCATACTTCTTCATGGGAGTCATTTGTTATGCGATTTGTGCCTTGGCTATTCAGGGCTTCTGGGCTAATTAATATCCACTTATCAAAGATTGCATTCCATGTGTATTCTTTTGTGACTGGGTTACCTCACTTAGGATGATATTTTCCAGATCCAACCATTTGCCTAAAAATTTTGTGAATTCATTGTTTCTAATTGCTGAGTAGTATTCCATTGTGTAAATATACCACATTTTCTGTATCCATTCCTCATTTGAGGGGCATCTGGGTTCTTTCCAACTTCTGGCTATTATAATTAAGGCTGCTATGAACATAATGGAGCATGTGTCTTTATTGCATGCCAGGGAATCCTTTGGGTATATACCCAGGAGAGGTATAGCAGTCTTCTCCGGAAGTGTCATGTCCAGTTTTCTGAGGAACCACCAGACTGATTTCCAAAGTGGTTGTACCATCTTACAGCCCCACTAGGAGTGGAGGAGTGTTCCTCTTTCTCCACATCCTCGCCAACACCTGCTGTCTCCTGAGTTTTTAACCTTAGCCATTCTGACTGGTGTGAGGTGAAATCTCAGGGTTGTTTTGATTTGCATTTCCCTAATGACTAATGATGTTGAGCACTTCTTAAGGTGCCTCTCGGCCATCCAAATTTCTTCAGGTGAAAATTCTTTGTTTAGATCTGTACCCCATTTTTTAATAGGGTTATTTGGTTCCCTGGGGTCTAACTTCTTGAGTTCTTTGTATATATTGGATATTAGCCCTCTATCAGATGTTATATCTCTATATATTAAACCTTATTCACTACTATAAAAATAGACAAATAATAGAACATATATAAAATTTCAGAAATTCTGCCATGCTATATAGATTAGAAAAATTTAGAGAGGCAGAGATAAGAACAAGAAACCCCAAGAGATAATATCTGTGGCTTTTCAGGTGGACAGAACACATCGTTTATATTTACAACAACACTCCACTCATTGTCAATCACTAGATGTTATCACACGTGAGTTCAGAAATGGGCAGAGTGAAAACTCAGGGAAAGCAGACACATGAGAATCCATGCTCATGTTGGGAGAATGGTTAATTATGCTATTGCATCCTATTAAAAATGCTCTCTGGGGAAATGGATGTGGATTTTCTTGTGGGTTTTCTCCGTATTTCACCATGCTGAATGGGAAGTGTGGGGTCACTCTCTGACGTCATGCTCCCACAGTGAGAATCATCTTGTTTTGTTGGCGAGTGTCAGGAGAGCTGAACACACGAGCTCCAGGATGCAATGCGGGGCAGACACAGCTTGTTTCCTGTGAGTCTATTCTGTGTCTCCACATTACACAGTCAGCTCTGTTGTCACTTACAAAGAATCCAAGCTAAGTGAGGGAGGATCCTTGTCACCCGGAGCGCATAGGATAACCCACAAGAGTGACACAAGTCTAGCTGTCAACAGGGCTTGGTGACAGTTATAAAAATGTACAAATGAGAATACTGCAAGAGGTAGTTGCTGGGGAAAGATCTTATTTTTGATTGATTTGAAAACAGTTTCAATACTATTGAATTCTCTCCTAGTTTAAAATACTTTCTCGTATTTTAAAGTAATATGAGGTGTACTTATTGCCTAACTTGAAATAATCCTATGACATGTTCTTTTAAAAGTGAATGAAAAAAAAAGGCCCTAATTTCAGCTTGGGAGAGCAAACACTAGATAAGAAATAAGAATCTTTCCGGAGAGATATTTCTGTTCTTGTTGGATGAAGACCCTCTTTTAATGCTGTTCGTGTTTATCTCCCAACCAGCCTTCCCATCTTTTCGCCTTTCCCTGCTACATTGATTGTCTCTTTTTCTGTGCTTACTATTGTTACTTACACATAAGGATCAATTCATAAATATAGCCTGCTGGGTTCATTTAGTGTGGCTTGTGTGCATATGACCTCAGGGCCAGCCACTTTGTATTGCATAAAGACCTTTTATTCTGCATCAAGAAAAATGATGAGGATCAGACAGTGGGGCTGGCCTGTGCAGGGCCGGCACCTACCTGGGTGGGTCCCTTCATCACACTCTGGATTGGCTCATTGCTGGTCACTTGTCACCAAGTGGCACAGCTGAGCTCATATTTCCTGCTGACCTGTTTTTACTTTTCATAGCAGGACTAATTCGAAAAATCTGAAAATTATCCAAGCCGTGCTTCCTATATGGGCTCGCGTGAAGACTGTGTGTTTATCTTAACAAAACTGCGACTTCATTTCAAATTCCACCTTGCCTGCAGGCTTTTTCCACACATACCCAAATAAATAAAGGAAGTGGGAGCTTTTCATTTTTTCTTTTCTTTTGATATCCTCCACCAAGGCCCTTTCTTGTTAATTTTGTCAGCTAGTTGCTACTTAAATCTGACTTCCACAGAGCTGTGTGTATTTGCAGGTCGGCTTCATCAAACATTCATTGTTCAATACTGTGACAGCTGGTAGCAGACATACGTACTCTTCCCTTGTTTGGTTTTCTGATAAAGCCTGTCAAGAGCTGGCTGACTATAACTGAATTTGTCACCCTCTCAGCAAGGTTACACCTCTTCTTACTATGAAATAAAACAATAAAACAACATTTCTAACCCTTCTCTTCCACAACCATCCAATTTGACAAGCAAATACGCGAGGTTTCAGCCAGGAGAAGAAAAACACACATGGAAGAATGTAAGGCTCGCCTGTGACAGGACCCTGCTCAGGAGACACAGGAAGCTGCGGGGGGGGGGGGGGGGGAAAGGTCACGGCTCAGAGTGCCAGGCTTACGTGCAGCTCCAACTGAGCAGCTGACCTCTGGCGAGCATCTAGTGAGCTGCTAAGGCTAGTGCCCTGCCGGAGGATTCCACACTGGCTTTCAACTTATTGGTGTAGTTTGTTGGTCTGATAAGACCAAATGCCCCAAAGAACATTGATAAAATCTGTCTCCTATAGGATGGGCAATTTGTAAAAATGAGAGCCAGTGTTGGAGTTAGAGTTGAGTAACATCTTTAGATGGAACAAAGTGATAGGCTCTCCCAGCGCTCAGGGCCTCCTTAAGCAGTGGCAGGACTGACACCTTAAAGAGATTGTTTGCCTCATGATTTCCAGTCACTGAGCTGGAGCCCTCTAACCTTCTCCTCTCCCTCCCTTCCTCCTTTCCTTTCTTTTTTTTTTTTTAATTCTACAAAATGTAGACGTTAACAATTGCAATATTTAGATCAAAGGTTATTGTTAATATCAAGTGAATCAGTTTGACAAAATAAAATTATTATTTCAATCTTTTTTTTTGAGAATTTGATAGATGACTATATACATCATTTCCATACCTCCCTCTCCTCTCCGACCTCTGTGCCTCCAACTCCCTTTCAAATTATTAATCTCTTTAATTACCACATATGTTTATATTTATGTTTATGTATAACTCATTGACTTGATTTATTGTTTTTCATATGTATATGTGCTTAGGACTGACCATTTGGGATTGGATAACCTATCAGAAGGTTGGGAAAGACTGATATCTTCCCTTTCCACATTGATTAATTGCCTATAGCTTTTCATCCAGGGCTGAGATCCTGTTACATTTACCTCATCTGCACTGGCATGTGTGGTCACACAAGTACTGTCTAGGCAACCATACTGTTGAGATTTCATGGGTGCAGTTTTCCAGTTTTCTTCTCACACGTGGAAGACACGAGCTCATAGTAGATATTGTTGTCCTCCCTCACTGACAGTCTTTCTTTTTTTTTCTTTTTATTTTCTACATTCTTTGTTTACATTCCAAATGATTTCCCCTTTCCTGGTTTCCCCCCCCCCCCCCATAAGTCCCATAAGCCCTCTTCTCTCTGTCCATTCCCCATCAAACCCCTCCCACTTCTCTGTCCTGGTAATTCCTTGCATTGCTGCATCCAGCCTTTCCAGGACCAGGAGTCTTTCTCTTCTTGATTCTGCAACGTTCTTTATGTCTTAGGTGTGGGGCTGTGCTCTACACAGGGGCCTGGGAATGTGGAGCCAGCACTGGCAGGCTTGGTTGGCACAAAAGAAAGTTTTAAATAGTAAACATATATGCAAATGTTTATAGATTAATTATTATTACTTGTAATGGTTATTCATGACTACCTCAGAAAGAGTATCTTAATTCAGTAAAGCTTCTATAGCAAGCTAGCATAAAGGAAGTTGCTTCTAAGGAACCAAAATTAATTTCTGCCATTCCAGAGACTAGGAAACCTGAGGTTTCAGATGCTGCAGGTTTGATGTCTGCAGAGAGCCAACCCCCTTTTTGTCCACAGGGAGCTCTCTCTCCTTGCTGTAACCTCAAATGATAAAGGGGTGAAGTCCCTAAAGGGCTTTTTATAAAGGTATTAATCCTTAAGACCCTCCCTCCTGACCTAATTATCACACTCAGTAACTGGTGAGGCTGGGACAGCTCAGAAGGAGGCTCAGAAGAAAAGAAACAAGATATTACTTAGCAACTTCATATTTGTCTTACAGATTCTGCTTTAAGCTTTAAAGAAATGTAGCCATGGTGTATTTAAGGCCCAGGCTTTGCATTCCTTCTCTCCCCACACACTATGCACACACACACACACACACACACACACACACACATTTCAATTTCTCTGCTGACATTTCCTAATTTTTCATGCACTCTAGTACTTTTCTTTACACCACTAAGCTCAAAATTGGTATGCTTAAGATTCTAGTCTAGCAATCTAACATCTAGACCACATCTGGACTGATGTTTATTGATAACATTTCCTCTTGAGAAGGGGCTGTATTTAGCATGTAGTAAGCAATTTCAGATCATAGCCTATGTACCCATTGGGAATAGTGGTGGTGACACAATGCTTTTATTATTTCTGTGCTGAATTTTTCTGTTTTTCAATCAGTCTGGGGGGCTTACACCCACCTTGTAAACGCTCCTTTGCAGGGAGCTCAAATGCCAGTTTCGTTCTTTCAGGCTGACTCCAGCTTGTCTGGCATGTATGTGGTCGAAGGTTTTCGAGCAGGGCTTTCCACTGCTGCCTTGTCTGGAACACCTCCCCCCACCTCAGCTGTGAGGGCTGCCACCTCTGCCCTCTGCTTTTGTTGGAAAAAATAGCACAAGTTCCTTAAGCTTGGGTTTCCCTCAAGCCCTGTGGGCGTGTCACCCCTCAGCACTTGCAGCAGTGCGCTTTGTATTTTGTTGGGTTTCCAGCCAATATTTGGAGGCTGGGGCCGCTGGTGTCAGTGTGGGAGGAACTCAATCCTGTGTAAAGTGGAGCTCCACACTGGCTGCTCTTATGACTCATTCTGACACATTTACTATATTGAGGGCCTTCAGGGGTCAACATTTAGGTTACTTAAGAGTATTTTATCACTATTGACCTAAGTTGTCAAACTATGTTTACATAGTCATTTGTTCAGTCTCTGAAATGTCTCCTTTTCTTCTGGCTGGTCGGGGGTTTTATTCCAGTGGTGTGACAGAAATGATTGAAAATAGAAAGAATATTATACAAATAGGGCCACAGGTGCTTAGTCAGTAGGTATTTTATTCATATAGAAAATAGAAGTTTAGACAATCTTTGATTTTAAAAGTTGAAGATACCTCCCTTTCCTTGTAGCCAGTGCTCTTTGGTCAATAAACAAATAAACATTTTACAAATCAAAAAAGTTTTTAATTATATTTAAAAAATTCAGTTATGAAAAGATGTATTTTAAGCCAGGTCTGATGACACATGCCTTATATTCTAGCACTCTGGAGACAGGCAGATCCCTGATTTCAAGGCTGGCCTGGTCAACAAAGTGAGTTCCAGGTTAGCCAGGGCTACCCAGTAAGATACTGTTTAAAAGAATAATAATACAAATAAGGCAAATATAGTGGTTTAATTTTTAAAGGCTTTCTCAGTATTGGACAGCAAATCTTAGTATAGCTTCAATGGTTTAAGTTTTTATTTGTAATTTCAGGAGGTAAGAAATGTTTATGGTTATACATACGTTTGTTTAGACTTTTGTATATCTTTGTATATCTTAGAGAAGCTGCCTTCCTCCCCTGAGCCAACTAATGCTACAGCTGGAGCAAGAGACCTGGAATTTATAAAAAAGTAAATGTGTCAAACACTATTTTTTCTTTTATAGCCATTTTATCAGGTGTGGATGACGTCTTCCTTCCTTCCTGTTTTGAAGCTGATTTTCTTGAAGAGTTGATTTTCAACACTGCAGCTAAACATGCCAGTATGCACATGTCTTAGTTCTTAAAATGCCTGGGTTGTTTTGGCTGCCTTTCTAAATTAGGTTAAAAAATAGCTATAATCGGTTTAACCTCTGTCCTCTTTATCGGGTCCGAGAAACAGTATGCCCCTTCTGTATTTCAGAAAGCCTTTTGGTCTTCTGCTTTGTCCTTCTAGCTCTGACTCACCGCACACTCATCTTGAGCCCAGAGTCCACTGGCAGCTGCTTCACTTCCTGGACGTGACAGATTCGCTGTGCCTGCCTAATTGACACTTCTTATTTCTCTCCAAGCACTTTTAGCTACAGTTGATACTAATTACTGGGAGATAACTTAATTTCAAATTCGTCTACTTACTACGGTTGATATATACCCCCAAGATCCCTCGGGGCATGTTCATAGCCGTTCCTGGGTGGGCTCGGAGTGGGGAGCGTTTGAGGGACTTAATGTCTTTCCACCGAGGATAGTCCAGGCTATATGCTTGCCTGTTTCACTGGCTGCACTCAAATGATGTCTTTCTGGTACCAAGTTAGTGCCACCTATTTTGTGCTTCCTGTTGCCGATTTCTCTGTTTAATGTGGTCCCCAAATGTAGTCTTGAGTGCTCTCTACAGCTCCAAGAGCAAGAAGCTGTGTTGCTTGCTTCGGAGGGGACATGTGTTAATTTGGACATAAGTGGTAGTATTTTGCTCAACAAGAATTCAGGGCTGAGAGACCAGCGGTACACAGTAAATGAGGTGGCTTAGCACAGACGCATATGCGCAGCAAGGTTAGTTATTTAGTAGGTGATGGAGATGTGTGGCCAAAGGCTCACCCGATCCCAACATTGGGCGCTCCTCAGACCAATGGTTTAGCATTCATTTTATTTTTGTGATTTAATAGACCTTGACTTTCTCTCTTACCTACATCCTTCTTTTCCTCCCTTCTTCCCTTTGCAGGATTTCTTCTAAGTCCTAACCTTTAAGCTTATATTAATGGGTCGTTCAAGGTTTTAGTTTAGCTTTCATCTCAATATCTTCAAAATCTTGCCTTAGAGTTCCCCAAGCTTCATGTGTCTAGAGACAAGGATCTGCAGAGCTCGTATGTTAAGATGTCATACGCAATGTCAATGCAAGCTGCGTACCAAGAAATTACTTACGATTTTTCTCCCATTGGCAATATTCCTTTACCTGTTTTCTCTGTCTTTATTTGCTCTCTCTCAGGTACATAAGATAGAACTCTGAACTCCATTGTCTCCGTTTCTCATTGTCCCATATGGAACCAAGACTTTCAATTAACCCTTGCTAACACTTAAGTTGATGATAGTCTTCTCATTCCTGCATTCAGTGCTGGCCAGTTATTATTTTTATTTCACCAAAAGGGTGGGGCATTAAAAATAACACATTGGTTATTTAAATAGAAACCTTCTGAATTAATAGTAATGATCAATCTTCCGGTGTTGGACTTTAAGACTGATGTCTTACTGTTGGGAGTAAAAAGCTAAGGCTTGGAATTCTTTGCCATCTCTTTCATAGGGATAGTGCATGTTTTTATGATTCTCATTTCTTCTTTTTTAAAAAATATTATTTAACTACATTTGCAAAGCATTACTTCTGGTGCCATTTGGTTGTAACCCCCTGATTTAGGTTAGTTATCTGTTATTTTTTTCTATGACCTAGGCACTAGTTACAAGGAATGTTCATAATACTAAAAAAATAGTGTTTAGACATTTGACTATATATATTCATATAACTTAATATTTAAAGTTTTATTTTTGTTATTATTTATGTGTATGCGTTTATGTGATTGTATGCACATATATGTGGGTGCCCTGGAGGTCAGAAGAAAGCATCAGATTCCCTATAGCTGGAGTTATGGGCAGTTTTAAATTGTCTAATGTGGGTGCTGGGAACCAAACTTGGGTTCTTCAAAGTAGGCATCAAGTACTTTTAACTGTTGAGCTTTCTCTCAAGACCTGCCCTCCTTAAATAGGATAGATAGAAGCACACAGTTTGACTTGGCGACTGTGAGCTTAGAGGACAGACATAGCCGTGTGTATTAATGCAAAAAGCTAGCAGCAGGGAGCTGGAAGTGTGAGCAAGAGAGCAGACATCCTGGGTGGCGAGAGAGGGAAGTGTTTATATGGCGTGAGGAAGGAAGACTGCACAAGGCCATTGTGAGAATGATGAGGAGGTCAAAAATCCCAGCAAAGAGAGTACACACAGGAGAACATGACGGAAGAACATGAATAAGTGAGCTTGCAAAGGACACTGTTCATATTAACTGAGAGAGAGGATAGGAAAGAAACAAGGCATCTCCTCTCTAGGGGTATTGCTTTCTCCTCAGAGCTCACACAACATATGGACTGGTACAACATTTTAACAAATGAATACACACAAACAGTTTAAAAAACAGTTATTTTTTTCAGTCCAGAAGCAATTTTGTGAAGAATAGGGTATTCACCAAGGTGGAATTTTGATAAAAATTTTGTAATTGAATATGTCAAAGATATTGTAACCGTGCCACTGGGCTGTAAAGTATAAAAACTACACATAAGCAGCAAGCACCATTGGTAGGCTGAGGACACTCTTGGAAATCCTTCTGGGAAGGTTGTGTGCCTGAGAATTTGGGGGAGGGCCTTGCTATGGCCTTTGCTAGCCTTCTAAAACAGTGTTCCCATCTATAAGCACCATATGAAATGATTGGTATAGTCCTAGGAGACATGAGAATGCTCAGATATGGCTTGCACTGTCCTTGCTTTTGTCATGGTAACAGGTGACTGCTAAGAATGTGGCACCATTTTGGTATGAACACTGCCACTTACAGGAGTATATTTGTAACAGAAATGGCTGTTTCCACATGGCTGCATATCTTCAAAGTCCCGCTTTGCCCCAAATGCAGATGTACTGTGGGTCTCATGTGTGCTCTTCATATTTGAATTACTTTATATTATATTTACTCAAGAAATTCCTGTCGGTCTTCTTCCTTTTCCTTCTTCAGTTCCTGATAGAATGTCCCCTGGCATTCGAGGAACTGTTTGAATTATATTCTGTAGTTACCAGTTATTGGTATCTTCAGAGGAACATTTAGGAATTGGTAATAGAATCAAGATTGGCAAAGACAATTATGTGACTCTTTGGTACCTGTTTTCACTATAAGGCATCTTTAGGGTTGGAACTATCTAGACAATTGTGTACTTTAAATGACTCCATATGTTCTTGTTTTACTTCATACTCATTGTTCACTTCTGGATGCATGCATCCCAACTCTCTGTTGAACATCTTCATGAGGTTGGCTAAACATGTAATGGTTGCTGAGTGCAGCATTAGAATCTACTGAAGGAAGCATGCCATTCGGTCTGATTCTTGCCTGCAAGCATCTTGCAATCTCTCTGCAGCATCCATGTATACTATGGTGTAAGCCTACTGTGAGAATACAAATTGTTTTTAGAATCCACATAGGAATCAGTCCATAACCATATAGTATTTCAGGTATTCAGATGCAGATAAGATTTCCATTTTGTATTCTATAAGGTGAAAGAAAAAAAAAGGCATGACTACTGCAATTTTGATAAGATAAGATGTTCAAAGAAATCTCTGATAAGATATTTCAGAAAGATCTAGAAGTGAAAGGATACATAATACAAGTGTTATCTATAGTGAGACAATTTGGGGCAGAAGGGAGCAGCCAGCAACAAAACAAAACAAACAAAACAAAAACCCAAACAAACAAACTACAAAAAAAAAAAAAGCAAACCCCCCCCCCCACAACAATCAGCAAAACAACCAAAAAACAAAAACAAAAAGCTTAAAGAAATGTAAAGACGAATATAAACATGTAGACATATATACCCACACTTTATTATATATCATCATACAATAATGAATATAACATACATGGATGACATATTATTTGTATATTGTACTAAATTATAACGTATTATGTAGTGTATATATTCAGAAAGTGAATCAGTGCTTCCTATATGACCCACACTGTTATGTGTGTTTTTCACATTCTGAGTCACTTAATCCTTATAGGATAACTTATGCATGCTATGCAAATACAACACAGTTGGCTGTTGGGGCTGAGCCATCCTTCTATGGCTCTGTTCATTGTACTGTAGGATGCACAGCAGCAGCCTTGGATACCTGTTATGTTGTGACAAATACAAATGTGTTCAAACATTGATAAGTGTTTTCTAGGGGACGAAATTGTCTCCTCATTGAGAGCCAGTGATGTGATCCTACGAACAGCTCCTGCTGTCATCTCGAGCTCACAGTCCGCAAGCACCCAAAGAGGAATGCTCTGATTAAAGCCACATTCTGAGTTGAGAACGAAACCCAAGCAAAATTGCTCCAGCAATCAGGCTGGGAACTGTGACATAGCCTTTTTTTTTTTTTGGAATAGAAGTCAGGCTTGAAGTGGTTGAAGTAGGGTTAGCCATGCAGACAGGCTTTGGGGTTACAAAACGACATCAAGAGGGGATAAGAACAGGTAACTTTTTAATGAGTTTGCTTTCCACTCTAAATTAGATAAGAAAGCATGGAATGGTTTGAGTAGAGGACTGACCAAATAATCAGTTTGAATCCTTAGTGGAAGTGGATTAGGCATGGCCAGGGGTAGAAACAATAGAGTGCTGCCTGGTTTTGAGGGAACACAGTGGTAGCAAGGCACTTCCGTAGACACAGAAATCATCTGACTCAGTGATTGGAAAGGAAGTCCACAGCATTTGTCATGGCTTAATGTTAAAGGAGAGGAAGAGAGGCATCCAGAAAACAACTACTTTGGCTCTGCCAGGAAACTCTCTCCAGACTCTCGCGTTGATGGTTTGGTCCCCAGTGTGGCTGTGCTCAGAAGGGGGCACTCAGGAAGGGTTTTGATCTTGAGGCTATTGCTGGAAAAGTGTGATACACCATTTTACAGTAAACTTCAAAAGCTATGTAGCAGGAGAGAATATTACTGTGTAATGAGATGGGCGCATTTGCTTTCCATTACTTGGAATTGCTCCAGTGCACGGCTGCATTACTTTACTTCTCTGGCATAGCGGAGAGGGAAGTTTGCCTGCACCAGCATCACCATAGACCTGTCTATCTGGGAAACTCCATTGCTTTCTTTCCCTTTGGCATCTCTCATATTCCTTCACTTAGATAGTGTTCAGGCTTGGGTTTAATGTCTGTGAGGGATGGGGGTGTTATCCTCATTGCCTTTTGTGAATGGAACTCTTGCACCAGTTGTTTGTTGGGCATGGGGCAATTCTCCCCAACTCCAGCCTTTTCAATGAAAACTGTAGCCTGTCACAACCCAAGATCCCGTGAGTCCTTTTGGCACTTGTCCTTCCTGGGCTGAGGGCTATGCCTCCCTTCCTCAGCACAGCAACCTCTTCTGGCTTGTAGTGATAAAGGTATTCACCTATTTGGCTTGGTAGCTTCCTGATCCTGGTGATCTCTTTTTCTTTTCTTTCCAACTCAACAATGAATTTATAAAAAATGCATTTTAGGCTCTACTTTGTCCCTTTTGTTTTTCTATAGTTTGGGTTGTAGTTGTAGGTAATAGAACTACTCATTCTTTTCCTCTATAAGTTATTTGATACTGTATCTTAACTTCTGCCACTCTCCAGCACATTCTGTCACACTCAGAAATCCAAACATAAATCTTGCTCAAAAGAATCTGCCCATCTCTTGCTTATATCAAGGTACTATTTGAGCATGCAAGGATGAAATGAAAAGTTTTTATGGTGGGGCTGCATTCTCAAGTAACAACATTAGGTTTACTCATGGTGAAGAACTGAGGAGGTAGGTTACTTATTGTTGGATCTATCTACTACTAGTTTATTCTGCTTTTACAGTGTGAGCTGCTGGACCCTCATTAATCTATAGCATTCGAGTTCTTATAAATGTGGCTATTTTAATTCTGTGGAGCTTAACACTGAGAAGCTCAAAAATCTATTTACCAAATATAGATGCAAGTTTATAAATTAATAAATTTTACTGGAAAATTACCATTTCTGTAAAGATCAGAAAGTGATTTGGGTTTTATAAAATAATAATAATGGAAATTAATAATAAGGTATACATTTTTATATGTACAGTAACATATCTTGTATTTCTGAAGGGTTGGGAGAAGTCTGGGATGGAACACAGTGGGTCTTTTTTTATTGTATATTTTCTTTATTTACATTTCAAATGTTATTCCCTTTACTGGTCTCCTCTCCAGAAATCCCCTATCCCATCCTCCCCCCCTCCCCTGCTTCTATAAGGGTGTTCCCCTAAGCACCTAACCACACCTGCCTTCCCGCCCTGGCATTTCCCTACACTGGGGCATCAAGCCTTCCCAGGACCAAGGGCTTCTTCTCCCATAGATGTCCTACAAGGCTATCCTCTGCTGCATATGCAGCTGGAGCCATGGGTCCCTCCATGTGTACTCTTTGGTTTGTGGTTTAATTCCTGGGAGCTCTGCAAGATGTGGTTGGTTGATATTGTTGTTCTTCCTATGGGTTACAAATCCCCTCAGTCTTTTCTCTAACTCCTCCACTGGGAACTTCATGCCACTTCAATTGCTGACAGTGAGTATCAGCCTCTGCATTTGCCAGGCTCTGGCAGAGCCTCTCAGGAGACAGCTATATCAGGTTCCTGTCAGCATGCACTTTGTTTTGTTTTTGTTTTTGTTTTTTGTTTTTTGTTTTTTGTTTTGTTTTGTTTTGTTTTTCGAGATAGGGTTTCTCTGTGTAGCCCTGGCTGGCTGTCCTGGAACTCACTCTGTAGACCAGGCTGGCCTCGAACTCAGAAATCCTGCCTGCCTCTGCCTCCCAAGTGCTGGGATTAAAGGCGTGCACCACCACCGCCCGGCCAGCATGCACTTCTTGGCATCCACAATAGTGTCTACATTTGGTGTCTACATATGAGATAGATTCCTAGGTGGGGCAGTCTTAGTCTCTGGATGACCTTTCCTTCAGTCTCTGCTCCACACTTTGTCTCTATATCTCCTCCCATGGGTATGTTGTTCTCCATTCTAAGAAGTATTCACCCTTCAGTCTTCCTTCTTCTTGAGCTTCATATGGTCTGTGAATTGCATCTTGGGTATTCCAAGCTTTTAGGCTAATATCCACTTATCAATGAGTGCATACCATGTGTGTTCTTTTGCGATTGGGTTACCTCACTCAGGATGATATTTTATAATTCCATCCATTTGCCTGAGAATTTCATGAATTCATTGTTTTTAATAGCTGAGAAGTACTCCATTGTGTAAATGTACCATGTTTTCTGTATCTATTCCTCTGTTGAAGGACATCTGGGTTCTTTGCAGAGGGTCTGAAAAATGCTGTGCAAGTGTTATCACTGAACTTCATTTCCAGGTCCAAGGCAATGCATTCACACATTTGTAATTAAGTGGAATAACTATGGCCTATAACCTATGTTTCACACATATACACACACACACACACACGTGATATGTGTATGCTTAACAACTTGAGTCATAGTCACAGATATGTATCTTTTATGTAATAAAAACTAATAATGGAATAAACTCTAAATTCTCTCATTTAAAGATATTGTAAAAGAGTTCTTAGGTTCCTGGAATCTATCAAAAATGAAGAGTTTTTGATAGAATCAAAGAACACCATACAATAGAGAGCTATGTGATTTTTCTATAATGTATTAAATGTTGTGGAGGAAAGGAAACAGTTACTTGAACTTGGAAGCAGAAGTCAAGGCACTATGCCTTAGCTGGCATCATAACTGACTTTAGCAACTCTCCGTTGAAACCTCTATCTATTATTATTAACTAATTATATTACACTATACTATATTTCATTCTTAATCTGAGCACTTTACATTATTATATATAAAGTATAATCATAATTTTTAGAGCCTTGGGTAAGTCTCTGACCATCTATTTCCAGTAACTAGTCTGTGGTGTTATGTAGCTACAGCACTTAAACATGGGGGGGGGGTGTCCAAATCAAAGGTATAATGGTTGAGGAATCTTGAAAAACTTTACTATGAAAAAAGATGGAAAAGGGATTTAGCAGTGACACACAGGAACTGTCCCTGTACTGCACAGCTGGCGGCTGGCTTTATCTTTAATTAGAACTCTTAGGAGGAACTGAACTCACTTTTAAAGGTGTTAGTGTTTTCAAATGCTACTCATAGTGGAGGAAAAAAGACAGAAAACAGGGTACTGTTTATTTCTAGTTTTCCCAAGCAAAGAAAAGGAATTCTGTTGTTGTCAATGACAGTCATGAAACAGGATGTGATATCCCATTTGTGGTCACTCTGCACAGAATGAAACTGATATATAGGCCAGAAAGGACCAGCCAAGAGGATGCTAAAAACGAATGTGAACAACGGAATTTAAAGCATCAGATTTGCTTTTGTTAGAAATGTATGAAGTGACTGGTAGCCCACCTCGAAAGTGTCAAAAGCTTCAGTGGTCTGAAGCTTCAGATAGGCTTTAGAGGAGGAAAAAAGTTAATGAAGCAAACAGAACAAAAAGTGAGTTGGTCATTCTGAAGTTATTGTCTTTGTAGTTTGAGAATAGAAGGGAATTCTTTACAGTGTCAGTCCAGGGACTCTGCTGACCAGTTACTGTTACACGTAGTTTTTGGAACCTGGTCTATATTGAAGTTGGTTTTGACTACATTCTGATTTAAATTGGTCTGTTGGGCACTTCTCAGAATAACCTTCTTTAATTTTTATTTAACCAAACTAAGGTCAGAGCACCATTGCAAGTCCATAATTGATTTTTAAAAAGAAAATAAAAGCCCCCACACTAGAAAAGATTCTAAATCCAAAACTGTAGGTAGAAACTGATAATTAGTCAGTAGAAACAAGTCCAGTGGAAACTGGACTTGACTACTGCACCCAAAATGTTTGGAGTTGATTGTAAGTAGTAAGACTTGTAAAATTAGATGCATTGCATACTGAAGAAAAAAAAAGGATAAAGGATTGCTATGAAATGGATCTTCAATATCCCATAAAGACTCATATTCTGAAGCAGGTCCTCAGTGTAGCAGTGCTCACAGGTGGGGTCTTTCAGAGGTGAAGGAGCTTGAGGATTCTCCCCTCACAAATGCACTAAGGCATTTACGGTTTCATAACTTAAAAGGCCCCTGACAGGTGTAGAAGATTTAGGAGGTGGAGTCCAGGTGTTGAAAGTAGCTCTTTGAGAGTGTGCCCTTGAAGGGTGACTTTGTTCCTTGTTTCTTCTTCCTGTAACACAGGACGCTTCTTTCTGTCCTGCTCTCCCTGTGATGATTCTGATGCAGACGTACCCACAGCAGATCAAAGTGACTATGGACTGAGACCTCTGGAGTCTGCCGCCAACATTTCTCCTGTGACAGCAAGCTGACTAATAGTGGTTTGGAGTACAATATAGATTTGGGTTTTTTGTTTACTTTTGCTTCTTTTCAAATGGCTCTGGGAAAAGGGAGAAAAAAGATACTAAAAAAAAAGGATGAAACGTATTAGAATCAGGATAATCATATATTACAAAGCAAGGATGAGGGGATGCTCAAGAGAAGAAATATCTAAAGCTAGAACAGAAACTTTTTCTGAGCTAAATTGCTCATTATTTTAATCTAGAAGGAACGATTAAATAGCAGGTGATGTTAATAACTGATATACATTACAAGGTGAATTGTCAGGAATTATTCTATTAATATGAGAGAAAACATTCCTTGAATATTCAAGGAAAATAAAGAGCATACCAATAAAAAATATTTGATTAACAATATTCTATGCAATTAGAGCTGTCAGAAATTTATTCATGGGGCCCATGTCTACTACTTCATCACTGTCTACACAGGTACCAGGCACAGAGAGGGTACACACATGTACATGTGCCAAAAAACCTTGTATGCACAAAATAAAAATAAAACAAAATTTACAAAATTTCTGAGAAAATGAGAAGTTAATGGTAATAAAATGAAGCTTATTAAAATCTGAATAATATAAAAATGCTGCCTTAATATACTGCATGGTCATGCTAACAATGTACTTACACATGTCAAAATAGTATAATTACAAAGCAGTTACTGATTATATTGGGTTTAAAAAGTGGATACACACATTACCACCTGCTCCTAATGAGTGTTTGGTAATTACCATCTAAAATTCTGGCATATTTCCACCACAAAACAGTGGGAAACAGGGACATAGGGAACCTCTGAGAGAAAGGGGGAAAGAGGGAAACATGCAAGTACAGATGACACAAAAGAGCGCCTGGTAATTCACATTTCCAGGCTTGCCTCAGTTTACCCAGCACTGTGAGCATTAACAAGCAAGCATTCGAACACCTTCTCCACTGGGGACCTGAATCACAAGTTATCTGAACTCTGATTGATCTGAATGCCAGAGCCTGGGTGATACAGTGTTACTGAAGTTAAATTTTCATAGAGATTCAGGGTTAGCTCTGATTCTACTTCTCATGCTCTCCTTATTACTCTTGCTTTGATTAATTATTATCCTGTCCATAAGACAGATATATACAAGTTAAATAAACATGATGCCTGAGGTCTGAGAGTGAAGTGTGTTAATCTCTGGAGCCGTGGTAACAAATCCAGGTATGACAATCCAGGAGGCTTACAAAGCAGAAATTCAAGGTTTATCAGCTCTTTAAGGCACAAGGCTGAGATCAAGGAATCTGCAGGTTGGATTACTCTTAAGGAAATTATTCCAACTCTTCCTCTTTGGCACCTTAGGTGACTCTATTTTCAGCTAGCCTGCCACTATGGATGTATGTTTCTCGTTGTCTTTTCTGTCACAGTCACATGACATTCTCCACATGAGCATGTCTCTATGTCAAACTTTCTCCTCACTAAGTGGACATCAATGTGGTCCACTCTAAGTCAGTATAAGTACATCTTAACTGACAACCTGCATAACAACCTTATTTTTAATGATATCCTGAGGTAGTGGTGGTTATTGGGAGGAGCTATAATATAATATGATATAATATGATATAATGGAACAAAACATTACACCTGGAGAATGTGAAGAGTAGAGGGTTGCAAGGTTATTGTCAGGCAAAGAGGAATATGAGATAAAAGAGGATTAAAGATCTTTCTATTTAATAAGTAACAATACAATCAAAAATAAAATTTGCACAATAATGAACATGTTTGTACTAAGTAATAAGACAAAAATAATATAAAGCCAAATATTATAAATAGAAAAATCCATCACTAGTGTACTAAACCACTTTAACATACTTTCCTAGTCTTTGATAAACAATATAAGTGAATAGTCAAAATGAATAAGTTTGGCTTAATGAAATTGTAATGGCATTTGTATCTAAGAAGCTATCTGTAAAAGTCACAGCACTCTAAGTCACATGAGGATAAGTCACACAGGTCACACATTGTATCACACTTATTTAACAACAGAAGAATAAAACAGAAATTAAGAGCAAGCTGATAGCCATATTTTAATTTTGAGAATTAGTCACTAGCTTATAAATTAATATATAAATAAATAATTGCTACTTAATTAGAATGTAATTTTTATAAGCCACATATGTGGAATTGCCACATCTCTGCACTTTGGAGTTGAAATAAATGTTTTAAATAAAAAGATAACAATTTAAGTGTAAGAAAACTGAAATTGGCATTTACATAATAAAGGAATATTAACTTAGAAAAACAAACTGTGAAACTGATTTTATAAAATAAGAGGTCATTGCTCTAGAGATGGCAAGACCTGGGAGAATAAAGCCAATAAATGAGGCAGACTAAAGTCTCATGCTATAGCCAATTTTATTCAGAGCATCAGACAATTTATACTCTGAGGGTAAAGAGGAGCCACAGGAGTTAAGTACACAAGGGCAAGCTGTTCATGGCAGAGGACTCAGGTGTGGAGAAGACATTTTCATAGAGGCATATAAACAAATAACAGTGGCTAGTTGTAATGAACAATCTGAAGAAGCTAATTCCAATCTGCTACACCTGAGAGGAGCACAAAAACACATCCCACGCTTTGAAGGAGCACAAGAACAATTCCATGTTTTGAAGAAACTATGGTCACAAGGATCTTGTTTTCTTGGAGTTTTCTCACAAGCACTGGAAAATCTCATATGAATCCATTCTTGGATCCATTAAAATTATTAAATAAATTAAAAAGCCCCTCAGTATAAGAAAGAAAATTTCAGCATAGACTCTGAGGAGCACAAAAGGAGATATGGGGAGAAGGGTGACTGAAAAGTCATGTAGCATATACTATTTGTGATAATTTCTTAGGAAACACTGTGTGAGCACAAGACATTCCCAGGAAAGAGATCCTAGATATAAGGCAATTAAAAATTAAAATGTCATGACATACTGATATTAATTAAAAAGAAGCATTTTGTGTGTGAATTAGTTCCTAGGAAACAGAAATTATGAAAATTAACTCACAGTGAAATAAAACTGTAGAAAACCAATTATTATATTTTTAAAAAGTATCATTAAAACATCTACTTCAACTAATGCTATCAGACCAAAACAAATATACTTCAAAATGAAAAGCAAACAATGTATTTTTAAAGTGCTTGAATGCACATGAACACACATAAACACACACACACAAACACACAAACACGCAAATATCTTAATTTATTTCATAGAAATACTAAGGCTAATGCCAAACTCTGGAATAAAATGAAGGAGAAACAAATGAAAACAAACTAGACAACTATATACTCATATTTCAGTTGTAAAAATCTCTAGTTATTGACAAACAGATGTAGTTAGTTTGAAACAGGAACTATTAAACAATCACTGCCACGTGGTGACACCCAGAGAGGAAAACCTGGCTCCCACAGGCTGTATGAGCATTTTACAGGTTTGAAATTCATTATGAATACAGATCTGTTAGTAAATCAAAAGTAATAGCATCTTTAACTTACTAGAGAACGTATTTTATATCAATAGTATTTTGTATATAATGAGAACTTTCAAATTTTCAATTAAATTTCCCAAATTCACCTGATTCCTTATTGGTTTTAAAGAATGACTCTGTTTTTGTTTTTTTGTTTTTGTTTTCCTACCTTTAGCCAGTGCCACCTATGGCAGGCAGGAGAGCTGGTCCTGGTGTCATGAGAGCAGGAGAGCCTTTCACCTGGGAACACAGTAGATCTGGCCCTTGATGTGGGGCTTGGGGCATGAGTACAAGAGATTGGACCCCACGTTTTGTCTGTTGTGGAGTGGAATGGGATGCAGATAAAGGAGAGATAGCCTCCTCCCCTGCCATGAGAATTGGTCATGAGAATTGGAGAACTGTCCCTGTCCCCCACTGGCTGCAAGACTTGGGAGAGCAGTCCCTATACCTCTTGTGGACAGTAAGGATAGAGCTGACTTTGTCCCTTGGTGGCTGCAGCATCAGATGAGCCAGCTCAGGCAGGGCAGGGTAGGGCAAGGGAGCTTTCTCCAGTAGTGGGGGTGAGGGAGTGCTCAGGGCTGACCAGCCCCAGATCCCAGGCTTTGAATTGTTCCAACATCTACCTCATCAGTGAACTTCTGGAGTGTGTGAAGGCACTGGTTCTATAGATCAAAGCTGTTGGATCTCAGTGACACAGGGCAACAGCAGGATATCTGAGATGGAGTCACAGTGATGCTCTGGTACTGATGGTGTAGCAAAAGTTAGAGTCACAATGATGTTCCAGTATTGATAGTATAGGAGAAGCTAGAAGCCTTGTACCAGAGCGATGAAAGACTCATTGCCATGGACATTTGCAAGCAAAGAAGTATAGACCAAAGACTATATTGTGGTACATACTGCACCTTTCACAACAACATTTTTCTCTATTGGGGTGGAGGAAGGTTTCAAGGGGAAAAGGTGAGTTTGAGGGGAGGGGAAGATGAATGGGATTGGGGTGCATGGTGTCGATTTAACAAAGAACCAATGAAAAGTTTTAAAAAGAAGATAATCTTTTTTTAAAAATTCTGTTTATCATGAGATGACTTCAGAAGATGCTAAATAATGGGAAGTTGAGATTCTAAGAAATATTGACTTCTCTACAAAAATACATTTTTCTAGTAAGAAAAAAAGAAAAGAAAAAGAAGTTTGACTAATACAAGTGACATGTATTTATATTCAACTGAAAAAGAAAAAAAAAACCTACCTGACTGCAAGTTAGAAAATTTAAGATGTGTTTGGGGAAGCTCAGTTCCTTTGACAGGTTCACTTTTCAGTTGAGTAGAGAGTCTTCCTCTTTCTAAGTCTATTACATAGTCGAAGTCACCTTTGGTATGGATGTGAAATGAGATATGGGAAGGTGATAGAAACCACAACACTCCAGAAGCAGACTATGGCCTGCATTGTTTTCAAAAGATAAATGGAAGGTGTGTTTTCAGTAGGCAGTTCTGATAACTGATGCTATTCAATCCCAATAATGTATCAATAGGAATTTTGTATGTAAGGCCCACAGTGGAAATAATCAGAGACCTATCAACAAATGACAAAGAGGGCTTGGCTCCTCTCTGGGGAAAAAAAAAACTCAGGAGAAAACAGACTAAAGGAAAGTATGGGGTCACTAATGTGAAGTGACTTGCATCCACTCTGCCAGGTAGGTGGAAGGCTCTGGGGAGAGAGGCAATGAGGAAACATGGTGTTAAAGCTGAGGAGAAGTTGCACAGTTATTTGAGGAATAGCTGTACAGGTGGCATTTAGTTCTAATAGGGAAGTAGAAAACTAGTGTCTTGGTGTAGAGATGTTTGTTAACTGTGAAAGCTGGTTGAAGAAATCAGATGGCAATGTGAGATTTAAAATCTGTTGTGGTTTGAGTAAGGATGACCCCCATGGGTTCATATATTTGAATACTTAGTCATCAGGGAGTGGCATTATTTGAGAAGGATTAGGAGGTGTGGCCGTGTTGGAGGAAGTGCATCACTGAGGGTAGGCTTTCTGGTTTTAAAACAGACCAGGTCTAGCCTCCAATCTTAATTTCTCTTTCTCTGTCTGTCTGTCTCTGTGTGTCTCTCTGTCTCTGTGTCTCTCTGTGTCTCTGTCTCTATGTCTCTGTGTTTCTCTGTCTCTGACTCTCTCTCTGTCATTCTGTCTGCAGATCAGGACATGTGGTGCCATGCTTCCCGCTATGATAATAATGAACTAAACTTCTGAAACCATAAACAAGGCCTCAAATAATGTGGTCTTACATAAGAGTTGCCTTGGCTATGGTGTCTCTTTACAGTAATAGAACAGTGAGTAAGACAGATGTGAAACAATCTCTACTGAGAGATGCATTGCTGATAATACCCACTTGAATTCTCTCACACAGAGAAATAGCCCTTTCTTGTTACCCTTAGACTCAGTCCATTACATAGGAGACTAATTGTTTCAAAGTAATCAACTCACAAAAGGTCATTTTGCTGGTTGATCTGGTAATCTTACAGTTAATATAATAAATGTTATCAGTGTGACTTGTGACTTTTTGTAACAACAAAAAATTCTTATTTAACTCTTAACTGGCTTGGTAAGCCAGGCTTATCTTTTCTAAGAGTTTTCTAGAATCACCTCAGGCTACATGTCCTTACTACCACTGCTGCCATCCTCTGTGACAGTTGATCTATACTATGCTAAGCACCATTTTCTCTCTTTAAAAAAAATTGTTTTTGTGCGTGCTTTGTGCAGTTTTATACTAAAAAGACATCTTTTTTTTTTTTTTTTTTTTAAAAACGATATAGCTCAAGATCCACACCTGAAAATGCTCATTTTCTACAATGCCACGAGGGAGTGATTTTCAGGTCCACCCATTGAACACATGTTTATTGAATATAATAAATATTGCTGTGAAGGGAAGAGTCAAATTAGAAGACAGTTTGTAAGCAGATAGAAAAGTCAGAGGTCAGAGGACAGTGAGAGGAAGAGGAAACATTAAAGGGTACAGTTTCTTAAAGTTGGTAAGGAGGAGGATGTGGCGGGAAAGCAAGAAAGACAGATGAAGCGAGGAGAAACATGAGGATGACCAGCAAGGTGGGAATGGGCCAGAGCATTCCACAGGGCGAGTTAGTTGAAATCAGGCATGTATGCAAACAGTGCAGAGCTGTCCAGCACAAGAATTAACCTCTCTGTTTAGCGCATGGTTTGTAGGGGTGGACTGACCATAGTACATCAAGGGAAAGACTGTGTCACCAGATTAGAAATCACAGACTTGGAGACGGAGGAAAGGAGACCAACACAGAACATAATTTTAAAGTGTAACATAGGCCACTTTGCAGACGCCACTTTTTGACTCTTGCTGCTGCCATGGTCAACCCCACCGTGTTCTTCGACATCACGGCCAATGACAAGCCCTGGGGCCGTGTCTCCTTCGAGCTGTTTGCAAAGTTCCAAAAACAGCAGAAAACTTTTGAGCTCTGAGCACTGGAGAGAAAGGATTTGTTTATAAGGGTCCCCCCTTTCACAGAATTATTCAAGGATTCATGTGCCAGGGTGGTGACTTCACACGCCACAATGGCACTGGCGGCCGGTCCATCTAGGGAGAGAAATTTGAGGATGAGAACTTCATCCTGGCCTCTTGTCCATGGTAAATGCTGGACTAAACACAAACGGTTCCCATTTTTTTATCTGCACTGCCAAGACTGAACATCTGGATGACAAGCCTGTGGACTTTGGGAATGTGGAAGAAGGCTTGAGCATTATGGAAGCCATGGAACGTTTTTGGTCCAGGAACGTCAAGACCAGCAAGAAGATCACCATTTCCAACTGCAGACAACTCTAATTTCTTTGGACTGGCGGGCATTTTACCCATTAAACCATTCCTTCTGTAGCGCAGGAGAGCACCCCCACCCCATCTGCTCACAATATCCTGTGAGCAGATATCTGCTCTCACTGAAGTTCTTCGGGTTCTATATTTTCCTCATCCCCCTTCAAATCTAGCTGAATTGCAAAGTTAAGTTTATGATTATGAATAAAAACTAAATAAGAAAATAATAAAGTGTAACAAAAGGACTTGCTGGAAGATTGAAAATAAAGATTTGAAGATTGAAGAAAACAGAAACTTCCATAGTACTTGGGAATTGTACCTTTTGCTGAAGTGGATGATGTTTGATGACTTGCAGGTTGTTGGGGTCTACATTAGGGGGTAATTGTAATTTTATTAGCTTATGAAACTTCTCAGTTCACTCTTGCACTGTGTGTGTGTGTATGTGTGTGTGTGTGTGTGAGAGAGAGAGAGTGTGGGTGTGCATACACAGATAAATATACACACTATAGACACACACTCTCTCTCTGTATATGTATATACACAAGCATATATATATATATATATATATATATATATATATATATAAAATCAGGGGAATTTAGAATTTCGATCCTTTCATAGTTGTCATGGTTGATTCTCATGAACAAAAAAATTACTGATTTGTTGATTCTGAGACTTAATGTTTTGTCAAGATAAACCCATTGTTTATAGAAATGAAAAAAATAAAAATGTATGCTAGTTTTCTTATCTTTGGCAAGACATAATGCTTTGTTGAGAAAGCTGAAATTATTGACTAAACTGTTACATTTTCTTTCTTCCATCCAAGTATGACTATTAATTTTTCAGTCTCCGTTTATATTGTTTTCTGTAAAACTTAATCATTTTAAGGGAGACTCCTACTATAATCAATAACATAGCAACCTGATTTTTTAAATTCAGATAATTGTTTAAACAAGACTCAAAAACCAGTTGCTGAAGAGTGGAAATTATTTCTCACTAACTATTGAGTTCAAAGAATCCTCCTTGTTCCATACAAAGGACTGTCTTTCTCTAGCTTTTCAGAGTGGCTTATCTGATGGCTGCTATAGAAGTCAGAGGGTATTTGTTGTCCCCCCACCTCCTTTTTCTAAAATACTATTATAATAAGCCTCTCTTGAGAGGGTGTCTTGAGACTTACAAAGGATAATTCCATTTCTCAATGTGATTGGCAATATTTATTTTCTTCATAAAAATTGTGCTCAATAGCAAGAGGCTGTTCTAATGACGATTTAATGACAGACCCTCCAATGGCGGTTTATATTGTCAAATTATTCATTTGAACATTTCTCACTCCCTCAGCTCGTTTGCCATGAGTACTTAGTTATTCTTTTGAGTAGTGTATGTGAATTTTTCATCCCTTCCCTCATCTTTCCTAGAGGAAATCTCAGAGTCTAATTAGTTCATCGATCATAATTTCATTTTTGGGAGCAGTAATTCAATTCTATTCTTTCTTCAAAAGGAAGTATTTAATCATTTCTTCTTTGAAATGAATTCACATGTGATGTCTCCATAACTAGACCAAATGCCATGGCATTTCCTACCTAAAAGGGCACCGTTACTGCAGCTATGGTATTGAAGCTAAAGGTAAATTGCCGGTCTCAGAACAACTTTGATAAGTTATCTTTCTAGCAAAAGATGCCACTTGAACAATTCTGTCACTGGTGAAAATGTGCATGACATTTACCACAATGTGACAACAGTAAGTAGATGATCTTAGACTGTGTCTCAAGATTTGGTTAAAGAATTCTACCACCTTTAAAAGAAATCTAAAAACTTCAAGTGGAGCCAGCCACACTGAGGCAACAGGAGATAACCACCTAGGTCTCTACTGTGATCTTTTACATCCAGTTCTTACTCTAGAGTTGAACCGCCATGACCTCCTTATTTTATTTTAAAACAACTCTTTTCAGAATGCTTTGATTAGTCAGAAATTTTACAATTTTTAGTTTTGAATTATTGAGACATGAACTTGAATACTATAATCATGTTCTTATTTAATTAATGTTAACAAAGAGGACTAACAATTTGAAGTCAATCTTTGTCCCTCCCATTGAAAGAATTTGTCAATATAGGTATTACATCTGAGAGTTATCCTAACCACACAATGGATCAATTGCTAGAATGCAGATAGACAAACAGGACACAGGAAAAGTAGGAATAAAGCAATGATAAAGGTATTTATGAAAAATAAGAAGTGAAACATGGTCACATTCTACCATTCCCCAGAAATGTCAGCATTCTTTCAGACAATGGCTGTCCCCTCATGACTACAATAGGATCGTGATACAAACCCTTAGTATCTGCTGCACACTCTGCCTTCTCTATTTTCTTTATTGACTTGAGGATGTTTGTCAGTTATATTTTGCCTCACTTATACAAAATCTACACCCCTCCCAAAAGAAGGCTGAGTGGTCCTTATGCTGAATAGGAAAACAAAGAGAGCAGCCCTGATATTATGATGCTCTCAGAGGTGAGGTCATTCCCTGAAGCTGGAGCCCAAATTGCTAGTAAAGCTAAAATTGGAAGTCAGAGTTTTCCAGTTTAAGTTCTCAACCATCTCATTCCACATATACACACCCAGATCAAATTATTACAAGAGCAACAGGAAGTGATTTTTTTAATGTTTCTTAATTGAATCAGGAAATAGTGTGGGCAACTGTAGTAAGGGAGAAGAATACAGGTAAGAGGTGAGCACAAGGGAGATGGAGAACACAGGTGGGATGGGGAACACTTAGGTGATGTGGGAAATGCAGATGGAATGGACCACAGAGGAGGCAGAGACCGCAGGGGAGATGAAGTACACAGATGAAGTAGGGAAGACATGAGATGAATAACCAATGGGAGATGGAGAACATGGACGGTACAGAACACAGGTAACATTGGAGAAGCTGCGTCAGCAGAGAACACATTCAAGTCTTTCTATTTCCTATTTGACCTAAAATTTTTGTGGGTCATAACACATATATAATCTCAAATGCTAGTGCCTGCTATAGTTGGAAATGGTAATTAGTACAGGGAGAATTAATTTCCTGTCTCCATCTAGGCTTAAATCCATGTGCTGTGCCGTACTGAAATACTTGAGCCAGCCCATCCCTTCCCCAGGAGCAGGAGTTTCAGTAGCACTTGAATTTGACAGTGTGGCACTATCAAATATATAGAAGGAGAAAGTAGAATGAATTTTTAGGAATGTTTAGTATAGGTTGGATGCCTAATGGACAAACAACCTAAAAAGATAATAAAGTGTGCATTCTTCATACTCAATATTAGAAAATTAGGGAGGACATTGAATCTGGATAAAATTGAGAAAACATCTTTGATGAGAATTCAATATAATACAATTTTTATGTTAAGTAGCAAAAATGCAAAAATTTAGCATCTTGCCATAGGTATTATTTATAAGTGACATTTAAATTAATACTAATTGATTATTTTTATATTTCAAGAATAAATATTTTTTAAGATTTCACTTTTCTCTCTTGTCTCCTCCAGCCCATGTATATGCGTATGTATGTATGTATGTATGTATGTATGTATGTGTACACATATATGTATGTAAGTGCCTACAGAGGCCAAAAAAGTGGATCAGATTCCCTGGATCTGGAATTACAGGTGGCTGTACACATTGAACACGAGTATTGGAAACCAAACTCGAATCCTTTGAAATGGCAGCAAGCATGTGTGCCTGATGAGTACCTCTCTCTACCCCCCAAAGTAAGTCATAATTAGTTTTTTTCAAGATTTTAGCCAAGATTTACAAATCCAATGAAGTATTTTGAACCAAATGTACCATTATTAGCCATTGGTGACTAAACAGAATCAGCAATGTGTGAAATGAGTCTAAGGAGATGCTTCCAGAGTTTAGACAATCTTCATGTATAACAAACTATTGTCTTTTGAGGCTAGTGTATACATATAATATTTCTCAAATTTACTTGCTAGCTAGACAACCATTTTTCAGAAACAGGTACCTAGTTCTTCAAATTGGTTACTGCTTCAGGAGCTCATGACAAATGTATTAGTTGGCTTTTCATTGGGGGCAGCAGTTAATTCTGAAAACTTTCCTGTTGGTTTGCTTTTGTGCTCAGGAATACTAATCATTATTCCAGCTGGTGTAGCAGGTAGCTTCATTGTTCTTTCTCACACACACCATAGTGTCTAGTCATTCTCACAAGCTAAACTGGTATAGATTTTCTAGTGTATCATATCTCTCTACTCTCTCAGGTGTGTTATAATTTTTTTTATCCTCAACTGGAAAACTATTTTCCATTTCCTATGAAAAGACATTGTGAGTCTTGTATTAGTTAAATGCTCACCCATGCCACATTAAAAAATAAGTCATGAATATAAAGGAGAAAGGGGGAATATTGGGGAGAAGGATAGAAAGTAGGACAAAGAAGGGGGCAGAAGGAGCAGTAACTATCAATTAAGTTGTTTAGAAAGGTCACAAGGAAATTTACTATTTTATAAGTTTTCTAAGTATAAAAGTTTAATTTAAGTTGCTCCACTTGGGGATAATGTTTTCCCCAGAAGACACAGGTTGGCAAATAAAAAGCCCAGAGACAGATGTAGGACCACTCCCCTATGTCGTTTGTCAGAGGAATCCTGTACCAACTCTAAAACAATAGAGGTTACTGCCAGTGTTCTTCATCGACCACCAGAACATAATGGTAAGACCCTATTGCTGAAGACACCACACACCCCCCCTGGTCAGAGACATAGAAAAATCAAGTTTTTACTGACCAGCAAGTTTTCTCCTCACTGGCTAGCTCTAAGAATTGTTACCAGGTTCTTGGAGTGGAAAATCATCAAGTCTCACTAGGCCATGAAGCCTGTGAGGCACAATAACAACAATGGTAGGAGATCCCATTAAGTAAAATAGCAGCATGAATATTATGGGGGTAAAAAACTGCTTTCTGATTAGATTTAAGGCCCGATATATAGCAGAAAACACATACAGGATACAGAAAATCTGGCCAAAAACCCATTTGGGAGCTTACAGGTCTCAGAGATGAATCTGTAATTACTAGTTTACTAAAAAACAAAACAAAACAAAAAATAAAACAAAACAAAACAAAAAACCAAAAAAAACCCCATAGTACCAAATTACCCTCTAAATTCATATCTCATGGGTTAGTACAGCTCTCAGACATCACCAGAGGGTAGTAGTTAAAGTACAGACTGGTCAAAGTGTAGAAAATAGTATCGGTGGAGTGCTCAGCCACAAATCCTATACATCGCCTCAAAGGTTCAGGGAATACTGCAGCAGAAGGGATAGAAAGATGGTTTGAGCCAGAGGTCTAGGAGCACTGGAGCAAAACTGTCTTCTGAATATGACCAGACTGCTACAGTCATGAACTCACAGTAGCCTAACTCGTGGAACCAAATCTGCATTAGATCAAGCCAGTTAACATTCTAGCATGGAATGAGGTAAGGCTCATAACTCTCCAAACCTAAATGAAGAGTCATGGACAGAAATGGTTTCTGGGGGTATTGAGAATATATTTTATTTAAAGAGTGTGCCCTGGTAGGTACAATATGTTTAAGTGAAGAGCTTCACTACAGAGCACAAATTAGATTTGATGTGTCATTAAAAATAAAGTTGGGAGGGGATGCATTTTGTAGTAGTTATAAGGAAAAGTGAGGAGTAAATACAACCAAAATATTTTATGAAATTTTAAAAGAATTAATAAAAATATGTACTTTAAAAAACCTCATGAAACTGTACTTAAAATTCATGTAAGAATTTTGTGGGAGAAAATGTAGCAAAACTCATAGAAGCCTAGACTTCGATCTAGCAGACCATGGGATTGTACAACAATAAAGAGGGCACAGTTTAAGCCTTAGAGGTATCCAGGTGAACAGTGTCCTGTGTATCACACTGGAGTAAAGAGAATTGCATCCTCTGCTAGAAATTGCAGTGAACAACAAAGGAGGAACTGTTGCCCAAAGATGCATTTTCTGTTCTGTTGTGAAACTGATATAGCCATTGGGAGTAATCATATAACAAGAACCTATACCAGCTATGTGCTAGCTCAGTGATTCAATCTGCATATTCCCAGTTCAGAGTGCAATTCTACAATGCCAGTATAATACAATACTGTGGCGATCCACACCATTCGCCATTACAAGATGGCGCCGAGGAGTGCAGTAAACACCTTTATTTTGGCCCATGTTCCAGCACGAGTCTGCCGGCAACAGCTGCAACCTATCCCAGCCTGACTAGCTTATCAACAGGGGGAAGTCCCTGCCCTGCCTATATATGCCGCTCCCTCTCCTCCTCCCTCGCCCCTTGCCTCCAGCTCTCCCACAACCAAGAAGCGCTCCAATAAAGTGTGATCAGAGAAGAATCCTCGTGTCGGTGGTCTTCTTCCCCTGCTGGTCAGGGGGCTCGCCACACAATACCCTTTATACAGAGGGCTCTAGGGACTAAATATAGACATCTTGTGTTAGGATAAGGTAGGAATCTTGAACAATGGAGAAAGATCAGTTTCTTCAACAAATAGTATTAGGAATACTGTACCTCTACACAACAAAAAAGGAAGTAGAACCATATGGTACACCACATATAAAAATGAACCCAAAATGAATTTAGACTAGATGTAACACCAAAAAGAAAATAGCAGTGTGCTCACAGCATTAAACTCAGTGATGATGTCTTATCCATCATACTTAAGGCACAGGTAGTAATAGAAACAGATAAACGATCCATACTAAAGCTAAAGAGATCTGCAGATCAAAAGAAGAAAGCAGAAGAGTCAAAAATTTAAAAATGGCTAACACTGTAAATTTAGTGATACACATTTTTACCATAATAAAAATTGCAATATCTATAAAAATCCAAACATTTTTTTACCTATATAGAAATAAAGATTAGAAACCCACAATCATCTACATGAGAAAAAGAAGGCATTACAATTAACAATAGAGTTAGAATAAAGAGAAAACTAGCAGGTTGCTATATAATCATGAAGAAGTCATCAGAACAAACTTGAGAGAAGGAAATGAATAAAAGACCAACAGGAATTTTTTTTTAATTTTTTTATTCGATATAATTTACATTTCAAATGATTTCCCCTTTTCTAGCCCCCCCACTCCCCGAAAGTCCCGCAAGCCCCCTTCTCTTCCCCTATCCTCCCTCCCACCCCTTCCCAGTTCCCCGTTCTGGTTTTGCCGAATACTGTTTCACTGAGTCTTTCCAGAACCAGGAACCACTTCTCCTTTCTTCTTGTATCTCATTTGATGTGTGGATTATGTTTTGGGTATTCCAGTTTTCTAGGTTAATAACCACTTATTAGTGAGTACATACCATGATTCACCTTTTGAGTCTGGGTTACCTCACTTAGTATGATGTTCTCTAGCTCCATCCATTTGCCTAAGAATTTCATGAATTCATTGCTTCTAATGGCTGAATAGTACTCCATTGTGTAGATATACCACATTTTTTGCATCCACTCTTCTGTTGAGGCATACCTGGGTTCTTTCCAGCATCTGGCAATTATAAATAGGGCTGCTATGAACATAGTAGAGCATGTATCCTTATTACATGGTGGGGAATCCTCTGGGTATATGCCCAGGAGTGGTATAGCAGGATCTTCTGGAAGTGAGGTGCCCAGTTTTCAGAGGAACCGCCAGACTGCTTTCCAGAGTGGTTGTACCAATTTGCAACCCCACCATCAGTGGAGGAGTGTTCCTCTTTCTCCACACCCTCTCCAACACCTGCTGTCTCCTGAATTTTTAATCTTAGCCATTCTGACTGGTGTAAGATGAAATCTTAGGGTTGTTTTGATTTGCATTTCCCTAATGACTAATGAAGTTGAGCATTTTTTAAGATGCTTCTCCGCCATCCGAAGTTCTTCAGGTGAGAATTCTTTGTTTAACTCTGTACCCCATTTTTTAATAGGGTTGTTCAGTTTTCTGGAGTCTAACTTCTTGAGTTCTTTATATATATTGGATATTAGCCCTCTATCTGATGTAGGATTGGTGAAGATCTTTTCCCAATTTGTTGGTTGCCGATCTGTCCTCTTGATGGTGTCCTTTGCCTTACAGAAACTTTGTAATTTTATGAGGTCCCATTTGTCAATTCTTGCTCTTAGAGCATACGCTATTGGTGTTCTGTTCAGAAACTTTCTCCCTGTACCGATGTCCTCAAGGGTCTTCCCCAGTTTCTTTTCTATTAGCTTCAGAGTGTCTGGCTTTATGTGGAGGTCCTTGATCCATTTGGATTTGAGCTTAGTACAAGGAGACAAGGATGAATCAATTCGCATTCTTCTGCATGCTGACCTCCAGTTGAACCAGCACCATTTGGACCAACAGGAATTTAAGAGGGGAAGGGTGTATGTGTATGTATAATGTGTATATGTATATGTATATATATGTATATATGTATATGTATATATTGGCTGTTTTCTATCTTTTTATACTTTGAATTTTATTGCTGTTGTTTTGTATGTTTGGTTTTTGAGACTGGGCCTTCCTGAATGTAAAACTCACCAGTTGGCCACACTGGTTGATTAATGAACTGCAGAGATATGTTTGCCTTTATTTCCTTAGTTCTGAGGTCACAGGCACTAGTACCATAAGTAGCTTTTTACATGAATTTCAGGAATCCAAATTCAGGCCACCGCTTGGTAAACATCTTACCTGTTGAGAAATCTCTGCAGCATCTCCAATACATTTATAATAGAAGTTGTAGTAATATAGAACAGAAGGGTACAATATGAAGAGATGGAAGAATTTCCAAGTATTGAAGAAAAGTAAGTCTCAAGAAAATTTATACTGAATGGTAACTAAATAATGTGTCTATATCTAGATATATATTATAAAAGCATAGACATCTAAAATTAACAATATTGATAAAAATTTGTGAACAACAGTTTGATAGAAGATTTCACATTAATAGGAATTTAGGCTAGATTTAAATATGTTGTACAGAAAGAAAATCCCACTAGAATTCTATACCCAGATAAACTGTCATTAAAATTATACTACCTGAAGGATATTGTAATAGCCATTCTGTTAAAAAAATTTCACTATTTATACATTATAGAGAACATTACACTTCAGCACAGTGAATCAAATAATTTATTTTCAGTTCCTTTACAGTAGTACATGTAGGATAATTCAATTTGGTTAAACTATATAACATCAATATATTTAGACTAGATGTTTAGATTATATTATATCCTATATTTATTAATTTTGCCACGACTACTACTGAAGTAAGGATCAGCTTTACAAGTGCCATTATTTACTCATAAGACTATTTCTTAAGATAATATTAAGAAATTACAGTTCATGGAGTATACAACACTTAAATACTGATTTGTGAACGTTGCTGTCAAGGAACTGAGACAGCATGTATTTCCATCAGTGGCACATGGTGTATTTCTATCATCATACTCCAATCAAGAGCTGATATTAATGATTTCATTTCTATCAACAAAACCATCACAAATTACTATATGTTTACAGCTATTAAAACTGATTTCATTATTGAAAAATAATGAACAGTAATTTTAATTCACAATTCACGAGTCTTGATGAGTTTAACCATATTTTTTGTATTTTATAAGCACTTGAACATCTTTTAATGAAATTAAAATGAATATTTTCATATTCTTGTTGATATTCTCACTTTCTACCAGTTGATTATTAATTTAGGTGATTTAAAAGTATACTTCTAAAGTTTTATCCCTTGTTGAAGTGCTTTGCATTGAAAGTTTTAATTATAATTTTAATTGTTTTTCAGTTTGATTGTTCTGAGTCTGTGGCAATAGAATATGAACAAACTTTTCAAAAAGAAAACAGTCTATTTGAATCATCAATGCAGGAAAATGTAGATATATTAAAATGAAAATACTGCAAATAAGTTTATAAAATAATTGGTTTATATAAAATGTTTAATGTCTCTTAGAGATGTACACCGTAAGGTACATCTCATCATTTTATAGCAAATATTTGTCTAAGTGACTTACAAGCAATTATACTTCTGGTTGTTTAACCAAAGGATTGGAAATCAGTTTGTTGATTAGATATGATGGCCTCATCTTAGTTGTATCATCCTTCAAAGTAGACAATATATTGTGTACAACTGTGTGTCCATTTTCAGGTGGATAAACAGATAAGAAAATGTGCAATATATACACTAGAATATCATACCATTAAATCTTGGACAAGAACATTCTGTAATTCGCAGCCATATAGATGGATGGTGTCAGGTAAAGCAACAGAAGGGAGAAATGGAAGAGTAAAAGTTCTATAGATTCTGTAGGTTCTGCTTCCCTCTTCTCCCTTTTCCAGATTGTTCTGCACCCCCTGACCACACATTTTCCTCTCCAGTAATTCTAGTTCTTTAAGATCTTGATTCTTCTGTTTATTTATACCACAGCTTGTGCTCTCATCGGTAGCACTCGATTCAGTTGCTTTTGTACCCAATCACAACCAAAATCTGATATTATCAGTTTTCAAAGTTTAAGCTAGGTGGGATAACTGTAAAATTGTTGTATATTTTGGTATTCCCATGACTGATTCTGAGTCTGGGCATGTTTTCATACATTGGTGGCTCTTCCTAGAACCTAATCTTTGAATGAGCCTTGTTGCTCTTCTAATAATTTTTTTTACTAGGAATTTTCTTTTCTTTTTCTGACATAATTTAGAACTTTTATAATAAATTCTAGAAATTAATTTTATGGTATATTTGTAATCATCTTCCCCCAGGTTGTATCCTTAAGAATATTTTGTTTTGTTTTACATTTTTTGTTTGTTTGTTTGTTTTGGTAAAAAATAGAGCCTATTGGTAAATAGCAATTTTAAAATTTAGCATAGATAAAAATGTTTCTTCACTCCCCTGGCTTGTATTTTGTATCTTGATCATAACTTCTACTGGATAGCTTGAAGTTCTTCCCAAGTCAGCAAGATGGCTCAGAGGGTAAAGGTACTTGTCACCAAGCTTGATTATTTGAGTTTAATCCTTGGAACCCAATTGATTGCAGAGAGAAGTGACCCCCTCAAATTATCCTCTGATCTCCCTCAGTGAACTGTGGCATATGAGGACTTTCCAGAAATGCAGTCATGCACATGCACACATGAACACACTTGTTCCCATGCACCTGTATGGTGTCTATGTATATATGTGTACACACACATACACGTGCAGAAATATGAGTTCTTTTAAAAATATACACTTCCTGTACTTACATCTTGATTTCTACATGTTCTATGATTCAAATATGTGCTATCTTTCAGTAATAGGGTCTTATTATAAAGTTCTGAAGGGTCACAAAAAGCAATGGCAGCAGTTTGTAATGTTCAGGGGTCTATGGAACATACTGGCCAAGAACTCCAAAATAAGTGATATATCCATGAAATAAAGCTTCTTGTTTGCCCTTGGTACCTAGTAGGAACACTGCCCCTTATTATAGGGTAACTTTATCTTAAATATCTCATGTATGTATGTGTATCTCTTTTAAGAAGTTTCTACAGTAGTAGGTTTCCTTGATTTTATAAAACCGGCATTATACGTTAATTAAACCTCCTCTCCTTTGCCTTTCTATCTCACTCTTTACCTTTTTATACCATTGTGTTTTATCTTTCCATCACTGAAAACCAATCCTGTGGTCCCTTGCAAGTTTCTGACATCTATTAATATCTAAAGTGAAAAACATATGTTTAAAATTCAAAGCTAATATCCTTAACTGAGAGAATACATATCCATCAATTTTACCCAGCTGTGAAGAGTAAGAGCTACAGTCTTGGTTTGGCAAGACATGATCACGAGTGCAATTGTGGTGCAAATGTCATGGAAATAATCAACGATTTTCTGATTGGCTTTAGAGCCTGATTGTTGGTATCAGGACCTCCAAATCCTGTGACATCACATAGGCCACAGAGAGACCTGCATACCTATTGCCACCAGATTCCCAGAATCCACTTGGCTCACCTCCCACCTTTACCTGTGACTATGTAACCATCTACACATAAAGAAAGGCCCCTCTGCTCTCTCTCTCTCTCTCTCTCTCTCTCTTTCTCTCCCCCTCCCTCCCTCTCTCCCTCCCTCTCTCCCTCCCTCTCTCCCTCCCTTTCCCTCCCTCCCTCCCCCATCTTCCTCCCTCTCTTCCTCCCCTATCTTCCTCCCTCCCTCCCTCTCTCTCCCTCCCTCCCCTGTCTCCCTCCCTCCCTCTCTCCCTCCCTCCCTCCCCCATCTCCCTCCCTCCTTCCCCCATCTCTCTCCCTCTCTCCTCTCCTCTCCTCTCCTCTCCTCTCCTCTCCTCTCCTCTCCTCTCCTCTCCTCTCCTCTCCTCTCCTATTTCTGCTGCCATTTACCAATTCCTCTCTCAATAAATCTCATATGGAACTCTTCAGCTTGGTGTGTGTGTGTGTGTTTTTTTTTTTCCTGAAGCCGTGCGAAGGTCACAACTCTGATCTAAAAGGTAGACTCATACCTTGGCACCATCAACAGAGCCAAGAATTTGTGGCTAGAAATAATATAGACCCTAGGAGAGAAACTACTTGTATAATGCTAAATGAGCATAGAATTAAACTAACTCCTAATGACTTATTGTTATACCTATAAATTCTCTCAGTCTTCATCAAGAAGGTTCTTTTTCCAAGGCATGGTAGTTAAACAGGAACTCACAACTGGTCAAAGTGCAGAGACTATGAGACTATGCTCAGACTTAAATGGGACATTTCTGTAATACTCCCTTATCATTTTGAAAAGGGAGCAGGAAAATCTCGTGCTAGAGGCAATGGATAAGTACAAGGAAAGAGCATTTACAAATACAGTAGGGCAGTTGCACATATGAATTCATAGCAGTTTGACAGAGTGCACAAGACCCACCCTAGCTTAAGCCAGTCAAAATCCCAGCATGGAGAGAAAGGTTACCCTGAGCTTAGGAGGTATTGGCAACATACCATAGTTGGTATGTTGAAGAAAGGCCCCTCTGCTCGCTCTCTCTCTCTCTCTCTCCCTCTCTTCCTTTCCCTCCCTCCATCCCCCTGTCTCCCTCCCTCTCTCTCCCTCCCTCCCCTGTCTCCATCCCTCTCTCCCTCCCTCCTTCCCTCTGTCTCCCTTCCTCTCTCCCTCCCTCTCCCTGTCTCCCTCCCTCTCTCCCTCCCTCTCTCTCCCTTCCCCTCCCCCTGTCTCCCTCCCTCTCTCCTTCCCTCCTTCCCCCCCCCACCCCCCCATCTCCCTCTCTCCCTCCCTCCCTCCCCTACCATAGTAGGAAAACCAGTTTTATTTAAGTGTATAGCCTTGGCATGTGGAACATGCTCTAGTGGATTTTCTTTTTTCTTTTTTTTATTTGGTATATGTGGATTTTCATATCAAAGCAGATAGGTAGCACACATTAACTTAGTAAGTTTTAAAATAATGAGGGCACAAAGTTGGGTTGAAAGGGAAGGCAGTAGATCTGGTAGGAGGTGGAGAAGGTTGAAAAAATACGATTAGAATACATTGTATGAAATTTTCAAAGAATGAATAAAGAATATTAAATTTACTTCATGAAGAGAATGGTACAGAAGATGGTTTCTTTCAAACATTTTTCTAGATGGTGAAAGAACAGAGTACCTCCCAGGGAATTTCTTGTACCTCCCTTTTAAAAAGTCAAACAGATGAAGCACGATTCACTCTTATTATATATGCCTGTGAGTTTTGGCAAATTACTACATTTTGATAAGCATCATCCTAATCAAGATATGAAACAATTACATACCACTAAATAACCCTGGTGCCATTTTGTGGTCAGACCTTATTACATCCAGCTTCTGTATCCCATGATGTTTCTGTTCTATAGCTTTACGTTTCCAAAGCCACATGAATGGAATAACACAGTATCAGTCTTTAAATTGAGGCTTCTTCCTCTCAGAATACAGCTTTAAAAACTGCCTGTGCTGTTGTGCACATTAGAGATTCAGTCCTTCAAACTGCCAAGTGACATCTCAGTGTATAAATGTAAAAACATTTGATAATCTAATAATAATCTGAAGGTGTATTATTATTATAAAAAGATTCTCTGATTTAACTTTTTCTAACATTTTGAACATTTCTCCAATCATAGTTTTCTCTTCTAACTCTTTAAAGGAATGAGATACAGATGTGTTGCAGTATGGAATAATTTCCGTAGTGTATTATTAAACACCACCTACCCTAAACCACAAATTTTCCATCTACACCAGCTGTTTTTCTACTTCAAGAATATCCTGTTTTTCTTCTGCATTTGCTTTTATATACATAGTCAATTTAATTCTTGTTAGAGTTTTAGTGCATATTTTACTGAAGTTGTGAATTAATTTAGGAATTACTAATATCTCTACAATAGGCCATCTTAACATGTAAAATCAAGCAATATTTCTATTTAGGTCCTGCTTAATGCATTCATTGTATGTTTCATAAATTTTTAAACTTGTACATATATGTTATAGGATGAACCCCTCAGTATATGGTTCATAGATTTGATGTCTGCTATCTCAAATGTTACCTTCATTAAAAAAAACATACAGGGACTTTAAGATGATTTAGTGGGTAAAGATATTTGCTATACAAGCCTGATGACCTGAATTTAATTCTTTGAACCCACAGTAGAAAAAGTAGAAAAGAAAATATTGCTTCAAATTGACTCTCTAACATATGCTGTGGCAAATCCTCCTGCAGTTTTCTCTCTCTCACACATATACATACTCACACACAAATAATAGTAATGATAATAATAACTTATATGATACATAATATAATAGAAAGATATTATTATAAATTGACCTTTTATATTGCTTGAAAAATTTTGGTTTTGACTCACAAACAATAATCATACTCTTTCTTATTAATTAACAAAAATGTGCCTTACGTTAGTTGATATTTTCTACATGGAGAATCCAGTTTTGTCTAAGTAATAAAAACATTTTCCTTGATTTAAACTGTGAATAATTTCCCCCTGAAATATGGTGTCACAATTCCCTCTAAAATCACTACATTTGAACATTTTCCAGATGTTATTGCATTATAAGATATACCAGAGTATACCAGAATTTATTTAATATCTTCTCATTTGTGATGTTAATGCTATTAATTTCCAGGCTTTCCTTTTAGGAATTTAGGGGGCTATCAGTATATTAATCAGCACCCAAATTTCTTAGCAAGTTCATGGAGATAAACTTTAACAGTAAAATTCCTAGCAGCAAAGAGGCTCTCAGCACTTGGCCACATTCCTTTCCAGGAAGGTCAGTACACTTTGCTGACAGCCAACAATGTATGAAAACATCTCAGTCACCACATCCTTCTCTGAACAGGAGAATATCCTTTATGCTCTTTCACTAATTTGGTAGACAAAAAGAGTATTTCATTTTAATTTGCATTGATTTGGTTGCTAGTGAGGTGAATCTTTTTCATGTAGTTGTGAAGCATTTGGTATTTTGTCTTTGACAGAGATACACTAGATGAAAGTGTATCTCATCTGAAAATTTAAAACTCTATCATCTGTACTGTGGTGCATTTTAGGGTCTGTTTATTTCATACCCCCATACAGAGTTTTTATTCTTATATTATTAAATATGTCAGTTATCTCTTTGATCAGTTTCTTTCTTTACTCTTATGTGTGGGTGGAAAGGTTTCCGTTTTCCCTCTTGGGTCTTTATAAAGTATAATGGAACTTGGCTGCACCAAGCAGTCACCATTAAAGCTTTTCCTCCTAACAATGAAACTTCGAGATCGTGGATTAATGTCCTTTTTACTTTATATTCACAAGGCTTGGCATAGTTTGTGGCACATAATAACTACTCAGGAAATAGTTCCTGAATAAATTGAATGCTGTGTGTTTTGATTTGATATTTTCCTGCCTTCATAGCTTTCAGTAAGTATAGAATAAAAATTTCCCCCAATTTGATAATTTGACACTTCTCATTTATTACAGAAAAATAATACTTCTGACCATTAGCTGCTTTTAGAAGACTCTAAACTTTCCACAGACTTAGCCTATGCTTATTGGCCCTCAGGCAGCCACGTCATCATTATCATTGTATAGTAAGTGGAGCTTTCGGGGACAGCCTGGGTCTTGGGGTAGTAATTTCTCCCTTTGTGAAATGTATTTCTTTATTTGATGTGGAATGTCCATTTTTCCTTTGATTTCTACTTCTGCTCTTTATGCTCTGGGCAAGGGACAGAACCACCTGAGTGAATTAGTTAAGTTGCAATGACATGTCCAGACCATTAAGATCCTCACATCTATCTGATGGGCAAGCCTTACATTTTAAAATAGGTTACCCATAAACCTCCCTGCTTTGGTTTTCCCTTTCCCATGGACCTACAGACCTCCTCATTTGTGCTCCTAAGAGTCTTAAGTCGCTCTATTAACAACCAACAAAAGAGAACATTATGCGGTGCTCACCACACACTGCTCTCATGTTGAGGTTCCTGTCCTCCCCTCCCCCCCCCAGTCCCAAATTCACCCCAGGAAGCAGAAAATGCGATCTGTGGCAGTTGCTTAGAAGAAGATGTTGAGTAGAGCCCAGTGGGGCTCCCAGATTCACTGCTCAGGAATGTATACATGGGATGAAAGGCAGAAGTTTTGGATTCTAGGGATGAAGCTCTTCATTGTCTCTTCATTGGCGTTTTCAAATAAATTTTCCTTCAGGACAGGAATAAAAGCATGGGGAACCTCATCTTTCTTATACCTTGTGTTAGATTTCTGGAGTTTAGTAAATACTCAGTAGCAATTTGACAATTTGGTAAATCGAATAGCGGCATGTGGTTTGTTTAATAAAGGTCTGCCTAGCAGGGCTATGGCCACACACACACACACACACACACACACACACATTATTTCAGAAATGAGTTGGATGCTTTAATTCTGTACAACTGAACCCACCCTTAATCAAAGAGACCATTTCACCCGATGTAATCAAGGATTTAGTTTAATTTTTTAAAGTTGTTCTCCTAAGAAACAGTCCAGCAGAACGGAGACGAATGGAATCGCTCTAAAGCATTAGAACGTGCCAGCAGTTAATGTGCCTGGCAGGGCATCTTCCAGGCCGATTTAGCTTACATTTCTCATTCTCTGTTTCTCCTTTGGTAGCCTGCACAGAAAGCTCTGACAGGCAAATAGAATTTGTGTGGTGTGGTCTCACTGATGAATAGGTATAACCTCAAAGCAGTGTTTCTTACTTTGATTTCTCATTCAGAGGGCAAGATTAACACGCATACATAATAAAACTATTGAGCTGTTTTAATGCTTCTCTCGTCATGCATTCAAAACCTGGGAAAGTTGTCATCAGCAATGGTTTCACTCAGTTCTCTCCCTCAGGGTCATGTAAGGCATCCAAGCACCCCAGGAGCCACCTCTTTTCCTGCTCCTGCATTTATGTCACTGACTGTGTGACTTTGACCTTTAGTCTTGGGGCCAGCAGTCTCCAGGTTCCTGACCTGATAGGACAGCTAGATCACATGATAAATGCTTCATACCTTCTGTCAAGTTTCACAATCTTTCTCTCTGGACCCCAGAACTCCCCATTTCAGCTTGTAAAGAGCCAGTGTCTCACTAACCATTCCATCGCATCAGTGGCTGCTATGTGGTTACAGTTTGATTTGAGGATGCAGTTTCCTGGATTAACTATGTTACTCCCAGAGACAAACATGGTGTGGGTAAATTGTAAATTGGCATAAAGGAAGTCCCTATCCAGAAAAATGCACTCTGGACTTGTAAATTTTTATTTATATATTGTCCCATTTTACACATCTGTTCCTCCAGTGAAAATTGTTATTTTTAAAGTCAGAAGCAGCTCCGTTGACAGCAGCCACCAAGGTCCTAGTAAGTCTAATGGCTTCAGCTGAACGATTCACAGTCTATATATATTTGTGTGTGTATATATGTATACATGGCAAAAAAACAAACAGATTCTACACATATCCAAGAAGAGAGGAGAAAAATGACAGAACTGCTCCCTTAAAGCACAAAAAGCATCATTTTTGCAAAGTTGTTTCATCAATTCATATGTGCTTCATTATAAAGATAATGTCTTAAATGTTTGACATTAGGTGCAAAAAATAAATGATTTGATAATTTTGAGTCATTTATGGTTATTTTCAATAAAAGCCATGGTTCTGGAGATATAGAGATACGTGACTATTGCTTACGTTTGACATCTATCATGGAGATAGTAACACTTATAAAAAAGAGTAATACTACAATTCTCCCTGGTGCCATGTACCTTATGTCTTTATAGAACATCGCCTGAGGAATAAGCTGCTTGCTCTCTGATCATCTACATCTCTTATGCACATAGACTAAGTGTGGTCTTCTCTGTGGTGTTCTGTTCATTCCTCAGTTACCAACTGCTCTCCTGTCCTATGTATAAGGACACACATTCTCTGACTGCTCACCATCACTCTATATAGCAACTCTAGAACTTCCAGCTGATCAAAGTAATGAAACATGGTGAAACTTCAGGACAGGACAGACTTTGCTCAGATGGTACATTCACCTACTTATTTTTAAACATTTAGCATTTTGCTCTTTAGCTAAAAACTTTTCTGTAATAAGTAAAAACCTAATACTTTTTCATATAGCACTGAAGACTGCATGCAGTGTGAGCTCAGCCTTTGTTGCCCATCTAACAAGTCTGTTGCATGGTCACCTCTTTCCACTGGAACTCTGTGTTTTAGCTACACATGGGAATACACTCAGTTGAACTAATAATTTTGTACCTATGATGTTTCAGCTGCAAGCATGCTGTGCTGTGCTGTGTAGAATGATGTCATGGTTGGTCACAGCAGATAAGCTTTTCTAGGCTTGCTTTCTGGCTTTCAGTTAGGGTTAGACAATAGAAGATACTAGAAGGAGAACAAAAAAGAGGGAAACAAGGCAAGTGACTTCTTTCCCATTTCTGGTTTCTGCCAACCTCAATCTAGGAAGAGAAGGCGGGAAGGCTCACTTCCAGCATCCTCCCTGAACAGCACCCATTGACAGGCCTAAATTGTGCCAGTTATATGGGGGGAACTCTTCCCAAGCTCTCATTTCCGATAATCCAATTGTTTGTTCTTATTTTTAAGGAAATCGTGTAATAATTGAAGGCTTATTTTGCATGTAGGGTTATTCAGATAGAGGTAATTCAGAAATTCCATTGAGTACAAGATGAGAGACAATTGCTTTGGTCTTATGTCAGGGAAGTCCAGAATGAAGGAGATGGAGATGCTAAAGACATTATAGTTACAAGTAACATGAATAGAAAATCCTTAGTATTTTTACTGTACAAGGTGCTCCAAGCCCCAAACATCAAGTGTCTTAACTTCTTTAGATATCTACTTTCAGAGTTTTCTCTTTCACATTGGCTATGATTTAGATGTGAAGTGTGTCCTCAAAGAGGTTTGTATTCCTCCAATACAGTGCTCAGAGACAGGGACTGGGGGAGGGAAATGATGAGATCATGAGGGTGCTGACCCAATCAATGACTTGAATTCACTGATAGATTCATTATTGAATGGACTGTATAGAATGGGCCTTTTTGAGCAGCTAGCAAAAGACATGAAAACTAGGTCACTGTGACATTACAGACCACATTGAGATTGTGTGTGCAAGGTCAGCAAGGGCCCTTCAGAGAATAACTAGGCAAAGCTCAGGGTTAACATAGAAATAAACTTTTCAAACAGAGAAAATGACTGGCCAGAGTTGGAGAAGTGGAGGTAAGCAAGGACAAGGAGCAGCTTGCTGAGAACAACTCAAGAAAGGCTTTGGTAGCCTCAAAGGCTCAGTGAGCAGGAGAGGAGGTCTGAGAGAACACCTCTGGCCTCTTTGGTCCTAGAAGACTGCCTTGCATCCTACCCATGGTACTGCATGAGAAGAATTTGGTATTAATTAAATGTGAGACTTAGCTTTTAAGAAGAAGATTGAATCCTAAAGAAACAGAATAAGACTATCCTAATACTCCAAAGAGATAAAAGGCTTTGGGACAGAACAGAGATTTCATTAATAGAACTGATAAGCCCATCAGGAATGGGGGTTGAAGGAACAAAATTGGATTCTAATTACTGGATAAAGTAAGACTATCTCTATACCTCCAGGACTGGAGGGCCTGGGCAGTCCAGTTACATGCATCCTTACTATGATAGAGATATGCTTGCCTCCCTGATCCCAGTTATACTGGAGCAGGATGCAGTGTGCACTTTTGCTCTTGCATCTTGATGGCAATTGTCAACAGTTCTTCTATCTGCTCATATCTGCATTACTTTTATGATAATATTATAAACAATAGATACTCAATAGTATTATAAGATGTCAGATTTTCTGCAGCTCATTGGTAATCTTTTGCAAGATGGAGCAACTTATAAATAAACACAACCAACACAAACTTATACCTTTTTTATTTCTATATACACAACTTGCATTTGCTTAGCTTGTACTTTCTTCAGGTCTCAAAACCAAGCAAGAATCATATTGGGAATTCAAAAGTTGTTCAAGTTAAGAAGCGTGAGATAAAGAGTTAAAAGTGCCATTCAAAGATGGCATGTTGTTATTCTTGTTTTTGTTAAATCTTATTGGACAGAGATCAATGGATGGATACACCAGGACAGATGTGCTATCTCACCATTTTTGTAGATCCAGTAAGAGGCATTAAATCGGAAGAATCTCATCTGCCCTTAATGTTTTAGGATTTAAATTTCACCAAATTTGGGCAAAAGTTTTCTGATGAGACAGGAAATCTGTTCAAGCTTTGAACTGAAGTGTTAACACTGGAAGAACAAAGGCAAGAACACAGGATTCAGATATTGTCTCTCTTACCAGAACACCACATATTACCAATAATAATTGGGCAGAGCCTCTGTTTTAATAGAAATGTGAATTAGGTTAAGATGAAAGGTAACTGATATTGCCTAGCTCTGTTCCTTACACTACTCTGTTCTCTAAATCAGACAACACTGGGTATTGTCTAAGGCCGTGAACTAAATCAAGGGAGAGACAAAATGCACAGGCACGCCTCCTGCCTGGTAACTGCTCTTCACTGTTTTCCAAAGGCTCAGATTTGGAGGTCTTGGCCACTACCCAGCCTTTGGGCAGAAAGACTGGACCCCAGGCTGTTCTTTGAGCAGCTTGGGTAAAAGCAGGATATTTTAAGACCATCTTTTACAGCAGGGTACAGATACAGAAGAATTGCAGGCAGCATCACTGAGAGGGCTAGCTGGCATAGAACATGTAGTACAAATGGGTGTCTGTCAATTTCATACACACAAGAATCTTCTAGGAGACAAAATTCTAGATGCTGCCACCTATAACAAAGACAGATCGAAACAGTCCAACCTAATTGAATGTTGTACAAAATGTTTGTTTGATTCCTTCACATCAGTTCCTGAATACTTCTTTAGAGCCTTGGATTAACACATACCTTGAGAGATACCATAGCTCAGGCCTCTAATTTTAGCACTTGGAGGGAAAGGCAGGAAGACTGTAAGCTCAAGGCCAGCCTCAGTTAACCATGTTTAGAAAGAAAGACAGGAAATAAGAAGGGAAGGGGGCAGGATATTGAGGCAGAATGATCTCTTGGAGCTGTGAACAACATAGGAGGGCGATCTTTCCTCAAATACCACTGAAAAATTCCCTGGTGGGTTTCATGGGTCCCATGGCTTTAATTCTTCACAGTCACTCTCTTTTTCATCCTCTCTTCTCCAGAAAATTTGATAGTCTCTTATTACACTCATCCTTTGTTCTTCTGCACTCAGAATGATTTATCAGGAATGTAAGTTAACTGTTGTTTGATCCCAAACCTAATGCATTCAATGGCTTCCTCTCCTTGTCCCACATGCATCCATTTTATTACAAAACTCTCAGCTTTGGTCCCAGATCACCTTCCTGGGATCCCCTTGTACATAGACATGCATCAGAGCATCAGAGCTTTGACTTAGTCTTACAAACTGAACCCCACTTTCCTTTCAGAGTTAGGAACATACCCTGATCTCACTTTGAGCCATCAGCCTCTTATTCTGTGGCCTGGAAATGTCCCTTGTCTTTATTACTTGCTGCTGGTTATTTTCAGTTAACTTCTAGCTTTTCAGAGAAGATTCCTCTGACCTCTACTGTGAGTTGTCTTTGTGGTCACTTTGTTGTTCTTTGTATCTCATAGTAACAATATGTTGTCAAGATGAGTTGTAGACTGAGCAATCTTTCTGCACCTTCTTCCATGAGGCTGGGTTTGACTCAAACAAGCAAACAGGTCCCAACACTTTGTCTTCAGGATTTTGATCATCAATGATGACTGAGACTAAGCTGGCTTTGGGCTTTGAAAGAGTCATAGGATCCTGTTGTGTTTTTCTGTATTTGTTGAATAATCACTGCCCCAGGCTTGGTGAAAGTACCTTGGTGTGTTGACTTGGCTTTGACAGTGACATTGACATTCTCTTAGGGGTGCCATTTATCTCCATTTTGTAAAAGCGAAGTTATGTTGTCCACAAAGTTTTTTAAATAATTAGAGTTGGGACACATTTTGAGAGTCATGGGACCAACAGAAACATCAAAGGAAATGTGAAAAGGGGGCAGCCTTTTGTGTGTGTGTGTGTGTGTGTGTGTGTGTGCATGTTGTAGAACCACGAAGGTGGGCAAGATGGAGGTATGGTAGTACCAGTGGCTACTTGAAAAGAATTTCTAATTTCCACCCTTGAGTTCATTTATAATATGAACTTTGGCTCTATCATCATGTGTTGGAAGGTGGAGTTAGGTCACTGTGTTCATATCATGACTAGGGGGACAATAGAGAAATAAGGCGACAGCCATCTGGGAAAAGCTCCCTAGACAGGGCAGCAGAGGCAATGACCCATAGAGGAAACATGCTGGGTGATTCCAAGAACTCTTCTGGAAACTGTGCCTAGATCAGAGGTTCTTAACTTTCCTAATACTGTGACCCCTTTAATACAGTTCCTCATGTTGTGGTGACCCCTGATCATAAAATTATTTTTGTTGCTATTTCATAACTATAATCTTTGCTGCTGTTATGAATTGCAATGTAATTTTTTTTGAGTCAGAAGTTTGCCAAAGGGGCTGTGACTCACAGGTTGAGAATGACTGGTGTAGAGAATGGTGGAGAAGGAAAGAACCCTAGAGATAAGGTCAAAGAGGAAATGATATTTGTAAATTATGTTCAGGTCCTTATCTAGTGAATGTGCGATGAACAACAGAAACTACATAACCTGAAATTACACTGAAAAGGGCCTTGAACAAATAATTCATCAGAGGAGTGTGCTTAGGGATGGTCATGGAAGGAAAGAACAAGTTGCCTGGAGAATTCTGACCCTCTCTGGAAGGGCATTGGATGTTCTAAAATATAAAAGACAAGATTCAGGGGATTCTTAAAAGGCAGAATGACCCCAATGGAGGTCTAGCATGAATTCAGTTTTTCTTCACCTTCCTGTGAGACTCTGAAGACCTTATAAATTGAGATGATATTCAGGAATATGCTTTAAATATTTCATAACACAGTTCTCATCTGTGTTCTAATTCCATACAACTTAATAACATGAAACAGATTACTCTTGATATAAACGTGAGGAATAAATGCTGCAGAAGGCATGAGGTGCTGGTGTTTCACCCTGTATTGATCCCTTCCCTGATATCCCCATGTGCTTCAGGATGGGATCACTATAAGAAGGTGATAGGTATTCTGGAGAGGTGGAGGCTCATTCTTAGCTCTCCACTTCTCCCCTATTGGACTTAAGGTGTATTATGGAATTACCGTGGGCCAACAAGCCTCCATCTGCAAAGGAGGGCTCAAATTTGCCAGCTGTCTGTTAACCTCCCTGTGAAGAACCAGGCTTTAATACGATAATGAACATTATTCTTTCCATATGCACTCCTCACCCTTGGTCCCCATGATCTTCAAACGGTTCTCAATAGGCATAAATATAGTCAGAAGGGAAGCCTTGCAGGGCTCTGCCAGAAACTATTCATCATCCATTAATATTTATAACCATTCATTAATGTTTTCTATTAGCAGTTGTATAGCTAACAAAGAATCTTATGCCATCAGGCAGGGGCAGTGGCAGGTAGATAATGAGATGTGGTGACTTGCCTTCAGTGCTCATGATGTCATCTCTGCTTGTTTGTGCAAAGCTGATCATCTCTTTTTATTTCTTTCTCTGTCATCAAATCTAATCACTGAATCTGCATGCATTGGGAAAATACCAGTACTTCCAGGGTATGTGGGAAAAATTGTGGTTTTAAGAGAGAATTTTAAGAAGGACATGGTTAAAAGTCATAACATCAAGCAGCCATTCATGATGACGTGGGTGAAATGGTAGTGATATAACAGTAGCTCTCATACCCCATGCTGAGTTTGGCAAATACTGTGACTGGAGAAGACTTCAGATGTTTACATTTTCCTCTGCTGGACAAAAGCCCTAAGTGCATGACACTGAAGTAGTAACACGCCAGAGAACACCGAATTCAAATCGGAAGAGAAGGAAGCTTAGACTGGCTGGGTGTGCTTTACAGTTCATCCTCGAGTATCATTATGACTTCAGCTGAGTTACCAAACTTCTGTGTGCCATAGTCTCCTTGTCTGTAGAATAGAGTGGACAATGATTCCTATCATGAGACTCTATAAAAATTAAAAAAAAAAAACAAAAAGCAAATAAACCACCCCCCCCCCCCACCAAAACTGTATAAGTCAAATACTAAAATATGTCCCTGGTGCACAGACAGGGATAATAACAGTAACTGTGGTTTCAATAAATGATAATGCATTATTAATTGAAAAACCTGCCATTGAGACAATATATACAATGGTAGGTCCGAGATGAAGTCAGATTCATCTCACTGAAAAGCAGGGATGTCTAAGTTGAATGTGACCCACAGATAACCTTTAGAAAGGCCAAGTACATTTGATGGAGCCCAGGGGACTAGCAACCAGAGCTTGAGAGGCAGAGCAGCATGGGTAAGCTTGAATGTGTGTGCAAAACATCACCCACAGACACCAGACCAAAGAAATTTGAGTTTTCAGTGTCAGATTTTAGTGTTGTGGGAAGATAGATCTAAAGAATACATAGAAAGTCTTGAATGAGGAGGAAATTGCAGCAGCAAACAAAATGAAGAAGAGCTTCTCAAGGCAATAATGAGAAAGGAATCAAGGGCGACACTGGCCCCTGACATCAGTGTGTACAGTAAGGGGGTCCTTTCAGTAGGACATCTGGCCAATGAAAGAGCTGATCAGACAGGGAAATGCTAACAGCCTCCTCAATTGGGGAGCTTGTGGTGTGGGTTCTTAGGGGTAGAGTGTGGAGGTACAGCGTGGGATGTTGAGGGTATACTGACTTAGTGGTAGAGTATCCGGAGTCTGCAGTTTGATCACCTGCACTACTTGGCATCTCCTATAACCTTCCAAGCCTTGGTGCCTTTCCCAGCTCCTCAGGTTGTGTATTTGCAGCTTGCCATTTCCTGCTTGCTATTCTAAATATTCAGCTGTCAACCTTTAGGGTGAAATTAGAAGCACTTTAATTTCCTCATAACACCTAAATTAAGGTAAGAGTTCTAAATACTTTATTAATAATGTACACTCTAATTAATAGAAATTACTTTTCCTACATGTATTATTAAAGGAGGTGTTCCAACACGACTTTTTATGTTTTCCAATTTACTTGCTTAGCAAGCTGGCTGGGGTTTTAGCATCTTACCTCAGACCATCCAGATCAATTCCACCGACTCTTCATTTGGGAGAGATGTGGGGAACACTTGGAATTTGAGGGAAAGCTTTGCTCAATTTCTCATCTACTCCCTGAGAAATGATCTCCTTTTGAAATTAATTTTTCCATATATAACCAACATGAAATACCCCGGGACAAATTTTTGCCTTGCAAACGCTCATTCTTTTCATCTTTAGATGACAACTCTACAGTTCTGAATAAGAGGAAAGAAACTGGAACTTTGTCTCAAATTTGAGTTTTTAAAAGATTGGTACAATGCCTGCCGCCTTTTGTTTTCTCTTGCGGAAGGCAATAGAGTTCAACACTCCTCAGGCAGCTAATCTTGATCTGAGAAAGTAGCTGACAGTTACCTGCAGGTAGACATCAGAGTGACTTAAAATCAAGGGTTTTGTGGCTAGATCACCAAGTTCAAGTTCTTCCTTGTACTTCCTAGGAGCGGGACAGAGGCAGAGAACTCAGTGTTTCTTGTCTCTTATTTCCCAAGCTGTGGATGGAGTGACCAGGCCATCCATGGACCACAGGGAGGCTTTAAAGTCAAAACATGTGAAGGATTGGGGTCAAAGTCAGGTACAAAGGACTCCAAGACTGTATCAATGTCACTGATGCTTCTGCCACTCCAGCTCAGAAGACCATGAGGTTTAAAACAAAGCCATGGGATGCATAATAGTTTTTTTTTTTTTTTTTTACCAAATAAAATCATATTTTTTGCACAGCAAATATGTGCATGAAGAGCTTAGCACAACAGGTCTCAGGTTTCTAGGGAGAGTCCAGGAAGGAGTATGAAAGAGGAACCTCTGTGGCTTTTGGTCTTAGAGCTTTCAGAGATAAAATAATAACTAATTCCAAACTTTGGGGCATCTACAGCAGAAGGTCCCCGGCCCTGTGCAGGATACCCTAACATGGTTCCTAGTTCCTCTCTTTCTTGCCCAGGAACTGCACACTCAGATCTGCCAACTGTCCTTACATTTCTTAGTGGTATGAGGAGTGTCAAAAGTCAGAGTGGCTGCTTGTCCTTACTTCTTCTCAGACAATTCTTAGAGGATTCCCTGAATCCCCTCACCTCTGCCTCTTAGAAAAAAAACGCTCTGAATTTTAGGCAAAGTTGGCAGTAGTTTGCTAGTAACATGGTCTGAAGATGGATTTCTCTCTGGGGACTTGAGGCCATCGGTGTAATTTGTGTCTGTCTCGATGCTCAGTAATGGATGTGCCCTGTGTCTCACCAGGCTCTCTTAACACTTGTAGGCCTGCATGTGAAGAGTTAAACATTCCACTCCTCTGTAGAGATGTAGCTACCTTGACATTCAAAGGCACAGTTCCCAACCTAATCCTTTCTAAATCAGATTAGTCCGTCCCTTTGCTGACAGTTCACTGACTAGTGCATTCCTCAAAGAGAATCTCATCTGAGATGCTGAGCACTTGCTGCGGTTTTATAGTATCAGAGTAGTAATTCATGCCCTGCGCAATAAAAAAACTCATTAAATGTAGAACCTCAGCTCGAGCTTTGTACTTAGACCTCCCAGCAGTTTAACTTATGCATAATGAATCTAAATACATTAAGGGATAATATAAAAATTATCTACTATTCTTTCATTTCTAAAATTGTGCATTTGTTTCTTCTTCGCTACATGGGCAACATGACTAGGAAACAATATATTACCCTCATTACATGTTATTTATTAGAAAGGAAGCAAATAAGTCATTCGGAGACAAATCCCCATAGTTATTCATGGAGCTGCTTTTGATGACAAAGATAGAGTAAAGCCAGCAGTCTTTCATTATATTTATTACACACTCTTTGTGCTAATGAACAATAACAGGCCTCACCAAAATAATGGTCTACCTTTAAGTTGTAGGAGATGCTATATAGGCCATATTTATGAAGGGCAAGTCGGGGCTTTGCTTGTTCTATGTGTCTTTGCTTTCCATTGAAGAAAGAGGAGAGAGACAAACAAAAGTAGCTGGGTGGTTTTAATAAGCACAATGGGAGAGAGTTAGCATCTTTCAAAGAGCAATGTGTAGCCTTCAGCAGCAATTCACTCAGGGAAGAAAATGAATGCTTATTTTCCTAGGAGTCCTCTGATGAATCTCTATCCCTTTTCTTATTGCTGATGCATGTCCACAAATACACGTACCTGAAAACTGGAAACAACCAGTGAATAGTTTCTAAGCTCTTTAACATTATGTGTTATTCACAACACAAGCTGGAGCAGAAAACTAAGACAGGTTTGATGCATAGTGAAGAAGAAAACCCGATTTTTAAAATCCTAACCTGAAGGGACACAGGGTCTGTCAGTCTCTGGAGAGTTAGGATAACAAGGAACGTGTAAAAATGGTAGGAAGCCAACTCTCCCCACATCTTTCCTTCACACAACAGCTCTGCTGCATTGCTGGGGGAAGAACAACTTCAGAAGCAAGAAGTGTATAACATGTGCTCTCAAGAACGCTGTGCAACATGTGTAGCCCCCCCTCCATCTGGGGGCGGGCACTGGGTCTCCATTTCTGTTCTTCTCTTCACCTAAGGACAGTGGACACACAGAAGTGACCCCCAACCTGCTCTGACTGTATCATCAACCCCAAACACGATGCAGGACCAGTTGATTACTGCATCACAAGGCAAGGGGCACCTCGCCTTCAGCCAACTAATGTCTCAGCACTCTGGGAAGTCTCCAGCCTAGGAACGCCAGGGGACAAGGCTGTGTCTCTAACTTACTGGTTTTGGTCAAGTTACCACGCCTCTCTGAACCACATCTCCTTGTCTTTAAAATAAAGGGGTTCTGAGCCCTAGGTGTTTCCTAGCCAGAAAAAAAAGAAGAAAAGAAAAGAAAAGAAAAGAAAAAAAGCTGTGCAAAGCTGTGGCTGCTTCGGGAAGAAAGGATGGTAATATTTATTGTTCTTTTAAAATAATTGAGCCAATACATCAGCACTTAGAAGTGTTGCTTCATGAGTAAGACAAGAACAGTATTGGAATAATGCATAGTTAAGCAGAGAAGTGTAGGAAAATCTAGGAGGGAAATAAGCTCTCCCCAACAACCATTACCTCCAAAAGAGAGGGAGTTGGGGGGGTTGGAAGAAGGGGAGAGGGAGAAGGAGAATGAGAGAGGACATTCTCCTTTTTGAAGAGATACTTTGGTTCAAAGACTTGCTGAGCTTCTCTTCAGAGCTGCTTGTGGTCTGCAGGAATATGAAGCAGGGTTGTACATCCCAGATCGGACCGCCAGTGCCTGTAGCTGGTGCGCTAACATTAGTGTCTCTGCACAAATGAGAGAGCCACCAAGCAGCAACCAAGTGCACTTCTAATCATGCCAGAGTGTGAAAGGAAGGGTTATGCTTGGGGAGACGTGGGCCAAGAAGAGACGGAATGGAAGAAGACAAGGCAGGGGCATACATGGATAGTTTTGGGGTAAAACTCACTGAAAACCTCACTTGTCCATCCCCACAAGATTTTTACCAGGAAAAAAAAAAGCCAACCAGAACAAATGCTGCCTTGTTAGTACATATTTTTCAAAACCTGTCTCTGAATTAAGAAGAAAGCACTTTGAAAATCCTGATGTAAGGACTAATTCTGATAAATCTTTTCCGTGTCTCTTCCTTCTGGTTCCAGGGTGACATTTTAGAGTCCCTTAGAGAGAGCTGCACATAAAGAAGGAGGCTTGGAAGGCCTGTTCACACCTTTGTACTGAGGAATTATTAGAGGTGTCATCACTTTAAGTTTCAAAGATTTTTCTGCTATGGGTAACATTATTACTCTAGTTATAACCCAGAAGACAACCTCCTGGGACTTCCTACTTAAGTCTCCCAGAAATACCCAGCTATCCTTTTAGTGATTACTGAATGTTTAACATAAATTACTCAAGTTTGGCTGGGTCTCCAGAACTGCTTTATGGAGAAGAGTTCCTAACAATGCCCATTTCAAGGAAATCAGAAACCTTCTGTCTTTCAGAGTAACAAGACCAGAACTGGAAGACTGGTCCGCATGGGACAGAGAGGCAAGAAGACCTTGGTCCTGGATGCTTTCTTTTTGTTTTACTACCATTTTGACTTTCTGAGCAATGGAAGGGCTTGAAGAGTGTTGTCGAGGCAGTTAATACAAAGGGACCCACCACAGCGAGAGAGCCTGAACTCTGGGGCTGCTCAAGAGCCTTGTTTGCCTTTAGGTAGTCTGTGCATAGCACCTAGGTTATAAGTACTTTCTTCTGGAGCTGAAGTTAGATTGCCTGATCATTTTGAGTCTCATTTCTTATTGTGCCATAAAGTCTAATTGAGATTTCAAGGTCAGAGGATTATCACATAAAAGAGAGTTTAATTTTTGCTCTATGGGAAAATAATTCAGATTTTAATTGAGATAAATTTATCAGTCAAATTTTTAGGATAGGGGTCTATAATCAAATGCCTAACAGGGTCAGATAGAAAGAATATAATAAAACATTTACTTATTCATTAGATTTATTTTTTAGAAATCACAACTGCTGAAGTAAAGGGACTCACTACTCTAAGGAGAAGATAAGATGCAGCAGGAATTGTGGGTAATGAAGTCCTCATGGCCCATCAAAGGGGGAAGTCAGTTTCAGCTCTAAGTATCTAATAACTTGGGGAAATAGTCTCCCTTGTGATGCAACATTTAGTATTTTATCAAGAAATAAAAATGTATATCTCTATTTGAAATCACCTATTGTGACTGCAACCGGAGTTGTCATTTGAACTTATGAGGGTATCATTATAATACCTATGTATCTACCATCCCTGACGGTCACTACCCCCATGAGTATGCCTTTGATGCAAGAGCCAGAAAGCTTCTTATTCATTTCTCTATCACCTCCATCATTGCCTTCAATCACAAAAATGGAATTAACCCATGAGCTCCTCTCTTTTTCCATTCTTACTGTGTAATGTTCTGTAACAGTAGTTCTCAGCCTGTTGGTTATAATCCCTTTGGTAGTCAAATACCATATATCCTACATATTACATATTACATTATGATTAATAATAGGAAACTTATAGTTATAAAGTAGCAATGAAAAAATTTTTTATTGGGAGTCACAACAACGTGAAGAACTGTATTGAAAAGTCACAGCATTCGGAAGGTTGAGAATCACTGTTCTAGAGCATTAAAAAAGCATATATATGCCACACATGGTGGCGCACGCATGTCTTTAATGCCATCACTTGGGAGGCAAAGGCAGGCAGATCTCTGTGAGTTAGAGGTCAGCCTGGTCTACATAGTGAATTTCAGAATAGCTAGGGCTATGTAGAGAGACCCTGTCTTGAAACAAAATAAAACAACAAAACAAAACAATATGTAGATAGTTCTATAGATATCCAACACCCTCATTTTCCTGACCTACTCAAATTTTATGTTCATTTTAATTACATGGTCATTCCTTACACAATGCTGATGACACAACTTTTATTCAGACACTCTACTCCCTGGCTATACTCCAAATTTCTAGTATTTTTCCTTTAATAATCAGAAACAGCTTCTAATTTATCAAGATAATTAATCCACTGGTTTTCTTTACTAAATGACCTGGTGAGTTTTGATAACTTGAGACAAGCTAAGGTCATCTAAAAGGAAGGCACCTCAATTAAGAAAATGGCCTTCACAAGATGGGCTGTAGGGCATTTTCTTAATTAGCAATTGATGGGAGAGGCTGTTCACATTGTGTGTAGTGTTTCTTCTGGACACATGGTCCTGGGTTCTATAAGAAAGCAGGTTGAGTAAGCTATGACTAGAAATCTTATAAGCAGAAGCCTTTCAAAGCTTCTGCATCAACTCCTGCCTCTGGATTACTTGCCCTGACCACCTTTGATAATGAACTCTGATATGGAAATGCAAGCAAAACAAACTCTTTCATCCCTAAATTACTAATTGGTCACTGTTTTATCACAGCGATAGAAACTCTAAGACATTACGTTTGGATATGATTGTAATTACTTTATTGCATTATGCTCCCATCTCCCTGACCTACCCCATCCATTGCTCTCCATTGGTCTAAAAGAAATTCTGGCAAATCCAGGATTTGGCAAAACTTTTATGCTAGCTAGTTTTGTGTCTAATTGATACAAGGTAGTCATTTGGGAAGAGGAAACCTCAATTGAGATTATCTCCTCACCAGATTGACTTGTGGGCAAGCCTGTGGAGTACTTTCTTGACTGGTGATTCGGGGAGGGTCCAGCTCAGTGTAGGCAGTACCATACCTGGGCAGAAGGTCTGAGATATATAAGAAAGAATATATTGAGGAAACAACGAGGAACAAGCCAATGAGCAGCATTACTCTATGTCTTCTGCTTCAGTTCCTGCTTCCAGGTCCCTGCCTTGATTTTCTGCCCTGATTTCCCTTCATGATAAGAATGAAAAGATAAAATAAACCCTTACCTCCTCAAGTTGTTGTTGGTCATGTCATTTTGTCATAGTAATAGAAGCCTTAACTAATACAGAAATTGGTGCCATGTTTGTGGGATATTGCTGTGACAGATCTGACAGTGATTTTGATAAGACTATGGAACTTAGAAAGTCATTGGGTGTTCAGAGTTACTGGGTTATTGTGAGAACTTAGAAGACAAAAACTGAGATCAGTGAAGATGGTGGCACCCTGGCTTATGAAACTTCAGAGGAAAGTCAAGGGTCAATCAGGGCTGTTTGAGTGGTATTTTGTGTTAAGAATCTGAGGCTCCGGTTTGCTGGGGCTGAAAAACTAAGCAGTGATTAAGAAGAGACCTGAATTACTGAAGTGAAACTTTACCTTATAGGATAATTGATGCTGGTTAGCTGGAGCTGAGAAATTAGTGGCGATTAAGAAGAGACAAAGTCTTCTGGGAAGTGTTTCTGCAGGGTCAGTACACAGAAGCTGTGGTCCAGCAGGGTCAAGCCAGAACTTGGTAATGTTTAAGAGTCTCCCAGGTGTGGTACTGTCCTTGAAGGCATGAAGGGGTCATGGAGAACAGCTGAGGCTTGGTACAGTGAGAGGCCAGGAGAGACCATTAATGGAATTACAGCCTCAGTTGTAGCAAAAATCTATGCACTAATGGGGTCCTGGAGAGAAGTTGAGGCTTGGTAGCATATGGCAGGGTCAGAGTCCCTGAAGAGAGGCTGTTAGGGCTGTTGGTTAAGATGCTCAAACATTTTGGAGATGTCAGTAACCATGGATGACCTTCAAGGACAGCAACAGCTATAAAGTTGGACTGGCCTGAGTTCACAAGACAAGTTGTGTGTACTGTCCATAGCAGAGCTGGAGAGATGGAACCCAGATTGTGAGTGAGTTCAAGGCATCTAACACTGAGCTTTTAACATTGTTGGACTTTGTTTTGCTTTGATTCAACTGGGACTGTGCCCTAGCCCTTCCTTTTTGAAATAAGAAATTATGTAACTTACTTTTTATTTTACAAGAGTCCACAGCTAAGAGACTTCTAATATTTTAGAAAGACTGGATATGTTGGAGAGACTTGGGGTATTTTAAGAGAAACTTTGAGATTTGAAAGAGACTTAGGGATGTTTTAAAAAGGTTGAACTTTTAAAGTGTTAGAAATTTTAAAGACTGTGGGACTTTTAAAGTTGAAATGTTTTATAGTATTATATTAATATTAATATGCCATCTTGGGTACAAATGAGAAAGACAAGGTTGTAGTTGAATAGTGATATGTTTGTGTTCTAGTTGACGAGGGATCATTTTTTTTTTCTGGTTAGTTATTTGTCAACTAGACACAAGCTGGAGTCATCTGAGAGGATCGAACTTCAAGTGAGAAAATGTTTCCATGAGATTGGCCTGTGTAAAACCTGTGAGACATTTTCTTGATTGAGATTGATATGGAAGGAACTAGTCTAGTGAGGCTGATGCTATCCCTGAGTAGGTGGTTCTGGGTTATATAAGCAAACAAACTGAACAAGGCAGGAGAAGTAAGCCAGTGAACAGCACTCCCCTTATACAGTAAACATCTTGACCTCTGCTTCAGTGCTTGACTCCTGGTTCCTGCCCTCACTCTCTCTCTTTGATCATGGACTGGATGTGGAAGTCAGTGAAATAAACCCTTTCCTACCCAAGTTGCTTTTGCTTGTTTTTATTACAGCAATAGAAACCCCAGCCACCTCACTACATATGAAACCAACATCTGGTTTGAGTGAAAAACAAAACAGAAAAACACACAATTGATTGCAATTGCCTTACTTGAAAACCATGACTTTACACCTTTAGTGCATTCTTAATGTTGACATTTCTGTAAATACACCATGTCAGCCTTTCCCCTCTAACCTCCAGCACACATCTCCATCACTCTTAGGTGATTTCTTGGATAAATACAATCAACGGAAAAAAGCTTTCCCCTCTTGACCAACAATCTGTCCTATACATCTGTACCTCTGCGATATTCTTTCCCTGTAGATAGATTGCTACTGTTCCAGCCCACAGCTCTGACTTCTACCTCCTCTCCTCTGCTTGAGGACAGCTTCCTATAATTTCACACTTCCATTCTGCAATCTTGTTTCTACTGGATCCCTCCTGCTAACACGTAAATACACTATGAATAATTCACACAAGCATCTACTCTCTGACTTTGTTCCAATGTAGTCCTTCAGTGACTTGCCTGTTTTTCCACTTTTACAGGAGCAAAATTCATTAAAATCTTTCTATACTGCCTATTTCCATTTTCTCAGTTCTCACTCTAGTTTGAACTCAACTGAATTGAATTTTTTTCAAGATACGTTTATGAGACTGATGGTCCTCTGTGTTCCAAGCTGTATCTTACTGCTTGGAGAAATAAGATGTAACAGCATTGCATTTAATAGATCCTGTGTTCCAATTATCAATTTAGCTTGCCTTTAACCCTATGAAGGAAACAGAGAGGCATTCACATTTCCTTCACACAAATGAGGAGAATGAGATATGGGAAGATTAAGTAACATTCAAATTCACTTTGGTAGTTACAGCTGTATCAATGGAAAACAGTTAATAGAAGGTATGAAGAAAATACAGACTGAAGATCATAATTAAGGATCATTACATCTAAATAAGTGCAAAATACCTGGGAATATGATGGTTTCAATGAGTGAGTAGATGGTGGAGAGGTTGGCTTACTGTTTTACAATCACAGAAGTATGTAGCACTGGGTTTTCGGCTTGAGCTTACTGTCTTTTGATTAGTGTTCTGCCTCACAGACCTTGCTAAAATTTAAAAAATCATCCTGAAGTGAGTCCAAGAAGCACATATATCAGAATCTTAGCTGCAGGGCTGAATAATAATGCTAATAGTTAGATCCTACCACATTGCTGCAGTGACAGATTCTTAGGAATGAGGATCAGGATCCACATTTTAATCAGCTTCATCCTCCATCATTCTTTTATAACCTTAATTCTGAGAACCGTTGGATGTGTAAGCACGGATAAACATAGCCAGGACACTCTGTAATTCGTACTTTCATCTTTGAAAGGAATATATTTTCTACTCTAACTTTCACTAATGAAAAAAAAAAAGAAAGAAAGAAAATAAAATAAGAAAAATCCAGAAAAGAAAAAAATAATCCAGCTTTCTCTCCCTGATAAACTTTTCGAGCCCCATTCACATTTGTTTTCTTCTGCAGTGGAACATCTTTTTTTCCTCTGGGTTAGGTACAGTGTGGGATTAACTGACTAGCCAGCAACCCAGTCAATCATTCTAGAAATGCATCCTGGAAGTGCCAGGGATAGAAGAGGTTCATTTGCTGCTGCCTCTCAGCAAAGGGGGCACATCTGGGTCAGGGTGAGAACATCTGGGGAGCAATTGTCAGGCTGGCTTGTGATGAATGGCATGGAGCAGAGGCCAAGCAGCAGCACATCTCTGCAGTGATTTATACATGTGGACGCACACATGCATCTATCTGGTCTAAAAAAAAAATATTCCTGGTTCTGTATCCCCAGAACTCTCTGGAAGCTTTGGGGGTCACAGAGTTAGCCTAGATGCCACATTCCTGGAAGGCTGACCCTTTATTCCTGACTTTGTCTCTCTCTGGCCAAACTTGATAAATAATGAGGACACCTCTCTTTCTGTAGGCTCACAACGTGAGTTGTTTTCACAGTTTTAGCTTGAATAAAACTTTGATATAGGAAAAGATAGAAGGCCATGAAATTCTTTTGTACCTCTAAAGGCTATTTCTTTCAGAATTAATTTAAGAGGAAAAATATTTACAAACAAGCAGAACAATGTTTAGACCAATCCCTCTCCCTCCTCCTTCTCTCTTTCTCCCTTCCTCTCTCTGTCTCCTTCTTTCTTTCCCTCCCCTCCCCCCACAGTTGGGGAAAATAAAATTTAAGGGATAAATTCTCCTAACATTTCCTGTGCATCACTAGCATTGCCTAAGCTGGATGACAATCTCAAGTACTTTATTTCCTAGGCTTTCCCACTCACAGTGAGCCTACTTTGAAATTGTATCTATCACAGAAAGTACTTGATGATGAACTGGCAGAGCTAATTGGTTGTGTAAGTGATTGCTTTGTTTTCGTTATTCTGGTAGGATGGTTACAATATCTTAAAAAATCCCATGCTCTTAAATGTTCCTGGATGTGAAGGGTGCTGGGGCCGTTTCTCTCCTGCCTGCATGTGTTCTCACTGCTCCAGGCAAAGAGAAACACAATCAAACTCAGCACTGGGCTCAACAGTTTGTTAGAAATTCTAAACAGACCCCAGTGTCTCTTCAGAGGTCTTGTATGACTTTTGCTGGGACCATGTGAACAAGTGATTATGCAAATCTGGTCCCTGAGGTGTGGCAGCTGGGAACTGCAGTCACCAAGTCCCTACCACCAGGCTCTGCTTTTCACTGCAGGCCTGCGTCTATCATCTATCGGAACAATTCATTCCTTTTTTTATTTTCTTTGCTTCTCTTATGACACCATACTCCCCTTTTATCTCTCCCTGCTCTCTCCCAAATCCATGGCCTTTTTCTCATCAACTACAGTTACATATATTTAAATGTTCATAGCCTAATATACATTCCTAGATATTACCCGCTCGATCTGTACAATGCTGCCTGCGTGCATGAATTTAGGGCTGACCATCTGGTACTGGACTACCAATTGGCATGTTCTTCCCTGGAGTAAAACGACTCTCCCGCTCCTGGCTTCTTAGTTGTCTGTGCTTTTTTCTCTGTGTGTAGGATTGCAGCTTCTGGTTTGTCCCCTGTCTACTTTGGCGTGTCTACTGTTGTCCTTGGTCAGCTCATGTTTAGGTGGTCATGACAGTGAGACTTGATGGGTGTAGCTTCTGAGATTACTAGGAGACAGTCTCACAGCAGATTCCCTGATCTTCTGGCTCTTATAATATCTCTTCCTCCTCTTTCATAGTGTTCCCTAAGCATTAGAAACACAATTTTTAATTAATACAAAGAGTGCAGCACTGTCCAATTACTAGCTTTAATATACTTCTATATTGGTTTTTGGAAATACACAGATATATGAAAAGAAAACTCTTAATTTTGTACAGACCATCTCTAGAGCAGAGATACAATACTGAGTGCACTTCTTGAAGTTCTATAAAATGAAACCATTTAAAGACTGCTGATATTGTCTGATTTGTTTACATGAGGCCATCAGTTCTTTTCTTTCTTTCTTTTTTTGTTTTTTTGTTTTTTTGTTTTTGTTTTTTTTCCAAGACAGGGTTTCTCTGTATAGCCCCGCCTGTCCTGGAACTCACTCTGTAGACCAGGCTGGCCTCGAACTCATAAATCCGCCTGCCTCTGCCTCCCAGAGTGCTGGGATTATAGGCGTGCGCCAAGACTGCCCAGCTGGCCATCAGTTTTTCAAGTGCTTCGGAAGCAGACCAAGTCCTGTAGCAGGGCACAGCTTCCATGTGAACTCCTTGCCTGGACATGCAACAGATCCATCATGAATTCTGTATTTATAGCTAGTAGTAATGATGCACAGAGTCTCAAAGAAGCCCTATAAGGGAATCCACAGTACAGACCCCAAGGACTCTAAAGCAAAGCTTATGATTCTATAGAAAACAGTTTTCTTTATGAAAATTAGTTCTTATCTTTTTACTCATTTGTATAGAATCTGAATACTTGCCCTTTTGATACCAAGCCTCTCTGGATAATAGTGATTCTAGACATTGCCTTGGGTTAGCCTACCCACAAAACCATCAAATTATAAGTGTGTATATAGTAAATTATTACCTTGTATATAGTATGCCAACTTCAGGCAGGTCCAGGAAACACAGGTGAACTTCAGCAGCAGGTGGCTCCAATCTTTACCGAACCTTGTTGTGAATTTAATTGTGTTCCTCAGATCCCTATGTAAAAACCCTAACTCTTACTAATTTAAGATAGGACTCTTCAAAGACAGAGACTTCAAGGAGCTGGTTAAAATAGAATATTATAACTACATATTAGAATGTACCAACAAAAAAAGTTACTAGGAATATGATACCTACCAGAAAGACCATGTGGAAGACATGAGTGGAGGTGGAAGTTTACAAGTCAAGGGAAGAAGCTCAGGGAAACCAATCCTGCCAATGCCTTGCTCTTGAACTTCAAGCCCCTAGAACTACTTACTATTTTAATGTTTATTATTTAAGTCTAGGGCAGTTTGCTTTGGCAGTCCTGGCAAACTCATACAAACTTTATCCTTCTCCACTACCTCAGTTCTTCTGGGAGCTTTCCATGACCAATTGACTGAAACTAAACAACTATATCACAAATTCCAGTACTTTCAGGATTATGAAGCCTGCAGACTTATATCCCCATTTAGGAACCACATTCATTTCTTATTGTTACCTGAACTTTGAATTATCATGAACTTGGCAACTTAAAATGCCCCTATTGTCTTACAGCTCCCTATATCAGAAGTCCAGCAAGCTTGCTTATGCTCTCCCACAACAAACATCAACTCATGTATGTATCTGGGCAGGCCTTATCTGGTGGCTTTGGAAAGAATCCCACTTAGAAACTCATTCTGCTTCTTAGAAGAATCCAATGTCTTGCAATCAGTGAGAAAATTTGTTTCTTTTCTCACTATTAGCCAAGCAACTTCATTCTGGCCCTATAGGCCCTGACCCACATCCTTCTCCCGCCATGCTCTGTCCTCAAAAGCTAGCAGTGGTAGGACAGACTCCTTTAATCCTTTCAGTCCCCCTGAATTACTCCTTGGTCTACCAACAGGAACAAAGACTCTACTTTAGAAAAGCCTCATATCAAGTCATACCCACTCACTTAATCATAAGGGCAATGTCTCCTCATTGTCATAAGTCATACCTATACTTAAAAATGACAGTATTAAAAGTAACTGAGAATCATTAGTGCTCTTCCTCAGAATTCTGCTTACCTCAGAAGTATCTCTGAAATACCTAAAGAATGGGAATTCTGAAATGAAAGAGTATATCTTATAGCTGTTTACTTTTTCTGAAGAAGACGGCAAAAATATAGATCTCTAATGATTTGAAAATATTGTTTAATAGTTTGGCAAGATGGTCAATGTTCTAGAAGGACCAGAGAAGTCTGAGGAAGAGGTTTGGAAGGACTTGTCAGAATAAACACAATGTTTGAAGATTTATTTGTCCTATGACTCACAAAGGACAACTACTCCAGAGGAGACTCTCAATAACCAGCTGGTCAAGGTGACCTGCTCTATGGATATCAGTCAGACTTCTTGCCCTGCCACCTTTCACCAGTTCTTGCTGAGTGGGCTCAAGAATGAATAAATCATGGAGTTTCTTCATGAGCTCAAAATTATATTTTATTTTAACATATCAGAGTTTTCTAACTGGGTAGCAATTTAGCCAGGGGACCAGTAATATTTTTGCCTAAGAAGAATATCTCTGCCTAAGAAGAAGTGGTATCTTTGCCACCTGATATGAGAGTAGCCTAAAATTTTCTACATCATGAATAGTTCTTAGATTTTTCTAGAATATACTTTGGGTTGCTTCCCTTATAAACTTATAAAGTTTTGCTGCCACCACTTACATGGGTTTCACTTACTGTCATAGTATTCTACACTGTACTCTTTCTTATGCCTGTGGAATTCATCAATTTTATCCTGTATGCTGTCATACAAAATACTTGGGCCAAAGGAATATTGGAATGGATAGTGAAGACTCTGGAATAGCACTGGCTGAGAAAAGATGATTGGGGGTGTTTCATGAATAAAGTACTACTGACTAGTGTCTTCAAAGAACACTATATCCTGTGTTGTTTCCTCTCAGAGCTGAAATACATAGATCAGTGGTCAAGGGGAAGAGATGAGAGGAGCTATTTTCTGTAATTCATTAGTGAAACTGGGTTTCTCTTTACTGATAATCTTGGGTTTCTAGCTCATAAGTCTTTATTTTTCTCACCAAAAGATGTAACCTTCTACCAGATGATACAAGGGTCCCATTGACCTAAAACCAAGAAATGACATTGGCCATTCAATGTTTCATGTCATTGAATCAAAAGAGATAGGGAAAGTCTTATTCTGAATATTTGTTTGTATCCATGGAAGGAGGAGTATGCTTGAATTAAGCTGTTCTCTAGAATTGATCCCACATGCATCAAAACATGTCTATGGAAAACAACAGAATTCAGATCCAGCAAGACTATCGTTAGTTTCCCCTTTGAAATGAAGATTTGAGTTATACTCTAGGTAAAGAATAAACAAGTGATATATAGATACTAAAGCCCATAAGTTATTTTAATGTCAGTCTACATTTTAAGTATGAGGAATGTTTAACTTCCCTCATAACTTTAAAATCAATTTGAGAGATCAATATTTCCTCTTTGCCTTTTTGAAGGATTTCTTGAACAATGTTGGGGTGAGCACAAGATCACTGACCTAGATTGTGGAGATATCACACATTATCTAGGTAGATGAGTGATTTCAGGGATGTTAGTAGGAACTCTGTCCTAATTGAAGAATCCTCTGAGTTTCTGACTCAGAAATAACTCAGGCCCAGACCTTTGTGAACATTAAAATCATTGTCTTACTCACTGGCAATGAAGCAGGGATGAATGTAGTTCATTAGACTTCTTCCTCTTATAGATTTTGTTGTGGGTAAGACAGAAGTAAGAACAAACATCCAATTGACTTGACTCAAGGGAGGGAAATGGTTGAGCAGATCTATGGAGATCTTCACTGCACTGGGAAATTCTACTTATTTCAGTCTTCCGAAAAAATGGTAGATTACAATTCTTTACATTATATATTAGAAATGGGAGTTTCAAAAAGTTTAGTTCCCTGCTTCAATTGCTACATCTTGAAGTCGGCAAGCAGTTCCCAATGCAAATCTGTTCCACTCTAGAACAAACGTGTTTTCTACATGCTCATAGAGAATGAATTATTACCTTGAAAAATTGTAACTTCCCTTTAAATTTAAATAGTTATTAGTAGAGCAACTGAGGGAAGTTTTTGTCTTGAATATAACATAAATCACTCATTAAAGTAAAGTTTGAGAGCATTGAGCCTGGCATTCTTCTTCTTTTTATTTATTGATATATTTTTTATTTACATTTCAAATGATTTCCCCTTTTCTGGGTCCCCATTTCCCCCAAGTCCCATAAGCCCTCTTCCCTCCCCCTGTTCCTTCATCTACCCCTTCCCACTTCCCTGTTCTGGAATTCCCCTATACTCTTGCACTGAGTCTTTCCAGAACCAGGGGCCACTCCTCCATTCTTTTTGGACATCATTTAATTTGTGGATTATGTCTTGGGTATTCAAAGTTTCTAGGCTAATATCCACTTATCAGTGAGTGCATACCATGATTGATCTTTTGAGACTGGGTTACCTCACTTAATATGATGTTCTCCAGCTCCATCCATTTGTCTAAGAATTTCATGAATTCATTGTTTCTAATGGCTGAATAGTACTCCATTGTGTAAATATACCACATTTTTTGTGTCCATTCCTCTGCTGAAGGATACCTGGGTTCTTTCCAGCTTCTGGATACTACAAATAGGGCTGCTATGAACATAGTGGAGCATGTGTCCTTATTGCATGCTGAATAATCCTCTGGATATATGCCCAGAAGTGGTATAACAGGGTCCTCAGGAAGTGTCATGCCCAGTTTTCTGAGGAACCGCCAGACTGATTTCCAAAGTGGTTGCACCATCTTGAAATCCCACCAGCAATGGGGTGACTCTAACCAAACAAGTGAAAGACCTATATGACAAGAACTTCAGATCTCTGAAGAAGGAAATCGAAGAAGATCTCAGAAAATGGAAAAATCTTCCATGCTCGTGGATTGGCAGGATTAATATAGTTAAAATGGACATCTTGCCAAACGCAATCTACAGATTCAATGCTATCCCCATAAAAATCCCAACCCAGTTCTTCATAGAGCTAGAAAGAGCAATTCTTAAACTCATCTGGAATAACAAAAAACCCAGGATAGCTAAAACTATTCTCAACAGTAAAAGAACTTCAGGGGGATTCAGCATCCCAGTCTTTAAACTTTACTACAGAGCAATAGTAATAAAAACTGCATGGTATTGGTACAATATCAGGCATGTGGATCAATGGAATAGGATTGAAGACCCAGAAATGAACTAACACACCTATGGTCACTTGATCTTCGACAAAGGAGCTGAAAGCATCCAGTGGAAAAAACCAACAAATGGTGCTGGTTCAATTGGAGATCAGCATGCAGAAGAATGCAAATTGACCCATTCTTATCTCCTTGTACTAAGCTCAACTCCAAATGGATCAAGGACCTCCACATAAAACCTGACACACTGAAACTAATTGAAAAGAAACTGGGGAAGACCATGGAGGACATGGGCACAAGGAAAAAAGTTCCTGAATAGAACACCAATAGCTTATGCTCTAAGATCAAGAATTGACAAATGGGACCACATAAAACTACAAAGTTTCTGTAAGGCAAAGGACACTGGCATCCTTCTTAACTGATAATTTTGTTTTTCTGCTCTGGAGATGGTAGACATCTATTTTGACATATAAAGGGGGCTTGGATTTCTTCAGCCTTTCTTGTTCTTGGAATGAGGATGGAGGCATGATTCATTCAAGTGGTGGTTTGGGCCAGTTTTGTTGGCCAGAGAGCCTTGCCTCTTACAGCTTGCAATTCACCTCTTCCAATACCTGGTAACAGCAATCAGCCTGAGGGTAGCATTCACCTTTGTCAAAATATCAGCTGTTTTTCACTCAGTTTTCTTGACCTACCACACTAAGTTGTTTTAACTTCGGATGGCGGAGAAGCATCTTAAAAAATGCTCAACTTCATTAGTCATTAGGGAAATGCAAATCAAAACAACCCTGAGATTTCATCTTACACCAGTCAGAATGGCTAAGATTAAAAATTCAGGAGACAGCAGGTGTTGGAGAGGGTGTGGAGAAAGAGGAACACTCCTCTACTGCTGGTGGGGTTGCAAATTGGTACAACCACTCTGGAAATCAGTCTGGTGGTTCCTCTGAAAACTGGGCACCTCACTTCCAGAAGATCCTGCTATACCACTCCTGGGCATATACCCAGAGGATTTCCCACCATGTAATAAGGATACATGCTCTACTATGTTCATAGCAGCCCTATTTATAATTGCCAGAAGCTGGAAAGAACCCAGGTATCCCTCAACAGAAGAGTGGATGCAAAAAATGTGGTATATCTACACAATGGAGTACTATTCAGCCATTAGAAACAATGACTTCATGAAATTCTTAGGCAAATGGATGGAGCTGGAGAACATGATACTAAGTGAGGTAACCCAGACTCAAAAGATGAATCATGGTATGCACTCACTAATAAGTAGATATTAACCTTGAAAACTGGAATACCCAAAACATAATCCACACATCAAATGAGGTACAAGAAGAAAGGAGGAGTGGCCGCTGGTTCTGGAAAGACTCAGTGAAGCAGTATTCGGCAAAACCAGAATGGGGAAGTGGGAAGGGGTGGGTGGGAGGAGAGGGGAAGGGAAGGGGGCTTATGGGACTTTCGGGGAGTGGGGGGCTAGAAAAGGGGAAATCATTTGAAAGGTAAATAAATTATATCGAATAAAAAAAATTAAAAAAAAAATTGAAGCTGTTTCACCATCCTCACTTGGGCTCTCTTTTCCAAATAAATGCTACTCCTTCACAATTTAACTACATACATGAAAACACTACAAACTAAGTCAGAAGCCTTCCATGATAGGAATCTACCAGAATCTACCGTACAGGTCCAATGGTGGCATGGAGTACAGGAATTTTAACCTAGCAACATGGCTGCAGCTGCAAAGGATCACAGTGATCTGTGTGACCCCTCTGGCTGGAATACAGACATGCTTTCAGTCCTCACTTTTAATCCCAACCAACGTAGGTAAAGTTAGTTTGTAGAAGGAAATAGCTGTGTTTGAAAGTGAAGTAGAATTGAGGGGCAGACAAAGTGATGCATCAGAGAAAGATTTGACAGGGTGGATCAGGAATGGAGAGTTGAATCTGCTCAGTCAGTGCATTCCATGCCCTACAGTTGAATTTGGTTAAGTTTGGTTCAGAGGCAGTTTTACAGAGACAGGTTGCAGAGAAAATAAGTTAGCCACAGGTGAAGACAGAATGATCCAGAAAATTAGAAGAAGGCAGAAGATTAAAACAAATTGCCAGAGTTATCTTGAGGCCAAGCAGAGAATTCAAGGAGAAGCTTAGACTGAAGCCAGTTGGAATCAGTCAGCTTAAAGAGGAGCTTGAGCTAGAACTGCTGAGTTGACCTTGCCAATCATAGTTTAGAAAGAGCTAGAAAGGATGAACTTTTTCAGCAGTAAGCCTTTGAGATGATAATTATATCTGGTGAGTAAAAGTTACTTTTACAGCATACGTTTTTAATATGATACAATTCAGCCACAGGCCAAGTGGTAAAATTTACTTATGCCATGCCTGGTGTTTACTTATGAAAATTGCCTGGTCAAGGAGATATTTCAGTGACTAAAAGACGTTTCTGCTCTTGCAGAAGATATGAGTTCAGTTCCTTGTGCCCAGGTTGGGCAGCTCACCATCTTTTAAAACTCTAAGGAATCTGTGCCTCTGGTCTATCCACACACATACATAATTAAAAATTAAATATTTTAAAAGAAAAAATGTCCATATAAATAGTAGCATGTTCATTATATAAGCTAGTTTATAAAATCTAAATTCAAAAATAAGGAAAGAGGAAAAAATATGAAGTTTCTCAATCAGCAGTAAATATAACAGATATTTGAATGTATCTTAGAGACATCCAAGGAGGCCTTATTCTGAGTCTGTAAGTAAAATATATATGGATATCAGCTAGATAGTTCCTCAAAAGATAACTGCTTTCTTTCTCTTGTCTTAATTGCTGGAATATAGCATATTATGGGTGTATAGATCTTTATTAATCTTTCAAATAGCTGAGTAGAAGAAAATTTAAGTCAAATATTTGTAAAACATCTAATATCATTTGCAGAAGCATATCTTTTGGACTATTACATTAGAAAAATCATGGTGTGATAGCACAGGACAAGATGCATCTCTGCTACTTGCTGGCTATGTGACCTGGGGCAACTTAACCTTTTGAGACTTGAGTGTTCTTATCTGTGAATACTTGCCAACAGAGCCTCTTTATAGTGACCTTTGTGAGATTTCATCAAAAATACAAGACACAGCACAGTGCCAGGTGAATAGCAGTTACTTGATAAATACCAGGTATCTCCCATCATTTATGTCCTAGGCACAGAGACTTTCACATGCAGCACACATGGTCCAGCATGAGAGCTGACTACAGCTTAAGATGTCTCCTGCCTTTAGAACTTCTAATATTTTCATTTCTAAAATAAACCCTGAAGATAAGAAACATTTCTTCTATCTTAATAAAATTACTTTGTATTTGAAAGTGACTACTTCCCTTTATAAGAGACCATCACCTATGGAACAAAAAGGATTTGGTATTCTCCCATTATCCAATGGATGGTTCATAGCAGGACAGAATTCCCAACAAGAGTCAGTACTTTTATACTGTGGAAGCCCTGGAGATTCCTCACTTTCAAGGTGCTTGGAAACCACTGGGATTACTGAGGTGGCAGGTGAGAGTCAGAACATTCTAAGGCTCCTGTAGCAAAATTCTTTCTCTTTGTTTTTAAAGGTAGTTTTGTCATATAGAAAAGTATTATCTTTGTGATGAGCTATCACAATTCATAACGAGAAACTCTCAAAGCTAGAGATTTAAGATAATTATATTTGGTATATGATTCTGGTGATCAGTAGTTTGGGCCAACCTTTCTTCTTATCTCAGTTTTTTTCAGTTAGCTGTAGGGATATTAGGGAAGCCCCATGATCTTTGCTAGAGTACTTCAGTGGGTTTCCAAGAATCATGCACTAGATGCTTGATCTACAACATGTTGATATTGAAAGGTGGTAGAAGTTTCAGCAGGAGGGATCAAATGCAATGTAGTTAAATAGATAACTCTTAGTGCTGCACTTACAGAGGACTCACCATGCAAACACATTATTATCAAAGCAGGGAGCCTGACTCCTGCATGTCTCTTGCCTCCCATTCTTTTTGTCCCATGAATGCCCTTCTCCTTTTGCGCCTTGTTCCCTCACAATGCTCTCTATAATCTTGTGATGCAGTCAGAAAATCTTCTCAAAGGCTGATGGGTACTGGTCTTGGATGTTCAGTTTCCCTGATTTTTTATTATAATCTGATATTTTGTTACAGCAGCAAAAGTGAATCAACATGTCCTTCATCACATGAACCATCCCTGAATAGGATGTCTAGGGCCATGTTCACATGGGAATCAGGTAGGGAACACACACACACGCACATACACACACACACACACACACACACACACACACACACACACAGGGGCATACACAGACACAGAAACAGAGAAACACACACACAGAGCTAGAGATAGACAGACAGATAGATAGATAGATAGATAGATAGAGAGAGAGAGAGAGAGAGAGAGAGAGAGAGATTGCTTGGAGCAGAAGCACCCTGAGATGCTTCTCCTAAGAGTGTTCACATGGCACACTTTGTAGGTAACACAAGTCAAGTTCAGATTCAAGGTGAGGGTAAAAAGACATTGCCTCTTCCTAAGACAAGCTCTAAAGTACACAGTGATTTAGCATAGAGATGGATGAAGGATTATAGTTATTTTTGCAATCTACCACACCCTGGGAGTTCCAAATTGCAAGCTGGTTGGGAGCCAATGGAGTGAGTGAAATGGGAGGTGAGATTCAGCTTCAGATGCAAATGTATCAGGCAATCGAGGCTGACAGACTGAGCATTTGATGGCCTTTTAAAGCATTCCTTCCTTTCTTTGCTTTAAGGTGATTTTTGTCGTTTTGGCAAACGTTGGAAAGATGTCTGCACGAGAGGTGCTTTGAGGAAGGAGCACTCTCAGGGCTGGCGTTATTTCATGGACAGTGGCCAGACCACCTCATTCTTTCCAGCCACCTTAGTCGTCTTTGCTGACCCTTATAGGATTCCTGCAGCCGCAGCAATCAGAATCGATCATGGGAAAGGGTGGCTCGCGTGGATTGGCTGGGGTGCAGCCCAGCTGGCCTCAATCATGCCTCTTAAATGTTTCCTCTCAAGCTTTTAAGGGCCTAAGAGAGCTGAGTGCACAGGAATCCAAACAAGCCTTAAGACTGGCTTGTTCAGAATTGGCTCCAGACCATGGAGAGAGGAAACAAAAGATAAGGGTAAGTATAATGACCTGCTTGAAACAGCATTTAGGAGACTTTTCTTTTCCCTGCACAGATGGCTTAGACTCCAAGTGCTCCTTTCTTCAGTCATTGTGACACTGCTGCCTTAGGGGTGAGGACCTTGTGGCTCAGCCTGCTTTGTGCCAACTTAAGCTACAAAGTACAGACTGTGACTCGAAAGTTACAACCCATAGACATTTTATCCATCAATTTTTATCTGTGGTCTATCAAGGAGAGAAGATGCCTTGGATTTTACTCATAGAACTCAAAGAAAGGAAAAGAATCTGAGGCTTTTTTTCTAGGTACCTTTGTGTTCTAAAAGGTTTTTCTTTTCCTTTTCTTTTAAAGGTTTTATTTATTTTTGACCCAGACCAAGGCTTAGGTGTAGCTAAACCAAGGGTGTCATTTCTCCTGCTCAGCATCTTTTCTTTCTTGCCTCCTCCTTCCCTTCTTGCTAATATAAAGAGGCACTCAGCCTAGAGCTATTTTAGAGGGCGTTAAGTGCCAGCATCTGTACATTGTTGCTAAATATGAATAACTTTGTATCTTGGGCTCCTTTGAGAGCAGCCAGAGAGGTGCAGAGGCAAACTGCAGGATGGCGTTGCCCTCTGCCTTCTGGGTCCAAGGTGAAGGGCTGTTACAGCAGCCTGGATGATGCTAGCTGGCTTAAAGAAACACCATCGGACTACTCTCACACGATCGATTGGGTTATTAGGGTTTCGGTTTTCCAATACTTGGCTCTTTACAATCCAATTCTATAAAGATTTATGTAGCACCAGGGAATGGTGGGAGGTGCAGCACATTCAGTTTTGAAGCTGTCAGTCAAGAAATGAGGCCAAATGGTGCCTTTGAAGTGCTGGCACCTCTCAGCTAAAGTACTTCCAGGAAGAGGTCTGCTGAATGTCATCTCTGTAAGACTGGTGTAGATAGGACTCCAGCACGCAGATGTGTATTCTGCATTTGTTATGTACCAGGCTCAAAGCACTTTACAGATGTGGACCTGATGTCTTTCCAGCACACAGGCATTATTCTTCCAGTTTTGTAGATGAAGGTTCTGAGCAAGGAGCAGCTTAGCTTAAACAACACACAGCTTAAGACACAGAGAGGCAAGATTGGAGCCTGGTTGTGTGTGCATCCCCAGTGCCCACATTTGTAATCCCTATTCAGTGCTACCTCACATGTCCTCCTAGGACTCATTTGGTTTAAAAAGCCTCTCCATATCCCCCTGGGTTACCACTCTTTGAGAAGATAATAGCTGGAAGAGAAGGATAAGAGAGAGGGTGGTCCTCTTTGTTGAGGGCTGGGCTCTGCTACAGAAGCTAGCCCATTTTAATAGAACAATAAGTGTGGTTGTCAGCTGCTCTTGTGCATGATTTTAGGTCTCCAGAGGTTAAATGATTTTGTAGGACAAAAGTTGCTAAGGTGCAATGATGAAATACATGTTTTGCTTTTAGTGAGTCCACAGCATACAGCTCTCCCCACATTCATTCTCTTTTTTGCTTTAGTTAGCTAACCTCATATCAGGTTGCAAGGACTAAGAATTTACTTTCTGTTTCCTGATAGAAAGCACAGACACACGTTGCTTAATTTCAACTTGCCTTTTTGGCTCAGTTGCTGGACATTATTAAATTATCTCGGCTAGTGTGCCTTTATCAATACTCTTAGCCCAGCACCCTAAATCTGTTCTCAACTTTAGTTGCTCAATTACCTTTAATCCCAGATCAACATCCACAACTTCCTGCTTGTAAAAGTGGCCTGTGACTGCACATGGCTACTTGGCTTTACTCTCTCTGAAGCATGATGAAGTCTTTCTCTCGCTCCTGCATCTGCCAGCTTGCTTGTGGGGACCCCGAAGTGCTGCCTATTCCTTCTGTCCAGCAATTGGCCCATTGCTTTTTTTACTGATGGATCAAGAATGAATTGGGGGACAGGACCTTAGCATCAGAACTACCCCTAGACATATTCATAAAGTGTGCATACTGTGTGTGTGTTCTTCTCTTTGCACTTAGAATGCCAGCATGAGCCTCTGCTGGGCTTCCCCACTCCCCAGCAAGAGCCACCTTCCCATTCTTCTACTTCTATGACAGTAGGAATAGCAACAAATGGAGCCTCCAAACTGAATCTCAGGACTAATTCATCAAGGTAAGGGTTAGACTGACAGAGCATTGGACCACTGTGTTCCCTGGAGTGCCACCCACAACCTAACCCCATGTGGAGGACTTTTTGCTGGAGGATCTGGAGCTTAGCAGAGTCCATATCACCCTTGGGAGCATGCCCGGAGAGGCCCATGACAGAGTCACTGAAAGCAAAATAGAACTTAGGCAACAATGGTATCCTTCGGGAAACTAGTGAGTCTACTTAAGTACTCTACTTACTAGATAAAACTTCTCGTAAGTCTGTAATTAATGTCATAAATCAATGTTTTAAACCCCTTCCTAAACAAAGAACAATAACACAGAGAGACAAAACAAACACTGTGTGCTTTTAGAGATCTTGTTTTAATGTCCCTTCTCACCTCAAAAATAGAGAGCCATTATTTTTCTTTACAAACAGGAAAGCTCTAAGACTCAAAAGGATCAAGGGACTTGCTTAAGGTCACACAGCGAGCAGATTTAGGCAGCCTTCATTCATGTTTATTATTCAATGGGGCAATCTCTGTTCGATCATCTAATCTTTTATTACATGCCATATACATGCTAGCATTATGGAATTATAGTGAAGTTACAGTTTGACTGTTTATTATCTTTGGGTTACTATAAAACACAAAAGAGTAATAATTGCTTGGTTTTCTCTTTTCTTTCTTTCTTTTTTTTTTACTCTTACTCTGTGCTATATAGACCATAAATGCATTGGCATGTCAGTTGTGCATCTGGACAGCAGAATTACCTATCACGATCCAGGTATCCTGTAAAGAGGCAAGTATTATTTGCTCCATTTTATAGTTGTATAAAGTTAGATTTAATAAAAAGTAAAATGAATCTTGATATGTATCTATTATGTAAACAGAACCAGAGTTAAAATTCTGGTCTCAAGAATCAAATATTCCTACTATAAATCATTTTATGTATTCTCTCTCTCTCTCTCTCTCTGTCTCTCTCTCTGTCTCTCTCTCTCTCCTTTCCTTTTCCTTTCCCTTCCCTTCCTTCCTTCCTTCCTTCCTTCCTTCCTTCCTTCCTTCCTTCCTTCCTTCCTTCCTTCCTTCCTTCCTTCCTTCCTTCCTTCTGAGATAGGTCTCATTATGTATCTCTGGAACTCACAGAGATTCACCTGTGTCTGCACCATACCCCCAAAGTACTGGAATTAAAGAAATATACTTACTAGTCCATTCCTACTACAAAATGTGATTAATTGCATTTAAGTCAAATTTTTCTTGTGCCTATGACTTAGTCTTGGTGAAGAAAAACAAAAATATATAATTTGACCCCATAAGACCTGTTGCTCATTGCTTTTATATATTTCTTCTGCTAATGGTAAGAATTTACACTAGATTTGGACCTATTTCAAGAAATACATTCTAGTGATTGCGTTTTTACAATGCTAATTACTTTACAGAGCATCTTCTATATGGATACAGTGGAAGTGTAATAAATAATCATAATAGTAATTATTATAACACATTTGGCATCTGTGGAAATGGTGGGCTTTTAGTTTTGCTCATAGTCAAGCATGACATTTGTATGGGGACACAGTGAGGGATGGTTTCTCTTCAGGAACTCTACAACCTTCCTTGTGCCTATCTCATAGCCCCTGCTGACACATGAGACATCTGAGATGTATAGAAGTCATGATTTATTTGTGCTTTCAGTCAAGGTAAACCACAGATACTACATTTCTGGTTCCTGGCCAGGAAGTCTGAGGTGAGGATGTTTTTGTTTAGTGTCTGGTGAGGCCTCATGTCCTTGTTCATCAATGATGCCTTCCCACAGCATCTTATAAGGAAGAGAGATCCCTGGCTTTCTTTCATGAAGGGGGCTAATACTAATGCTGAGAGCTCTGTCCTTATCTGCCAAGGCACTTGCATCCCGATACCACCCCTTAGGTATAGATTCTAATATGAATTTTGAGAGATTGTAAATATCACAGTTTAAGTCAGGTGTCCATACTTTAAACACCTGTATCTTAGACAATACTCTGAAGGTACATACATCAAGGAAGTTCATATTTTAAGGGGGCATATTATACCATGCAATGTTAAGGTGGTTTTTCATTATCACATTAGAAACCATACAGCTTCCCAGGGGAGAAGTACAGGCTCTGACTTGTCTTTCCTTCTTATCACCTCTAAACAATTGTCACAGTTCCAGCTCATTCTGGAACTACACATTGTCATATGTTCACATGGCAGTCTTTTTGGAGTCTTCTGGTGTTTTTTACCTCAAGTTCTTATATTTTTCTGCTGCAAGTCTCCCCCATTTTGTGGGAAAATGCCAAAATGTGATTAACTTAAGGATGAGAGCTTATGGATACATACCCGTTTCTTGGGTATTGAGGAATTGTTTCTACTGACAATTTGCCATAGTGGTGACCTAGCTACTAATATTTTATTCTTTTGCTTTGTTCCACATGTTCGTACTCCATCCATCATCATTTTTAGAAATCACATCCTAAATATAACACTCACACAAAAATCTCCTTCTCACCCTGCACACAGAATATGGGGAATGGGGTCAACATCCAGAGATGTCTCTAATTCGCCATGGCTAAGCTTTATAGATCTCATTATTTCCACCACTAGTTAAAACCATCTGTGATGGTTAATATCACCTACTTCAAAGGCACTAAAATCACCTAGGAGATAAGCCTCTAACCAGGCATGTGATGGGTTATCTAGATTAGGATGACTAAGTGAGATAGGACACTCATGCTAAATGTGGGCAGCACCCTTCCATCCTCTGGGTCCAGGACTGTATAGAAGAGAGAGAGGCAGCTGAGCACTGACACTTACCTCCCACTGCTTCTGAACTGTGACTACCATGTGACCAACTGCCGTAGGCTCCTGTTAGCATGGCTTCACCACCATTCTACATGATACCCTTGAACTGTGAGCCCAAAAACACACTTCTTTTTCTAAGTCAAGAATATTGTCACAGTCCTGAGGAAAGCAGCTAATACACTGTGTCTTTTATTTACCTTCCTAGAAAAGCGATTTTTTTCAAATACAAATATGTGTCTGACAGTCCCAGATTTCACTCTTATCCTGGGCCAGGATAAATGGCTGTGCCTTGGATTTATCGGGATGTCAATCCACACAGCTCTGCAGCCTGCCCAGCCAATGTTTGCCTCACCCGATCTGGCCTGCACCTTTACTGAACCACCTGTTTTACTTTTTTGTTTCTGGGCTTTGACACAGAATGTCATCTCTGTTTAGAGACATGTCTCCTTTTGCTTCTGTCTGAGCCTTCCTTTGGGTCCCTTCACTTGTCATTTAGGTCTCCAGTTAGCTACTGCTCCATTAGCAAGAGCAGACCTTTAATCCCTGTATCTGTGTGGGATGTCCCACAATATCTCCTGGCACCTTCTCCAGGTGCCTTCTCAGGGCTTTATGACTCTTCACAAGCATATCTCATTAACTTGTCTTTTATTGGGGGGCCTGGAGAGATGGCTCAGTAGTTAAGAGCTCTTAATTTATCTTATAGAGGATCCTAGTTTGGTTTTTAGCACCCATATGGCAGTTCACAACTATCTATAACTCCAGTTCCAGAGGATTATGCTCTCTGTCTGGCTTCCTTGGACACATCCACAGACACACTTGTAGGTCATTCATCCATGCACATATATATTTTTTTTTAAATAAATGTTCTTTAGAAAAAGTCCTGTTAGGGTTTGAATCCTAATCCCCTCCCTTAAAGTCTCATATTTTAAGTAATCATTTCCCACTTGTGGAGCTATATTGAAAGGCTGAGTAGCCCTTAGGAGAGGTGAGCCCATCTGGCAGAGCTAGGTTGGGAGGGCAGGCCTTTGAAAGTTGTAGGTTGGTCCTTGGTTCTTGCTTTTCTCTTTCCTTCCTGATCTGTGGTGATGTGGAAACCCTTTTCCACATACTGTTGCTACCATGAACTAGACTCCTACCATACTTTCCCTTTCATTATAGGCCAAAATCCCTCTGACATCATGAGACAAAACAAATCTGCTTCAATTGTTTCAATTTTAATTTATAGCATCCTTTTGAGCTGGTGTGTGCTGCCTGCATTTTCGTCTTCTGCCCATCAGATAGTTTGTGCTGAAGGGAGATCAGTGACTTCTGTGACTTCCCTTTTTCCTTCTCATCTCTGCAGTTCAATCTTGTATCCTTGCCCAGTGAAACACTGCCAATTCTGTAGTTTTTCAAGTCCCTTTGATATTCAGATAATCTAATTTCTGGGTTTTTCAAAATCCAACTAAATCTAAACCAAATTTCAACTTCTTATTTAAAAACCTCTCTCCTTTCTCCACTCCAGGCTATACCTAGGTTCTGGAAAGAGCTGTGAGGAAAAGTATTGCTCTCTTGGCACTTCTTTCTCTGGGGCTAAATCAACAAGAAGCAATAGGGGGCAGACCTCAGTGTCATTTGGCAGGGCTCTGGTTTATGCTTCTCAGTTGTTGAGTACCACTTAAGGCGTATGTCCAAATTCCATGTGAAAGGGCTTAAAGTGTTCTTCATGGCTTTTTCCCTGACACTACTTCACCTCTGATTTTGCTTTCCCTATCCCACTACCAACTCTCCCCTTATATTTCTGTTCCTCCCCTTTGCAGCAGGACAGAAGGAATTCTCCCTCTCCCTCTCCCTCTTTCTTGCCCTCTCTCTCTCTCTTTCCAACCCCCCTCCACATTTGTGGGACCCTAGGCAGAAGTATAAACAAAACTGCAAATTGTACATATTCAGCCCATTTGATGGTCTAAGTCAAGTTAAAAATGATTTAATAAAACATGCTGTATTCTGCATCCTTAAAAGCCAATGCCTTCATGCTCACCTAGGTCAGGAAGGATCCAGCCTAGACTTCCCATTCTCCTTAGACTTCCAGTTAGAATTCTGCTCTTCTCCTGTCCTTGGTTACCATGAAGAGGTCTTGTGAATAGATCTGTGTCCTTGACATCTGCTAGGAAAAGGATGGCCCTTGCCTTTTAACTATCGCTGGCCCAGTAGTGGTGGGGTTGAACCATGGAAACCAGTTTTGCTTTGGCCACTTGAGACTTTAGTTCTGGATTCATTTAGTTAATTGCTTAATTCACAATCTGAAAAAGAACATGGTCATTAAGGGAGCATGACTTTAAGGTAGACAAGTCCCGCTGGTCTCAAGATCTGTTTCTCTGATAGAAACATGACTAGAGGAAGATCAGAGGATCTGAGTCTAAGGTCTGACGGGGGAATCGTTCATGCCTTGGTCTTGGTCTAAGGAGCTACCATTGTTGATCATGGACAATTTCTGCCCACATGCCTTTTCAGCCTTCACTTCACTCACTGAGAAACTCAAACTATTTCATACTCATGCCTGAAAGGGTTGGCTGCTCCTATGTTACTGATAGCTATGCCGCTGAGGTTGTCGATAAGAAACCTGCCTCTCTTCAGTCTGGTAGTTCAGATTTCCCTATTTGCATCTTCAGGAGAGCCTCATGAAAATAGCTTGACTTCACTGCTGTGTCTGCAGTACTTTGAACCGTGTGTGGAACATGATAGGGACAGTGTAAATTTGTTGAATAACTGGAGCAGTGGAAAGCATCCTGTTCTCCCCCTCCTGGGGAATTTCCTAAGACAACAGTATTCTGATACCCATGCCTGCCCACCACGCTGATTATTCTCCTCAATTCGTCCCTAGGCTCTCATTTGTGGTGATGAGCTATGAGTCATCAAGTCATTTGAAGCCACCTCTTAGCTCTGCATGGATGAGCAGTAGGATGTACCAATCGCTTTCTTGGGCTTTAACTGGAATCTTAAGGCAACAGGAAAAGCACCATTTAACAACTTCTGTGTGATTTGCCTGGTTCATGCCACTTTAGCTTCAGAGGGTAGATTTGAACCCACCCTTAACTGCTTTCAACAAGACACACACTCTCACTAGACCAGGCTGCACTGGGAATCATGGTAACAAGTCAGGCAGGGTGCCTGCCTTTGGGAGCCTGCATCCATGCAGTACAAGTAAGTCTCTCTGCAGCCCAGGGCAGCATGATCACTGACTGCCCAGATCAAATCATTGGCACAGTAACACACAACTGTTTCAGCATCTCATTTGGCGGCTGCTTTATGTTCACTGTCAGATGCTGGACTCGGGGGAGTTGGGGAACTGCCCCCAGCTTGTTTGAAAGTTCAGTCAGTGGCTGCACAGATGACTTTGAGACTGTTTCAGTGATCAGCTGTTCTGTGATTTGTACAATTAGAACAGCTTTCTTGCCGCCAGCCTTTGACGAACAATTACAAAAACAAATAGCAGCCACAGTAGCAGAACTCACAGCAGCAGAAAGAGAAGAAAAAAAGAAAGAAGACAGACAGAAGTGCCAAACAAGACAGATGCCCCTCCTTCACCCTGTCAGGGCCACACATATTCTTTTGCAGAAATGTTTTCGTGCCAGGCCTCAAAGGGTCAACCTTATTAAGAAAAATAGCAGTTAGCTTCCTATGCAATTACCACAACACATTGTAAACCATTATTCTGTGATTCTTCAGAAATGAATAACTAGAAGAATCCTCTCTCTGGAAATCTATTAACATTTGGACAATCAGCCAACAAAGCCAGCAGTGATGTGAAAGGCATGGCTGATTGGAATGGCGTGGGGGCAGTCCCTTGATCATCTGCCTTGTCGGGATGCTGATCCCTCAAACAGCAGCCTTTTCCCTGTCCTCTGTTTTTTGATGGTATCTTCTCCAACAGGGACAGTTTCTACTCCTTTTCCTTTTTCCTCTGTTCTTTATTATCCATCTATGCTTGAATGAAAACATTCTATATTCTGGTAATCACCCCCACCCAACACTATTAGGCATTAGGGTGCATTATAATTTACCACATTAGAAAACATTCTATCTTACTTTGAAGGCAGAAGAATACAAAGGATTAAGAGACCAAGACACAAAACAAACTGGAAAACCCATGTCAGACCTCTCTTCAGACCATCTTCTTTCATGTAATTCCAACATGAGTCCTCTAGCTTCTCATGTTCCAGTGTGTCTCACCAAAAGTTTATTTGTAATAGGGAATCATCTGCTCACACAGAGAGCATATTTATATGGTAGAAAAAGAGAAAAGAGCAGAGTGGAATCACCTAAATATCAGGGTAAGGTACAAACAACGGTTGGTAATTTGAAGTCCATTCTTTTTTTTTTTTTGTTTTTTTTTTTGTTTTTTTTTTTTTGTTTTTTTTTGGATTTGGTTTTTTCTCGAGACAGGGTTTCTCTGTGTAGCCCTGGCTGTCCTGGAACTCACTCTGTAGACCAGGCTGGCCTCGAACTCAGAGATCTGCCTGCCTCTGCCTCCCAGAGTGCTGGGATTACAGGCGTGCGCCATTACCGCCGCCCCGCTTTGATGTCCATTCTTAATTCTCACTTTAAATAATATTAGAAAGATTGTTCAGAAATTTCTTTAATTGTTTTTTACAGCTTCTTATAATTTATATAAAGCATTCTATTTGATTTTCATTCTTATTCCTCTCTCATTCTTCCACCTCCCTCTCTGGATATAACGATTAACAAGAACCCCACCCCCATCTCTGTGCTTGCCTCTCTCTGTGTGTCTCTCTCTTTCTCTTTCTCTCTCTCTTTGTGTGTGTGTGTGTGTGTGTGTGTTTGTGTTCTGCAAAGAACAAGAAATACAAGTTAAACCTTGAAGAAAGACTTTTTAATTTAATCTTTTTTTTTTTTTTTACATTTTCTTATTTCCTTTGTGGTGTTGGGCTTGTGCGAAGGTCAGGACAACTTGCAGGAGCTGGTTTTTTTCTTTTACCAAGTGAGGTTTGGGGAATTGAACTCAGGCTGCTAGGCTTTGGCAACAACTGCTTTTACTCACTGGGCCATCCTGCGGGCTGTAATGATTGTTTAACTTGCTTTTTAGTGTTCTCTTTTGTGGACATTTTCTTTGTGTTCATGCATACAGAAAGTTCTCTGAGGCACTCTTGATTTATGAAATTTAAAGAATGAATAAAGTTAAGTGTCAGATACCAAAATTGTGTTGTTGCTAATTGCAACAGGAAGCATTGGGAGAATCTTTAGCGTGCTCCCCTGGGTTTCTTAGGTTCAAAACAGATGTATTTTTCAAGAGGAGTCTGCAGAGGGTTCCTGTCCTTGTGGACTGCATTGACATCTGCCATTAGATTGGATGTGTTTGTGGTCATTTACACCCTGCTTCATGGACCTTTGCTGGGTTTTTGGTTATTTAGGATGAGTGTTGTTGAACCACACTGTAGTGCAGGAATTAGACACTCTTGATTCCAGAGGTGTCACTGAGAGGAATGATGCTCAGAGTTTGGGTTCACTTCTGAGCTCCAGTAGCCAAGAGACCTTTCTCTTCAGGAAGGCTAGCATTGCTGTCTCTTGTGGTGCTTCCATTATTAGAGTCATACTCCTTTGGATCAAAACTTATATCATCCCAAACCCACATTTACTCAGTGCACAAAGTCTATCTCTGAGATTTTATTTTGTTACAATGTGGGCTATTCCAATTGGTTTTTTGGGAAGATTTATGACTTGTAAAAGGAATCAGTGAAGAAGCATTATCAATGGAGGTGCTGAAGCTAGTCTGGGCTTGATGCTGGCTCCGCCAACCCCTGTCTGGAACAACCTCGGCCAAGTTATTTAATGCTTTCATGCTTCCTGGTTTCCATCTATGTAATGGGCATAGTAATAATGCCTAATCTAATCTATTTGTGAAGATTCAATAAGAAAAAAAAATCCTAATATCTTGCCCTGCACAGAGATGGTTGCTCAATAAATGTTACTTATTATCTTTCTAAATAGATTACAGTCCCTCAGTTGGTAGGTGTGCTTTATAGTGGGGGCTGTGGGTATCTCTTACTTACTTAGCACACAGGGTTAATTACGTGTCCAGCTTCTCTGTGAGCACTGGACACTTTCTGCCTGGGAACTTCCTTGATTCCTTAGAGTTTCCCCATAACTCCCACAGTGACACAGTTGACAATGGCAACTGGTAGATGAATGTCTTATCTTTCTTGTCATCAGTAGGAAAAGCTAAGTTCTACAATCTGCTGCAGAAGTCGTCAGCATAAACAAGACTGGGTTGCCCTGCCAATCTGCTTGTGGCACTTCTAGGCATGACATTTTCCATCTATCATCTCACTTTACCGCTTCCTCCCCAGTGGAGTAAACAGTGGAACACCTCCTGATATGGCCTAGTAAGACTAAGCAAAGGCAGAGATTACAGTTCTATATCTATGCCACAGTGAAAGGAAATCAACAACACGTCCAATGTTGATCCACTTCTTACCAATCAGTATTTGTTTAATAGCCTACACATGGTATTTTCCTTGCTTATGGGATCATGTTCACTAACAAGCACCAGAAAACCATGAGACTCAGTTCTCTTGGTAATCATCCCTCCTCCTTTGTCTATAGGATGGGTCTCCAGGAAAGGATTCTAAGTCAGTCAGGAACTGCATTGTCCCTGTCTTGGGAGAACAAACAGCCAAAGGATTGCAGCATTCAAGTTTGACACCTTTCTCTTGTGTGAAAAGGAAATGACTACCATGGTCCACATCACACCTGGTCTTCTGACTCTAGTCCTTTCTTAATTTTTGGTTTGTGTTAACTACATAAATTGTTGAAAATTCGTTATCTCCTATAAGCTACACTCACCCTCAAGTTGTGCACTTTCTCCTCTCTAATAGGTGGCCCAAGCTCAACTAAGCAGCCTGGAGAGCTGATTTAAATGATAAAGTAGACCACAGCACCTGTGTCCTGTTTCCATAAGGCACAAAGAAAGCTCCGTTTCCTGGGATCAACCCTCATTCCAAGCTTTATCCCCTTCTTCAATGACTTGTGGCTTGGCTCATTTGCCTCCCTAAGCAGACACTGATCCAGGATCATGTGAAGAGGTTTTATTTCCAGATATCATGTAAAATTAATTTCCATAATTCTCTTGGTTCCGGCCTATCTATCCATGTCTTTCTTCATTAACCACTTTATTTCCACATCTGAGCTGTTGCTGTCCCACATCTGGGAGACAAAGATTGAAGTATGAGTTGGCAAAAATACACGGTGGAGCTTGATAGAACTTGACCTCCTGGTCCTGGGTGAACCTTGCAGTGCCCTTTACAGATATTATAATAGCACCCAAGCAATGCAGTTGAAGAGGCATTCATTTTTATTATGAATAATTAAGTAAAATAATAAAAAATACTACTCTAGTGGGAGTCATTTAGGTGTTTTCCAGTGTATAGTATCTCTGCACCCAAATTTAATAAGTTTTGTGTACAGTATAAACTATAGTAGGGGCTTTAAACTTGCATGAAAGGCTCAGCACAGCACCCTGCTCTTGGGTGACCCTTCTCTGGGGATGTCATGAATCTGCCCAGAATCTGAAGCATTCTCTAATTAAGTTGGGCCCCTTCCACCATCATCCTGTGTCTTGCCAGTTGCTCCCTCCTGAAACTGCCCTTAGGTGCCAGCCTATAGAGCATGTTTTTGCTGCTGTCTACATGGGCCGAGAGGTGGCATCTATAAATGAAAGTCATCATTTAGTCGGGTCTGCAAGGCTCTCTTTCATGGGGACATTTCTTTTGTTCATCTCTGCTAGAGACTGACTTATTTTCCCTTTTCTTTTTTAATTAAACTGCAAGTTTGGCTTTGTTGCCCCAGGCCTTATATCATGCTGGGTCAGAAAGCAGGCCAGGAGACACAGAATGTACAGCCAGAACATTGTCTCCAGCCCAGAGGAGGGAACAGCAGTACGGAGCAGAGGGATTTGTGAGGAGGTATGTGTCACACTTTTGTGGAGTTCTTCGCTTTTGTATTTTGATTATTATGGGGCAGCAGCACCCCCACTTCCCTGCTTTTAAAGCAAATGAATGGATATATAAAGAAATTCTCTTTAGTATTTCTATATAAGTAAGGACAGATGCCCCTGTGAAATGGTAACGGTGAGTAAGCAGGCAGTGCAATTCTCTTCTACAAGTGCCACAAACCCTTCCTTGCACCTAAGACTCAGAGCAGTGCTAAGCCCCTGGATCCCTTGCTCGAGGCAGTACCTTGGGCTCCACTTTTACCTTCTACCACTGAAGCCTGTAGTTTACAAACAGCTTCAGGGGATTCCAGTTCATACTCTTCCCCCAGGAAATTGCATGGCTCTCACAGTGGCCTCTGCCTTTGGCAGTCCTTAGGCACTAAGAATCCTAGAGCCACTCTCAAGTGATGGAATGAAATAGTGTTTTAGATGGTCTTAGTCTTGGAAGATTTCCAGCAAACTAGGTGGCTGGATCTTGCTGTGCTGACTTACTTAGGTGACATGCTTCAGGTGGAAAGTGACGGATGTGCTGCCCAGGTTTATATCGCATGAGGCACACCTATCAATATGGCGACTGTACAATCTATTTTCTGTCAATGTACCAAAATACTAGAAAAAAAATGTTTATTTAGCTAATTCTTTTGGAGTCTGGGAATCTATGTCTATTACTTTTTCTTGCTTGAGACAAAATAGTTGACAAGAAACTACCTATGGAGAAGGATATATATTGGCTCTTGGTTTTAGAGAGTTCAGTCCATGGTTGCTTGGCTCCATGTGAGTAGGCAGAGCAGTGTGGCAGGAGTATGCAGCTGAAAAAGCTTCTTTACCTCTTGGCAGACAGAAAGTAATGGTTGAGGAAGAACTTGAAATAAGAAAAAGCATTCGGAGTCACACCACTATTTTACTGTAAACTACTTCATCCAATGAGGCTGTACCTCCTGTAGTTTTCACAACCCTTCACAATGTAGTCACCAGCTGGGGATCAAGTACTCAACATATGATCTCCTGTGGGACATTTTCATATTTCATACCAAGTCCAAGCCTAAATAACCTCACATGTTTGGCTGCTGGTGAGGGCTCTATCATGGTCACCCCTCGGTATAAGGAAATTTACTGGGGTGATAAAGAGAAAGAGATCTCACATGAGATAAGAAGCTGTAAGAATTTAAGATCAGGGTCAATGCTTTATAATGACCCATGCCCACAGAAACAAATTCACTGTGGGGATTTCAGCACTAATCCCTTCTGAGGTTAGTGCACAATGGCTCTACCACCTCCCAAAGCCCCTGTTCATTAAAGTGCTCCACCTTCTCATTCTGTCCCACTAGGGATGATGCACTCAGACTCAGGCAGTGGTCACTTAATATTTATCTTCTCTGGATGTTCTTCCCTTTAGCACTAACATTTCCTCATCCCAGAGGCCCAGTAAAGCTTTGAAAATTGGGGCTGTTTGAAAGTCTGACCTCTAAGCATGAACAGAAAACACTTAATTGTCTGAAGCCCCGGATGCTATGTGGTGGATGGAAATGGTAATTGTAAGCTCCCAAGTCTTGTTGTTTTCTTTAATGCCCAAGTACGTGAATTGTGAAAAGCAGCTTAATGATATTGTTTCAACACCTATTTCTTAGATAGCAGTTGCAAATGATTCTAAGACATGAGACAGGTGTTTCTGCATGGTTCACTGAATAGAATGAAGAAAAATGTCTTCCCACATTACTGAACAGATGATATACCCAATGGCTTGAATTTTCAAATGAACAATATGCTCAAGTGCATAGCTGATGGGATTCTGTCTGGTTTATCTCTAACATTCAGAGCTTAAATCGAAAGCCCTATAGAGTTTCTAGATTTGGGAATGGAGGAATCTCACTGAGTTTTATGAAGTCATTGAAAGAGGCGTGTGTGTGTGGTTCAAGCTTGCTGTATTTGCAAGAAGTCAGCAACCTATATATATCATCCAGAAAACTACTTTTAGTGGAAACAAATGCCTGGTGAGTCTTGACTCTGTGCCTTCCGCCATCTTGATATGAGATTCAGGGTCTCCTTTGTAGAGCTATTCCCTTCAATATTGTCAAAGAACAATTCCTACACAAATTTCTTGGGTCTCATTCTTATTTTCTTATAGCTTAACACAGTCCTGCGTTCTCCTGAAGTTAATATTTAAACATTCTTCTCTTATATGCATTAGCATGGCTGCTAGAAAATAAGACTATTAGAAAACTCACCGAGACTTAAAAGAATGCAGTGCCATTTACTATCTTCATATGAACAAAATCTTATTAGTAGAAGCCTAGGACCGTCTAGGCTATTACATATCCCTTGGTTAGTACCCAAGACACACCCAGGAAACTGGCAAGCATTAATGCTTGAATCCTACATAACAAAGTCTAATTTAATTAATCTAGGGTGAAGCATAAGTGTGAAAAACTTAAAAGCTTCCCTGTTGATTCTAGTGTGCTCCAGGCTTATTTATAATAACCTTCATGCCTGCATATTCTTTAACTAATGTAGTGTTATTTGTTTGTACCTTTATTCCAGTGTTTGCTGATTTCTGTTTATTATTTTATATGAATTTATTGATTCATTGGTCTGTTCATTTATCCCTCTTGTTTCAAATATTTCGCAATAAAACTTAACAGTGAAAAAAAGAAAACCCTTGAGCAATTTTGTTTTTTATATGTTTGTTTGTTTTTGTGTTTTTAAGTATCAGATTTAATGGTCGTTTGTCCAAGAGAAACTACCATCTGTTATTTCCTTATGCCTAAACATGAACCTTCAAGAGTATTTACTCCTCAGTCATCGAACTCAGGTATAACTGAGAAGTATATAATTTTTAAACAGCATAAACTTTTGCTAAACAATTAAATGAAAGGCTTGAAGTCAACTTTGAATGTAGACTTTCTAATTTCCTTTCAGATTCACTAATGTATGCTTCAATTACCAGCACTTAAAGATGTCATCAAACACAGAGTAATTCATGCTATTTGTAATCATATGGGTGATCCCAAATGCTGTGAGAGAAAATTTATTCATCATTAACAACTCTATCATTTTGAAATCTCAGATATTCTTGGATCAAAATATTATGCTTAGAAATCTACATGAAGTTTTATAATTGTCAGGGAAGGATTAAAAGGCCCATAACATCTTTGTTGTAAGGCAGGCTTGATGGTGCTATGGTCCTCATATCTACCTTTAGTGTGAATTAGTCACCATTACCATACTTAGAGTCTCTCTTTTCCTAGATTGTTGCTGGAACCTGAGGTGTTAAGGGGCCACGGTCTGCAAATCTTTGTCAGATGTGTCCATTTCAGTCAGCATCCATGTCTCTTGTACCTCTTTCCTGAGGGAAGGCTCTGAGGTTCAGCTCTACAGCCATTACCTGAGTTCTGGCTAGAGAGTGAAAAAATCTCAGCATCCATCCATACATAACAAGTAGGAATTTGCATTTAAAAAATTTTTTTTTAAAATATTTTTATTTTCTATTTTCTTTGCTTACATTCCAAATGATTTCCCCTCTCCCAGATCCCCCCTCCCCATATGTCCCATAAACCTTCTTCTCTCTACCCATTCTCCAATCACCTCTCTCCGTTTTCTCTGTCCTTATACTCTCCTCCAACGCTACATCAATCCTTTCCAGGATCAGGGCCCTCTCCATACTTCTTCATGGGAGTCATTTGTTAAGCTATTTGTGCCTTGGGTATTCAGAGCTTCCGGGCTAATTAATATCCACTTATCAGAGATTGCATTCTATGTGTATTCTTTTGTGACTGGGTTGTCTCACTTAGGATGATATTTTCCAGATCAAACCATTTGCCTAAAAATTTTGTGAATTCATTGTTTCTAATTGCTGAATAGTATTTCATTATGTAAATATACCATATTTTCTGTATCCATTCAGGAGTTTGCATTTAACAGGACATTTGAAGGAGTTTCTAACTCACAGATTGAGGAACACTGCTCTAAGACCACATCTCAGTGGACTATTCATTTCCCAACCACTTTCTACCAGCATCCTTACATATCTTGGTCATTCTGTATTCTGCAACTTTGCATGTTTGTAAGTCCTTCTGCCCATACTTCCTTCTCCTTTCTTTGATTCATCCTTCAAGACATGACATATATGTCTGCTCTATGAACTTTGTGAAGCTCATTTTAGCTTCCCTAAATGGACTAATGTTTAATTTCCATTTTTCATTTGTCCTTGTGCTAAAGTTATATTTTTAATTGCATATTATTGCCCTTAAACTATAAGGAATCTGCTAGCAGAGCTGTGTGGTACTAATCTCTCTATTTATAGAACTGCTCATGGGGCATGTGAATTCACTGGAAGTTTTCAACAAAGAGACCAACTAACTGTGAGGCCTTTGCCAAGTTAACTGAACTTCTTTGAGTTTGTTTAGTTAACTGTAAAAACAGAGTCATGGATTATATAACCTCTCTATAGACAATTTCAAACTATAAAAAATTTCTACATGCATTTCCTGAACAAATATTGATCTGAGATGAAGCTATAGATAGGATAATGGTTATGGACTCTGTCATATGAACCTTACAACCTGGTGGGAGAGACAGACTACAAAGAATCCATCAAGCAAACAAAAAACACCCCTATTTTTCACTTGGTCAAGTGTTCATTAAAGCATAAAAGGCAATATATCTCAAACAGAAGGGAAGTTAACTCAGTTTAAAAAGCCAAGCTCTTCGTGTTATTTGTATTATTATATTATTAATCCAAAACAAAGGGGGGGGGGGAAGCTTAACTTTCTCAAGATGGTGTTTGGGATGTACATATCTTGTTAGTTCCAGAAAAACCATAAGCTCAGAAAATGGGCCAAACACATTTGAAACACAGATCAGACCAGAATATTTTTTATGATTCATATAGTAATATGTGTTTCCAAATGCAAGTACCTTAAACATAGTAATAAAATAGAAACTATAGGAAAAATGTAGCTATAACAGAGGTTTTTATACAGAGTTCTAGGGCATATGGACATATGCTATATCTTAGAGGGAGGATAAAACTCGGCTCTTGAATGTAGAGTTTGTTTTGTATCAACTGTGTAAAACTATGAGGCCTCGGTCTCATTTTTCTCCACTGTGGAAAGATAAATTTATACCTTAAAAATACCTAAAAAAAAATACTCAAATATCTTTCCTGGAATTCAGCAAGTTACCAGCTCTTGTGACAGACAATGCAGATTTTCAGAGACATGGCTGCCAAACTATACATCCTGAATCCTGTGAATAAATTAAGTTGTCTTTTACTCTTTGCCCACAGTTTCTCCCCTTGGCTTTTGGGACTAGAAGAATGTACAAGAGGGGACCTGGGATAGAAGGTAGCTACGCTGGAACAGACTGGGCAGCCCAGAGCAGGAAAGACCCCTCCTTCCTCTGCTGTGCACTTCCTGCTCTGTACAGGCTGGTAAGCTGCTATTCAGCAGTTGCAGGAAGAGATATATCATCAGAAGAGCAGAGCCAAATATTTGATTTGGTTGATTATGCTGCAGGTGCCTCATCAGCCCTACGGTACCTAGATTCCTCATTACTTTTCCTCAACCTAGTGCCTCTTGCGGAAAGGCAGCACAGGGCGGGAGTCACAAGAGGTGGCTGTAATAAATGAGGCCCCGGGGTGGCTGACGCCAAGGGCCAGCTGGAGAAGCTGAGGCTAGAAAACCCAGAGACAGTGGAATCAGAGGGAAGAAAAGAGAAAGGGCCTATCAAATAGTGAGCTCTGGCTACCTGCTGATAAGGACAGAACTTTCTAATGTCACCTTGCTTGGTTCAAAGGAAAACAACTTCCACTCATACAGTTGAGTCAGGAGGGGCTATTCCCAATCATAAGTTCCCTTAAACAGGTACAGTAGTTTCATAGGTCATTAGTCAATGGCACGTGAAGGGGTTAACCAATGTTACTGAGCTAGAAATGTCTACTCCAGTAAAAACACATTTCCATGTCCGTCATGACATTGCAGCATGTAACTGTCATCACGTTGGCCATTGCTCAGCCTCATAGCAGAATGACAGGTACTCGTTGTCTTGATTTGACAAAACAAATTGCCAGAATTGGGAAGGCTAAGCAGTGTGTGTAAAGTTATGTGGTTCAAAAATATTAGTACCGTAGACATGTCTTTCTGACCTCAAGATTGCAAGATTGGGACTTTCCCAACTCTTGTGTCTTTCCCCATTCAAGATACAAGAGGGCCTCCCCTTCTCACTGTTTCAGTATGTGGTATATATGGCATCGTAGTGAACAGATTCATCACCATAGCATCCCACTTGCTTTCCAGCATCTGGGTCAGCAGATTGCTCTAGTCCTTCTAGAATATGAAACATCTGTGCATGAACACAGTGTCTGTCACTGTTTAGAATGAACAGTTAAAACACATCTGTAAGCCTGATGACATTCAATTCTGCTGCTTTAGTACAGAGCTCTTTCTTGAGGTTCAAATGCATGTGTCTAATTCCTAGACAGTGAAGGAAACTGAGCTGCAAGTTATTTTCCCTTAGCCCACAACTCCTCTCCCTGTCTGTCTACATCACTGGCCACCAGTGTTACAGGATGGAAACTGCCACCATCCAGATTCTTCTTCCCAATGGTCTTTGTGTCTTATTCTCTACTCTAAGAAAGGTTGTGAGCATGGGTCTGTCTATACCTGCCTGATAGGTACAGGTTTCTAGCCTTGAGGTTTAGGAGTGTTGCACTGAATAATGTATTCTATGTTCATTCCAGGAAAAAGAGAAGTCCCATTTAAATATGGTCTATATATATATATTTTCATTCTGGGCTTGGCAAATTTTGCAATTGGCCTTGTTAACCAGTTATAAAACTCCAATGATTCTATTTCCTGCACATTCCCTAAAGCCATAAAACTGCTCTTAGGTCTGTTTCCTTCTGTTTTTCCTGACAACATCTAATCCTAAAACCCTTTTATTTCACTGAAACGACAACAGCCCCATCACTGATCTCCTCAGCTCCTTCTGTCTAGGCACTATTTCAAGTATTCTGGTTGCAGTATAAAACCATCTTTAAGAACAGGCCTTCTACTATCACTCCTGTGAACTGACCCTATTCCATAGCAGACAGCTCTCTATTGCTATTTGTATGAGCATCAAACTCCAAGTTTAACAGAGATCTTCATAAGATAGTCACTGCTTGTGGTGGTTAGTTTTGTACACCAACTTCCCTGCGGCTGTGGTTCTCAAATGCGTGATCTAATGTAAGCCTAACTATTGCCACGATGGTATTGTTTTTTTAAAGGTGGCATTAATATTTAAGTCAGTGGACTTAAGAAAAACAGATTCTTCTCTAGAGAGGTGCCTAAAGTGACTTCTTAAGGGAAAAAAAAAAAGAACGAAAGAAAGAATATGGCATTTGTTCTCCCTGAGTCTATATAGCCTGCTGGCTAGGCCTGTAGTGCTTGGATTTGCCAGTCACTATAATCATATAAAGCCAATCTTTTAAAAAGCTCCACCTCTGACTCTCTTACACATACTCAGGTATGTGCGAGTGTGCACACATATACACACATACACATAGATGTGTGTTTTCCTAGGAACCCTGATAAAAACACATCCTCTCTCTTTCTCTCTCTTTCACTCTCTCTCTTTCTCTCTCTCTCTCTACACACACACACACACACACACACACACACACACACACACACAGAGAGAGAGAGAGAGAGAGAGAGAGAGAGAGAGAGAGAGAGAGAGGCACACACATAAATGCACACATAGGTGTTCTGTTTCCCCTTTGGCCATTTTGGATGGTCTCAAGTTCTCATCTCTCTTACCTTGAGATAATTGCCATTTTGTTTTTTATGAGATACTCATCTCTAGTGTGTTATTTATCTCCCAATCTGGGCTACAAACACCTTTCAGTTTCTTTTAACCAATCACTTTAGTTCCTATCTCTGCATTATTTCTCTCTAGCCTTCCCTCTCTCCACTCTTTCACTGTCCTGGAGATCAAGAGTATAACTTTGCACATTTAAGCATGCCTTTCCTCACTGACCTACATGTATAGTCCAGCCTTGCCTATTTTTTTTTATTGGATATATTTTTATTTACATTTCAAATGATTTCCCCTTTCCTAGCTCCCCATTCTTTGAAAGTTCCGTTCTAGACTAGACAAGGCTGCCCCCTCTCTCCATATCTTTTCATTATTGTACTTGAGGTACTAGCTAGGGCAATTAGACAACATAAGGAGGTCAAAGGGATACAAATTGGAAAGGAAGAAGTCAAACTATCAATATTTGCAGATGATATGATAGTCACTTAAGTGACCCAAAAAACTTCACCAGAGAACTCCTACAGCTGATAAACAACTTCAGCAAAGTGACAGGTTATAAAATCAACTCACGCAAATCAGTAGTCTTCCTATACTCAAAGGATAAGCAGGCTGAGAAAGAAATTAGGGAAATGACACCCTTCACAATAGCCACAAACAATATAAAGTACCTTGGTGTGACTCTGACCAAACAAGTGAAAGATCTGTATGATACGAACTTTAAGTCTGAAGAAGGAAATGGAAGAAGACCTCAGAAAATGGAAAAATCTGCCATGCTCGTGGATTGACAGGATTAATATAGTTAAAATGGCCATCTTGCCAAAAACAATATACAGATTCAACGCAATACCTATCAAAATCCCAACTCAGTTCTTCATAGAGTTAGAAAGAGCAATTCTCAAATTCATCTGGAATAACAAAAAACCCATGATAGCTAAAACTATTCTCAACAGCAAAAGACCTTCTGGGGGAATCAGTATCCCGGACCTCAAACAATACTACAGAGCAATAGTGTTAAAAACTGCATGGTATTGACACAGTGACAGGCAGGCATATCAATGGAATAGGATTGAAGATCCAGAAATAAACCCACACACCTATGGCCACTTGATCTTCGACAAAGGAGTGGAAACCATCCAGTGGAAAAAAGATAAGAAATGGTGCTAGTTCAACTGGAGGTCAGCATGCAGAAGAATGGGAATTGATCCATCCTTATCTCCTTGTACTAAGCTCAACTCCAAGTGGATCAAGGACATCCACATAAAACCAGTCACACTGAAACTTATAGAAAAGAAACTGGGAAAGACCCTTGAGGACATGGGCAGAGGGGAAAAGTTCCTGAACAGAACACCAATAGCTTATGCTCTAAGATCAAGAATTGACAAATGGGACCTCATAAAATTACAAAGTTTCTGTAAGGCAAAGGACACTATCAAAAGGACAAATCAGCAACCAACAAATTGGGAAAAGATCTTCACAAACCCTACATCTGACAGAGGGTCTTTCCTATTCTTAACACTACATTTGGCCCTTTTCTTGACCACTTCCTGCAGTGGACTCAAAGCTTCAGTTTGGTAGGGACTGTGCCACTTTTGTTTTTCCTTTCGTGACCAATCAGAAAATACTTGGCTCAGAAAGAAACTCTTAGATGATAGAGTGAATTGAATCAATGGTCAGTCAAAAGCATAACGTTGTCAAGTCAGAATAACGGATCCATACATGTGATGCTAATATGTTCTCAGTCTTCATGTCTTATAGATTTTTTATTTTACTTTTTGTTTTGAGGGGATAGTGTATCAGTCTTGATAAGGTTGACATAAATTTCAACTCGGTAAATAAAAGAATAAGTTGAGTGAGATGAGGTACTCCTGTAATCCAGCACTCAGAAGGCTGAGGCAGGTGGATTGTTAGGAATTTGAGTCTAGTCCCAGTTGCCTGGTGCTTCCAGGCCTGAAGTACAGTTTAAGACTCTGGGCCAAAACAACACAACACAAAACAAGAACAAGAACAACAACAACAATGTAAGTATAAATTTAAGCAAAGAAAGGAGATAATCGGTTTATCTCCTCTGAGGTTTGAAGATGGATGTGATGCAATAACACAGGATCCCACTGTATTAGAGGCCAGTGAGAGATCTCACCCCCTAGTGAAGATAGGATTCCTGGCCTCATGTATGCTGCTATGGACCAAAGAAAATTCAAAAACAAACAATGGCCATAATTTCTGGATGAAGAAAGGCAATAACAACAGACAAGGAGTTTCTGAAGCCTGGAGACTTGGTTCTGTGGTATACTTTCCATAATACCACCAGAATCCAAGGCACCCTTCCACAGTTTATTATTGAACTCGAGACACTTATAGAAAGACAGTATCCCTCAGAAATTTGGTTTTGAGCATGAGAAAGTGTGTTCTGGAATTTTCACAACACATCTCTGTTGGAGATCCAAGCTAGGGCTTAGATGGGATGGTGGGGTCCCTGGTGGAAGCCACTGACCATGAGTGGCAAACCCTTTTCTTCTCCTCAGGCACTGTGGGCTTTGTGTCTGCCCAATTTGTGCTGTGTAATGAGTGGGTTTGCTAGTTCTGTAGATGGAGTTGCAGAGGCAATCACCCCCTCCCTGAGACGCAAGCCTCTCTCCCCACCCATTCGTCACCCCACAGGCTGCCTGGCAGAGGCAGGGGGCAGGATGCACATTGTAATAAATTCTATCCACTGCTGAGCTGAGGGATAGCAGATGGATAGGTTTCCTCGTGCAATTTCCACTTCACTTGGTTTGGATATAAAATAGCAGAAGGGTAGTTTCTTCTCGTGCAATTTTCAAACAGATAAAACCAGAGGGAGGGTGTATTAGGCTGGGAAGAGGGTGAAGGACTTGACTGTCCTTTAGAGAGAGCCAAATGAACAGGAAGCACTGACAGTCCTAAAAATGATTCAGGATTGTTTTTTTCCCCTCCTCTTCTAGATACATGCAGTTGCACTTCCATCCAAATCTGCCTGCTCATCCCCACTAGGCATGGCAAAGGAAACGGTCTCAGGGAGGCCAGGCAGGCTGTTGTTCATGTTGTTACAGTGTTATGGTGATTGCAGTACAAATTCTCAGGGTGAGAAAAGGTATGATGACAGATTGTGTGATTATGCCCATACTTATAATTAAGCTGTTACAATACAGACAAGCGCCTGTTCTCTCATGTCACCAACGGAAACCTCTTTGCTTGGAGAGAAAAGTGACTCACTCTGGCAATTAGAAGGAGTTCCCTACAGGACTTTATTTTCAAGCCTTATGAGCGCTTCGGTTAGGAAGATGTATAGCTTGCTTGAATTACAGGGAAAAGTAGAGAGCTAGGAGCAGCCACCTGATCTCCAGGTACAAGATGCTGCTGGTTAGGGAAGGAATTATTACCATCACAAATTACCTCTTTGCTGTACACAAAGGACTCAAGGCAAGGATCCTGCTTCTGCAAGGCGCTTTATCACGATGTTTATAGTCTCCTCTGTGGTCTGCATGGGATCAGTGGTTTTCACTCTAAGGCAGGGAGAAGGAGGGCAGGAGAGCACAGCAGAGCAACAGAACAATTTGGGGTCCAATTGGGAGCTGGCCACTTGGCAACACAGCCACTTGCACTGGCTGCCTCTGACCTAGCAGCAAACTGGATGATTTTTTTTTCCCCTGAGAAATCCCCAATTTTCCAGAAAGGGTTGTGTTGAATCTTTCCATTAAAATTAACCCCTTAACCATTTTCACATCAGAGCCAACCAAATGTTTTTCCTCTCCTTTCCCACCTTCCCTTCCTTCCCTCCTTCCTTCCCTCCTTCCTTCCTCCCTTCCTTCCTCCCTCCCTCCCTCCTTCCTTCCCTCCCTCCATTCCTTTCTTTCTTCCTTCTTTCTTTCCTTCCTTCCTTCCTTCCTTCCTTCCTTCCTTCCTTCCTTCCTTCCTTCCTTCCTTCCTTCCTTTCTTCCATTACTATAGGCTCCTATATAGACTCCTATGTCTTATTTCTCTTTTCACTGGTAGGTAAACATCACTCTTAGGAATCTACCTTTCCTATGTGCATATGTATTGTGGACTTTTAATCAGGTAATGCTTATGGTCATCATGTAAAACCTCTTTAGAAGTGGAAGAATCCCTCTATATAGCAGTCATACTCTGTGCAATTTCTGCATAGAGTGTCACACTGCTTTCTTTGGTGTGGATGAACCTGGGATTTCTTTGTACAGTACTTTCACACAAAGGGAAAAATATTAGGAATGTGTTGGGGTGTGTTGATGGGTTTCTTGGAGGCTGCACGCTTTTTCAGGCATACTGTTTCCTAATCTGCAACTCCAGGTAATACTTATCCACTTCCAGAGAGCATCTTGAAGAGCAATTAGTTAATGGTTGTGAAGTGTCTTGAAGACTCCAGGCGCAATACAAGTGGTGGGAATTAATACCATAGCCTCATGCAAATGATCCCTGGGTGCCAATGCTTGAGAGCTCACCTCAAATCTTTTCATAAGGAGGCAGCATATATATTTAATGGTATATACACACACACACACACACATCTATATCTATATCTATATACACATTTGATTGATGATTGAAACAAGTGATGTGTATCAGGTCAGGCTTGGCTAAGGTCACATACCTATCCTAGATTGTTGGGCTAGGGCTCAGAACTCACAGATGTGCTAGATAGCTTTCCTTCACATTAGTCTAAATGACAAGAAATGTGTGTAAGTAGTGAGAGAATTATAGCATAGGAGACAGAGCTAATGGGCACATATCACTGTGAGAGGGAACAGAGGTCTTCAAGCCACTGTTTTCCTAAACTCATGGAGAGAACATCTGAAAATACTTCAGCCCAGCATCCTTCTTTTATGGCCATTCTCTTTCAGAAGGACCCTCAGTTTAGTTTGGAAAGGGGTAGTCTTTGACCTTCATCCAACCTAGCCAATGAGTTCTGCTTCCTTGGCCAAACAAGTTTGTGCAGGCGTGACTGTAGAACAAGTAGGGAATTTGTTAAAACTCCAGCAATTACTCTGAAACTGTTAACAGGAAGGTTCAAGGCACAGGCCAACTTGTGGCATCTGGAGGAACATTGCATGGGTGTCAGATAACTCATGATGGTAGACTTAGGAAAGTACAGAATCTGAAGGAAACGTATTTAATTCCTGACTTCTGTCAGGCCCAGTCTTCTAATCTTACAAGCCAGATATTTCCTACCTGACACACAATATTCAAGGTAGGGCTAAGTTTAAGCTTTGATTGTTGGCAAGTTGTTTTCCTTGGAAAGTGGTATACTGGCTGGTTTTGTGTATCAACTTGATATGAACTGGAGTTATCACAGAGAAACGAACACCTCCCTACCTCCAGCCCCCCACACCTTGAGGAATGAATGCCTCCATGAGATCCAGCTGTAAGGCATTTTCTCAATTAGTGATCAAGAGTGGGAGGGCCCCTTGTGGATGGTGCCATTACTGGGCTGGTATTTCTGGGTTCTATAAGAAAGCAAGCTGAGGAAGCCAGGGGAAGCAAGCCAGTAAGTAACATCCCTCTATGGCCTCTGCATCAGCTCCTGCTTCCTGACCTGCTTGAGTTCCAGTCCTGACTTCTTTTGGTGATGAACAGCAATATGGAAATATAAGCTGAATGAATCCTTTCCTCTACAACTTGCTTCTTGGTCATGATATTTGTGCAGGGATAGAAAACCTGACAAAGACAAGTGAGATCTGTGGAATCTTACTGGCAAGGAAAAAAAGATGATTGTAAGTAACTACACATTGATTTAAGGGAGAAGACATTATCGGAACTAATATATAATGACCTAGGTAAATTATATAAAAGCCTCATTCCAGTCTTAGTATAATTCTCACCAACATTTTACCTAGAACTACACTTACAAAATGACAGTGTCTAAAGCTGAGGTGTTCGATCCTTTGAGCTACTTTCTCCTGGTATATATATCATCTGTGAAATTCTGAGCCCATGAATCTTCCATTCATGGAACAAGTCCTTACTGCTGTCCCACTGTGTGGCAGGCTCCAGGAAAATTACACAGATACAACACAGTTCTATTTCTACAACTATTTCTATTACAACAGTGCAATCAAGGTTATACTACATGTATTCCATGCATAATAATTTTTGTTAAAAAAAAAGGAGTCATGATAATTCACTAGGATTTTCAGAGGTGAAAGCAATTTTTATAGATATATAGAAAACAGAATTATGGGAAGATCTGGAACCCAAACAAATACATCCCATCCACTTTGACAGAGTCTAAGATCATGATAGCTTACCCAGCTTGGAGGAATGATGTGGGAAAGAGAGGGTGTAGGATCTGGGAAAAGGACACAAAATTCATAAAGATCATTGGCAAGAATGTGGTTGGAAAAATTAATTTGGCCATAACTATTTTAGAAGGCCTTTGTTGTTAGACATAAGACTTGGAGTTTGTCTCTGAACAATGGGATCAGTGGCATCTTACTGGTACACATATGTAATATTTATATTTCTGAACTTCAGCTGATTCAGTGGAGTTAGAATGTAGGACCATTTTCTTCCATTTTGGAACATGAGATGTTGGTAGAGATATGTCTCAGGCAGTTGGGATAATGCATTATAAAAAGGTAGTCAGAACTAGAGAGAGAAACCAGTTTCTCACACAGAGCTGGTAATTCCAACTAAAATCTCTCAAGTGGGAGAGGTGGCTTGAAGAAGAAATAAGAAGACCAAGCCTGAGACATTAGAAGTTGCCTATGCTGTCAGGCAGGAAGAAAGTAACGATACTAATTTACCATTGACATAAGGCCAAATGGGACAGTGAAGAGAGCATGTGGCTAAAATCCAGATGTAAAGAGTCTTAGGAGAAGGCAATTATGCAAAAAAAAAAAAAAATCAAGGATGGATGCTTCTCTTTTTCTGCACTTAGCATTGTGGAGTAAACCTTGAACATCATTTAGTGCTACCCCCATGTTGCAGGTGAAAGAACAGAGGACCATGAGGCCTTTCTTCATCTCAGAGCTAGTCTGATGAAGAACTAGAAAGGGGGTCCGGTTCCCTTGCCTTATTTTTGACTGATCTTGTCTCTTTGCTCTTGTTCCTTCTGTTTATGAGGCTACTGGAATCAATGCAACCAAGTCCCCCGGAAAAAAAGGTTTAATGATAATACTGATATAAATTTCAAGATCACCTCCTCTCTCAGTGGCAGCTCAAAGCACTTTACATACATCATTCCTCCTCAAAAGAGCTATTCACTATAGCAAGGTGACAAATACTTCTATTATTTTGCCATTAGAGAGAAACTGAGTCACTCCAAAGTAACTTGATTCATGTAATAACTACAAAGCTTTTTGAAGGCAGGTGCAGTTTCCATGCTTTTGACAATGGATATTATCTGGGCATCATGTAAATTTCTACCCTTGACAGTTTTTTCAATGAATGCCTCCCTGCCCTATCTCTGCAATTACCGAGTAACTCCTAGAAGCTGTTTTCTTCACTGTGTATGAATAATTAGTGGGGAATCTTCATATATTTATAGAATGTCAAATACCGAGAACCTAGGGTGTTGTGCAGGAAAGGGACTTGAGTTAACTGCTATCAGGGAGTTCTTTCCCTTTTATGATCATTGGGAATGGGGAAAGGAGTGATTGCAGCATCTTTCCCATAGCTGCTTCCCTCCATGTTTCCCATAGCTGCTTATATGCAATTCGCCAGAATGTTGTCAAAGCAGCCACTAATGGAATGAGTGTCATCTGCCCCCACAGTGATTTGGGTTTTGGTTCTGTGTTCACTCATCCATGAGGGTGTGCTGAACAAAGAGGGAGAACGTTAAGTAAAGCCATCGGTGGGGGTGGTGAGGGTGGTAGAGAGGAGCTGCTGGCTATTAAATTGGGAAGGGAAATAGACTATGAGAGTTGCTGATCCCGAAGAGCCATATCCATTTCTCTTGAGTAAAATTTACATGCATCGGTGTGTAGAAATGGGTCTCAATGAGCTCAGGTTGGTATGGCAATGTAGCACAGGCTGTGTGGCTTGTAAGTAGTAGAAATTTCTCACCATCCTGGAGCCTGCAAGTCTGGGGTTGGAGTGAGGGATCTTTTTCTGGCATTGCAGACTGCCAAGCTTCTAATTGTGTCCTCACATAGTGAAAAGAGAGAGCCCTGAAGGCTCTCTAGGACACTTTTGTAAGGGCAATAATCCCATCCACCAGGGCCCCACCCCCTTGACCTAACTGCCTTTTGCAGGCTCCATTTTCTATTCCAACCACCTAAGGAGTTAACATTTCAAAATACAAGTTTGAAGGCGGAGTGACATTAATACTAACAAGGAGTTTAGAAGAAAGTACATCTACTAACTTCCTATTGCATGTTAGGTATGGGGAATATTTACCAGGAATAGTGTCAGAGCATTTTTCTTTCATAGTTTCCTTCTGAATGTCCCCACAATGTCCTGATTATCTGCTTATTCGGATGGCTGACTTGCGGAAGGCAGAAGGTAGCTTACAAAATGCAAACATGACGTAAGAAACATACTGAGCATCGGTGGAGAGGTGGAGGCATGGACACAAAGGCATCTCTGTCTCTGCAAGAACTTCCTCCTACCCAGCACTGACTGGAAGCCTGTAACAAAGGCGGGCCACCCCTTGGTGGCTGTATCGATTTCCTTTCTGGCTCACAGGCTATTCCTGCTGTTACACATACCCACAACATAGCCAAGGCACTTCTCTATTCCGTGCGATTAGGGAGGAGGGAAGGATGTACCTACCCCAGACTGGTCCCATCATCCTCTGTCCCATCTTTTGTGTCTGGAGTTCATACTGCCTTTTGTCATTTCTGCCAGTGGAATTTTCAACTTCCTTTGGCTACTCAGAGAGTGTACAGTATATTTGATGTCTGGGACATCAAACAAATGCTTGTGCTCACAGTGCAGAAATAATCCCAGACAAAAGACAACTGTGGCTATGCAGAGAATACCAAAGAGACAGGGTCAGGAAATTACCAGGCAAGCCAGAGAAGAGGCTGTTCCACACTCAGTTCACCAGTGAGAACAGAGGGGAGCTTAAGGCCTACACTCACTGCTGATAATGCTAGGAAAGGCTCCTCAGGCCTGAGCTAGACCAATGACCCTTCTTCCAGACCCAACTTGCAATAGTCCGGGAAATCCGCGCATGGCGTGGCTAATTAATAGTGAACTGAGCACGTACACCCCCAAGGAAGAGCCTGACCCCAAAAGACTATGAAGACAAGGGGGAGATGAAAGGCGCCAAGGCTGTGATGTGAGCTTAGGAGGAGAGTCATAGAGCCCTCTCCCCTCCTCTTCTTGTGCTGTGGCTTCTCCAGAGGCCAGGGAGCAGACCGGAAGCTGGGGTATTTCCTCTTCAGCACCAGGCTCTCTCTTTCCCACTTGCTCTGATGGTCCGTCCCCCTCCTCGAGGCCTAAGAATTAAGGGGTGAATTAATTGGAAAAGGGGGGAGGGAAAGTCAGGACCTGGGAACTGCAAATCAAAAGAGCCTGTCTCCCCAGAGGGCTCAGAGGGAACCCTGTTCACAATAGCAGTTCAAGTTCACCTTGTGTGAAGGGAGAGAGGTGTTTTAATGGCACTGTAGGAAGAGGGGAGGAGAGGGAAAGAGGGATAGAAAATCAAAAGAGAGAGAGGGAGAGAAGAGAGAGGCGCAAATCCAAATGTCGATGTGTAGACACAGTGAGGAGAGCCTGCTGGCTGACAGGGTGATTTATTGGATTCTTCCACTTAATCACTGCCGGCCTGTGGCCAAACGGATCTCCAGCAAAGCTGAAAGGCAGCCGAGGGAAACAGGCTCATAAGCATAAAGCCGCATAATGGTGTTCAATGAAGTGTGAGACTTTTAGTTCAGTCTCGCTGAGCCGGCCGCACCGCCGGAATGTCAAAGAGGGATTGTGGGTGGAAAAATTATGGATTTAAACTGCTAGCTGTAAATGAGGTCAATATGTCTGGTTCATAAACAGTCCGAGCCTATTCCAAGAATGCAGTGAGGGGGAAAATTAGCGTGAAGCCAACACTGTAGACAAACCTCATTGAGATATAATTGCAGCTATAAATACAAGCGAAAAGCTTACCGAGTGCAATAAAATACAGACACGCTTTTTTATTTCCCGTCTTCTTCCTTCTTTGAATCCATGCATTTGTTAAGGCTGCGCATCTCTAATGTGCCTTTCATCTCCCCCTCCCTCTCCTAGTGACACCCAGTGTTGCAATTAATTGAGTGTTCTTGATTTCTCATTCCATTTTATTCAGGCGAGATTGGAAAAAATCAAAGAGCACATCTAAAGCATTTTCTCCCCCTTTGCCTCTCTATTTGAATCAGGTTGAAATGTGCGTGTGAGGGAGAAAAAAAAAAGCAGTGCTTATTTTTTTCATGAAGAGGAAAGATCCAAGGAAAAAGGATCTTTTTAAAGTAATACATCTGTGAGGTCATTTGAATCTCAGTTTAATGAAGGGAATCAAAGACATCTATAGAGTCTTAGGATGGGGATTCCTACGGGGGGGGGGGAGGCACCTTATCTGGCCTCGTGAGACAGTGACTCAAAATTAATATATATTTTTTCACGTTCTCTTTTTTCTTTTCAAACTCCAGAGAATCTCATTACTTTGTTTTGCACTTGAGCTCAGGGGACAGAGGACAGACATTAGCAAACTTACTTTGCCTGGTTTAAAAGCCGATACAGTAATAAATTGAAGTCTAATAGCTCTGGTCAGGCTGTCTTTCCCCTAAACCAATTGATTTAAATGGCAGTAATTTGGCCAGCGAGGCTAGTCCTGTTTAAATTAAACCCATTAATATAATAGCTCAAGTCCTGAGTGAAATCCATCTGCAGGGAAGGCTCCACCGGTCAGTAGTTTCATAACTGAGAGGGGATGTCCTGGAACGCCCACAGACCAGCAAACAGGAATTACAGATCACAGGCGAGACCATGGTTTTGTGTGTGTGTGTGTGTGTGTGTGTGTGTGTGTGTGTGTTGGGGGATGGGAGGGGAGAGATAGTAAGAACACACACATTCAAGTGAGAAACTGCCCAGATGATTCCGAGGGAAATGACCTTGGTCATTAATGATGAGAGGTTAATTGTGTTAATAGCAGCAAGCAGAGTTCCTGTGGGGAAAGCCTGAAGCATCCATCTCCCTCCCATCCCATCTCACAAAGGAGATGTTTTTCCTTTTTAATTGTTCTTATTAAGCATCATAGACCACCCCCCAAAAAAGCATTTTTTTTCCTTTCAGTGTGGAACATAGCCCTTTGCCACTGAAGGTCTGCATGGGTGCAAATTTCATCATTGGAATCAAAATAATGTCTGTGCTGAGTACACACTCAGCTGAGTACACACATGGTTCAGATGTGTGTTCTTTGCAAGTTTATGTTAAGCTGCCCACACCAGAGGGTTTGCTTTGAAAGTCAGGAATGCAGTCGGAGTTCTCATCTCAGAGTCTGAGTTAGTGTTTAAATCAGAGCAAATTGTCTGCCATCTGTTCAAAAGGGAGAGCGCTTCTTAAACAGACCACGGAGTGCCTGACTGGGGGTGGGGCAGGGGCAAGCTGTGGAGCCGTGAGGATTTCACTACTCATGCACATTTGACTGATGTCAGTGAAGTGATGTGGATGTCCACTAAAAAGATGATTCTTTCTGTTAGAGCAGTAGGAGGTGGCACAGGTGTCACCACAAGACTGGGGCTAAAGATCTGGGGTACTGGAGGTAACTCACCGTTTTCAGACACCTTTTCACAGGCTTTCTGTTTATGTGGTTGTCTAACCCTGGGGCAGTCTTGGACACCTTTTCTGAGTTTATTTAATGCCTAAGAAGGAATTAGAAATGAAAATGCTGCTCTGCTCACGGCGATTATTGGGGTCTATGAGAAGACACAGAAATGAGCTTGGTCTCTACAGCATGGGACACAGCTAAACAGCAGCAGTTCTAGCCATGGATAAGCTGTTAGGAGCATAAAGACAGCAGCTAGTATATTATATGAGAAATTATATGACTCTATTATATGCATTATGTTGTTGAAATTTTGTTCAGAAAATAATCTTGAGAAAAGATTATATAGTTGTACCCAATGGTTTGTAGATACTTTTCATATTTTGGGCATTGTGATAGGGTCTTTTACACATGCTGTTTAATTTATTCCTTATGCACTCCTGTGGGTGGGGTATATATTCTTTTTTTTTATATCATAAACTTAAGTTTATGATATAAACTTAAGTTTTATTTGTAAATGTTCTAATGTTCTTTGTGGACATGTCTCCTCTTCCCCCAAATTGACTCCAGATTGTTGATTGGTTGGCTGATCTTTCTTTCTTTCTTTCTTTCTTTCTTTCTTTCTTTCTTTCTTTCTTTCTTTCTTTCTTTCTTTCTTTCTTTCCTTCCTTCCTTCCTTCCTTCCTTCCTTCCTTCCTTTCTTTCTTTCTTTCTTTCTTTCTTTCTTTCTTTCTTTCTTTCTTTCTTTCTTTCTTTCTTTCTTTCTTTCTTTCTTTCTTTCCATTTTGTATCATTATTATTATTATTATTATTATTATCATCATCATCATCAGTAGTAGTAGTATTGTCATTATTTGTTGTTGTTTTATTTTTCCAGACAGGGTTTCTCTGTGTGTGTCCCTGGCTGTCTTGGAACCCACTTTGTAGATCAGGTTGGCCTCCATCTCACAGAGATTCACTTGCTTCTGCCTCCTTAGTGCTGGGATTAAAAGTTTGTACCACCACCACCTGGCCACTCTGGATTTCTTTACCTTTTTGTACTTAATTTAGACTAGGAGATCTAAATGCTGAAAATCTATTGCATTAGTTCATTTTTTGTTACCATAATGCCTCTGGTAGGTTATTTTATAAAGAGAACAGGTAAGTCAGTTGATGGTTATATGCATTTAATCCCAGCACTCGGGAGGCTAAGGCAGACAGATCTTCAAGTTTGAGGACAACTTGTCTACTGAATGTATTCCAGGACAGTCAAGGCTACACATAGAAACCCTATTTCAAAATCTCAAAATCCCAAAATAAATAAATACATACATACATACAAACATACATACATACATACATATATACATACATACATGTATACATACGTACATACATGGATGGATGGATAGAAAGATCACAATCACGACAGGAAATAAGAAGTTATACATTGATTCAGAAGTTGAGTATGCTTCTACAGTAAATCACCAGTTAGAGCTCATGGATCCAACCAGAATTACTTTATCTCTTTTGAGAGCATGCCCTGATAATCTGTGGATACCCTGAGGTCCCAACCTCTTAATGATCCTTACCTACAAGTAATTAAACACATTAAATAGAGGTGAATCCTCTTATAACAGATATATGACATATGAAATTAACTAATACAAATGTATCATGAGCTGAGCAATGGAGTTGACCCTCAAAGCTTCTTCAGTATTTAGAATTTCCTTGATTTCATTATTAACTTTGAGATAAAAGAAATACTTTTACATTTTCAAAAGAAAGATGGTGTATAGGGGCCATTCACTTAATAGAGGTTCAATTTCATCTGTGGCCAGTGCCACCTATTTCCTTACTGTCCTCAGAGATGAAGGCCTGCAATCTCATTTCTCTTGTCTAAGAGTGCTTGCTGTTCATCCTTCTGAGTGTAATGGGGCCAGAAGAAAGGGACTGCATAGGGGACACTGTAAGGTTGACACTGAGCCTTCCCATTGGTGAACTGGTATCGCCAGCATTCACTCCTGGGAGCACAGAGGAGACTGCAACCCCTGATCCCTGAGTCTAGCTAGTCCTCAGTGAACTGCACAAGGTCAAGGCATCCTAATCAAAGGTGAGTCAAGATTAACAGCAAATCAAAAGGACCCAAACTCCAGCAGAATAAACTCAATTTTCACATCATGAACTCTGGTCCTAAGTGTACAGCCTGGGGCTCCATGCATTGCTGCTTCTAGTTATTCAAGGAGTCTTAGAACACTTGAAGAAGGACCTGAGCCCAACTCCTTGATTTCACATGGACAAAAAATATGGCTGGCAAAGTAACCAAGGAGAATGTGGAAATCCTTGAGGGGGCAGGGGAAGACCAAGGCTTCTTAACATTCAGGTCACACCTCTGCCCGCCCCTGATTCTAGCATTCTGTGGTTCTTACAGCTGATTTATCAGCTATATACAAATGCACTTCTGAAACCATCTAGCTCAGATTGACTCTGGAATTTAGGCAAAACAGTTCCCACCTTAGCTATTTTACCATTCTGCATCTCCAAAGGATTGATCCCCCTCTAGAGAGACTAAAAGAACACCAGAAATCTAGACCTCTGACATCTCAGTTGAGTCCAGCAGGTAGACAAAATAAGCATTTTAAGCTATATCCTATTGGTGATAAAATAGGAGGGACAAAATAGCTAATGTACTTACTTTATAGTTTGGGCATGCTCATTATTAAACAAATATTAACATTGTGGCTACTGTGTCCCAAGGATCATCTTCAGCCCTGGGTTGCTGGAGAAGGCTAGAGGATGAGGCAGTAACACACACATGTATTATAGGGATAGGCAATGCTGTGAAGAAACTGACTGAAACACATTTCCGTGTTGGTCATGCACAGGGACCAGGATGCCCTTTCAGATGAGGTGGCATTTATATGGATTTGAATGAACTCAGAAATTAGTATTTTAGAAGATGAATGAGTGAGCCCTCAGTCCCACTCCAAGCATGTGATGCTTGTCTGCTTAAGGTTTCAAGTTGAGCTCATTAATCTAAGCCCTGCATTCTCTCAGTACTTAGCAGTATTTAGCAGTCAGAGGGAACAACCTCTGGACATTTTTACAGAATCCCAGGTAAATGAGCAGATCTATGTGAGAAGCTAGGTAGAGAAAACCTTCCTCTTCTTTCCCGTGAGTGTCTTCTGGGAAGGGGACATAATAGTGGAAATGAACTCCTATGTTCAGGGAATGATGGACTTTCAATAAGACAAGAAGTTGCTTTGTTCCTTCCTCCTCTCTGAAACCAGCTCACTATGAAACATTTAGCTTTCTTTCATAAGCGTTTCTCACAGGTTTGCTAAGGAAGGAGACAGTCCCAGGGTTCAAAGTCACATTGAACCTTACTTCATGGCCAGGTCTTGGCCACTGTCATGATTTAAGCCATGCCACCCCTGTGTCAGAGAGAAATGCCATCCAAAAAGCTATGGAAATCTAGAATATTTTGCAAAGGTGTGAGCCAGTTCCCACTGTCCTTGCAAAGAGCCACTGACTTTAGGAACCTCTGCCCTGCTCTATTTTTTCGTTTACCAACCTCAAACACCACCAAAGTCAAAAAACTGTCAAAGGAAGAATACGTAGAATGTCTGGAATAGCAGATACAGGCCGGTCTTGAATTGACTTTCTTTTTCAAATGAAGAGAAGCATAGAAATATAAGTGTTTGCTATGCCTTACTTTAAATGTCAGACATCAGGGCTATAGTCAATATTGTAAATATTTGCTTACCAACTGAGATGGACCCACATAGGCCTGCCAATAAATGATTGCTTAAGACATGAGCTACCTACTACCTGGCAGGAGTCTTTTATTGTTACTTTTTATTGAGATGAGGACACTTACTGTGAACCTTGCAAGCTGAGCAAGGTTGTTTATTTACTCATTTATTTTATTGTTAAGGTGGGTTTTTATAAAACCTTTACTTTTTTCACCTCTTTTTTTAAAAATATTTTTATTTTCTATATTCTTTGTTTACATTCCAAATGATTTCCCCTTTCCCAGATCCCCCCTCCCCATATGTCCCATAAACCTTCTTCTCGCCATCCCTTCTCCAATCACCTCCCTCCTTTTTCTCTGTCCTTATATTCCCTTCCCATGCTAGATCAATCCTTTCCAGGATCAGGACCCTCTCCATACTTCTTCATGGGAGTTATTTGTTATGCAATTTGTGCCTTGGGTATTCAGGGCTTCTGGGCTAATTAATATCCACTTATCAGAGATTGCATTCCATGTGTATTGTTTTGTGATTGGGTTACCTCACTTAGGATGATATTTTCCAGATCAAACCATTTGCCTAAAAATTTTGTGAATTCATTGTTTCTAATTGCTGAGTAGTATACCATTGTGTAAATATACCACATTTTCTGTATCCATTCCTCCTTTAAGGGGCATCTGGGTTCTTTCCAGCTTCTGGCTATTATAAATAAGGCTGCTATGAACATAATGGAGCATGTATGTGTCTTTATTGCATGCTGGGGAATCCTTTGGGTATATGCCCAGGAGAGGTATAGCAGGGTCCTCTGGAAGTCTCATGTCCAAAACCTTTATTTTTTTTTAAAAGCATCTTACTAGGTAGCTCTAGCTGGTCTGAAGCTCTCCATATCTCCATGAAGATCATGCTGGCCTGGAATTCTCAGAGATCCCCCTGCCTCTGACATCCTGAGTGCTGAGATTAAAGATGGGTGCCATCACGCTGGACCTTTTTGACTTTTTGACCCATTGGCTCAGGCAGGCCAGAGCTCCTGATACAACTGGTTCTGGAGTGCTAATGTTGTAGGCTTACTTTGGTATGGCCAGTTCTGAGCAGATTTTATTTTTAACAGTAGTTTGCTGTTATCTATGGGTACAATATTGTCTGCTAAACTGATAGAGCTTAGCCATCTTGAATCACTAAGATTCCTCATGTTGACGCGCCTTCCTCATTCTGATGTGGCCCGCTCCTTCCACAACTCATCCTTTCTGCACGTTCTTGATGCTCTAGTATGGATGTGTTTAGTCTCCAGTGCAGCAGTGCCAGGAGGTAGGGATTACTTGGGGCTATTTTGACCACCACAACAAGCCTCCTAATGGATTAATGCAGCAGAGCAAAGGGCTTGGTGGAGGCTGCTGCATGACTTCATGACTTCCTCCTCTGTCCTCTGCAGACGAAGGAAGCTCCCTCTAGAAGAAGAATAATCAAGACTCTGTCTTGGAAACAGGGTACAGCCTTTGGCAAATGATGTTCAGATCTTGGAATACTTAGCCTTTAAAACTGTGAAAAATAGATCTTGATTTTTTAACATAAATTATCTAGAGTATGGTATTCTGATATGACAACCCAGACTCATAAATAGAACCACGCAGTGCTTTCTCCTTCTGTGATTGCTCATGCATTGTATCATGTCCTCTAGTGTCGTTCATTCAGTCCATTATACAGGATTCTTTCAAAGGTTGCACGCTGCTATCTCACTGTAGGCATGTGACACAAATATCTCGTCCTTCTCAGCCACTCTTGTACTGGCAGGAACTAGCAAAGGTGCTGGCTGAACAGTATCCACTGCTTCTGAACTCATTTTTTTCAATGAACAACTCTAAGAAACTGGAACATCAACTCCCCTTGCAGACCTTGCTTTGATGCCTCTTTCCTGTATCACATTCTTCCTGGCAGAGAAATTGACCAGGAGAGGGAATTTACTGATTAGCAAGCCATTGACAAAGCCTTTTTTTTTTTAATACCCACTAAGATTCCTAAGCAACTGGCTGGCCTCCCTCTCCCTTCACCCATATACACATACTCACTCTACACATGCATATATACATATATACATACATACATATGTATGTATGTTTGTATCAGAATGCTCTCAATGATATGAGACTCTCTTGGCTTTCTCTTCATTCTTTTGCTTTCACCTATAGGCCATAGTTGGGTGATCTCTCTCCCAAGCAGGCTGCTCTCTTACTAGCCTAATAAATGCTTTTCATATACTTAGATGAGAATGGTATTTCTTTTGTGAAGATTTTACAGTTATAAAAGCATCTCTACCAATTTTCTTTAAATTAGTGCCTGCTATAGAGTCATTTGTGTTTTAAAACAACAAACATTTTAGAGTACTTTCAGATTTGCAGTGCTTCAGTTCTTTCTGTTCTGATTGCTATGATAAGAGAATCTTTTGAAGACAATTTAGAGAAAGAAAGCTTATTTTGTCTCACAGCTCATGGGTAGCTCCAGATTGTCACAGCTGCTTGCATTGTATCAGCTGAAGAGAAACAGGAAGTAATGGGTGCTAGCGCTAAGATTGCTTTTCATGTTTTATGTAAACAGGACCTAAGCCCAGAGAAAGGTGTTACCCACTATTAGAGTGGTTGCTCACCTCAGTTAACCTAGCCAGCAATATCCAGAGACTTATCTAATCAAAATAATGCCTCACTGCTGTGCCTTGAGTCTTTTCTTCTTGTTTCATGGTAATTCCATATCCTATCAAGTTGACCATCAACATTACCCATCAGGAACTGAGTGGGTTGTTCAAAGAATTCCCACATATCCCTTTTCAGTCCTCCCATCTTGTGATCCTAGCTAAGTAGGTAGGTTGATTTTCTCTGTCAATTAAACAATTAAAAGATAGGAAACAATGTAGAGAATTGTGGAAATAAAACATTTATTGGCAAGCATTTTAGGCTTCGTGGACAGAGAATGGGGTCCCAGAGCTGTGTGACTTCTGACTCAAAAAGGAGTATGGGTTTTTTCTCTTTCCTGGTGACTCACTATTCACCTGTTGGATCTAAGGAGTTGACACATCCTTTCTAAGTACATGGATTGGGAACCCTGCTCCTATCCATGAGCATGGAAATAGCTGTAATAGGTAAATGGGTATGGAAGCAACTTGTTAGTTGATGTTAGGAGAGCCTTCAACCTTCTCCTCCCATTTTTGTGTAGTAGGGAAAGAGAAACTCACTGCTGACTAGGGGCCTATGCAAATTCCCTTCCAATAGTCTGCATCAATGTGTTGCAATGTTTATGATCAATGGGAAAATATTGATAAGCTATTATAAAGCTCATAGTTTTAGGATTGCTTCAACCTTTGGATTAGGCATTGAGATTTAGTATGAGTCTACAATGACAGACACATAGTTTTACTGCTTGGTAAGCACCTCTACTCCTTCTAGTTATCCACACAGTCATCAACCCCCACATTCCAGATCCTTGGTAATCACTTGGCTTTTTATGTTTCTCATAGTTTTGCCTTTTCCAGAATTTCACATATCTGGAAACATACAGTACATACCCTGTTTCATATCTACTTTGTCTGCAATAGACAACAAATTCTACTAAGTCTTCAATGGCTCCACTCTTTATCCCTGAACTGTATTCCATTGAATGCATGTACCAGTGCTTTTATTTCAGCTTTTGTGTGTGTGCAGTTTTGTGCTTTTTGTGGATCATAAACATTTACTTTATTATGTAGGCTTGCATAAAGCCATTTTTCATGAAATGTATGATGTGCTTTGAGTACTCTTCTCCCATCACCCTTCCTTTCTCACCCATCCTCTCTCTTAGTTGGTCATTTTTCCACGTAGTCTCCCTTATACTTTCACGTCTCCTGTAATGCCTGATTTTATAGATCATAAAGTCTCAGAGCCACAAACAAGAGGAAGCTTGCACCATGGTTAAGACTCACATCATTTAATATGATTGTCTCCAATTGTATCCACTTTCCAAAAATGACATAGCTTCATTCTTCTTCGTGGGTTAACAAAATTCCGCTGCATAGATAAGCCAGATTTTCTTTATTCATTCCTGTGCTGATGGACATCTAAATAGTTTCCATAACTTAGCTATTGTGAGCAGAGATGCAATTAACATTGATATTCAGTATCTCTATGAAATGTGCACTTGGAGTCTTTTGGATAGTTATATAGTTGGATCTCATGATAGTTTTATTTTTTAGTTTTGTGAGGATCCTCCATATGGGTTTCTCTAGTGGCAAGATTCATCTACTTCCCAAGAGCAGTGAACAAAGGTTTCCATTTGTCCACATCCTCACCAAAATTTGTTGTAGTTTGTTCTCTTAAGGACTGACATACTGACTGGGATGAGATACTATCACCATAAGCTTCTTATTTTCATTTCTCTGGTAGTCTTTTGATTACTTGCATGCCAACTTGACACAAGCTAGTTATATGAAAAGAGGGAACCTCAATGGAGAAATTGTTTCCATAAGATCCAGCTATAAGGTACTGAGTGTCTGACCCATGGTAGGTGGTGCTATCTCTGGGATGGTGATTCTGAGTTTTATAAGAAAGTAAGTTGAGCAATCTGTGGGGAACAAGTCAGTAAGCAGCACTCCTCCATGGCCTTTGCATCAATAGCTCCTGTGTCTAGGATCCTGCCCTATCTGAGATCCTATCTGTACTTCCTTCAAGGATGAACCTGATGTAGAAGTGTAAGCTGAATACGTAGTTTTACTGCTTGGACCTTTACTCCTTCTAGTTATCCACACAGTCATCAACCTTCTTCAAGTTTCTTTGGTCATGGTGTTTCATCACAGCAATTAGAATCCTGACTAAACAAATAGTGATGGAGAACATCTTCTCAAATGAAGTTTAACTATCTTGGCCTAGTTTTTTGAAACTGTGTAGTTATTTCATTAGCCTATTAATTGTTTTGGTTATTTCTTGATGTGAGTAAGCTTAAGGGGGAGGGAGTGAGGTCCTGCTCAGGCGGCTGGGTAAAGCAGATGTGGGTAGTTGGACTGCGCATCTCCATTGAACTGCCAGATGGCCATCAGGCTTTGAGAAGCCACAGAACCCCACTCAGGGTGGGAAAGGGCAGTCGCCCGGGGAGCCAGCAAGGTAGAAATCAAGGGTGACATGTTCTCAGTCTTGGATGCTACAGGCACAGCTGGATGTTGAGGAAGAGCTGAGAACAGAGTGTGGGCCATTGGGGTTGGGCTCTAGCCTGGGCTGAAGGGAAAGGGGTGGGCAGATGGGAAAGGGACAGGGGAGAGCACTGGCTGGGTCCCATGGGGATGAGAGTGTTGCCCTACCTTGGCTTGTTAGGGCAGATGGCTTGAGTTGGTGGCAGCCATGGCTGGGAACACTGGGAAGTTTTCCGGTGGGAGACTAGATGGGGCTCTTTAGGGAAAGACCTGCCCCATTGTTCCAACATGGAGGATCCAGAAGAGAAGACACAGTCCATGGTTTTAGTGTTTATTGTAGAGAAGTAGAGAGAGGGAGAAGGTAGAGAAGTAGAGAGAGGGAGAAGGTAGAGAAGTAGAGAGAGGGAGAAGGTAGAGAAGTAGAGGCTGTTGCCAGGTAACCAAGGGGAGGAGCACACCTGGCTTTTACCAGGTGACTGTGGGTGTGGAGTCCAGACACCATACCAGGGGCATGGGACATTGCCCTATGTGACTGATGGCTACAGGATTATGGAGTTGGGAGCCTCATGGCAGAAGCCTAGTGTCTGGGAATATGGCTAACAGGTCCATCCATTGTAGAATATCTACTGAGTATACAGAAGTTAAGCCTTGCTCAACCAGAACACAGACTGCCTTTCACGGTCCCACAATGTGTTTACTTTTTGGGGGGTTGTTGTATATCCTGAATATGAATTATCTGTCAGGTATAAATCTAGAAAAGAGTTTTCTTTAGATTGTAAGAGGACTCTTTACTCAGTTGGCTGTGTCCTATGTCCTGGGGAAATTTTGTAAATTTCATGAAATCTCATTGTCAGTGTTAGTAACTAGAGCCCTATTCAGAAAGTCCTGGCCCATCAATATATTGAAACATTTCCCTCAATTTCTCCTTAACTGATTTTAGAACTCCAGGTTTTATGTTAAGGTCTTTGATTTGTAATTGACTTTTGAAGACAGGGAGAGTAGGGATCTAAATTCATTATTTTATGGACGGATATCCAGTGTGCCCAGCAGCATTTGTTAATGAGGCTTTTATCCAAGTCATATTTTTGACAACCTTGTCAAAAAACAAGTGGCTTGAGCTGTGGGTTTACATCGGTGCCCTTTCCTCTGAGTCACTGTTCTACATGTTTGCTTTTGGGTTGCTACATGCAGTCTTTATTACGATGGTTCTCTGGTACAACTTTGAAGGCACATGTGGTTATAGCTGCAGCATCATTCTCTTTCCTCAGGATTGCTGCCAGCATTCAGGATCCTTTGTGATTCCATGTGAATTTCCATGTTTTTTTTCTTTTTATGAGGAATAATCATTAAAATGTTGATGGGGATGCACTGAAGCATGCAGATTGCTTTTGGTACTCTATCCCTTTTCTTGTTGATCCCTCCATCTCTTGTATGTCCTTCAGTTTCTTTCCTCATTATATCCATGTTTCCACTTGAAGTATTTTAGGTCCTTGACTAAGTTTTTTTCTAGGCATTTTATTTTGTTTTGAGGTAATTAATGATTTTGTTTCCATGATTTCTTTCTTAGTATGTTTGCTATTGATATGTAGGAAGGCGATTAGCAGTGCTGAACGTGCTTATAAGTTCCAAAATTTTCTAGTGGAGTCTATAGGATCCCCTATAAGTAGGATGATAATATCTGCAGGTAAGCATTGAATTGTTTATTTTCTATTTGTATCCTCCTCCCCTCATCCCAATTCTCTGGCTAAGACTTCAAGGATGACATTGTATAGGAATGAACAGCCTTGCCTTGTCCCTGACCTTAGTGAAATTGCTTTGAAATTTTCTGCATTTATTAAAAATGTGATATTGTCTGTAGGTCTGTCATGTATACAGCTTTTGTATTTTAGGGTGATATGTTTCTTCTTTTTCTAGTTTCTTCAGGGACTTTATCATGAAAAGAATGCTGGACTTTCCTTTAAGATTTTGCATCTGTTGAGATGATAATGTAATTAATTCCTGGATTCCATTTATGTGATGTAATTTGCATATCTTGAACCATCCCTAACACTGGTAAGAAGTTAATCATCACAAGTAATCTTTTTGATATATTCTTGAATTGTGTTTGTATTTTATTGAATCTTTTTTATCTTTCTATGACTTTGGTAACAGGGCAATGGAAGCTTTACAGAGTGGCTGTGGCTATGCCACTTCACTTTCTGTTTCAGGTAATAGTTTGTTAAAACTGGTGTTCGTTTCTTCAAAGGTTGGGAAGAATTAAGCAGTAAATCCATCTGGGTCTGGACTTGTTTCAGTTGGGAGATGTTGTTGGTGTGGCTTGTCACAGATCTCTAGCAGATGTTGATCTCATTTAGAGTTAATTTTTGTATTCATCCATTTCTTTCAGAATTTTCTAATTTGGGGTAATGTAAGTTTTAAAGATATATCTGCATGATTTTCTAAGTTTCGTGGTTTCTGTTGTTTCACTTTTCACAGCTAATTTTGTTAGTTTGAGACTTTTCTTTCTTTTGATGAGTTTGGCTAAGGGTTTCCCAATAATGTTTATGTTTTCAAAAACCAACTCTGCTTCATTGGTTCTTTGTTTTCTTTTAAATTTTCATTTTATTACTTTCTTCTCTGATATAAGAATATTATATTTACCTGTTTATTTTCTGTGTATGGATGCCACTGTGAACGTGAAGAAATCAGAAAATAACTTGTGGGACTTGGATCTCTCCTACTACTTGTGTGATCCCAGGGATCAAATTCAGGTAATAAGACTTGGTGAATACTTTACCTGCTAAGCCGTCTTACCAGGCTTCTGTGCTGATCTTGATCTGTGCCTTTTCTTTTACTGATTTTGGACTTAGCTCATCCTTTTCCCCTCTTATCCCTAAGATGCATCAATTAGTTATTTATTTGTATCATTTTGATTTTAATGGAGGCACTTAAAATTATGGACTGCCCTCTTATGACTATTTTTGGCATTTTAGGATTTCTTTTACTGTGAAGAGACACCATGACCATGGCAACTCTTATAAAGGAAAACATGTAATTGGGGCTGACTTACAATTCAGAAGTTTAGTCTGTTGTCATCATAATAGGAAACACAGGCAGGCAGACACGATGCTAAAGAGGTAGTTGAGAGTTCAACATCTGAATCCCCAGTTAGCAGGAAGAGACAGTCACTATGCCTGGATTGGGCATTTTAAACTTCAAAGTCCACCCCCAGTGACATACTTCCTCCAACAAGGCAACATCTACTCTAACAAGGCTATCCCTCCGAATAGTGCTATCCCCCATATCCAAACAGTCAAGCACATGAGTCTGTGGGGTGGGGTATTCCCATTCAAACCACCCACATGGGAACCCATAGGTTTTGGAATATTGTGTTTTTATTTTCAATTAGTGAGTGCTAGGATGTTTTCAAGGACCTATCCATCATTCAGTAGTATGCTGTTTAATCTCCATGAACTGGTTTATGCTTTAAGGTTTCTTTTACTGATCCTTTCTAGTCATATTCCATTGTAATCAGGAAAGAATTATTTCACAAAGAATTATTTCAATTTTCCTGTGTATCTTTTTCTTTGGTCCTAATATGTGATCTATTTTAGAGTAGTTTCACAGTCTGCTGAGACAAATGTGTATTCTATAGTGTTTGGATGGAATATTCTATGCATGTTTGTTAGATCCACTTGATTGATTGTCATTTAACTTACATTTCTCTGTTTAATTTCTGTCATGATGACTATATAGGTTAGTTTTTATCAAATTGACCCAAACCAGAGTCACATGGGATCAAGGAGCCTCAGTTGAGGAATTGCCTCCATTAGGTTGGCCTGTAGGGATGTCTGTGGGAGAATTTGAAGTGAGAAGATGCCACTGATTGTGGGTGATACCACCAGTGGGCAGTTGGCCCTGATTTGTTTAAGAAGGAAAGCTGAGCATGTCATGGAGAGAAAGTAATAAGCTTTCCTCTGTGATTTCTGCTTCAGTAACTGCCTCCAGGTCCCTGTGTAAGTTCCTTCCCTGACTTCTCTCAATAATAACTGTTAAATGGAAGACGAAACAATCCCCTTGATTCCCAAGTTGCTTTTAGTCACTGTCTTACCATGGTGACAGAGGGGCAAACTAGAACAATGGTATATCTATTTATTAGTGGAGAGTTGATCATTAAAATCATCCACTATTTCTGTAGTGTTGGAATTAGTCTGTCTCCTTAGATCAATAGTATTTGTTTTATAAAAATCAGGTGTAGTAATGTTCTGTGCACATGTGTTTATAATAGTAATTTTTTTCTTGATGAATTGTCCACTTATTCACCATAATCTTTCCCTCTCCCTCTCCCCCCCCTTCTCTCTCTCTCTCTCCAGGTGACAAAGCAGTGCCTGGACTCATAAGTCCTAGACATCCATTTCTCTTTCTCTTGCCCATTTATGGTGCAGTTTGGAATGGATGGTGTCCTTCCTGGACTAGGTGGAGGCTTTCTTAGATGCTGACCTTACCCACAATTCAGTCTGGTACAATCAGACACACTCAGTTTAGAAACACATCTAAAGCTATAACTACCTAGAAATTTGAAAGGCTTTAGGCAAAAGGTCAATAATATTTTTTCTATAAAAATGTTATTTGTAGCCGGGCTCTAGTGGCGCATGCCTGTAATCCCAGCACTCTGGGAGGCAGAGGCAGGCAGATTTCTAAGTTCAAGGCCAGCCTGATCTACAGAGTGAGCTCCAGGACATCCAGGATTATACAGAGAAACCATGTCTCGAAAAAAACAAATCCAAAAACACCAAAAAAAAAAAGGTATTTGTATATGCTATTAATAAACAAATGTTATTTGTGTATTTTGTATATGCTATTTGTGAGCAAGGGGGTTTCATAGGGGATGGTCAGAGCTTGCTGAGACTGATTTTGTTGTTTTTTCCAAAACCCTGTCATTCCTCTTGATTTGTCAGCTTGACTATGTCATATCTAGATGTTTGTCCCATTATTTACCTTGCTCCATGTTCTGAACCTTGCCATTTTAGCTCAAAAGTACATTATTAATCTTCACTTCTGTTTTTACTTTAACTCCTTTCTAAAGGACCTAGTATGTAACTCATAAGGGCAGGACACATCAACTGCTCTATCTACTTATGGCTGAACGGATGCATCAGCTAAATGGGTTCCTTCCTGGAGCTGATGCTGTGAAAAGCAGACTGTAAGGTATCTAGGACTTCTTCCTCTTCTTTAATACTATTGTTTTTCAGACATTACAACAGCAACACTTTTTTTTTTTTAGTTCACCTTATTTGGAATGACATTTTTATCCTTTTACCTTAAAGTTGTGTCTTCTCTACTCTAGTATGGCTTGCTGTCTCCTGTAACACAATGCATTTGTTTATATCTATGACTTCAGTTCATAGCATTCCTTTAAGTATATTACCGACTCTAGTGGTCTTGAATTCCTTCAGCTTATTTTCATCATGGGATGAACATATGTTTTGCTGGGTGTATGTTCTGGGATGGCCATTGTCTTGCAGTTCCTGGTATCCACTGTTTCATTGTGCCCTGGCTTTTAGGGTTTCTGTTAAGCAATGCACTATAATTCTGACAAGCTTTTTTGATCTTCGACTTTTCTCTTCTCTACTGAACTTTTGGTTTCATTTCTTTGTTCCTGATGTTTAGTGTTTTAACTCTGACACTATCTAGACAGGTTAATTCTGGTCTTGTCTATTTGGCTTAAATATGTCTCCTATATCTGGGTGGTCGTCTCTCTAGATTTAGTGAGTTTCTCCTTTGGTTCTATTGGATGCTGTGTTTATGCTGTTAGCCTGAAACTTTCTTTTATTCCTATTAATCCTAAACTTGATCTTCCAGTAGTCTCCCATGAAACTTGCATGCTGTGTTAATATTTTTATTATTTTATTTTTATAGATACTTGAATATTTTATTTCACCTGTCCCATTCCCTATATTCCTTCTTACTTCACTCTATTAGCAAAGCTTTCCATGAAAAACCATCATCATCATCATCATCTACTTCCTAAGTTTTTCATTTCTAAACTTTTATTTTTTCAGTATTTCTTTTTATTGAATTCCTAATTTATATCCAACGCTTTCTTAGTTTCTCCAGTTGCTAATTTGTATTCTGTTTGAATTTATTTAACAGTTTATTTGTATCCTCTTTGATTGTATTAAACATTCTTATAATTATTCTTTTAAGCTCCTTGTATGGTGAGTTCATTTAATTCATCCTTACTGGAAACTTGGAATTTTCAAGGGGGTTGTCATACTGTCTGAGGTTGACATGCTGTTTATATTATTACTTTGAGACAACCACCTAAGTAATCTTCATGGACTGAATTAAAAAAAAAAACCAGCTGTATCCTTTCAATTAAAGTATTTGAAAACTTCAAATGGGACTAGCTTGTGGTAAAATTAAGTGATGTACAGTATTTAAACCTGTTCACATGAAAAACCGGACATCTAGTAAAATTCCTGTATCTCTCCCAGAGTAGAATATTAACTGGGGAAGCAACCACAGCTGCTGGATAGGCCACTGTACAAATGCTATGCTAGCCAGTTAAAAATAGTGATCTCTTTAACTTCAGAGATTGTTGGAGGATCAACAAGCAAGGGTGCTATGGTGCTTTCTTAGTTACTTATTATTGCTATGATGAAACATTATGACAATGGGCAATTATAAAAGAAGTTTAATTTGGGAATATGACAGCAGGCAAGCAGGCAGAGAAGGTGCTGGAGCAGTAGCTTCAAATTTACATCTTTATCAGCCTGGAGAGATGGCTCAGTTGTTAAGAGCACTGACTGCTCTTCCAAAGGTCCTGAGTTCATATCCCAACAACCACATGGTGGCTCATGACCATCCATAATGAGATTTGACTCCCTCTTCTGGAGTGTCTGAAGACAGCTACAGTGTACTTACATATAACAAATAAATAAATCTTAAAAAAGAATTACATCTTTATCAGCAAGTAGGAAGCAGAAAGGTAACTGGGAATGGTGTGAGCTTTTGAAACCACAAGCTGGCCCTAGCAACATACCTCCTCCAACAAGGCCACACCTCCTAATCCTTCCCAAATAGTTCCATCAATCTGAGAAAGAACTATTCAAACAAATAAGCTTGTAGGCATTCTCATTCAAGCCACTGTAGGTGATAAATAAAATGTTAACTACTAATATTAGAGATGGAAAGGATGGAGCCAAAGTATAGGGATTAGATTTAGATCAAATGTAGAAAAAAATCAAGTAGGAAGAAAAAAAAAGGGAATTAAGTTTTACAGGGTTTAGAGATTATTAAAGTTTTAGAAGGAAAAAATTCAAAACCCATCCCTTCAAGTAAGCAATCTTGAGTAATATGCTATTTTTCAAAAATACAATGTTCTTTCATTACATTTCATCTTTTAAACTCTATTTTAATTCTGTTTTGATTTTTGATATTTGTATTTAAGAAGTAAAAAAACAGAGAAGATGGGAAATAGAGAACGTGGATAGGAAGAAATGTAGAGAATACTCATTAGTCGACTGAGGGAAGCATACAGCACAATCAAATTTTTCCAGAAGCAAGACTGTTACCAGACATTTCTCCAAGAACTGCCTTCTCTATGATGTTGGGTGCAGCACACACACTGCCCTGATTGGGGAAGTGACATTTACAACTCTACTTTAAGACTATTAAACCAGATCTGGGTATGCATTGACCCAGTGGCGTTATACTAATTCCCTTTGGGGTTGAGTTTCTGAGACAACTGTGTGAGGTGAGCACTGTACTTCTCTGTTGTCTCCTTCATGCTCTCTTGGCTCCAGCAGTGCTCCGTGCAGAGCAGAGGGAACCTGTACTGCATTTTCCCACTGCCCTCAGCAGCAGCTGTGGAGGAACACCTGCCTCAGCCTTCCAGTGCTGCACTCTGTGTCTTTCGTCATGCCCAAGGATGAGAATAGGAGACCTGGTTCTGCTGACTCCAGGCTCTGCTGTAGTTCCTCACTCATGGTACAGGAGAGAAAGGAAGATGGGATGTCTTTTGTCTGTTGTTAGTATAGCCTTCTGAAGGAGCCAGCCATACTGCATAGAATTCTTCTTCAACCTGAGTTGTTCTCTGCCCGTGGTTCCTTGAATACTGCTGCAGTTCTTCCTTCTGGCTGTTTTGGATGCCAGTGTGTGTGTAGGGACATGTGAATGAGTATCCTACTGACCTCAGCTAGACCCTGTGTGGTATATGTCTTCACCTCTTGGGTGCCACTCTCAGTTATTGATCCAGTCTATGGTAGTCTAGCTGTATTTCTACAACACCACTTCCTTCTGGTTTCTATTGACATCTCTGAAGTCACTTGCTGCTTTGGGCACCAGTTTCTGGTTCATGACCACTCCTCGCTGCATCCCTATGGAGATATTACCTGGATTGACACATTCAGTAACAGTTATATTCTCTGGACCACACATTTTTAGGGGTCATCCATGTTATTATCTATATAGTCAATGTGCCATGGTAAGTGTTACTGTGGTATCCTTCATATGCCCTTTTTGTATTCTCTGATATTGCACCCCTTCTTCCAAGGATAAACCTGCGTGACTCTAGGCATCTGTCACTTTGTGTCAGTTGACATAATCATCTTTCCATTTATTTATGGCTCTCTTCTGAGATTTCAAATTTTGTAAAACATTCTCGGGAGAAAAATATATCTGTGTGCACTGATGCTTTGATTAGATTGTACCAAATTATTCTCCAGAGAATAGTACACTCACCTTCCAGTTAACTACATATGGAAAATGTCAAGATCCATTTCACAGATTTTAATATTAGATAATTCTCAGGGTTGTACAATTGTAGAAAGTATAAAAGGATCTCTTTTCTCTTAATTCACATTTTTTCTGATGACTCTTGTATTGGAGCTTGTCTGTAAGTTGCATGTGTTTATCTCCCTTTACTATCTTTTTGTCTTCTCTCTAGAAAGTACCTTTGTGGCAATTATGTGAGTCTGTGATCCCAGGAATATCTCCCTTCCAGCAAAAAGGTGCCAGCTTCCTGGATTTCCTTCCATTACACCACAGGAAGCAAATCCTTTCATATTTTCCAATCCCTAGTTGGTCCACAGAATAAATTCTTACTGCACACTGGTGCAGGGTTTCAGACTTTGCAGCATCAGTTTTATTATAAGAATGTAATGTAGTAGTGAGGGGAATGTGTACTTAATTCTGAATAATTAGAAATAACACGTTTAGCATGACCTTCAGGAGAAACCTAGGTACTACTGAAATATGTATAGGCGTCTTTGTCTAGTGAGAAAACAGAAGACTGTTACATTGCACTGTCAAGTGTAATATTTATGCCTTGTTCAAGGAGCTTGTTTGCAGAGTAAATATACTTCTAGTTTTAGCTAGCTGCTCAGTCATTAATACAGCTGAGGAAATAAGAATTATTGCCAGCTAGTTTTTACTTCTTGCTATTCTGCTCAAAACTATATTAATTTTGTGAGATTACACACATTTATTTATACTGTGATATTTCTCTGTGTACTTTTTATATCAAGGGGTCCCCCTCCCCCTGTGAAGCTCTTCTTTTCACTTGATAGAATCGAATATTATAAACTTTATGCCTTTGTCTTACATTTAAGAGTATCTATGCATTTCCTTTTTAAAATCTAATACCTAATTTTTGAGATGTTTTTGCATAATCTAAGATCCCTTTTCTAGTTTAAAAGTAGAGAAAGAAAGGATTCTTTTATTTTTATTCTACTGTTCACTGACTTTTATTTTTGTTTCATCCCCTAGCTTTATTGAGAAACAATTGGCACACAGAACACTGCATACTCGAAGTATACAGCACTGTGATGTGACATATCTATAGTCTATGACTATCACCAGCATTTCTGTCTCCTGGCTTTATGATGGTCACTATCCTGAGTGGTCAAAAATGTTTGGTGGCCAGTGCTATGTCTTTTTGTATGCAGGCCTACCTCTCAGATGTCTGGTTGGGCTCTGATGTTTATCCATGACCTCTGTCTGTCTTTTAAACAAAATTATATGTTTGCTCGATTTTTGAGTAGTTTAGTTCCTTATATACTTTAGGCATTTGCCCCTTCCAGCTTCAGGTTGCCTTGTTATTTTGTTTATTGTTCAGTTTGCTGTGATTTTAGTTCTATGCAGTTCCATTTATCTATCTATCTATCTATCTATCTATCTATCTATCTATCTATCTATCTATCTATTCATTTATTTATTTTTGCTCCTTATGATTGGGGGTCACATCCATGAAACCATTGCCAAGACCACTGTCTTTAATTCTTCTTATGTCCTACTCCTAGAAATCATGCAACTTCAGTTCTAAACATTTAAGTCTAAAATCTATTTTCAGTTGAGTTTCCTATATGTTGTAAGGTAAGTATCTAACTTACAGTTTTTTTTTAACATTTGTTGAAAATATTTGTCTACTTGTGTATTTTTTTGTAACTTGTCAAATATAAGCTGACAGAATTGGGAATCTGTGTTTCAAGATTGGAAATTTTAGTCAATTACCTAGGGACAAAGATGTTTGCCTGTAAAAGAAATGTTTTTGTCAGTTTCATTTTTGTTTTCTTTAGGAGTTTTGCGTTATGTTTCTCTGCTGGTTTATTTGTTTGTTTGTTTTCTTAGAGAGGTTCTCACTATATAGCTCATACTGGGCTTGAATTTGCAAACTTCTGGCTTTGGCCTTGCTAGAGTTAGAGTTAGAAGTCTGCAGTACAATATTTAACCACGTGCTTTCTTCCCAATGCCCTAGAATAAAGGCTTGTTCAGAGAGCCCTACATACCATTTTCTTTGGGACCAAGACTACTTTCTTAAGTATATAGTACATTTTCCAAGTTTGTTTCTTGTTAAAAGTTGAACAAGTTTTAGGGTCCATCAACAAGGGATCTAAAAATTCATGCCCAGTGGATAAAGGAATGGAGGGATAAAAATTTAAGGCTGGATTTCCATGTCCCACTCAGATCTGAATTTTAATAGTCTGAATAATAATCTGAATTTAATATCTTGAAAATATAAAAAGGAAGAAACATGCAAAGAAAACCAAATCTTGAAGGCCTAAAGCTTGCTAATCTTTATAAGACTTTAAGGGTGCTAAATGACTAGTAACATGCTGGCCATGCAAACATGAGGACCAGGGGTTTGGGTTTCCAACACTCACATAAAACGATCAGTATGGAGCATGTTCAAGAGCAGGGAAAGTGGAGGAGATAGGAAGCTCTTGTAGGCTCACAGGTTAGTCACTTTAGCCAAAATCCTGAGTGCTAGTGTCAGTAATATGACCTGGTCTCAAAAACTAAGGTGAAGAAAGAGATAAAGACATCCCAAATTGATCCTTTGACCTCTACACATCATGCATACACACAAGCACTTGCCATATATATATATATATATATATATATCACACAGAATACGACAATAAGAACAAAGAGTCTTGGTATTATTAAAAGTAAAGGGATTTGGAAGAACAGAATTAGTCAACCATCATTTAAACAACATCCCATAGGCTACTGTCAGTGTTGCTTTTCCCCAATTTGATTTCATTCTCATTCCATTCACAAAGGTCACCATGGGGTTACTATAACCTTTCAGTTTAATAAGGAAAACAGACCAACTTGACATAATATGATACCATCATGAGGAATGATCATTGTTAATCAAAGTTAGAAGGAAAAATGCCTCTTTTGGGAAAAATCTGGGGTGCTGTCTATGAGAGGTGACATTTAGGTTTAGTCATAGATGTGAGGATTGTAGCAAATATCCTACCAATAAGCAAATAGGAAAATAAATGTCCTACAGGCAAATCTCAGCATCATATGTGACAGCAGAGCCAGATGTGACCTGCGAATGTCCCCAGGACATGTTATTAGCTAAAACAAGTCAGGGGCCTACTATTTAACCATGCCTATTCCCCACACTTAACCTTCTTCAAGGGCAGAGTCTTTCATATGTGTGTTGTGACAATCAATGCTGATTGGTTATACTGTTGAACTTAATTTCCCTTTTGATCCGTTAACCATTCCAAATGTGCTGGAGTCTGTGATTAGTTTTGCTGTGGAGCTTTTCTGTTGGGGAACGTGGGTGGTTTTTCAACCCTGCTTTTCTGGGTATTATGCAGATTTAATAAGAACTCTGGTTACAGGAAATTTGTGGAGACAAAGAGATGCAAAACTAATATTATGTTAGTATTTATTACCTTCTAAGCATATTCGAAACATGAAAGGGCTTCTACCTAACAGATCAGAGAGAACAAAGGAATGGCCAAGTGTGTTCAGTTCCGGAGCCTGCCCTTCCCTCATCCACAGCTCTTGATGTAAATGGAAAGGAAAAGGCACAGGAACGGCTGTTCTCTGCCGCTGTGTCTCACCCGCGATGCCTACGCCATCATCTTCTCATGGGTGAATGAATCCTGCATGCCAAATACTTGTTGACATTTCCACAGCAAGGATAGCACTTCCAATTACTGGGTTCTAAAAAAAGGATTTGAGCAGGGGCACAGTGGAGTTCTATAGATTTATTGAAAACAGCAATGTGCATCTGAACAGAATCCGAAGAAAGTGGTGAGGTAGGAAAGGAGATGCCGAGCATGTCAGCAGGACAGTGAAATTTTTGTAATGGGTGTAACCTGGCTTTGAGAGCAAATGTCCTAAGCCCTCTGCTTTCCTGTTTACAAAATAAAAGTGAATTTGATTTCGTGCAAACCCCTTTCCATAATTTGAAGCCTCACACGACAGACTTACGTGAGCAGTGTGTGATATAATGTGAGGGTTTGGGGAACTCTCATCTGTGATGCTGTTGATGCACATGGGCTCCTCCCTTTTCTCTAGAGAACATCATCAAAACAGCCCTTAGAGAGGAGCAGTGAAGCACAGCATTAAGAGTGAAACTCTGCTTGCCAAGTCACTTCTTGGAAGCATATTGGGACATATGACATCCTCCTGATCAAAGGCTCCAAGCTCAGAAGTCAGCTGGAAGATCTGCACCTGCTATCCCCAGTAAAAATGGAAGCCCAGTGGATGCTATCGTTTTTCTTCTCACCTTTAAAACAAGGGTGTGAACTGTGCTGGCATTCTGTGGACAATAAGGTAAAATCATGCTTTGTCAGGTCTAGCTGAGCAGCCAGAGGCCTCCAGAATTACCATGATTAGATACTCAGAAATAAATATCTATTTGTTTAAGCCATTGGGAAAACAAAACAGAGCAAAACGAAACAAAACAAAACATCCTTTCCCTTAGTGTCTTGGTGGACAATAAACAGACACTCCCTGTAAGTTGCAATTAACCTACTTAGGAAGGAAGTGTTTATCTAGAATGTTAGATACTTAGTTTTTAACATTGCGTGCACTATACTATATTAGGTTATCTAACGTATCAGACTATAGTTTCAGATATGTAAAAAACTCAGAAGTTATTAAGGTATCTACACTATGTTCCTGTTGATTGTATGGCCAAGAATAACTCAGAATATATGATTCTACAGAGATGTCTGTATCTGGGCAAAACATGAATCCAAAAGGCATCTAGTGAGTCCTACAGTTGAATTTTGCAGTTCTCACTTTTTCATAAGAAAATAATGTGACCATGACATTATCTTCCTATAAAAGGACAAAAAGATACTGCATGTAGTAATCATTCTCCAGAAGAGTATTGAGTCAAGGAGTTTGTAGATAACCATAGAGCCCCTAGGTTTTCGTGTCACACACAAAAGTCCTTTTTACTTTTATGGCTGAGGAAGAATTTTCTCTAAGGCCTCTTTATGTTTAAAGTATGAAATAAATGTATTTATGAGATACAACATGTTACTCAGGGGTGTGTATACATTATAGAATTTCTGAATGGTGCTAATTAGCATCACCTTCACAAGTGTGTCATGTTTGATAAGTAAGAATTCTTACAGTTGCTTCTCTTATTGGTTTTAAAGCGTTCTACACATTGTTCACCATAATTATCACATTATGATAGTTTTGTTTTGATTGGTATTGAATCCAGGGTCTCGCAGATGCCAAGGAAGCATTCATTCTCTTGCTAACCCATATCCCTAGCTCTTCTGACCAATAGATTTTTAGAATCCAACTGAAATTGTCTATGCTTTTTCCAACAACTTCTTAATACCTACTCTCTGCCAGCTGCTGCTGATCACTGTTCTCCTCAAAGATTATAATGCCTTTAAACAATGAATATTATTCTTCAAGTGAAAAGATGGCCTACTTTTATAAGTCAAGCTTGCTATCTATATTACAAGTTGCTAAGGACCTACTTACAAGCTTCTTTCCCTGAATAGAAGGAATGTTGAAAGTATGATATAGTACAGCTAATTCTAAATTATTTATACTTACTTTTCACTTGTGTCCAGGAATAAGCATATACATGCTGAGGTGCTGTTTATCACACATATTACGTATCTACCATCTCTCTCACCAGCTTAGTTTGGTCATAGTAATATTGACTTATACATCAAAAGGAAACTTCCATATAAAACGCACTAGGCAAAGCTGGTTTCTTGTCAGTGAGGTGAGGCTACAATGACTTTGCCTGTGTGGAGAGCCATCCTTACACTTCATCCAGGTTGTGTAACAAAAAGCTACATCTGGTTGCACAGGAACACAGTGTGGGGAAAACAGTACATTCGTACTTAGAACCACCCCACATCTTACATGTAATCCTGACTTTCCTAGCGCACAGCTGATACCAGGGAAACCTTGATGTATGTATAGGCTATCAGTGTGCTCAGAGAGATCCCCAAATGCAACCTCCTGCTGGAAGAAATACTAGATAAGATCCAGTACACGATATATTTCAATTAAAATGGAAGGGAGCTGCTGCCTCACAGAGTGTAGCGCAAAGCTACAAGATGTGTCAAGAATATAAAATTTGAAGGCAAATGTATATTAGACAGAAGTTTTCTGGGTATGCACTAGAACATTGAATTTCTGCAACATTGCAATGGTTGTTTAAGGATCGTGATCTCAAAAAAAAAAAAAAAAGGATCGTGATCTCTCTGTTTTCTTTCTATCCTTCTTTGTCTCCTATCTAATAATAGAGGTGAAACCAAGGGGCAGGGGAGGGAATGAAGGCTGGAAAAAAGAAGAACACACATAGTAGCAAGGGTCAGCTACAAAATAGTAGCATCATTGATTGACTGACTAATTTGAGAAAGAAAAGAATAAAAATTAATCTTGGCCATTCTGATCCACTCAACCCCAGCAGAGAGCTTCATCTTGGATTGCTCCTGTTTGTGACCCCTTCCTTTCTGTTTTACTGTGTTACAAAGGCCTGAGGGGCCGCCCTGGCCTTGCCACCATGAAGTAGCTACCATTGTCATCTTGATCAATATATCTAGTCTTTCTTAGGCATAGTAATGGTTTGAGGCAGGGTTCCTCTATGTGACAGCACTGGCTGGCCTCGTATTCAGAGATCCACCTGCCTCTGCCGTCCAACGACTAGGATTAAAGGTGTGCACTTAGTGTCTAGTCTTTAAAGGATAACTAGGCCAGATCCCTCCTTTAGTGTAAGCTAGCTCCCCTCAGTCCCACCCTCTACTTATATCTGCCATTTGGAGTCTAAAGTCCAGGCCTGTGTCTGATACTGGTATAACCACATTTTAATTCATTGAGTATTTGGAATAGTGAAGCTATGACCCTCATATTGGGTCTTATTAATCAAATGCCTTGACCTATCAATATTAAGTGTAAATGCTTTCAAATTCATCAAGTTTCTTTTACTTTTGTACAAAAGAAAAAAATTTGTTTCCATTAATTTTGAAGTGGCTTCTGGGTTTTTCAGATGCTTTTCCTCCAAGGCATGTTTAACAGTGGCCTCAGACACATAAATTTTTACCCTAAAATGGCTTTAAGGAAAGAATATGAAGCTCCAAATAGCAAACACAATAGTGGCAGGAATTGACATGAGAAGATGCTGGGAATGTTGGGAGTAAATTCTTTTTGGAAAATTTTCAATATACTTTCTAAATCAGCAGCCCCCTCTCTCCCCCTCTAGACAGGAAAGCCCGCAGTTTGCAGGAACACACTGGTTTAATAAAATTGCCCTTCTTCCTTCTACTAAAAGTTTACCTGCGAGAGCCCCGAACATAATAAAATCAGATTATGAAGGCAATCATATTTACTTGTAATAAATCAAATCTTGCAGACATCAGTTAAGTCTCCCTACTGCACTGGGACAATATCACGCATGCATACATCAATACCTGAGGTGTCAGAAATATATTTCATAAGTTCAGAAAAATTGCACAGACACGTGCAGCACCATTATGAGCAGCACATTTGCAATGTGAATGCTATGATGTATAAAGTGGCTTTGTTCATACATTTAATAAGCACCATGTGTCAAGACCACAAACATAATGGAATTTGCTGGTGATTTCTTACCATTAAATGTAGGTTATTGTTTTCAGGAGCAAAAAAAAAAAAATCTTTCCCATGCTTTGCTAATATTATCCATTTTTAAACGCCCAACCTCCTTCTACATAGCAACAGCCTCTTTAAATTAGTGAGTAAATAAATAAATAAAACCAGGCCTACCACTGTGATATTAAATTAGGTTCGACAAAAATAACTATTGGTCCCACTCTTTGTCTGGAATTGGTGGCTATGAGAAGCTATACTTCATCTTCTCAAGACAACTTTTATAATTACAGAAGTCTCAACATTCACTGTCTTCCACAGAAATGTCTCTAAACAATGTGGCATTTTCAGGCTAGCGTTGTCAAACTTGCATATCTTCTTTCTCCAAACCAATAGCAGAGAGAACTAGCATAGGTATTATTGCTACACAGTAGAATTTGAGTTTAAGGATTCCATTGATTTTGCAGTAGTGATTTAGGGCAATTGGTATTGGTGTGTATCTGCTTCAAGTATCTTTTCATAATTTTAGTAGGTTTATTTTAAGGATGAATATATTCCCTCTGTTGAGGATATCTATGAAACTGTTTAGGGAGTGATAAAAATCAGTGTGGAAAATTCTTTACTTCATTTGTTTTTTAAAGTATTTTTTTTGTTGTTGTTGTTGTTCAAATGTTGGGCACAAGAGTTTATGTTTGCAGTCTGGATGCTATGGATGCTGAGTTCGAGACTAGCCTGGGATGAAGAAGGAGACCTTGCCTTATAAAATAGAGAGCATCTTCTCTACAGCCTGGGGATTTGAGTTCTCACAGCACTATTAGGAAGCCTGTGCTCTCTCAGTAGAGAGGAACTTGTTGGGAAAACTGTAGAGACATGGGGAGTGGTAGGGGAGGAAATGGGCACTATGCTGGGACAGTGTCTGATCTCTAACACATTCACATTCACATGTAGCCAGTAACCCTGGCATTGTGGGATGCCTTGAATAGTGTCCCACCCATCAGACAAGTTCTTGGCTTTGTCTTCACCTCAAATGTTATAAGATTCCCTGTGAGCTTTTTTTTTTTTTTAAATCATGTTTCCCCACTCTATTCCACACTCTCCTACCTGGACTATTCTTTCCTCTCTTATACATTTGTATTGGTGTGTACCCTGGGTGCTTTATTCGATTTTAGAATTTAACGAAAATCTCTACTTGGGCGAGGTTTACAAGATAAAAGGGATAAAGCAGCTATAGCACACAAAGGATTCTGATGGGGAGCGGGAGCGATGCATTATTCAAGGGAGTCCATGAAGACAGGTGTGGTCATGAAAGGTCACAGCATGGGGCTGACAGACTGGCTAGAGCATGAACTGGGAGGAGAAAATATACAGACACGTGGAGAAGAAAGACCAGAGATCTTTATGGTTTCTAGAGAAGGAAATGCATGACTGTTGAATTCTGCTGTTGAAATTCTGTCCAAAGAGATTTTTTTTAAAGCACTGCTCTAAAGAAGACTAGAATTTGTATTTATCACAGTATATTTTTAAATGGAACATTTTTTCCATACTTGATATTTTTGGAATCAACATTTCCATTCACAACTTCTTTTAACGGTGCTATTTCTAAAGTGCCCACTCTGGATCTCCAGTGCTGGTTGGTATCAATAAGAGTATAATCTTAGAATCTGACTTTTGGTCAGGCCACAGAATCTGGAGCAGCCTTCTCTGCCCTTTGTCAGGCACATAGGTACTCGAGAGACACTGTCTTGGTGTCTAGGAGTCTCTGATCGTCCTGGTGCCAGGATATCTCATCTAGGAAATACCTTAACATCCGAGGGGGCATCGGTGATGCTGGCATGGGATATCCCCTCCCTAACCCTTTCTCAGCTATCTGGGAAGTACCATAATATCTAAGGGGGCATCGGTGATGTCAGCACAGCATACCCCCTCCCTACCCTCGTCTCTGCTTCCTGCTGGGAATTTAGAGAGCATGATTGCAGGCTCCTGATGTGATCTAGAACAGTCTCCCTTTTCTGCCGCAGAGTTTCTTCAGAGACCTGACATGCTGGCTTTCTGTGGCACTGGGCCTAAACCCTCCCCATCTTGTTGCCATTCTGAGAGTCTCTCTTCTTAAATAACATCCCCTCACTGTGCTTGGACTCAATACTGATAAATCAGCCTTGTTTATCTGTCCGTTTATTAGGAAGTGCCAGACCCTGAATTACCTGTGGGAGAAGAGGTGTTTGGTATGGTCATAAGGAAACACAGACATTTTCCAAGGGAGAACAGGGCACTGGGCACTGTCTATGCTCACCTACCTCAATTTTCTCCTGAGAGACCTTTCTCCTTTAATCATTAGGAGGATGAATATTCATCGTTAGCAATCGCATCTTTCGGAATTAGGGCTATGGGAAAGTCAGGGAGACAGAGTTTCCTATGACAATTGACCATCATTAAGGGAAAGATCCCTGTAGAGTGGAGGCTTGTAAAAGTCGTTTGCCTGGTAGGTAAGTGGGGACAGACAGACATTTTCTTCAATGAGTCTCTCAGATCCTATTTTATCAAACCAGTGGAGGCAGGGAGATCTCAGTGCCTTTTGTTGGATTGGCCTGAAACCCTGATGAAGTATCTGTTGGAATTCAACATATCCTAGGTGAGAGAAAACAAATTTTGTTAAGAGGTTTAGCAGACACAGCCTAACAGCAGGGCCAGGAGGAACAGCAGGAAGATACCTGCCGTGGGAAGCAACCAAGACATCCGGTTCTAAAGTGAAGTCCTTTTCCAAGATTGCGACAGCTGCCCACTAGTCTGGGAAGTGAAGGTGTCCTGTTTTTGCTTCTCTGATAAGCATTGATACTAAAAGGCATAACTACCCATTTCCTGTATCTAAGCTTCTGTTTATCATTCTTGGTAATTTAAGATATATAAATACAAACACTTTAAAGATGAGTTTTGACTGCTCGAATATCTTTTCAAAAACATGCTTTTTAAGGTCCTTATCTTAGCCAAGCTGAAAATAACAACTCTAAAATTTGAAACTGAAGTTCATTTGTAAAGCTGCTTAACCTATTTAAAGCCATAAAAGGCAGTTTATAGATGATCTTAATGCTTTTCTTTATACGTTAAATGCAATTCCTATTTTATAATGGATTTGAGACAATAACATATCTTTTTGTACTTTTAGGTTTAAAGAAGAACAATAACTTAAGTAAAATACATATTCTGTGATTAACCTCTAGTGCTACAAATATAAACAGGTAACTAACTATACAGATAGAAGGAGAAGGAGATGGTGGCAGCTCAAATTTCAGTTACTTTGTGGCCTCAAATTAGATTTTTTGTTTGTCTGTTTGTTTTGAGATAAGGTTTGTCTGTGTAACAGTTGTGGCTGTCCTCCAACTTACTTTGTAGACCAGGCTGGCCTCAAACCAACAGAGATCAGACAGCCTCTGCTTCCCAAGTGCTGGGATAAAAGGCACAGCCGATCATGCCTAGTTCAAATTAAAGTTTTTAATAGAGGCAATTTCTAAAACCTTATTACAATAAGACTTAAATGCTTGGCAAGGTTGGGCAGCAAGACAGTTCTTAGCAGGATTGGAGGCTCTTGATCACCTCTCCGTTATCATGTGAGGAAGTATCGTAGCTTTGAAGAAAGAAGCTCTTAAGGGCTACTTTTTTCTGATCAAAATAATGGATTGTGAGCTCTGCATCTGGCCTTAGGTAAAGATGTAGCATTCTGATCTGCACCAGAGATTGGAATATTTTAAGCTATTAGCCTCTCTATTAACTGTTAATCTGCATGGGTCTGTCAGTCATCTGGCCAGAATACTATCCCTCAAGAAAGATGATTCACTAGAAACCATGCTAAAGAGATGAGAGAAATAATTACCCTTTATTGATACGGTACAGTATACATTCAGAACCCCCCCCCCACCTATCTTTCTTCCTCTTATCCATCTGCATTTTCCCAGTAGCTGTCTATATTTTACATCTTGTCTTCTCTGTTATTTTTCTCTCAAATTCTAACAAAAATGGTCCTCAAGCTTTCTTCTGAGTTCAGTTTAAAAGTTCTTTTATTAATAAGGTTAAGATTCCCAGGTAAAAGCTAGGAAAGACCACATATCTACATAACTTCTATTTTTATCACATACCAAACGTCATGTCACCTTCTTCTGATATCTTTCAACCACATAGACCCTGAGAGCTACTACAAAGACTGTCTCTCTCATTTCAGACTGGAGAGTCAATAGAGAAAAGTTCCATGTTGTTGGGTTGGGGTTTGGTCTGTAGTTTTTTATTGTAAGACTAAATACTGGTTCTCAAGACCTGGCTGCCTATAGGGATGAGAGAGACTGCGTGTACCCAAGTGATGTTATATAAACTAGCCTCCCAAATCATCCCCGACTGGTGAATAAAGATGCCTACAGCTAATAGCTGGGCAGAAGAAAGACAGGGTCTTGACTTCCTGGGCTTGGGGTCTGAGGAGAGAGAAGAAAGTGAAAAAGGAGAGGACAGCTTGAGGGTAAGAGTCTTGAAATAATGGCCAGGTGGGCTGGCTAATTGGAGTTAGGAGTAGCCCAGACAAAACATGGCAAATTATATAATGGGATTATTGACTGGGAAATAGACACAATAGCATAGAGGTTAGATATCTGCTCAGTTCTTATGTTGATTAAGGGTTATTGTAAATATAAAGGTTTTGTGTGTGTGTGTGTGTGTGTGTACATGTGTGTGTGTGTGTGTGTGTGTGTTAACTGTAACCTAAATGGTAAAAGGTAGAGTAGAAATTCTGGATTGGGATTAACAATATTCAACGATAACTCGTAACTAAGGGTCACGTGATTAAATCACTTTGTTTTCCTTGTCTAGCTTCCTCATGCTCACCACACAGGCTAGCATGGCAAAGCCTTATCCTGGGGCTTCAGAATGTGACTTTATACAAAAAGGAAGTCTTTACACAGACCATTGATTAAAATAAAGTTAATTGATTAAAATAAGGTTATTTAACTTTGCTCTATGTGCTCTGATCATGATCATCTAGTCCATTTACTAATAAGATAATAAAGCTCCTTGATGATAGGATAACTAATAAAGGAAATGTAGAATTTCTTTTCTGGTTGTTTCCAAATTCACAAAATCCAATGAAATTCAGCCTCAAGATCTTACATCTTTGATGGCCCTCAAATCCTTTTCTTGTTGGTGAGCAATGAGTACGAAACATAAAGGAAATTTAAAAGGCAGATCACTTAGTTAACTAGTTGAATGATTTATATGCTCAAATCATAAGTCTGGCAGTGATGGTATTAGGAGGTGTAGCCTTTTTTTTATAAATATTTTTATTTTCTATATTCTTTGTTTACATTCCAAATGATTTCCCCTTTCCCAGATCCCCCCTCCCCATATGTCCCATAAACCTTCTTCTCTCCATCCCTTCTCCAATCACCTCCCTCCTTTTTCTCTGTCCTTATATTCCCCTCCAATGCTAGATCAATCTTTTTCAGGATCAGGGCCCTCTCTGTACTTCTTCATGGGAGTCATTTGTTATGCGATTTGTGCCTTGGGTATTCAGAGCTTCTGGGCTAATTAATATCCACTTATCAGAGATTGCATTCCATGTGTATTGTTTTGCGATTGGGTTACCTCACTTAGGATGATATTTTCCAGATCCAACCATTTGCCTAAAAATTTTGTGAATTTATTGTTTCTAATTGCTGAGTACTAGTGAGTCTGGTGTGATTCTAATAGGTCTTCCTTTATATGTTACTTGGCCTTTTTCTCTTACTGTCTTTAATATTCTTTGTTTAGTACATTTGGTGTTTGATTATTATGTGACAGGAAGTATTTCTGTCCTGGTCCAGTCTGTTTGGAGTTCTGTAGGCTTCTTGTATATTCATGGGCATCTCTCTCTTTAGGTTAGGGAAGTTTTCTTCCATAATTTTATTGAAGATATTTGCTGGCCCTTTAAGTTGTAAATCTTCACTCTCATGCCTATAATCCTTAGGTTTGGTCTTCTCATTGTGTCCTGGATTTCCTGGATGTTTTGGGTTACAAGCTTTTTGCATTTTGCATTTTCTTTAACTATTGAGTCCATAGTTTCTATGGTATCTTTGGCATCTGAGATTCTTTCTTCTATCTCTTGTATTCTGTTGTTTATATTTGCATCTATGTCCCCTGATTTCTTCCCAAGGTTTTCTATCTCCAAAGTTGTCTCCCTTTGAGTTTTCTTAGTTGTTTCTACTTCTGATCTTAGATCCTGGATGGTTTTGCTTAGCTCCTTTACTTTCTTGTTTGTGCTTTCCTGTAATTCTTTAAGAGATTTTTGTGTTTCCTCTTTCATGACCTCAGCCTGTTGACCAAAGTTCTCCTGTATTTCTTTAAGTGACTTTTGCATTTCCTTCTTATTGGCTTTTGTATTCTCCTGAATTTCTTTCAATGATTTTTGTGTTTCCCTTGTAAGGGCTTCTAACTTTTGATCCATTTTCTCCTGAATTTCTTTAAGTATGTCCTTCATGTGTTCCTGTACCAGCATCAGGACCAGTGATTTTTAAATCCAAATCTTGTTTTTCTGGTGTGATGGGGTATCCAGGACATGCTGTTAAAGGAGAATTGGGTTCAGATGCTGCCATATTGTCTTGATTTCTGTTAGTGACACTCCTGCATTTACCTTTTGCCATCTAGTTCTCACTGGTGTTAGTTGATCTTGTTGTCAATGCTGGACTCACCAGTGCAAGCTGCTTCTTCCCAGCTGGCCTCTGGTGCACAGCTTACCCCCTGCACTGCCTGGAGACAGGGTGCTGTGGCCCAGGCTGTTCAGATCTCAAAGCAGACTCCTGAAGACTCCTGCCCGGGGCCTGCTAGACTCACCAGAGCACCCTGACTCCTCCCAGCCAGCCTCCCGGGTGCCCCTTTGGCCTCTTGCAGGGTCTGGAGATGTGGTGTTGTAGCCCAGGCTATTCTGGATCCCGAAGCGGAGATCTGAAGACTTCTGCCAGAGGCCTCAGGACTAGAACCTAATCTCTTTGGGGCCGACCCACCGGAGCAGGCTGGCTGTGTCCTCCCAGTCTGCCTCTGGGTGCACACCAGGCCTCTTGTACTTCCTGGAGACTGAGTGCTGTGGCCCAGGCTGTTCAGATCCCAAAGCAGACACCTGAAGGCTCCCGCCCGGTGCCTGCTGGACTTGGTGTAGCCTTTAAGATCTGTTTAAGTCTTGGGTCTGAGACTTTGTGAGTTATATTAGTGTTATAAATGTGTTAGTATTATAAAAGATGCCTACATTCATTATTTTTCTATAACTGTGACAAAACACCATGACCAAGGCAACTTATAAAAGAAAGCATTTAATTTGGCCTATGGTTTCATAGGGTTAGAGTCCATGATGGTAGAACAAATGCTTGCCTGCAGGAACAGCTGGAGAGCTCCCGTCTGATCCACAAGTAGGAGGCTGAGAAGGGAACACTAGCTTCACTGGCATGTTGTCAGGGTCAGACAGCATCTCTCTCTTGTCCTCCTGGATACTCTCAGCTTCTTTGGCTCTTGTTCTATGTAAGGGGCTGACTTGATAACGAAGTGAATCTTTTCTTTCAGGATCCCCACAAGCAAGCAAGAAGTAATGCGGGTTCAATCCAGATGAGTACCTTTCAGCTCCTGCTTCTCGTCTAGCTTCTTCATGCTCACCACACCGGTTAGCATGGCAAAGCCTTATCCTGGGGCTTCAGAATGTGACTTCATACAAAAAGGAAGTCTTTACACAGACCATTGATTAAAATAAAGTAAAAAAAACACGAGCCTTTATAAACAGAGGACATCTCAACATAAAGTCATGTACAGAAAGATAGCATGGAGAGACTTCCACATAAAGGTAGAGAATCAGAGAGATCACTACAAGTCAAGAGATGTCAACAGCTGTTGATAAAGATACCAGAAGCAAGGTGGGGTACCCCTTGTCCCCTACAGCCCTCAGAAGGAAGCAGCTCTTCTGGAGCCCTTGACTTTGGACTCAGCTCTGGAGCTGTGAGCCAATGCATTCCTCTTATCCTAAGCCCCCTAGACTGAGTGATGTGTGTTATGGCAGCCTGTGGACTTGAGGCTTCAGCACCAGCGTCAAGGACAAGAGCTTTTTCCAAGACTCCTCCATCAACTTCTACATTCTGATGCAATCAACTGCTCTCTGGCACAGTTCTCCAATAGTTCTTTTTCTTTGAGCCCTAGCAGATGGAAAGAAAAAAATAGTTTAACAGGAGCCACAAAGTCCAAAGTCAAGTCACAGCACAGGGACTTTCTGGGAAATACTGCTGAGAAATAATGATACTGAAGAGAAATGCTGCTGTGACGTGCACAGGGAGAGTGAACTTGAATCTCAAGGCAAAGACCTGGTGGTTCAGAGCAAAGGACTTTTCCCTTCTTTTCATTCTGGCTATAGTGTGCTTCTGTTAAATACATTAGTGGCAACTGCCCATGTTCAGTGTTTAAAGGTTATTTTTTTTCCTTTTTAAAATATTTTATTAGATATTTGCTTTATTTACATTTCAAATGTTATTCCCTTTAAGTATTACCCCTCTGAAAACTCCCTCTCCCATCCCCCTTCCCCCTGCTTACCAATCCCCCCCCCCCCACTTCCCTGACCTGGCATTCCCCTATATTGGGGCAATGTGAAGGCATTGAGCCTTCGCAGGACCAATGGCCTCTCCTCTTATTTATGTCTGAAAAGGCCATCCACTGCTACATATGTAGCTGGAGCCATGGGTCTTTCCATGTGTACTCTTTGGTTGGTGGTTTAGTCCCTGGGAGCTCTGGGGGTCCTGGCTGGTACATATTGTTGTTTCTCCTATGGGGCTGCAAACCTCTTCAGCTCCTTGGGTCCTTTCTCTAGGTGCTCCATTGGGGATCCTATGCTCAGTTCATTGGTTGGCTGTGAGCCATGGGTATTTTGTTACCTCTTCTAAGAAGGACTGAAGCATCCACACTTTGGTCTTTCTTCTTCCTGAGCTTCATGTGGTCTGTGAATTGTATCTTGGGTATTCCCGAGTGCATACCATGTGTGTTCTGTTTAAAGGTTTATTTTTATTTTTATTTTTTTTGCCCCCCAAATCAACCAAGAAACCCTAAGCAAGTGCCCTTTCAAAGAAATTGAATACAAATGAATATTGTTTCACACAGGGTTTAATACTGAAAATTTAATTAAAAAAATCAAGTCACACAGATATAGTTCATGAAAGGAAACACTCCTTCTGATTAGGAGTGAGCACAGTTAACTCTTCCTGTTTGGCACTGGGGTCCAGCAGCTGCTCAGGAGGAAGAAAGAGAAATAAGGACAAGTAACCCAGGACTTGGTCAAATCCCCACACTAAGATCTTCTTTCCTCAATGAAAATAGCAAATTTCCTTTGAGGTTTAATTTCCTGGGATTTTTATTAAGGTAATTATAATAGTTTTCTTCCTGAAAATTTAAAATTATTTTGGCTCTATGCCGAGGAGTAACACTTACCTAATCGTTACTAAACCATATAATCTAATAATAAGGATATACTTTAAAATACCTTTCCCCCCACAAACAGGTGCATTTTTATCTCAAAATCTGCCTTTTTGTTGTCAGCATGTTTGAGTACAGTTGGTAGATTATCATAGTCCATTGTCTAATCTTTTAAGATGGACATATGTCAAAGGTCAAATGTTCATAAGGCTCTCTGTGATCCCAGGACACCATCTGTAGTACATTTTGCTTAGGAAAGCAAATGTTTCAGGTCATCTCTAGGGCACCGCTGTGTTGTCCATGATTAGGCCATCAGTTCAGCTCTAAATGCATACACCTACAATCCCATGCAGATTTGTGAGGTTAATATCTTTTCCAAGGTGGAACAATAGAGAAAAATCTCTGGTAGGCAGAGGCTCACGGTCCCTGGTGATGTTAAGCTGCTTCTGGCTTTACTTCCTAACTTGATACCACATAACTTATTTATATTAACAAGGATAGCTTTGATGTAGAATATTCATCATTTTGTCAAATTCCATTTCCTCTCTTTATCCTGTTCTGCATGCTGCAACCAACGTAATTATCTGGTACATCCATTTAAACCCATGACAAGCCTCCTGTAAAGAGATCCCTATAGAAGGGATGTTTTTCCTTTCTAATAGTGTTCTCTCTTTCAGCGTCTTTTAAAAATATTAAGATAGGGGGTAAAAGATTACTAAGCTGCTTTCTCCAAGAGATCTTTGATAGAGTAACAGTAATTGGATTATTTTAACTTCCTGATGCAAATTAACTTATTTGCTTGGATAGTCAAAATAGTGAGCTTAAAGTTAGCTGCAGGGGGTTACATAATTATGGTTGTTAAGAATAAAATATTTCTAGTTAAGGAAACCACAGACTTTTTTTTTTTTTCCAGAGAGAGGATGCAGGGAGGGAAAAATTGTGGGCACATCAATCAGAGCTCTGATAAGCAGAGTCAGCCAGTTAACCTCAGGAACAGAAGAGAGGGTGGAAGGGGGTGGGATGGGGTAGCTGAATGACAGAGCTCATGTGGGAGTAAGCCAGCAGGTACTAAAGAGACAAGGTTTACCTCTGGGAATCTTCAGGCTATAGTGTTAGAACCAGGTGATGAACTTCTCCATTCTGCACTGCAGCTTACCTTCTAGACGGGGCAGACCAGCCACTGAGTTTACATAGAGTAACATCTACTGATAGGTAAAATCAGGACAAGGTACAGCTAAGTCTGTGCACACATGTTGCTGCATAATGTGCTGAATTTCATATTTTCTTATGAAATGACAGTAACAAAACAGTAACTAACACAGCATTTAATAAAGTACATTTACTCTGACAGAGAGGCCATTGCCAGGGTTGTTAGTGTAGCCAAAAACAGATTAGTTAGCCTCCCAGAGCCTGGATGCTTCCTAATTCTGTCATCAATGTAATGGTTTTTGTTGGTGGCATTTGTTGTTGGTTTTTTGTTGTTGTTGTTGTTGTTTTTGTTTGCCACACCTGAACAGTTAAAAGACCCTGATTCTATAGCTATAAAATAGAGAACCTGAGGGGCTCAGTAAGCCACTATTCTCCCAGCTTAGTTTTCAGACACAGACATCAGGTTTGGGCAGAAATCTGAAGGCTCACGTTTATAATCATAGTTCTTGGGAAACAGAGGCAGTAAGATCAGACGTTCAAGGCCAAGCCAATCTACATGGTGAGAGACCCTGTGAGAGACTAACAAGGCAAATGAAAGCAATCTCACCTGCAGTCTTAGAGCTGCTCCATCCACATGCAGCTGTGGCCACAGCCTTAGAAGCCTGGGACTCCTCCTTTCCCCAGCACCACCATCTCTGAACCCCAGGGTAGCCTCTCAGAGCCGCGTGCCCTGGGAAGCCACCATCCTCCAGCAGTTAGGTCCTGTCCTGCTCCTCTCTTCTCCCCCATGGGGCTGACTTCCTGGTGAAGGCAGTGTGTGCCTTGTAACTGCTTGCCCAAAGCTTCCAGCTCACACTTCCATTATGCCCAGAATTTCTTTTCTCTTGTTTTTGCCTCTTTCCATTCACTACAAAAGCTGTCCCTGGGGCTGCAGAGATGGCTCCCAGAGGTCCTGAGTTCAATTCCCAGCAACTACATGGTGGCTCACAACCATTTGTAATAGGATCCAATGCTCTATTCTGGTGTGTCTGAAGACAGCAACAATCTACTCACATATATTAAATAAAATAAAATAAATCTTGCTAAGGGTATCGCTTTTTGGAAAAAGAACTGGAATTATGTTTATTACTTTGATAGATTATATTAATGCTTCTAAAATTACAATGTTTTATAATACAATGTATTCTACATTAATGTCTTGATTTATTTATTTTTTTGTTTTTTTCCTTCCTTTATAACTCATATGAGTTTCTTGATTTCCCAGTTTTTTCTTTCTCCTAATTTGTTTACATCATTAATTTCTGGCTTCCTATAATCTCTGCTAACCATTATCTCTCCCACTTAGAGTCGAAGCAAGAGTTGGTTAGAAAGTCTGTGTTGTGATAAGAGCTTGTCAGATATTCTACAGGAATTACTTTTTAAAAAATGTTTTTATTATTTTATGCATATGGGTTGTTTTGCCTGCATGTATATCTATGTACCTCATGCATACAGCCATGGAAGCTGGGAGAGGGAGTGAGACCCACTGAACTGAAGTCAGAGATTGTGTGCAGCCATGGGGGTGTTGGGAAGCCTGGGTCCTCTGGAAGAACAGGCAGTGTTCTTAGTGGCATCTCCAGTCCTACCGTGCTTTACAGTTCCCCCACTGCTTTTGTTCAGTCTGGTGGAGTTACTCTAAGAAGAATCTGGAAGTCTGCTTAGGAGACTAATGTTGGCTGCATCCTTTTTGTGTTGGTGGAAGCACATGTATAGTTAGTTGTTCTCCTATCTGGACAGTCCCCTAAGCTGCTGCTGCTGCTGCTGCTGCTGCTGCTGCTGCTGCTGCTGGTGGTGCTCCTCCTTTTCCTCCTCCCCCTCCTTTTCCTCCTCCCCCTCCTTTTCCTCCTCCCTCTCCTTTTCCTCCTCCCCCTCCTTTTCCTCCTCCTCCTTTCCTCCTCCCCCTCCTTTTCCTCCTCCTCCTTTTCCTCCTTTTCCTCCTCCTCCTTTTCCTCCTCCTCCTCTTCCTCCTCCCCCCTCCTTTTCCTCCTCCTCCTCTTCTTCCTCTTCCTCTACCTTTTCCTCCTCCTCCTCCTTTTCCTCCTCCTCCTCTTCTTCCTCTTCCTCTACCTTTTCCTCCTCCTCCTCCTCTTCTTCTTCTCCTCCTCCTTCTCCTCCTTCTCCTTCTCCTTTTCTTCTTATTTATCAAAATTATTTTTTCATTGAAGTCTGATTTTTGTTTACATTTTTTATTAGATATTTTCCTCATGTACATTTTAAATGCTATACCCTTTCCTTGTTTCCCCGTTGAAAACCCTCTATCCCATCCTCCCTGCTCACTAACCCACCAACTCTCAATTCCCTGACCTGGCATTCCCCTACCCTGGGGCATTGAACTTTCAAGGATCCAAGGGCCTTTCCTCTCATTGATGTCCAACAAGGCCATCCTCTGCTACCCATGTGATTGGAGCCTCGGGTCCCTCCATGAGCATTCTTTGGTTGGTGGTTAAGTCCCTGGGAGCTCTGGGGCTACTGGTTGATTCATACTGTAGTTCTTCCAATGGGGCTGTAAACCTCTTCAGCTCCTTGGGTCCTTTCTCTAGCTTCTCCATTGGGGAACCTGTGCTCAGTTCAGTGGTTGGCTGAGAGCATCCCCCTCTGTATTTGTCAGGCATTGGCAGAGCCTCTCTGAAAACAGCTATATCAGGCTCCTGTCAGCAAGCACTTGTTGGCATCCACAATAGTGTTTGGGTTTGGTAACTGTATATGGGATGGATCTCCAGGTGGTGCAGGCCTGGTGTCCCAAATCTCTGTCTCCACTTCTGCATTCCCAAGTACAGACCTCTAATCCTTAAACCTTTTTGTAGTTTAATGGGAGGGAGGGATTTAAGCAGAATTGGTTTTTTTTTTTTTCAGAATTGGTTTTATAGTTAGCCTAGGGCAATATAAAAATATCCCCTACTTGTTCAAAACTTACTATGATCTTCAAGATGATGGCCACAGAGGATTGAGCTGCATGGGGGACACTCCAGTATGTGGAGATTTCTGCAGGTGTGCAGGTTGCATGCCCAGGTTTTCGTAGAATAAGATGTCCACTATTTATTAACTAATCTCACAATTAAATCTCCATTTTGCTTCCCATTGTCAACAACCTTTGGCACCAACACTTTTGCTGTCTCTTTGCCTCTTCTTCCTGAGGCTTCTCTCTGTAGTATTTGACTTCTCGTGGTCTCTGCCATGATTCTTTCGGGGAGTCTGAGAAATGAGGGTGACATCATTCATATGTTGCCTTCCCCTCTCCTGCTTTCCTCGAGCTTCATATTATTATGATTTGTCTATTTTCTCTCATCTTCTATCTTTGTGGAAGAAAGTTAAGATAAACACTTGCCTTATATCTTCTGTATTTAATTAGAAACATAAAATTTTGTACTGTTTCTCACTAAACTTTTTTGGCTGATTTTTGTTGTAGGTTTATACTTACTATAGGGTAGAGTGTTTATTAGATTAATAAATTTTTATATCTGAAAAAGGTAATTAACAGAAAAGACTAAAAAAATAATAAGGGTGTTTCCTTTCAATTTAATATTCTTTATTAAACATTTTAATAGAGAAAGCACATCTCAAACACTTTGAAATCAAGTTTTTTTGAGATGTGCTTTTTCTATTTAATATATATTATGTAAATACATATTATATATTAATGTGTATCTTATTTAATAATTTAACAGTCAATGAATGTTTCCTGTGGTTCTGGTACTGCTCTGAATACTTGATTATATAGCATATTTGTTATAAATGTAACAGGATTAGGTAGGGGTTTGTTGTTGCTGTTGTTGTTGTTGTTGTTTTACCACATAGAGGGATCATAGAGGAAAGTAGATCTGACTGACTTACTCTAAAGCTGAAGAAAGGGAATTTTTGAGGGACCTCCTATATTCTAAACCTGTGCTGTCCTCTGTCTCTGTGTTTAACTGCCTTGTATCCATGCATTGACCCCTGCACAGGATTGGCTACTGATCTCGGGAGACAGGAGGTTGGGGGGACCCTCCAGAATGCACCAGACACCTGGGAGGTGAGAGACTCACAGGACTAAAACGGAGGGACCTTAGATGAAATGCCTCACAGTAGCCTACCTCCAGCAGGAAGACAGGACTTCAAATGAGGGAGAGGGGGACCATTACACAGTCATAACTCTGACCCATAATTGTCTTTGTCTGAAAGAATTACAGGGATGGAAATGAAGAAGGTGGTGATGAAAAGAAGGTCCAGCAACAGGCTTAAAGTAGGATCCAGCTCAAGGGGAGGCCCCAAGGCCTGACACTATTACTGAGGCCATGGAGTGTTCACAAAAAGGGACCTAGCATGTCAGCACTCCAGAAGACCCAACAAGCAGCTGAAAGAGTCAAATGCAGATATTTGCACCCAACCAGTGGACAGAAGCAGGGGACCCCTGCTGTTGAATTAGGGAAGGCTGAATGAAGCTGAGGGTGACCCTGTAGGAGGACCAGCAGTCTCAATTAATCTGGAACCCCAGGATCTCGCAAACACTGGCCCACCAAACAGGCAGCTTACACCAGCTGATATGAGGCCCCTAGCACACATACAGTAGAGGACTGCCGGATCTGTGTTCATTCAGAGAAGATGCACCTAACCATCAAGAGACTGGAGGCCACAGGGAGTTTAGAGGTCAGGTGGGCTGGGGGATAGGGATATCCATGTGGAGACAGGGGAAGGGGAGGAGGTATGGGATGTGGAACAGTCAGAGGGTGAACAGAGAGGAGGTGGTGGGGTGGGGAATAAAATATGAAGTATATAAAAAGAATTAATAAAAAATAAATACTGATAAAACTATAGGCTATAATGACACAGTTACATTGGGTAGAAATGTGAATAGGTGGCACAGTAAGGAGAGAGACAGTGAACAAACCTACAGTCTATTGGCTGTGCAAATGCTCCACCTCCAACTGATATTCCTGACCCAACCTTTGCCCTCTAAACATTAAAAATAAAACTGAAAAAAAAATAAAACTGAAAACTAAAGTTATGGATAAAGGTATAACGTATTCTCTACAAAAGTCAAATGAAAGTTGTCCACGGCTTCATTGTCTTGGGAAACAAACCCTTTCTCCAGTCAGACTTTGGGGATGTCAGTGTCGCTCTGATAAGGTGGCTGTGGCTAAACTGTGGAGGAAGGCTTTAAGTAAAAGTCAGACCAGGAAGAAGGCAGCTGAAAAAGTACCAGGCAAGTTTTTCCTGGGTCCTCAGATGCTCTTTTGATAATAGTTGAAAAATTCTAAGAAGAAGAAGAAGAAGAAGAAGAAGAAGAAGAAGAAGAAGAAGAAGAAGAAGAAGAAGAAGAAGAAGAAGAAAAAAAAAAAACAAAAACAACAACAACAACAAAAAAACGGGATTCCTAAAAGAAAAAAAAAGCAATGAATAATTTTTGGAGTCATTCCTGCCCTTTTTCACTCTTTGTCACACTAACCAAGGACAGAAGTAGAGTAGTTTGAACTATCTTCTGGGGACCGGGAACTGTACTAAGTGCTTCGCTCTCCTGCATTGTTCTTCTAGAATCTAACAGTGATACTCCTGCAGATAGATGCCTACACATACAGAAATAAAGGCTCAAGTTGACAGAAATCAACATATATACATTTTACACACACTGTTCTCCCATTCCAAAGACTAGTTCCAACCAAATATACAAAGCTCGTGTGACTGTGAAGAGATTTCTTTGTTGTCCATTTAAATATTGATTTTCTGTTGATAGCTCACAATGACTACTTTGAAAGAGCACCTGCTTCCTTCCTGGTCTGATTTTTGCTTAAAGCTTCCCTTCACAGCTTTGCCAAAAAAAAAAAAAAAAATTCTAGAGCCTTACAACAGAATACAGCATTAGCCTCAGAAAAGCCTCATATTCATAAAGTTCCACAACTAGGAACGAAGACTAAAGATGAACTTGAAGGCTCTTTGTTTCCTCAAATATATGGCACAATTTCAGAAGTTCAAAAATATCTTATTTGAAGAACAGGACTAGCAGGAATGTGTGTCTTCTAGAAATGACAGGGAAACTACACCTGTGATACCTCAACAATATGGCTGTCTAAAGAAGATCTGGACAAGAATGACAACATTAGATATTCTAACATGAGAGGGAGAAGCTCATAGGGACCTACCCCTAAGCAAAGAACTACAGGCAACCAAGGAATGCTGAGAGCAAATAGTCCTCCCCCAGAGAAGAGAGCCCTAGTTGGCTATCCAACACTAAGAGGTCAGCCCTGAAATATTGTACATACAAGCGACACTAGAGGGAAGGGAGAAATTCTGTGTATGTATTATGTATTTATATAACACCAGTGAAAGAAAAAGAAGTCAGAGGCCATACATTTGAGAGAGAGAGATGGGGCAGGTACTAGGGGTAGGGAGTATATAATAGGGGTTTAAGGGAGGAAAGGGAAGGGGGAAATGATGTAATTATATTTTAATTTCAAGAAATTTAAAAATATATTTTGCTCAAGGAAGAGTAGTATCAAGAATGGAAATAAATATGATCAAAATGCATTATGAACTTGTATAAAAATGCCATAACAAAACCCATCATTAGTGACAATTAATATATGCTATTAAAACATTATTAAAGATGCCACATGCAACAGCCCCTGGCTCCTCCTGCAATCCCAGCACTAGGGAGACTGGAGTGAAATGATCATTCTGTACTACAGGCCATCCTGGGCTACATAGTGAGCTCCAAACCAGCCTGAGCTGCATAAGGAGACCCTGTGTCAATCAATCAATCAATCAATCAATCAATAAAATTGAAAATAATATTTCTTCTTAGTAGTAATCTCTGATAAGAAACCCAAGGGCCCCCAAACAGCAGAACCTCCACAGTTCACCATCAGAGGTATGGGACTGTGAGAAAAAAAATCAGCAAATGGGGTCTGGGTCAGCTAGCTCCCTTTCCTTTAGTTGACAGGCAGGATATGCTCTGTTTAGAAAAAACTGATCATGAGGCAACCTTGTATGTTTACAATTTTTATTTAGTGATTCATTTTTCTTCAATAACCACAGGAATAATATATGGATTTAGAGCAAAGAAAGAAGTGTGTGGAGCCAGCCAGATGGCTCAGAGGGCACTTTCTGCCCAGTTTGAGATGAACTCAGTAAGACCCTGAGAACCCAAAGGACACAAGTAGAGAACCAACTCCCACAGGTTTTTCCTCTGAATTCCATATACTTAAATGGCTCTCAGAAAACAAACAGGAAAGTAAACATAATTCATTGTTCTTTTAAAAGCACATGGGTGATAGATAGCATTAATCCAGGAGAAGGAAGGAAGGAAGAGGGAGTAGGATTGTCACTGCCTGGTATCATGATATGCGTATAACTAAGACAGTGGCCAAGCCTACTTCAGAAAGGCTAGCACACAGTACTGGCAGGGAAATAATATTCTGTGGCTTTAAAGCCAACTAGCAGCTGCCAGAGCTAATCACTGCATAGGTTGGTCACATATGTTCCTTAAACCAAGTAAAGTATAGCTCAGGACTTAAAAATCAACTTACGAGAAGTTAACAAACCTCTAGAAGGTTCACTGGTATTCCTGTCAGGGAAGTATAATGTCTGACTCTTCTCTGTTCATTCCTGACATCCCAGCAGAAGACTTCTGGTTCTGGATCCTGGACCATACCCAGATCTTTGTCTGGATCCAGACCTGGATCTTTGTCTTGAAACTCACTTGCGCTAGGATTGTGCTTGTTCAGGAGGATGTTGCATACATCAGGCTGTGTTCCTGTTTAGGAATGCTGAGTTTAATCTTTTATGATATGGAGTAGGCAAACCTATCTTTTGCGCCAGAGGAGATACCATCTCTATCTTCCAAATTTGTTAGTATGCAAGCATTGTTGAAAAAGAGAGCATGAGACCAAAAGACATGAAGAACATTAGAGAATATGGTCCTCTGAAAACATCAGAGGTATACTATACTACTTTGATACTTTATACTACTTTGATACAGAGGTATACTATACTACTGGATCAGCTAATCTCAAATGAGAACCTGGACCAGAATTTGCCAGTTTGTCAACTTTTCTTTCCTATGTGAGAAACAGGTAGTTACTACTCAGAATAGCAAAGGCTCTTGTGCCTTCAAATGTATGCTTCATATAGCTTAAGAATTGGTAATAGTCCCAGCTTCATAAATCATTTTGATCTTTCTAGTTGTATATGACTATATTTATGTATCCAATAAATATGGCTATCTGAGAATTACAATTCCAAATGTTTTCAAGGGCTGGCAGATTGCCTGAGTTTGAAATGAGTCATGTGTGAGCTATGGCTGGGTCTCTCTCTCTCTCTCTCTCTCTCTCTCTCTCTCTCTCTCTCTCTCTCTCTCTCTTTTTTTTTTTTAATGGCTGGGTCTCTTAACCTAAGTGTTCTTGATATTAGAGACCAGGTACCTTTTGCTGTTGGAAGTGATGCTATCTATCCACCACAGAGTTTGACACTATCTCCAGCTTCTTCATGGACCGGCACATCTGCCTCAGTTTAGACAATAAAAATGTCTTCAGATATCAGCAAATGTTTGAGGGAATGGGGCACTGGGCATAGAAAGCTAAAGAAAATGTTTCAATGGCTGGGCTCTCCTCCCTTGACACTGTGTGCTACACATTGTAGATACTGATTTATCCTTTCTACACATCGAGAATTTCTAATAGCAACTAAACATTCTGATATTTTAATACAGGAAAGCAATTGCTTTAAAAATGATAGGCATGTATATGGTTTTCCCAGGAACACATTTTCACATATGTACATGTCTGGTAGGTGGCACTTTGAACCCATGCTCAATGTTGAAGAGGGGATGAACCTGGAAATGCTCAGAAAATTCTGAAGTAATGGAAAGAAGAATAAGAAGAATAAAGCTCTGAGCAGACATGGGCATGCACGCCCTCCAGGGTTCTCTCAGCATCCCCGCTCCGAGAACAACTATAGCAGGTTATTGGAATACGTTTCATAACATTGTCAGGGACTTCCCACCTATATCTTGCCTCTTGTACAAAAAAAAAAACAAAAAACCAAAAAACAAAAACAAATTTACATGAGGAAGATGTGTTATTTTTGCTCTTTTATCAGCCATATGCACCATTGGCTGTTTGGTTTATCTTTATTAGATATGCAATCTGCAGGAAATAAACGTTTTTATAATTCTAGCAGCTTTTAAAAAATATATTCATTTACACTAAGATTTTTGTTTGCTTTTATATACTAGAAAATCAATATCTCTAAGTCAATTCTCTAAAAATAACACTTTTTCTAAAGACATCTTTAACAACAATATTGTATTTATGGAAATAGAATAATGAAAAATATTCTTATGAAATTCTTTTTGTTGAAAATATCTGGTGTTGATGGTATTAAAAGTGGAGTAATTAAAAATTACAGTTATTTTATCATATTAATAGTAATTACATAGTGATTAAAATCACTTTTCTTCATTATAAGAAAGAGTTCAGTTACTCGCAGGAAACAACAACATGCTGCAATTGAAAGCTCAACAGAAAGTGAACGCTGGTGGAAACCAAACTTCCACTTGTCACTCACAGCCAATCATGTATTCCAGAACTCACCCTCAGCCTTGGAATCCCTGACGTCCAGTTTTGACAAAACCAACTTTCCAAGGTGTGACAAGCTAGTGAGAGCAAAGTCTAGCAGTTTAAAAGTTATAGCTTGGGAAATATTTCAGAGTGTTAGACTGAATAAAGAAGTCTACCATCTTCATCATGCCAAAGAATCTAAACTTCACAACATGTCTTCACTTGCCAGCGTGAGTACTCTGTAACTCAGTGGCCAAAAATGGTTTCTGGGAACTACACAACTAATCTACCTTCTATCCCCGCCCCTGCCCCTCTCCTCCACACTCCTCAGACACAGAGTTTAAAGCACAGGGAGCTTGTCCATTGTCTCTGACTCTACGTGCCCTGTCATACATGGAGCCCCGCCCCCATATATAAGTATGTTCTGCACTTCTATTTTGGGTCCACTCTTAGGAAATAGTCTGTTTGCTTTCTTTCTTTCTTTCTTTCTTTCTTTCTTTCTTTCTTTCTTTCTTTCTTTCTTTCTTTCTTTCTTTCTTTCTTTCTTTCTTTCTTTCTTCCTTCCTTCCTTCCTTCCTTCCTTCCTTCCTTCCTTCCTTCCTTCCTTCCTTTCTTTCTTTCTTTCTTTCTTTCTTTCTTTCTTTCTTTCTTTCTTTCTTTCTTTCTTTCTTTCTTTCTTTCTTTCTTTCTTTCTTTCTTTCTTTTGACTGATTTTGTTTTCTTTGTAACTCTGGCTGTCCTGGATCTCACTCTGCTGACTAGGCTGGTCTCAAACTCACAGAGATCCACCTGCTTCGGCCTCCCAAGTGCTCGAATGAAAGGTGTGCACAACTACAACCCCCACCTGGCTTGATCTGTAGTCTTAATTTAAGATGTGGGAATCCACATGTGGGAGCATCAGGCAAGCCTCATGTGACTAGAATAAATGATAATCCCTTGTCATAGGAATGTCAAGTATCAGCTGTCAGACAGGGAACCTGTCTTGTGAAAAATCCTGTTTCCAACCTTTACAACCACATGGTGCAGATGGTCTAAAAAGTTTTTTTTTCTTTAATACACATGAAGATTAGCACTGATTACAATGATGTCTATGCCAAACCCTCTTGTCCTTTGCTGCAGCCCAGGAAGTAGTTTGGATTTATTGATATTATAGCTTCAAGTTCATTGAATAAAAGAATGTACTCAGGTAAAGAAGGATGTTGGAACACCCCAAAGCATGTTTCGGCACATAGTCAGGTGCTCATGGAGACTTTTGAGCCATGCTGGTTGGTGAGTGCATTTCACCCCGTGCTCTCTTTCAGCCCAATCTGAAATTTTCAATGACATCACAGGAACTTTTTACAATGTTAACACCTGTCTCCAGAACTGGGCTGGAAAGGGGATGGGGTGTGCTCTCTGTTAGATCTGAAGGACTGAACATATTTACTACCTTCTAAACTCATGCATAGCTGGTCATTGTGCAGAATGAATTAATCAAAGTATTATCTGTCTGCTACACCTTCAGGGAGATTGGTCACACAGGGCAGTCCTCAGGCAACTTTGTTTTCTCTTGTTTGCCTAGCTCTGCTAGTCCAGGTTAGTTCTTGGTCTCAGATAAAGATCGTCTTCAACTTCTGAGTGAAACAAGTGTACTCTAGTAAGTTCTGTCACTGGACAGTCTCAGCAGAGCAAGCATAGAATGAATCCATCTTGAATTGAAGCTCAAACTCTGTAACTAGAATCTCTCTCTCTCTCTGTCTCTCTGTCTCTGTCTCTTTGTCTCTGTCTCTCTGTCTCTGTCTACCTCTCTGTCTCTGTCTACCTCTCTCTGTGTCTCTGTCTCTGTCTCTGTCTCTGTCTCTCTCTCTCTCTCTCTCTCTCTCTCTCTCTCTCTCTCTCTCTCTTTCTCTCTCATGCAAACCATGCCTGCTCTGTACTGGAAGAGTTAGCAGAGCGAGGGAGAAAGGACAGCTTTTCTTTCTCCTCCTTTCTAGTGTATCAACAGTTCTTTTCCTAAGTTGCTTATGAGTGGTAATTCACGGGAAGGAAGCATGTGCAAAGTCAGGAGGGAGACCTAATCCGTCCTGCCATTTCATCAAGGGGAAGTATTTTCTGGGCTTTGGGGACATTGAAATATGACTCTTCCTCTGATGGCGGTTTTTATGAGCTCTTCAGAGGACATCCTGCTATGGAAACTCACACTAAAGCTTGGTGCCCAGTGTAAGCGTAGGGAGCTGCTAGGAGCTCAACATGGTGGTCAGGTCATTAGAAACAATCCAAATGTCTCTGTGACAATGAGTTCAAGCTGTCAGCATTGAAATGCCTGCCAGAAGAGAATGTTGTTATAAAGAAAGTCTGTTTTCCACTAGGTCCTCAGGCCTCCTTCCTCATACCCTGCCTCCCTTCTGTTTCTCTGCCAGACACAGAATACCATGAGGCCTTACTAGAAGCCAACAGGATGCTGCCTTGATCTTAGGCTTGCAAAACTATGAGAAAAATCACCTTTTCTTTTATACCTCACCTTGTGTATTTTTTCACAGAAGCAGAGCATGGTTGTCCCTCTCTGTCCCACTATCATCCCCCTCATTGTTAAGGATATCTTGCCTAAAATTCACTTCATGAGAAAGAATGCATCTACGTTCTGGTTTAATCCTTTAACTGCTGGAAACAGAAAATTGACCCGCACCATTTATTGATGTCCCATGACTCTTATTCAGATTCTAGATGCTCCATAGCACCCCTCTCCAGGAAAGGAGACAAGTACATAGTTCATCTCTCTCTCTCTCTCTCTCTCTCTCTCTCTCACACACACACACACACACACTGAAAATAAGTCCTGAGTAATTAGACCAATGCCTGACATAGAACAGCCACAGCTTTGATGAATATTTCTTGAACTGAATGAGTTAACCATTTATGTTTCATTCCTCTACAATAAGGAACCAAATGCAATACCTCTCAGTTTTCACATGATGCTAAATTTTATCAAATTCTAACAATAAATAAACACACCTTTACTATGATTTTTCGGACCACTCAATGTGCCATCTATTTTCCTAGAGACTTTTATCAAAATTACTTAGTTTTATTTTCTCATTAATTCTGCAAAGTTATGTTTAATCATGTTTTTATAGTTAAAGGAACAATGAAAATAAGACCTAACTAAGATAACAGGAAAAAATAATAAAAGAATCTAAATATTAGCCTTTGGCTTTGTGTCTAAGGGTTTATCTATTGAAACACATGTGCTAAGTTTCATGTAGAAGTTTTTTATGGTTATCTACTATGTTACATATTTCCTGCATTACATTGTTATTGTTGTTGTTATTTTGTGTACATGTGAATAGTAGAAAGATAAATTATATTTTCTTCTTAAAATTATTTTCCTAATCCTTTCTCCATTCATTTTTAGTTTAGACTGATTTTATTCTAGATCTTCAGTTTCTACAGCTGTATGGAAAATATGAGTTTTGAGTGGTACAGTAGAAGGGGCTTGGGGGTATTAAAAGGCACATCATATAAACTTGTAACTGCTCTTGGTTGACAGAATACACTAAGATCTAATATTAGTTGAGGGAAACCTATTTAATTCTAGGAATAACTGGCAGATGCTGTAGGCTTTCCTAAGATCAAGGTAACTTGAAAGCCTGCTTATATAATACCTACAAGTAGGTATTACTTGGCTGATTATATTGAAGATATAAGCTACAGTGAGGAATACATAGATACTGGAATATGAAGTTGAAGATGCAAGCCTGATTTTAAATATGATTACCATATGCTTCAAATGTAAGTTTTAAAAAATTTTGGAGTTGTTTGACATATTAAAGATAGTTAAAATGAGAAATACCACATTTTATTTGTAAAGCTCTATTATTGAATTGCTTAAGATACAATAGACAAAGAATGGCCATGTATTTTATATTTTCTGATTACGAAGAAGGAGATTAATTTGCACATCGATTCTCAATTTGAATGTTCTGGATTGTGTAAGATTTCTTGACTCATAAGGGGAATTTAGATGTGCCACCCACAAGGACTCTGCACTTCTTTTCCCACACGGCCCTCAAGTTTTTGCTTTACTTTCTGCCTCCTTTTGTCCAATGCATATTCAATGACCAAATGAGCGGATGCAAGGCAACTCGCATAGTTGGAATAAATTGTTTTCTTAAGAACTTTCATTTTCTATCTATTAAAGCCATGCTTGACCACAGTTTGCTCTTCACTTCTGATCTATGATAGCCCTCCAAAGTATGTTCAATCTCTAAGTGCTAGCAGCTGTTTTTGATAATCTTTTTTCAAACTACGTCATGGTGTAAGCTGTGCTCCACAATAGAATAAGCTGTGAGCCCAGGACTTGGGAAGCAGATGCCTAGTCTCCCTAATGTGCCCCGGGCCAAACAGAATATTCGATAAAATTCTGTTTTAAGAGAAGGAAAGAAAAGAGAAAAAGGGAAAGGTTACTCACACTTATATTCTATTATCCCAAAAGCCATGTTTCTCCCTTCTCTTCCCATAGGAAGGTGATCAGTGACGTAATTTTCTTAGGGTGCTTGTTTCAATGGGTGAAGAAATCTAGGATCTCTGAGGTTTGCCTTAAAGACTGAGCGGCTGGATATAAAAATATACCTTTATCCCAGGGTAGTCCTGACTGTCCACTACCACTTTCACCTTTTCCAGGCTGGGCTTGGTGCTGCTGGAGATGAGCTAGGTGTGGTTGGAGATGTGTTCTCTGCTCTAATGCAGGGAGCCCTTTCTGGGACTGAAGAAATACCCCCCCTATACAGCAGCACACCTGTTTTCTAGCAAGCCCAAGAAAGCACAGCCTGCTCTTTGGAATTCTGCTAAAGCACATAAATTGTAAAGGTATTTTCTGCCGCTGTTACTTTTTTTTTTTTTAAGAAAAAGAAAGAACCCTCTAGTTTGTTATTTTCAATGTTCCTTAGTAGGACAACGAATGATGAGAATGTATATAGAAACTTTTGACACTCGTGAATCTCCTCAGGAAAAGCTGCATTCGAAGGCCTCATAACTAGCTTCACTTCCCACCAACTTGGTTTTTACCCCCCTCTCTTCCCCTGTGGGAAGGGAGAAAGGGCGTTTTCTTCCAAAAGGGACAAAAAACTTACCCTGGACCTTCTGTGTGAAGCATTTCCATGTTTTAACCAAACTCTCATAAGTGAATACTAATCACTTAATTATTCCAGTCCAGATTGCATTAAAATAGAGATAAAATATAGACTATTAGTTACACAAAAGGGAATTTGCCAGATTGCTTCATCAAAGCCCCCCCATGTCATAAAAAATGTCCTTTCATTAATCAAAATATCACCTGAATGAAGTCATCATGTTTAGCCTGATTGCATTTCCCGCATATATGTGCAGCTGCATTGGCCTCTCATAAATGTCATTTGATTATGAGAAAATAAACAGGGAGGGACTCAAAGGGAGTCAGTCCGGGCCCTGCTTGTTTACCTGCGGCAGCTTTCTTAGCTGAAGAACAAATGTCATGCAAATGGTGCACCAGCAATGAGCTGCCAATCACTCTGGCCTGGCATTCATGATGATTTGCTAAATCATTTAAAGAGACATGCTTTACTAAATGAAAAAATATCAGCAGCGAGGGCCTGTGTTTAAACATGGGGCTGAGTTATTATCCCAGTAGGCTGGAATGAAATGAAGACATCTTCCAATTAAAGCTTGCAGATGAACCCAGACAAACCCCCCTTTTTTTTCATAAAGACAAGCAGATTATGATTGGGAAGGAACAGCGACAGAGGCTTTCATTACACGCTGATTATGGTGATAAAATTCCCAGTGCTGTGTGTCTGCGGGCCCAACTTCACATTTGAAGGTTTTTAATATAATTTCCTTAGGGTGAAATGCTGAAGATTTATTAAACTTTATGAAGGGCTTACAGATCCAATTTAAGAGGACATATCACAGGGCAAAACTGACAGACGATAAAATACATTCCAACTATAAGAAGAAGAAGAAGAAGAGGGGGGTAAAAGGGAGAAAGTTGAGCCGTGAAACTGTTTTTAAACATTTTTTGTTGTTGGCAATGTTCAAATGAAATCAGTTATTTCCTCCCCCCCACCCCCCAGGGTTATAGCCTTGTTGTGCCACTGAAGTTTCTTCATGCTTTTTACGGGTTTGTTTTCCACCCACAGCTCAAAGAACTCACCTAATTTAATCCTAAATAATTAAATAAATAAAAGTACCCAAGTAATCGTAAAGTCCTTGGTTGTAGGAGCCCTCAACACTCAAAGAGTTTGCCCAAAATGAGCCATGCACAGCTTTCTTCCCAGAAGGCCACCGTTTATTAAGATACTCCCCTGATCAGCCTCCCCCTTCCATTTTCATCATGTAAGACAAGGTGAGCAACTTTAATTATCTCAGTTTTGACTCAAAAGATCTGAAGGATTTGCAGAGATGCCTTTGGTTTTTCTCATGGCTCTGTGAACCTATACGGCAGGAATGGATTTCGGTAGGATGCTATAAGAAAACAGAGAGCATAGACTTGCTTTTTCTCTGCCAGTGAAGAAAACTTCAATAGAGTTTAGGTAACTCCAAAGCTTTGCTCATCCCTAAACCAAGGCTACTGGTAAGAAAGCAACTGCAGAGTCAGGCTGGCTGAACTAGCCAGCCATTGAGGTACATGTCTTTAAGCCCAGCATGCAGAGGCAGAGGCAAGTGGACCTCTGTGAATCCAAGCTCAGCCTGGTCTACAAAGTGAACTCCAGGCCAATTGAGACACAGCAAGACCATGGCTTAAAGAAGCAAAACAATAAAAATCTGGGGCTGGAGAAATGGCTCGGCCAGTAACAGCTAGGTTCACAACCAAAAGACAAGCAAGCAGCCACAGGACACGGACTTCTACCGCCTTCATCTAGCAGCCCCTACTCTGGGAAATTTGCCTAGTTCACACTGTGGAGGGAATCTCTCTGTGTAATTTTTCTGGTGCTCCTTTTTCTTTTTCATTCTTCCTTCCCTCCCTTTCTTTATCCATTCCTTCCTTCCACAACTTTTGGAAATATACTTTAGATAGCAGAAAAATGTACTTGTGTTTAGCCAGATATGGTGGTGAAATCTATAATGGTAACCACTCAAAGACTTAGGCTGGGTTAGGGTAGAAATCATAAGTTTAAAGCCAGGCTGTTTGACATCACAACTGTCTTCTACCTCCAATAGGCAGTGGCTCTATTATTTTATCTGTGTAGCTAACACACACACACACACACACACACACACACACACACACACACACACACTACTGGCTCTGTAAGAATGGTAAGAGATTTTATGAAATAAATGTAGTATGATATGCTTCACTGAAGAAAAACAAGACCTTCCTTTTGCTGAGCATTGAAACATCAGTGACATGGCTATAATATCAAAGAAAACCTGATTTCCGGTCTCCTGGCTCTGTTATTCTTCTGTACTAATTATATAATCACAGATTAATAATAGGGCAGAGGTGTGAAAAGGCAGATATTTCTTATTACCTACATTATTACTAAAAGTTTTATTTACAACACTACTCATGACTCATAATAGGTTCTGAAAGCAAATTAGTTCAGCTAATAATAATGGCATAATATTGATTAGTATTTTACTTGCTCTCTATGACTTTGAATGAAGAGAGATAGTGATGGAGATATGTGAGATTATGCCTTCAGATCCTTCTTTTCATAACTGGGCACTTCACACAGAAGAGGTTTTGCTTTTTTGTTTTGTGTGGGTTTTGTTTGTGTTTGTGCCCTTGATGCTACTGCACTTTCTGTTCAGGATTCAAATGAGCCTGGGTTCTTCTTATTTCCTTACTTACCTTTCATGCACTAGAATGTGTCTGTGAAGAGCTACTTGAGGATCCAGATGGTTCGAGGCCATTTAGGCCATAACAAAACACCTTTACTGAATGAGTCATAAACAACAGAAACACCACAGTATCAGAGTTTGAGGCTTAGGTGAAGCCTTAGGTGAATGATGTGGTACCCTTTCCTCATTCATAGATGACATCTTGCTATACCCACTCATGGAGGATGGAGGAAAAGAACTTTGAATTTCTTCTAAAAGAGTAATCCCATGAATGAGGACCTTCATGTGCTAACCACCTCTCTAAAGATGTCTAGGAGGTTAGGGGTTCTACATGTTAAATATCTTTTCAAGTAGCATGATATTACCTTGATCTTTGTAGTTAATTATTCAAGCTAAGCTTACTTTGGCCAGAGTACTACACTGGTTTTCAGCCAACATTTCTACCTTATTTGATTGAACCCACATGGGTAGGGATTTGATAAAAACAAAACAAAAAACCAAAAGTCAAAAGACAAACTACAACAAAGCTATTGAACAAATGAACAAGAAACACAGCCATCCCCACAAACACAACCACCAGTAAAAAACAAACAAACAAACAAATAAATAAAACCCCATCCACTGTGATTATGATGAGCTGAAGAAGAGCTGGTACCTTTCTTTACGGCAGACCAAGCCCCTGGTCTAGAATTAGAGAATCATAGAATAAGTCACAGTATAAGTTGAGGTTCTGAGCTTGGCTGCTTCTCTATGCCCATCAGGTGATCCAGATTGTTCCAGAATACAGACCATATGGAAAGTCTACCTTGGGCCTGCCCTAACCTATGACAAGGTAATTTGGCACAGTAAAAAAAAAAAATCTGCTGTACACTAACCTACGCACTTTAATGTGATCACATCCCCCCTTTGATAGCCTGTAACTTTAAGGGTTATATTTAAAGTTATTTTCTGTCCTAGTTAACTTCAGTAGTCAACTTGACACACTTGAGGTGAGGGAACTGCAACTGAGAAAGTTCCTCCACTGGAGTGGCCTGTGTGCATGTAGGACAGTTTCTTGATTTACAATTGATGTATTGATGTAGGAGAGCTAAGTCCACCGAGGGTGGTATGATTCCTAGGCAGGTGGTCCTGGGCTTTATAAGATAGGTAGCAGAGCAAAACAGGGAGGTAAGCCATTAATCAATGTCCCCCTGTAGTTTCTGCTTCAAGCCCTTGCTTGAGTCCCTGCCTTGACTTCTCCTGATGATAGGCCATGAACCTGCTTGCTAAATGAACCCTTTATGCCTCCAATGAAAAGAGCATACATGATAAGCAAGGACTAACTGACTATTCCTGTCCATCTACTCATACGTTCAGTTTTCTAGTCCAGCCATCTGTCTGACCTGAAGACTAAGCAACAGTTAAGTAACACTTTATTCCTACTCCTTGGGTTCTGAACTGGTAGAGAATCATTTCAGGTAACTAGTAAACTGGTTGAAAAGTTCCCTGAGGGATATAGAAACAAGAGAGGAGTCAGGGCATCATTCTTCTCCTCCAGCAAGCAGAAGGTGGAAACTATCCGCATGCAGTTTTGCTTTAATTGTAAGACTGATCTGCCTTTGGATCCTTTCATTGGTGAATAAATTATTGCATTCTCTCTTCCCAGTGGCCCAAAGGCATTAAAATAACAGTGTTGTTAGAAGTAAGGAAGATGTGTAGAGAGGCAACATTTAGTTTATAATAACACATTCTAGAGCTGTGAACCTCCTTAGAACATTGGCTGATGGAACTGAAAGAAACTTCTGTGAACATTTGAACTGATGTCCCGAGTTACAGGAAAATACACTGGTTTTCTCAGGTCATGGACAAGACTGAAGGAAAGGGCAGGGGAAAGGTGAAAGAGAAATTAAAAATGGATAATAAAGGAGGCATTCTATAAAGCAAAGGTATAATCTCTGGGGAATTGTAAAGTGACATTTAAATTCCAAGAGTGAGAAATGAAATAGAATTGAAAGATGATATTGAGAACTAAGAAAGTTCCAAGTACGGTCTTTTGCCCTTTATATCTAAGTCCAAATGGATTTTAAGAGACTTAATTCAAACACATATTTAGTGAAACCCGTTTTTTTTGCAAGGTAGTCTTCCACACTCTGTGTCAAGATGAATTTATTATGATTCCTCACTAGATAGGAATTAAAATCATGAAGAAACAGAAAAGCACCCAACTTTGGAAAGGTTCATATAATTTTGGAAATGTGAAAAATATAATAGAAAGATTTAATGGAAGACTATCTTTGGAGTACAGCCAAAAGAGCAAATGAGATTGCAGCAGTAGCAAGGAGTGTTGCAGAGTATGACCACTGCCGGAGTGTTGAGTGGACATGTCCTCTGGGACTAACAAACAGTCCTGGTAGGCTACTGGGAGAGGCTTATGTCGGTCAGTAGTAGAAGAGTTTATAAATTGGTAGGTAACACTGGAAGCTGATTCGGTATGTATTTGCTTGTCTTTGAACATTTAAAATTTTTTATTTATTCAAATTATGTACAAAGAAGGGTTAGATTAATGAATATGAAGAAAGGGGCAAATGAGAGTGTGTGACAGAAACAGCCCAAAAGTTGAAGGCACTACTAGGAGAAGCACACTGGAGGCTTAAATTATGACAGAAGTAGAGAAGGAACAATGAGGAAACATGAGAAAACATTGAAGATTGAAAATGGGTGGGCAGGGGAATACCTCGGAGATACCTGTTTATACATCTTACAGGAAAACATAAATTTAGAATTGAGGATGCCCTGTGGTTCGTGTAATAGGTAGATGCCAGCTTCTACTACAGGTAAGGGAGGTCTAAGTCATCTGATGTGAGTACAACAGATGGATTATCTACGATTCTTCCCCAAGGAAAACCAGCCTGAAGTTAAAGTGTAGCAGCAGTGTAGCAAATGGAACATGGAAGACTTTGTTAGAGGTTTAAAAAAAAATCAAGTTCTCTGGACTCTGATAGAGAGGATAGTTCATTTATTTATTGAGAAGGCAGCATTGAGAGAGAATTTCAGAAAGACAGGGGCTAATAGACATGATTATAAAGAAACACCTAGTAGACTGAAATATTAATATGAGCATTAGGAAAAAGAAAATTTTCCTTACCTGTAGAATAAAGTCTCTCATCCCTCCCCTTCCCTTTTCTTTCCTCCTTCCTCTTTCTCTCTCTTTCACTACTCTCCTATTCTTATACAGAATTCCTTTCTTTCTTAATTTTTAACCTACATATAATCTCCTATTATAATATTAGAATTAGTCAAAATATGTAAATGTCTTCCATAAACTCAGATGAAAACACCAGACACATAGTATGAGATTCAAACATGGGCAGGGCTGGCTTGTAAATTTTTGCAGCCATAAGTGGTCTATCAAGACATATCTCAGAAGGCTTCTTTATGTTCCAAAAGGGAGAAGAAACTTCTATTCCAATCTTTTAAACGACATTTTTTTTCCAAATTCATGCAACTGTAGATAATGGTTTACTTCTTAGGCTCTCTACAAACTTTTGAAAACCTACATATTGATTCCTGATACTTAGCTCTTGAAATTCAAAAACCAAAAACCTTACTTTATCATCAGAGTTTATATTTAATGTATTCCTAAGCATGTCAGAACTAGCTTAGGTTTCAGGCCAAGACTTGTGTTAGAATGAATTTGTTTCTGGGAAGACTAACATATCGAAAACGACATTTTGCTTCAGGCATAGATTTCAGAAAGAAGTAAAACATACATTTTATAGTAAAGAGCCCTCAGAGGTGGCTATGCTATTTTGAACCAAGTCAAAGGAAGACAAAAATACAGGGTAAGAGGCCATGTCACTTGGTCCTAGAAACTTGACTATGCAATGAGGGGATGGAGAAAGGACAGATGTTTGTATAGAAGAGTTGGGATTTAGTACTTTGTGCTTACTCTAATGTAGCCACATCTACCATGAAACAACCCAGAACCCAAGACATCTATATGTACAGTCCAAGAAGGCAGAGTTAGCTAGTTTTAGTAGAAGGCCTCTCTAGGGGTGGAGTTGTGGGTTGTAATCATCCATGAGGAAGAAGCTGCAGCTGCTATTTTTTGCATAATCTGAACATTCACTTATAAACACCTATACTTGGACCTAAGAAAGGTTTTCCATGTCTTTGAGCCTCACTTGGAAGAATGCTTTGCCAATTGCTATGGGTCTGAGGAATTGCCCCTTGGCAATAATACATATTCATTTGGGATTTTATCCACTCCTTATATATTTACTCAAGGATACTTTTGCTCTCCTTACTGTGGAATAGGGTAGAATTAAGCAATGGTTTCTTGTTCATTTCTAATTTGAATAGTCTTTCAAGATGCACAGCAAAGTTTAAAAAAAAAAGCTGGACATGAATGCTAACTGCCAGGGCTAACAATTGAAAGTGGTATTCTTTGGGGGATGGCAAAAACTCAGGGTTGTAACCTATATTCTCCAGTAGTGATTTCTGATGTTCAAGGGGTAATTTCTTGCTGTTTTTCCCCCTATCATGAAAGCATTAACATCCAAGCTTTCCTCCTCTTTTTAGAGTTACTGTTTCAATGCCTTCATTTATAATGCGGGTGAAGAACACGCCATATAAACATCTTGTTCCTAGTACCAAGGTAACAGTGTTATTCGTGTCTGCTGGTAACCACTCTATCTATGCTGTCCCATAACCATTCCTTACAATGAAGGCTAGAAAATGTAGTTACCTGCCTGGATGTCTGTTGTGTGATACGCTTGGGAAGACAGGAGCAAATATCTACTCACCCTAGAAAGGAAACTGATGACAGAGTAGCTAGCACCAAGGTCTAACTTGGTGAGCTATGATATGAGTTTTATTGGAGTTATTTACATTGGAATATTGGTGAGGGGTTACTTACAGTCATGGAAATGACTCAAAGACAGCAGTATCACCAAACACACCCTAGCATGGGTGACAGCTCACAAAAGCTGGGAATCCAAAGCAAACTGCACAACCTACAGGCAGCTCAATAGGTCAGAGAGTGTCCTTTCAGAGTGGCTCAGTTACCCAGAGCCTCTCCCAGGCAGCTCAGCTGGCCTTTCTTTCTTCTAGGCAGCTCAGCTGGTCTCTGCTTCCTCCAGGCCTTTTGATTTTGATTAATTCTTCACACACAGTGTCTAGCCTATAAAATACATGCAACAAGAGGAAATGTAACATTTTGACATTTTAGAGACAAGAATAAGCAAGGGGACAGGGAAGAACAGGATGCAGGTGGTGGACATAGTTTGTGAAGGAGAATATAAAGCTAATTGTTTTTCTAGTTCTAACTCGGTTTTTAATTTAGGGGGATTTGGTGGTAGATAAATTCATAAAATTATGCTCCATAGTAAAAATATAAAACCCAGTGTAGAGGTCCACAGTGTCCTGGAATGACTACTCCAATTGTATAGAACTTAATTGAGTTGTATAGTCTCTGTGTCTGTGATTTCAGTGTGGATGTTTTTAAAATAATTGCAACATTTTTGTTATAAAGATTACTTTTTTAAAATCCTATAAAACTATACCTCTCCCCAACACACAACCACATTAGATTCAGAATGTCTGAACTCTATTTCCAAGGCCTAGGAGGAATCTACCACCTTTTCAGCTAACAGTTCACAATGGCAGACAAAACTAAAAACTAAAAGTGGCCACGAGTTCTTCCTTCCTTCCTTGCCTCCTTATTTCTGAAGGAAGCTTCATCCTGGTCTCAATCCAAGCTCTGCTGACTAACATTTTTCTTTCACTCTTTGCCTTGGCCAGCTTGTCTGCCTTGCGTGAGTTCATGGTTGATTTCCCCCTCTGCTCATCTCTCTTGTTCTTTACTAGTACATACTGATTCCTGGGGCTCTCTTGCCATGCACTGTATCAGTGCTATGGCATCGGTACTATATTCTTTTGGCAATGCCACACTCTTAATCACTGGAGTATAAATGGAAGCACAGAGTCACAGAACCCCAGGACTAAAATGAGCTTTGGAATCTGTACAATTCAATTGCAACCTTTAACACATGATAATTCTGAATCCTAGAGAAGCAAGAACCACATATAAGTCCTCTCTAGAATGAAAAGTGATAGACTCAAGGCCCTATATCCATGGGGTGTGTGGACAAGTCCAGCTTTGTGCTTACTGTACATGGCTACCTTCTAGTGCTGCAACACATGCTAAGGATGTCAATAATATTAGTTTAGCAGCAAGATACATGCAAATAAAAACAAAGTATAGAAACTTAAGCATTATTTCTCTGTTTCATAAGATTCTTCTTGTGGCATTTTGAGATAAAGTAGATTATAGCAATGTTTAGAAATTCTCAGGCAGTTAAAATTCTTACACTAGTCAGTAATTACCCTGAAACTGACAAATGGCTTAGTAATCTTCTAATGAAGACATTCTTTCTTTGCTTAGAGAACAAAGAAATACACAGATGAATTAGGGGTATCCAGTTGGTTGGATACAGGACCCAAGAAAGATGCAGAGGACTATTTCATACATTGACTTGTATGCTAGTCTTTTCATACTGGCCCACTCCTCCCACCCTTTCTCTGCCCTATCTTCATTGCCTTTCGCCTGAGGCAAGGAGAGGGGGAAGACTTGTAAGGGAAAACCAACTGTGTCTGTGAGGCTCCTTTGATCTGTGGTTTCTTAGCTGGACACAGTTAATTTGGAAGCCTTGCCTGGCAGGTGATTGCAGGACAAGAGAAGACAGTGGTGGATATCCTAACCTATTGCTTTATTCTCAGTCAGTGATGTAGTTCTGGCAATGCTGCCATGCCTCTACTCCAACTTTTATGAAATAGAGCAGTAATTTGAACCCTGTAAAACATTTCCCTACTGTCTGCTATGTGTTGAGATGATAACAGTATCACCTGGTGTTGGGTATGCCTTAGTCCCCTAAATGTCCCAATAGTAATAGTCAGCAAATAGCTTCCTCACATTCTCTAAATTGTCTCCTTATACTTGTAAGTTTTCCTTGTCTGTCCTGGGCCCTCACTGGTATAGCCTCTCTGGGGTTCATCACGGTCTTCTGAACTCACCATTTGTCTCCTTTGCTGTACCAGCAGAGCCATCATCACAATGGATAGGTTCAATTCTTGCTCATTTTGTATCTCTTGGATGCTCTAAGCCCTGAGAAGTGCAACAAGCCTGCAGGAGATTGACTCTTAGCTCCCAGTGAACACTGAATATGCAAGAGATCATTAGTGACAGTAGGATAAAGGAGTGAGTGCTAAACTTAGTTTATGTCAATCAATCCTAACATTTCCTCCAGAACTACAGAAAATGCCATAAGAACTATTGTTTATATAGAATACAATCACATTCCTTGAACAAAACATGGCTAGTTTGGTTAGGTAGTTGCTGGACAACCAACTATTTTAAAAAGTAGCTCATCATGTGTGTGAAATGGCACATGAGCTGATTATTTGTCGGTGCAACACAACCTAGTGAGACCTCTGAAGAGAGAACCTAAACCTAGAAGTCACCTCCATCAGATTGACCTGTGGGCATGTAGGTGGGAGCATTTCCTTGATTGATGATTGATGTGTGAGAGTACATCCCATTGTGGGCAGGGCCACCCAGGGCATATGGTCCTGGGTGATGTAAGAAAGATAGCTGAATATTGCCAGGGGAACAAGCCAGTAAACATCATTCCTCTATGGCCTCTGATTTAATTCCTGTCCAGACATTACTGGATGATGATGCACTGTAAAGAGTAAGATGAAATAAACCCTTTACGTCTGGAACTGCTTTCGGCCAGTGTTTAGTTTCAGCAGCATAGCCAAACTAGAACAGCATGGTTAGTGGAAGGGCTTTGGCTGCCCCAATTTCCCTCCTAAAAAGAGTTCTTGGAATATTTCTTATTGTTTGAATCTAAAATTTTACTTGTAATGACATTTCAGAGCCATGGGCCCTCAGCTAGTGCCATTAATTTTAGGAGCTTCTAGATGCTTTGGTAAGTGGGTAACTGGAGTTGGGTCACTGAGAACGTTATACTGAAGGGAGTTGGGACTTTTCAGAATCCATAGTTGAGGCAGCAAGCAGACTAGAGCCAGGGCATGCTGGACAAGCTTGAAGCAAGGTTGTGGTTGAGCCATTCCACAAACAGACCGGCCATAAAAGATAAGGGGCATGCCTGGGAAAACTCCTATGGGTCATACACTATCTGGACTGGAGTCTCCTGTCTCCTGTCCTTGGATGCAGTTTAAAATGACCTTCCTGCTAACAAAAATAAACCGCCCTCCTACATTGCTGACGGCCCAATCTGCACGTATGCCAAAAAAACCCATCCTGCGCGCCAAAATCCCCCGCCAATGTTTGAATCAGCAAATCATGTGTTACCGCGCCAAACCCCCTGACAACCCCCCTGACTTTTCCTATATAAACCCCTAACTTTTGGGCCTCAGGGTCGACTCCTCTGTCTCCTGTGTGAGATACGTGTCGATCCAGAGCTCTGATAATAAACTACCTCATGCATTTGCATCAAGTCGGTCTCTCCTGTTTCCTTGGGTGTACGCTATCCCGAGAATGGAGTGGGGGGTCTCCCCAAAAGGAGGTTCTACAATACCTGCCTATTTTCTGTTTCACCTTCTGTTTTCTGGTCCTGTATGATATTAGCCTGCTCCGTGTCCACCATGCTTTCCTGACAGCATGAAATGGGCTTCTCCACTGTCTTCCCTGTCGTGAAGGACTGGAGCCATCATCTCCAGTGAATCTTGAAGCTCATTTGTAAGGCGCTGTGGCCACAGACATACTGGAGTAAGTAAAACCTTACCTTCTCTTTTTTATCAGTCATTTACAGCTCTCAGTGGTAACTAATGGCACTTTCTAGGGCGTCTAAGTGCCTCTAAAGCTGCTTTGCTTTACTTTTTTTTTGTTGTTTACTTGTGTTTCTTTTTGTTTGTTTTCAAAAGAAACCATCTATCTACTTTTCTCAATTAATGTTGGGAATGTTTTTGATAGGAAGGAACCAGTCCAGCAGGGAAGGAAATAGCTGAGGAGGTTACTGTGTATAAGCAAGTAGGAGGAAAATGGAGGCTGTGTGTTCTCTAGTGTCTGTTCCTTTTGGATGGAGAGAAAGAAGGCTCAGACCTTGATCGTGGGCTCCCTTAATCTGAAGGGGCTTTGGGGGCCAGTGCTTGGCTGTACTTTGGGGAGCAAAGCTCTATGGGGAGACCTCCAGAGAGGAGCCCTGGGTCTCTACTGACATAAATAAAAGAGGAAGGAAAGAATGGAGAATCAGGAAAAAGGGTAAGAAGAAAACCAGATAGAAAAAAAAGAAAGAAGGAAGAGGAGGAGTGGGTGGGGAGAGAAGAAAGAAAAATGAAGGAAGTTTGGTTAGAAACCATTAACCTAAAGTAAGACTCATAAACATCTTTCCAAAATTTCAGAAAACAAATATTTTAATACTTCCAGCTATAGAGATTCTGTCTCCTGCTCCGATCTCCTCCAGTCTCAAAAGTAAGCATATTAAGTAAAAAAAACAAAGGGGCATTGCTATCCTAATAAAATTTTATTTATAGGATGCTGAAATGTTCATTCCATGTGTTTTACATATCAGTAAATAAAATTCTTTTCCTTTGTTACTTGGACACATAAAACTCATTCTTAACTCATACAGCCTGGTATGCAGTCTAGGTTTTGCCTGTGGTCCATTCTTTATTCCTCAGATGTCAAGCTAGAATTAGGAACCTAAAGATGGAGGAGCACTATACACCACTGCTCTGCTTGAAAACCAGTCTCCAACCTCATCCACAGCTGGGCAGGGCATGTCAAGGACATACTGTCGTTAATTCGACACGATGAGTCCCTGCATCCAGGGTTAGGCGGTGAGGTTTTGTGAACCTCACTTGCTTGCCTGTAAATCAGATACATTTACCTGGCCTTTTGATGCTGAAATAAAAACTACAGAAACACTCTTAAGTGAACTTGGTATAGTATTGAAGAAAATGCAAATCCACCAGGAAGAATCTGAATTCCCTCCATCCCTTCATCCCCCCCCCCCCCCCCCATGCACTGTGCCAAACTGAAAGTACTGCCTGCCTGGGCAGGAGATCATCCCTGGACAGTGATAGAGCTTTTTCCCATCAATCTCCCTGCATCCCAGCCTCTGAAGATTAGCCGGCTCACCTTGTTAGTACATGGAGGAGACTGCTTCATGGCTCTTTGCCGGCTGTCTCCATACGACACAGCTCACAAAGCTATACCTACCCAGCCAAAGCCTGTGCTGGCTCCCGGCTTAATAGCTGTCTGACAGAGCACTCTTTCTACAGCACAGCATCAAAAGTGTTCTTCTAAAGGTCAGGCGCAATATGCCTGTGGTTAACTCATTTGGATATGTAATCAATTGTCTTCCCAGGGGTGGCAGGTAGCAAGTTTTGTGAGAGGACCTCCTCATGCTTGCTGTAGTAAAAACATTTCTTAATATTTTAAAAATGCGTTTACAAGCATGAATTTTTATGCATCCCACCAAGCTGTTCTAAACCCATTGTTTCTCTGACGACCATCATCCATCCTTATCCTCTGTCCCCTATAGTGACTAGGTTCTGTCACACTACATTTTGCCCACCTTCCTGGGTTCACATTTTCTTCTGCAACTGTTGAGGTTTCTATTGTTAATGTTATGTTTCCCCATTTTTGCTCTGCTGAATACAGCTGTAATTTTTTTCAGAACAAATAAAATAATTCCTCACAACAGAGGTCCTACTTTGTTGTCTCTGACATTTATTTTAATTTTGTGTGCTTCGACTAGTATACACATTTTACATTTTCTTTCCTTTCTTATTTTCAGAGACTGATTCTTAGAGCAGAGTTAGAGAGAGACATTCTCAACTAAGACACCTTGGAGAGGGCTTTGCACAAGCACTTTTTAACTCTTTGGTTAAAATGTACTCGCTGGGCCTTTAGGTGTTAAGGTTTAGGTTAATCCACATCATTTCTGCCGTTGCATCAGTCATAGGATATTCCTGCCACAGTTCTGAGCTTTGGGCTTTCAGTCTCTGGCTTCATCTCCCTATATTCCTGTCATCACCACACCACCAGACCAACAGCTTTTCCATGAGCAGAAGTGAGCTAGCTTCACCATTCTGTGGTTGTGTTCTTTCATTCCTTCCCCCTCCCCAACCTCCCATTGTGCAACAAAACACTAATGTTACATGACAGTCCTCCTCACTGCGACTTGACACTGGCAATGCCGACAGAGTAAAAGATAACTTTCTAGAGCCTCCTCATGAAACTTGGACCACAGTTTTTATAAGATGGGGGGGAAATCACTCTTAGCAAAGAGACAGAAGAGAGGAGCTCTTTCCCCTGAAAGGACTTTTCAGTAGTTTTAATAACAAACCATTCCAGGCCATTGCTATTGTGTCTGAGAAGTTCCAGCATTCCTCACTCCTGCCTTCTAAGCCTGAACAGTGTCACTTGAATTCAATTAAGTACAGCCCTCTGGCTACTTTTATCTGACGATCAGCTTCTAATTGCATGTATTGCAGCCAAGCTTCTTCCCAACCCCTGGTGCTCTGTGACAGCTATGGCCACACCCTGACACAGCAGAAAGCTGGTGGCTGTGGATGTGAGGAAGGACCGGGGTGGGCATCCTGGTTGTCAACATGTTTCTATAAGCAAACTGCTCTTCAGAATCTGTTTTAGTTATTGTAATCCTAGAAAATAGAAACCAGTGTGAAGATGTTCTATTTATTTTTAAGGTATAACATCACTTCATGTATGAATAAAACCCAGCTAGCTGTCTGGATGTTCTGATGACCCATAGAACATAGACCACGGTCTCTTGAATATTAAAAACTTGGTAGGTAAGCCACAGTTGGGTGAATGTTGGTGCACAGATATAGGATGCTCTCAAGTTTAATCCTGAAATGCACATGCCTCGTAGCTGCCCTGTGTGCTCCAGTGATGAGAACTACCATTCACCTGAACTACCATTCAGGTGAAGGCGGCTGAATTGTGTGGGGCGCTGGCTTCTCCACTTGTCTGCATGTGCTCTGGAAGGAGGCTCCAGGCAGGAACACCAGGGGCACTGATTAAGTACAAACGCTTCAAGGACTACAGACTGGAGCAAGGGCAAGAGAACAGAGAGCCTGGCTTCCCTGAACCACCGCCCCCTCCCTCCCTCCCACGGAGACATCATTTCCGCTCCCGGCGCTATCCCTGCAGCCCTGGAGACTTTTCAATTGTGTTCTTAATCATGCTCCTTGAGACTGAATAGGGGACCTTGTAATTCTTTGTATGAGTCAGGATTGCAGACAGGCGTTTTCAGGAGCGTTTGACAAAATGGAAATGACGGCATACAAAGAAGTGAGCGGAGTTAGGGGAACAAGCCTGCCAGTGACGTCACACCTTATGCTCTTACTGGTGGGAGGCCATTTCCCATCTCAGAATCAGCATCAGAGCAATGTCCCAGAGGAGCATTAAGGACCATCTCATCACTGAGGGTCAAGAACTGTGCCATCCTGCAGAAAAGAGGTAGGGAAGAATAAAGCCCCTCCCAGGTTCACCCTCGGGCTTTCAGCAGTGGTTCTTACTGGCTAAAACCAGCTGGCATCAGACGCAAGCCAGGCCCTGCTGACTCAAGATTCCCGCGAAGGACTAGTACTAGGGTGGACAGGGCTGAAGAGATAAGGCACTGGTGTGTTCTCCTCACATAACCCTGCCTCTGCATTTCCCTCAAACTCTTGGCTTTCCTTCTTGACTTTCAACTCCGGGCCTTATGCTCTCAGATTCCCTGCTTCGCAGGATTTCCTCGCTCTGCTCGCTGTGTGTGCCATAGCATAGCGCGATTGGCACGGAAGGTCGGCTCCATATGGGGCCAGAAGGCCCTCCCATCTACCCTGCACAGCTTCGCTCAACATCCAGGGTGTGCAGAGCACTCGCTCTTGCCAGCACCCTCACCTGCGTGGGCTTTGTAGTCTCAACTGCCTTCCGGAACAGGAAACCTTTTCTGCACCAATATTTTGAAGTCACGCTTTGAGACTGCAAATCTGTCACTGTTATATCCTTTCACATAGTGCCGTTTATATTTTGAGTGTTGCGTAGTAAATTGTAATTGCCACCAACTAAAATAGATATAGGAAATAGGAAGTGTGGGCATTTCTCATAATTTCCCTTTCTCGTTGAATCTTCCCTTCAGCGCGACTGCAGTAACAGCTCTTGCATAAAACAGCAAGGAATATGTTGGCCTGAACTGAACAAAAATGCTGCGTATTCTCAGCAAATTCCATTACGCTTATAGATGCAGGCCTAGCCGATTTTCTCTCCACTGGAATTTTGAAGATGCCCATGGTGAATACATCTATTTGTCAAAGCCCAGTGGACTAATTTAAATTGCTGGGAGTATGGTCACTGGAAATGCATGACAGGACGAGGAAAAAGAATTGTATTGTTTCTACCTTCTTTATGGGGAACCAGGAGAAAAGCTCAGATCTCAGAGTTAAGACCTATGGTGTTGCTACTTACATAGCTCTGGGTGCTTTGTATCCTCTGGACATTGGGAAATTCCAGTGTGTGGGTAGGATTTTCCCCTGGCTTCAGCTAAGCATTACAGTGACATGTGAGATTCAAGCCCAACATCACTGCCATGAGCAGAACAATTATGTGTATCCCCTTACTCCCCTGTCCCCAGATTGTCACCTTAAAATGTCATCCTAAGGCATAGGGTAGGCATTAGGAGATGCAGCCCTTTGGAAAGGCCACAAATGATTGGAATTGCTTTTTCTCATGAAAGAGACCCAAAAGGGAGACCCTTCAACACTTCTGTGTGGGAAGAAAAGCCAGCTCTTGCCAGACACAGACTGCCCTGACTTACAATCTTCAGAACTGTATTAGCCACTCATTGAAGCTATTGTGTCCCAGCTGCCCAATTGGCACAGACTGGCAGCTCTGGTGGACTTCGTTGCCCCTGAGTTATTGTCATTCATTTTCTTATGGTCAGTCGTTAAGATGCTGGTGATTCAATTCCAAAACGCATTGGACTCTACCTCCACCTCTTCTCTCAGTGTCCACCAGCCTATCTGTAGTGGGCTGCCGCCTGCCTCCGACTAGCCCCTGCTATGCTCTGTTCTCCCACTCCTTCCCAGTTTCTTCTCCACACAGCACCTTGAGTAACTTTTAGAAACAGGAATCTGTTTGCCCCAACTTTTTATTTTGAAAAAAGTCTAACTTAAGGAAACTTTGCAGGAATAATGCGATGATCAGCCATTGCAACCACAACTCGTCTGTTACTCTATCTAATCAGGCACCTCAGTGGCCATCAGCTCTCAGGGTCCTGGCATCTTCCTGCTCTCTCATCAATCTCCTGATAAGTGTGAATTTCTCTGAAGACTGACTTGCTATCTATAAGTAAACACAAGCTCTTAAGGTTGAGACTACTTTTTCACTAGTGTAATGGTAGAATGTATATAGCCACACACATCATATATCATAAAATTTGTTGAATGAGAGAACTGACATATCATTGTTACATCTTGATAGAGTTTAGATAGAGTTTATGTACTCATGTATTTAAAATAAATTTAGACAAGAAGGCCAAATAAGTGGGGTAGAGATATGAAGTTCTAGTCCACACATGTGATTCCCTCTGTCCCTGGGAAGCAGTTACACACTACACTTCTCCCACATCTGCAGCCCTGAGATCAGTTCTACCTGATGCCACATGGAAACCCTCTGTGCTTTACTTTCTGGATCTGCCTTTAACCATCGGATGGCACTTCGCCATCTTTTCTCACTGAGAGTTTAAAGCTCACCGCAGCTTGTCACATCAACAGTATAGAGACTTGTAGAGTCTTGAGTCGTGACAAAGAAAAAGCTACCTGACAGACTGTCATAAAAATATAAAGTTTTCTGATATGAATTTATCATCCATTCATATCAGTGGAACATGTCTAATCCAAATATTCAAAATATTGTAAAATCCAGAAGCCTGAGTACCAATAAGATGCCATGCATTGAGAATTGTCCCTGACCTCATCTGAGAGGTACTGTAGCCAAAAGATCTCAAGACTCAATGACTGTAGTGTTGCTTCTGACATAATTTGTGGGTACATATCTCCTCTGATATGAGAAAGCTCTAGCATGTCAGTATCACTGTTTTGGGCGTGCAGTTAAGCAGTGAGATGACATGTGAGATCCATACCCAGCATTGCTGCTGTGGACATTGGTGCTATAGGAAATCACCTCAGGCTATGTGCACATGGCACACAGGACACACATATGAATCTTGCATATAGAATTAGATGTCATCCTTAAGACATCTAGTCATGTATATATGTAAATATGCCAAAATATTTATTTTAAAAATTATATATCAAATATTTCTTTTCCATGTTCTGCATGGCTCCAGAGATTGACCTGACTTGGTCACTGAGGGAATGCAGAAAGGTCAAATACATGTACAGAAAGGCTGGAATGGAGCAGTCTGGGCTTTATGGTGGAGAAGCCCCAGTCATTGCCCTCCTCCAAGCTCAGTGTGTTTATTATATACAGTTGAACAGGGAGGCAAATTATAGCATACTGCTGGAAAAGGAGACAGGTTTAGCTAATTTTGGTAGGGACAGTCTCTATAGAAGGAGTGTAACTTTAGTCCATAAATATCCAGGAGACAGAGCTACAGCACACATTTTCTGCACACACTGTCAACATTCACACTTTAACCAGGGAACACTTTGATGTCCCTCTGAGGCTCCCTTAGGGAAGTTTCTGCCATCCCCGTAGGACCGAGGTTTGGTTTTTGACATGGCGCTACCTGTGTCATCACCACACATCACTTAGAGGTTCATTCAGTCCCCCCAGGCCTTGCCCGAAGGCTTGCCATATGCATATCTTCAATTTAACCTAGGGCTGGTCTGAATGATGCAGAGATGACATTCAGAAGACTAGCAGGCAGAAAACTAAGAGAACGAAAGTGAAAATAAAATTGAGATGTGTTTTTGGCAGCTCTTCATTGCCACACAGGTGCCTGGTGAAACCAACGTATAAAGAGAAAAGGTTGACTTGAGCTACGATTTTGAGATTTCAGTTTGTGGCTGGTTATCACCTGCTTTGTGTTACTTTCAAGGGCACTTTCCTAGTGCCAGGACACTCAAGAGAGACTGAGGCTTTTAGGCCTGTGCCTTTTGTGACCTGCCCAAACCCCAACTATAGCTGGAATGCTCAAAATTTCATGACTCATAGGGAAGGAGACATGGTTATGTTTATACAAAATCTGGAAGAAGTTGTGGCAGTAGGGTTGGGAGGAGTAGAGATGTATATGATTGAAATATAATGTGTGTGTGTGTCTGTATAGATATATATATAATGAAAGTCTGAAATTATCAAAGAATAAAGAGAAAGATAAGGTTTTTTGAAAATCACCTTTTGCATTGCTGTGTGTACCTTCTCCATTCCTTCAGTCTTACTGAATAGAGTTATGCCAAGAATGAGTGAAGAAGGACGCTGAGTCCCTTAAAAGCCAAGGTCATCCTTTATCCTAGAAAAGGTGGAAATGTAGTCACTTCAGCTTTCTGAGATGGCGTGACTGACCTCAGCTTTTCTCAGCTTCTATACCCAACACCCAGGGGGAACCCTGATATGATTTAAGCAATGATTCACATAATTCCTACTTTTTACCTCTCGTGTATTTTGCATGCTAAGGGTAGCGTCATTAATGGAACACAAACCATCTAGCAGTTATTTATCACCAAGCCACTGATTGAAAGGATTCTATAAGTTTTAGAGGTGGAGGATCTCTTAATTTCATTTTTGCAGTGAGCCTACTTAAGGCAAGTGTCGTTCTAAGTATGTGTTGCAAAGCTCATTACTTAGCATTGATCCAAGGAACCAAGGCCACTAGCCAAGGCAGTAAGTAGTTACATACAGATCCCTTAGGCAGGCGAGCATAGGGAATGACTTAGTAACCTGGGACACAGCTTGACTTCAGCAATAAACATACCCTTCTGCTAGTAATACAAATGATCAACCTTCACCTGTGTGTCCTAACGATGAATCTAACAGTCTACATCAAGATACACATGGACACCACTCTGAACAATATGGTAGGTTTCTATGCCTATAAAAACCATCAATACCTCCCCCTTTTGCCAAGCATCTATTCAAATATATTTCTGGTTATTTCCTTGCAAAGGGGTAAGGAGGCAGATCCAGCTTAGACTGGTTTTGGGTGCATATGCAATAAGATAAATTGTGTTCTCTGACTGAACTTTTAGGAAGAATCTTGAACTTATCTTCTATGTTTCTATATCACTGGGAGTACAAATGATTCAAATCTGATGAATCATGGAAAAGAACATGCACAGTTTAAATATAAAAAGTTTACATAACTAAACTCTGCTCATCAAAAGAGAATTATCAGAGCTATATATGTCTCTAGCAACCAGCCCCCTTTCTCTAGGACTCCACTCATGGAAGACCCCCAAATTAACTGGGACCATTGAGCACTCTTATTAAGGTGGCCCACTGCTGTCTTAACAACCTTTCTGATTTGCACTATTACTTTGATTTAATAAAAAAAACCCCACTATTATTGTTATAATAACACAGAGATAGTGGAGAGTGGAAGGGGAAGAGAAAGGGAGGGAGAGACAGAGACAGAGAGACAGAGAGACAGAGAGACAGAGAGAGTGGGCTCATACAATATGTATAGATTGGAGAACAAGTTTCTTCTGTAGCCCATCCATGGGTTAACTCCTTCTCCCTGTTTGAGGCAAGGTCTCTCTTGATTCTACCACACTGTATGGTAGACTAGCTGTCTGTCAGACCTCTGGAATATTTTCCTGTCTCCCCACTTCCTATATAGCTAGAAACACTGGAATTAAAGTTGAGCACCATAGCATTTGGCTATTCACTGTGGTCCTGCCATTGAAATGAGGTCTTTAGGCTTGGGCAGTGAGTACTTTTAGCTACTGAGCTATCTTCACAGTCCTTAGTATTTGGATAAAATCCCTTGCTACCATGTGCTCGGTGTGCATCTTATTATAATGCTTTGCATAGGATACCAAAAGACCTGGAAATCTCATGTCCAAGCATTGACCTCTGACAACAATCTCCTGTGCTATTTTTATGCCCTGATACTGACTCAATGCAAGTGATTTTGAGGACTTCATTTGGGATTATTCATGCTCCTTGTTCATTTTAACTGCAGTAGGAAGGAGTTGAGAGTCCTCTAGAAGTATGTATCTTCTACTTACACATTTCTACTTTAAAAGCATATAACAGTATCTATAAATGTAACCAAAACACATCCACACAGTTTGGAGGACTTCCAGGCCATTATTATTTCTTTACAGTGAAAATATCATTACTGACAACATTTTATAATTTGTATTTAGAAGTATCTTTAAGAGCTGGTAATACATTGTAATTTTACATTTTGATTGCAAAGGTAATTGCATATACTCTAGAAATTGAAGAAGAAAGAATACAATTTAAAACTATTCATAATTTGACCACTCCAAAGTAACCATTCTAGTGAGCATAGGGAAAAGCTATTATATTGAGTCATTTAGCATATGTGACCTTTGGTTCACTTTCCAGTTTTGGCAAATTACTGGGTAGGAGGTAGAGGCGTTTGATCCTGTGTGAACATGTTCTCTTGGTTGTTCTTGAACTGATAAACATTCATCCTTTGAGTTGTTATCTTAAAATAAGCAAAAGTGATTGGATCCAAATTTGGTGAGTAAGGTAAATTCAGTACCTGCCACTTTTAACCAAACAGGGTGGGTAACACAAAATGACAGAGTCTGAGACTGTCACACAAGCCAGGTTCTAAAGAAGTGTTTAAAAATATTTTGGATAATGGAGGTACTTAACAAATAAGCACAGATTCATGTACATGATATCTTTAAAAAAAAATCATTTCGACACTTAAGCTGTGGTGAGAAATTTACAGATGGAGACATCCGCCTTTTGTCGGGGAGAGAATGAAGGAGGCACTACTATTATAACCATACAAGGGATTCAATTATCTCTTATGACAAATCTTCTCTCTTATGACATGTAAAAATGCTCACAATACATTTAAAAATAATTGAAAAGCTTAAAAAAAAAAGTCAGGCCTGGCATTTGGGAAGCAGAAACAGGCAGATGTCTGTCAGTTCAAGGCCTGGTCTATAAAATGAGTTCTAGGACAGCCAGGGCAAGGGAGAGAAACCTTGTCTCAAAAACAGAACAAACCAAGCAAACAAAGAAAACATCGGCCCAACTTTTTTTGTTATTGTTTTATCTGAGTTTATACACAGCATCACAGGAAGATGAAGGGCAAAGGAGCTCTATTTACTCTCATGACATGTGGAGGAAATGACTAGATTTTGTATTTATATCTTTCACAGTTGCAAGGAATGAAAGGGATAAAACAGGAAAGAAAGGAGGGGGAAAGGTAAATGAGAAAGGAAATATGAAAGAGAAAGGAGCAATTAGAGAGGAGGGTAGACTGAAGGGGGAAGGGAGTCAGTTGGATAGCTCTTCTAAATTCCCAGGGTAAGAAAGCTAACACTTAAGATGGATGTGTGAACTCAGCTTTAACCTAGTGCCTTCTAATTGTTCTCAAGGAATTTAAGGACAGCAGGGCTCTTTTGTAATATTTCCCATATTCCAAAACACTAAAACTGCTACAAATTGAAGAAGACTGAAGATGATGGAGCAGATACAGTGGATGTCACCTCCTGGTAATTTTTAGAGAACAGCTTTTGGAAACCTTCTAGGATGATAAAACCCATAAGTATTGCCATTCCATGCATGGGGCCTCGAAGGACAGAGCATCAGTGTCCTCAAAGGGAGATGAACAAGGGTTCAGAAGCTAGGTCCTCAGGGATGCAGCACCTTGATCAGATAGGGAATGATTTATTATCCGATTTGGCCCTGTTACCCTAAATAGGCACCTTCTAGGATAGAGCACCATGAGGTGCTATTACATGTTTGTTAAGATTAAGCTATAGTTTATAAACTTCAACAGTAATTAAATTGTTCTTTAATGTCCAGGATGTACCGTTAGAATACGAGATGACTGTAGTCTAGATCTCAGTACTGTACCCAGGATCTCACGACTGTAAAAATGACCACATAGCAGCTTATCCGTCCTCCTAAACCCCACTTATGTCCAGTTTGCAGGTTGGACATACTGTTTATACTCACCTTTAAAAAGTTAAGGGAAAAAGCATAACACAATTTTTAAAGAATATTTGTTTTAACGTCACTTCCAGAGAATCCTACTATACCACTTCTGGGCATATACCCAGAGGATTCCCCAGCAGGCAATAAGGATACATGCTCCACTATGTTCATAGCAGCCTTATTTATAATAGCCAGAAGCTGGAAAGAACCCATGTATCTCTCATCTGAAGAATGGATGCAAAAAATGTGGTATATATACATAACGGAGTACTATTCAGAAACAATGAATTCATGAAATTCTTAGACAAATGGATGGAGCTGGAGAACATCATACTAAGTGAAGTAACACAGTCTCAAAAGATCAATCATGGTATGCACTCACTAATAAGTGGATATTAACCTAGAAAATTGGAATACTCAAAACCTAATCCACACATCAAATGATGTACAAGAAGAACGGAGGAGTGGCCCCTTGTTCTGGAAAGACTCAGTGTAGCAGTATAGGGCAAAACCAGAACAGGTAAGTGGGAAGGGGTGGGTGGGAGAAAAGGGGGAGGGAAGAGGGCTTATGGGAGTGGGGGACCAGAAAAGGAGAAATCATTTGAAATGTAAATAAAAATATATTGAATAAAAAAAAGAAAAAAAGAATATTAATGGAGCGTGTCAAATTCTTATAAAATAACACAAGGCAAGGCTTTCTTTTGGGAAACCTTTATTTTGAGTGAAAGGAAGACAGAGAATTCAGGTGCAGGAGCATATTGTGGAATTCAAGCATTCAGAAAACCGAGGCAGGGAGATTGACAATTGATATGTAGCCAGGGTGTGAGATATAGTGAGACCCTGTCTCAAAACAAAAAACAAAAACAAAAACAAAAAGCAAGCCCCCCCAAAACCACCAAAGAAATAACAACAAAAAACCCCAAACCTAACACAAAACCTCAAAGAAAATAATAAAAACAAAGAAATGAGACAGAAGCAGACCTAGAAAAAGAAATCGCAGTGATTATATAATTAAATAAAATATCTCTTAAAAACCAAGGGTTTCAAGGACTGTAATTTGTATATGTATATGTTGGTGCTTGGCACTGAACCCAGGGAGCTCTGCTCCTGAGCCCTACTACCCTGATAAGTCATCGCTCAGTGCATTTCACCTAGAGAGACTATTGCATTTCATTTCAGAAGGACTACCATTTCAGAGGTACAATTATTAAAACTAAGGTAGGTCAGGGCTATGTAAATAGAAGATGAGCAGTGAGCTTCCTTATAGATGCTTTTATTGGCTGTGAAAGGTACCATAAGGTCCTCTAATGATGTCCCAGTCCTGTGACTATGTTATTTCACATCTGAGATGGGGCAGTTGTGGACATTATCCAGATAGGCCCTTCATATATATTCTTGTAATGAGAATAGAGCCCACGCACAGGTGGGAGGAGCAGCTGTGCTTTCTGAAGCATAGTCTAGTAGGGCTGTGAGCAGAGGACTGTGGAAAGAGAAGCTGGAAAAGGCAGAGAAGCAGCTGTCCCTGGATCATCTGGAGAAGGCCACCGTGCTAATTCTTTTTGGAATTCTGACAGTCTGGAATTTAATTTTGTTTGTTTTAGTCACTAAATGGGTAGTGTTCTGCTAAGTAGCAGTAGAGTAGAATATATTAGCTAATAAGAATTACTTTTCAAAGAATGTATACTGACTCAAACTCAATTGCTCTCCAACTAGATGACCATTCAATTCAAATAAGGGTTACTGCAGAAGAATCAGAAATTATTCTTCCTCCCTAACACCCCAGCAATTTGTTTTTCTCTGATGTCTGTTACCTTCATGCTAAGAAGAGAAAAGGAATTGTCCTTCCTTATACTATTACTGGTTTTACCTCAGTTGGTGATTGTCTAAATTAGGGTTACTTTTATGGTGTCAAAACACTGCCACCAAAAGCAACTTAGGGAGGAAAGGGTGTATTTAACTCAGAGTTTCATATATCATCAAAAGCAGTGAAGGCAGGAACTCAGGCAAGGCAGGATCATGGAGGCAGGAGCTGATTCAAAGGCCACAGCAGAATGCTCTTTACTGGCTTGCTCTCCCATGGTTTGATCAACCTGCTTTCTTATAGAATCCAGGACTACCAGCTCAAGGGTGACCTCACTAGCATGGGCTATACACCCCCACATCAACTGCTAATCAAGAAAAGGCCCTACAGGCCTGCCTACAGCCTGATCTTTTGGAGACATTTCCTCAATTGAGGCCCCCTCCTCTCTGATGACTCTAATTTGTGTCATGTTGAAATAAATTAGCCAACGCAGAGATGGTGGGGGTGGGGGGTGGGGAGTAGGGGTGGGAGGGGTAAGGTGTGGGGAGTAGGGGTGGGGGATGGTGGGGTGGGGTGGTGTCAAACATTATTTTATGTAAACCTCATAACAATCCTAGAATAAAACCATCATTTTTTTTACTTACACATGAAAACATTGATTTCTCAAAGGAAAGCAAATAATTTGATATATACATGTTAGTGGTAGAATGACAAAAACATAATACTTAGGCATAGATTATAATGCAGATAAATCTGAATTATCTGCATAGAGAGAATACAACTGAGAAATAATGGCTGGTAGATAATACAGTTGATAGCTGATAGACAAAAGCTGATGTAGATAGATAGATAGATAGATAGATGATAGATAGTTGATAGACAGATATGATATTATATGTTATGATATGATAGATATCTGATAGAATAGCTGGTAGAAGAGAACTGAAAAAATATACAAAGATTCTTACAAGTAGAATTTTGTATGACCCAAAGTTTGCAGAGCAGAGTTTTGGCCGAGATAGTTATTAAAGAGAAAATTCTTCTGGGTCCTCCATCTAGCCTCCTGATTTCCTGTCATATAAAGGAAGACAACAATAGATGTCTCTCATAACAAATCCCAAGAACTAGGAATGAATACTGTGACACTGAAGAGCTCTTAAAGTGTTGATTCAACACTCTATGGTCTACTTAGGATCCCCAAACCAATTTGTGACTCATTCAACCCTAAGAGGTAATCTGTTCTGAAGGAGAGAAAGAGGCATTGTAAATCAGGTGGCAATCAATGATTCCAAAGAGAATTGAACTTTTTTTTTTTTGTTCAAATGAACAGAAGATGTTGGTATGAAGGGTGTACTCACTGGGAATGAGTAGACACAGCCAGAGGTGCTTACCAGCTGGTGAACATAATGCAAGCAAATCTTAAAGAAAGAAAGAAAGAAAGAAAGAAAGAAAGAAAGAAAGAAAGAAAGAAAGAAAGAAAGAAGAAAAAAAGTAGGACCAGAGACATCTTGGAGAAGTGTCTTGCGTCAGGTCATCAAGATGTATGAGATCATTTAGATAGAGTTTAGACAACTGCAAAGTAGAACAATATGACCAAAGCCTGGCTGAAGACCCCAACTCAAGTACAGAGCCAAGGGCAGCTGGAAGCTTTTAAGCACTAAATGGGAAGGAGAGAGTAATTTTGACATCAAAGGGATCAGCCTGACAAATGAAAATCAAATTGGATAGACTTTAATGCAAACAGCTGGGTGTGATTCGACCTAAAAAGGCAGATTTCCTGGAGTCAGCCAAACATTCATTAGAACCCCCATGCCTCCCAAAGAGAATGTAAATACATATTTTTTAATTTCCAAGGTTTTTTTTTTTTTTTTTTTTTTTTTTGCATACCACACAATGGAGAATCGATGCAGGCAAGATAAAAGAGGCTTCAGGACAGCCCTAGGGGTGAGTTGATGACCACACTTACTTTATCTTAAAGGATTTTTTTCTATTCTCCCTTTCTACATTTTCCTGTCTTACTCTCTCCCATCTCTTCTTTTTAATGCGTGCAGAACATTATGAAGAAATAATATACCTAAATGTGAGTAAATTCAAAGAGTCCCCATCCTCTATTCTGACAGCTTGTTTATACTGGAAACATGTCTGTGTGAACCAATCCTTCTCTCTAGAGCAATGGACTATTTTGCTCCCTAACATGTGCTGTGCAATGGGCCTGTCTACGGAATGCAGGTAGAATGGATATACATTGGCTGTGGTTTAGACCAGCCAAGGGACGCTGCTTACCTGCTCATGGACAAGTCAGAATCAGCGAAGGCCACAAAGAGAACAATATTTTGCTAGCAACCCTTACATTGATCTAACTGTGGTTTCAGAAACTTCTATGGTGTTTCTTTTAATGGTGATGTATCTTTGCTTTGTCATGGTAACTCAGTTGATCAGTATACAAATAAGTATCCAGTTCAAAGGATCACCATTGCTGCAAAAGGCAAGCCTGTTGCTTTCCTTATCCACTTCATCTACTGTAATAGCTTGAGATCCCTTAAAGACAGGAAACATTTACCCAAGAAGCATAGATGCTGCTAACATTGCTCATTAAATATCCTCAGAAATTAGCAAATGGCAGGACATCCAGTAGGCACCAGATACGTATTTGATATGTTAATAAGTGACATGAGCCAGAAATCTATAAATGGGTTTAGACATGATTAAGTACAGAGGGAGAGATAAGACACCATTGGATTCATTAAATCATCATTATCTGTTTAAATTACCTCGTGTTGCAGGATCTGCAGAGCAAATTCAAAGCCCAAAAATCGAAATTCAGGATTAATTTGGGGTTCAAACAAAGCAAAGCAGAATCAAAATCCTCAAGCTTTCTTTCCCTGTGTTTGCCTGGTTTCAGGGCCCATGCAATGACATGTGCATGTAAGAGATTTTAAGCTAATACATCTACATCACTTACGGTGCTTTGCGGGTGGATCAGTGAATGATTTCATTGACCCAAGGCTTTGTTCTTCTTCTTGTGCCTTTCTAGATTATTCTATTGATATGCTGAAGCAAGGCTTGCAGGTGAGAGCTAATGGGCTCAGCAGACACTAAGACTGGTTCTTTTCTGTTTACTTCCTGCAGCCCCTGCTGGTTTCAAGTGTTTTTTATTTGAAGGTATGTTTTGTTGACATAATAAGCTATTTAGGGCCAGTCCTGATTTCCTTGAAAACTCAAGCTTATAAATCAGCAAGAAAAAAATGGAGTAATGTGGCATTCTGTTTATGCCAAGAAAGCCTGTGTGTCTTGAGCTGACAGAATTGCAGCAAAGCCTTCCAAACTGAGAGGCGGTTTTGCTCATCGTATTTAAATTTCCCAGCTTTATTGATATTAGTATTTTCCTAAAGTGGTTACAACCTAAAAAGTCACAGTAATGTAAGATTTGTCAAGTATAATTCCCCCCATAGATGATGTATGTATTCTGCAGATTGTTTGGAGGATACGAAAGCAGTATCTGTGCTTGTGAGTATGCAAGTACACATATATACATATGTGTGTGAAGTGTGAACACTTGCATCAGGACTATGTTAGTTTGCTTATAAAAGTCACTGTTAGTTACCAAAGAACTTGCAAATTAAAAATGAAATTTTACAGCCAAACTGGGGCTGGACAGATGGCCCAATGGTTAAGAGCATTTGTGGCTCTTGTAAAGGACCAAAGTTTAGTACCCAACACCTACATTGGTGGCTCACAACTTCCTGTAACTTCAGCTCTTGGAGAGGCAATGTTCTCTGTTGATCTCTGTAGGGAGCTTCCTTAACCTGTTTGTACTCACACACATTCACCTAGTTATTTTTTTTAAGTAAGATATATATTGGATATCAGATAATGTTAGCATTAGCAAAGAGTACGATATCAACCTTATCTTGATGAGTACTTGTAGGATTTTCCAGACCACTGAGTTGCAGTTATCAGCAGCAGTTCATTTAGACATGCATCATGTGGAATTATGGTTCTTCAAATAAGCTCCTGAAGTAATAAACAAGGTTTGGTTGGTCTAAATTTGATATATAAATGGTTCAGAATGCTTAGATCGAGCCATTCTATTTTTATTTGACAAAATTTGCCTTCCCCCCCCCCATTTATTTCTATCTTTTCCTTGGCCGGGCATGATGGGTACACACCTACAATTCCAGCATTAAAGAGGCTGAAGCGGGAAGATCCCCAGTTCTAAAGCCAACCTAGAAATATACAGCAAGACACTATCTCCTAAACAGAATCTGGTTTCTTTTCTCTTTACTGTTAGGGGAACAAAACAGGCATTCATTATTTTGAATACAGCACATGTTTAAGATTCATTGCATTCAGGAACATGTGTTTAAGATGAATAAGATCTGTGTCCTCCCAAGTTCCTATGGATATTTTATTTTTTAATCTGTATACCATCAGGAAATTTATCTACATGATAAGGCTTTAAAGGAACCCACTCATCTTGAAACAAAATAGTTTTAAATCTAAATAGTTTTGATCACAACCCTAGGCATTAATGTGGCCAAAAAGAAAAAGGAAAAAAAAAAAAGAGGGAGAAAAAAAGATTAATCTCAAAAGTAACTACACAATAGCAGGAGGAAATGCACAGCAGAGGCAGCTGGGAAACAGCAGCAGTTATTGGTGGGGCGTCCTGACTTTACCGAAAGGGTTATCTCAGCAGTGAGGAGGCTTCTAGTAGTTAGAGATGGGAGCCAGAGAGGTTAAAACAGCTCATCACTTTATCAGGATTACTGAGGGTATGAGGGATGCCTTAATGGTCTGGCAGTCCTTTTTGTCACAATTTAATGGCATATCGATCTTGCAGAGTGAACAATCATGACCTTCAACTGTTTACAGATGCTTCGGAGGGAACAGGCTTAAGGAGCTTATTCGAAGGAAGCTGAGAAGGTTCAGCCTTGACCAGTCAAGTTGGGGAAGCCAAACAGCAATCAAAACATCCCAGTTTGGGAGCAGCTTTCCACTGGGGGTGGCACCTACGACTGGGAAGATCACAAGTGCCTCAGGAAAAGCCAGTGGTGTTACAGGCAATCAATAAATCAACCAGAAGTGTCATTAACCCAGAGAGAGGGGAAGGGAGCGATGTGCAGGAGCCCATGCGTACACACGAACGCACTTACGCATGCGCACACACAGCAGTGGACGATGGCCCTTTGCATTTAGCCCACCTTTCTGCTGGTTCAGATGTTCAAGAGGTTTCCTGTAAGATCTGGAGCCCTTAGAGCAGCGGGCTAGATCCTGGATTGAGCTCATTATGTCTTTAAAAAAAATCTGAGCGAAGAATAAAGCAAAATGATGCTTTTCTCTGAAACATTATTATTAACAGGAAGTTGTAGGAGGCATTTTCTTGCATTCTGTGAACTTGCCTGCTCAATATGAAGAGTTGCTTTCTGAGGAAAAAAAAATGAATTCGTTGTAAATTCTCAGAAAGGGCAGGGTTATGACCATGTATCTAGCTAGATGCTCTGGTTTAGTGAATCTAGTCTGTATTAGTCTTGGATCCAAATCCAGTTCCAGCTCTGGCCGTGTTGAGCCTTCTCTGTTTTATCATCCAGGTTCTGGCTATTGTACCGACATAAAGCACTGTCCTCAAAGAGCAATAGCAGGCTCACCAGTTTAACTAACTTGTGGCAGCTCCCCCACACGCTTTGTCTACATCATATTCTTAGAATCTGTTCATGTCCCTTCGCTTGAAGCTAAGCATCTTAAGATGAAATCTTCCTGGTCTCTCTGAGTGGTCCTTGACAGCACCGAGAAGTACCCCACAAGAAAAGCTCAGAGGAGAAAATGACATAAAGACAGACAAATCACGATGTGATGCGGACACAAGCCAAAGGACATCAGGCATTGTCAGTTATCACCGGAAGCTAGGAGACCTACAGGGAAAGGGTCTCTTGCTTGAACCTGCAGAAAGACGGTGGCTCTGACACCAACTTCATTTTGGACTCTGGCTACCAAAATTCTGATGAAATAAATGTCTTTTGTTATGTGTCATCAAATTGGTAGTGAATTGTTAATATAGCCCTGAAAATTTACCCTGATTAATATTAGGCTTGCTTTCCACATATTTGATTGAATGATATATAATGAAACAAAGACATGCGGTTTCAGACAAGAGTGACCAAACTGTGCTGATAAAAGGCACCGTGGTCTTTCTTGCTCACTTCACATTTTCTTCTATTCCAATTTGAATATATCAGACTGCAGAGGGCTGTGCAAGAAGAATGAAATGTGTGGGAGAAAAGGGAGATGGCAGCGTCGTCAGTGTGTAAAGGAAGAAACTGGTAATGATGCTGGGTGCTAGTGCTGAGGTAATTGGCTTGTTTGAGTCAGAGTTTAATGACCAATGTACCTCTTTTCTGTTTTCTTTTCTTCTCTCTCCCTCTCTCCCTCTCTCTTCCTCTCCCTTCCCCCTTTCCCTCCCCCGCTCCCCGCCTCTCTTTTATTTTTTGCAAAAAAAGGTGTCTAGCACATTATATTGGAAGAAGCTAAAATCAGCTTCAAACCTTCCCTGATTGTCCTTTTGTGGGAAGATTTTCTAAGCAGGTAGGTGTCTCCTATCCAGGTGGCAATAGAGAGCAGAACGAATGCGAGCCCTCTGTGCTGTGCTTACTGAATTCGCAGTCACGGAAGAGGCAGGGTGTGTGACAGACCATCAGTGGCCCTGCTGCCTGGCTGCCTCAGAGATGCCCTCAGAGATGACCCCTCTTGTATACTTGCCTTGCTCCCCATGAGATGGGGTTAACTCTGAGTCTCTGGGCCAGCCCAGCCTCCACTCTCCTTTCCCCAACACTCCCTTAGCCTGGCCCGCTTCTTCCACCACACAAGGCTACTCCTTTAAATCTCTCCATGTCCTGCTTCATGGTCCCCTAGGATCTTTCTTCATGGAGCCGTGATTTAACGTGATTCCCAAGTTTTTTCATGATGTTTGCAAAGGAACTCTGCCTTTTTATTCCCCCCATATAGTAATTCATTCTCCTAAACCAAGGCCATGATTTCCTCTTATGAGAGATTATTAAAATAGAGTTGACTGTTCTCATGTGTGGGCCATCGATAGCCTGCACTAAGCTGCAGCCTGAAGCCACTCATCATATCCAAAAATGATGCATTTGTCCAACCACTTGGAGTGAAGGATGTCTTCTGTGTCTGGCCAGGTCTGGGCAACTGATTCCCATTCAGGGTTTGATCAGCTGAGAACAGAATGATGAGCCCCTCCTGCACTTAGTAAGCTCTTCAAGCCCTTAGAACTTTTGAGTCCACAATGACTTATAAGCCTTTTTCTGTACTTAATAATATATAGGAGATGGTCTTTTTCAATGTCTAACAATTGGATAAGACAATATTTTTTATTTAAAATGAAATATAAGTTCTTTCCAGAAAATCTGAAAAATAAGGACAAAAGGGAAAGCACAATTCATCTTTGCTCCCTCAAAATAAACACAATTAATTTTTATTTGTATCTACTTAACAATATATCTCTCTGGCCAAGGAAGCAAATAATTGTGATAAAGTATGATATGTGCAGAAACAGACCACCACATAATAGTATTCTCTGTCTGTCTCTCTGTCATCGTCCTTCCTCTGTCAAACACACACACACACACACACACCACACATCACTGTATACTTATAGTGTGGAGAAGGGGAACACACAGTCTTGGGGGGGTCTCTGGGCTTCGTGGAGGCCAGGGATGACAGGTTCCAGCTCTCGGGCAACTCAGGGCACTACTGGATACCGCAGAAGAACTGGAAACAGGTGTGGGACAGGGTGGTAGTGCCCCTGGCGAAGGGAAAAGATGGATGGGAGAAAAACCGCGTAAGCTGCTATAAAGTCCAGCCTCCAAAAACCATAATGTGTTAAGCATTATAGAAATGTGGCTGTGTTTCCTTCTGGTCCACACCTCTACCTGCAATCTTGGATAGACACCCTACTCCTTAGCCCACAGCTCTGCCCATGTCAGGGAAGGCCTGTTCCCACCCAGGACAGCCAAACAGGAGCCTGGCATAACTTCCTCTGAAAGGCTTCACCCAGCTGCTGACATAAGCAAAGACCCACAGCCAATCCCCGAACAGAGCTGGGAGACCCTTATGAAAAAATTCTTTTAGAAGAGTTGGGGGAAGGATTGAAGACCCGGAAGGGGATAGATACTCCACAGGAAGACCAACAGAGTAAACTAACCTGGACCCTTGAGGGCTCCTCAGAGGCTGAGCCACCAATCAAAGAGCATACATGGGCTAGACTGAGGACCCCAGCACATCTGTAGATGTTCAGCTCAGTCTCTACGTGGGTCCCCAGACAACTGGAGTAGGAGCTGTCCAGAAAGCTGTTTCCTGTCTGTGGATTGCCTTGTCTAGTCTTAGTGGAAGAGGATGCACCCAACCCTCTGGACTTGATGCACCAGGGTGGGAGAATACAGGGGAGGGAGGGGCAATCTCACCCTTTCAGAGGAGAAGTGGGGAGGAATTCAGGAGGAAGGGCATTGATTTTGATGTAAAATGAATAAATAAATTAATTAAAAGAGACAAAGGAAATGTGGGTGTTGCTTTCATAATGTTTATAACGCCATTCATGATGAGGACATGAGGAACCCAGGCTGCTTCACCTGTTAGAGTTTCTGTGTTCCTCTGGAACAGGAAGTGTGTATGTGTGTGTGTGTGTGTGTGTGTGTGTGTGTGTGTGTGTGTGTGTAGAGGGCAGCATGTGGAGGGATTAAGAGGTAAGCTCAGAGGTCACTTCCATTACTTCCATTTTCCCAGTTGCAACTCAGTCCATATGGCCTCATTCATGTGCTAGGCAAGCTAGGAAATATACAGATGTGCACCCATAAGCAGAAAGAAAAGCTATTCATTGAACAAATTAGGCAGTCTCTCCAGTGTGTTGAACATAATTCTTTATAACCTGATTATTTTTATTCGAAAATAAGTTAATAGAAATGATATAATAATATTGATAATTATTATAGACCTAATCAGTCTGGCAGTTCCTCAGAAAACTGGGTACGTCACTTCCAGAAGATCCTGTTTGTCGAGGATCAAGTGGCCATAGGTGTGTGGGTTCATTTCTGGATCTTCAATCCTGTTCCATTGATCCTCCTGCCTGTCACTGTACCAATACCATGCAGTTTTTAACACTATTGCTCTGTAGTATTGCTTGAGGTCAGGGATACTGATTCCCCCAGATTTTCTTTTGTTGCTGAGAATAGTTTTAGCTATCCTGGGTTTTTTGTTGTTCCAGATGAATTTGATAATTGCTCTTTCTAACTCTGTGAAGAATTGAGTTGGGATTTTGATGGGTATTGCATTGAATCTGTATAGTGCTTTAGGCAAAATGGCCATTTTAACTATATTGATTCTACCGATCCATGAGCATGGGAGGTTTTCCCATTTTTTGAGGTCTTCTTCCATTTCCTTCTTCAGAGTCTTGAAGTTCTTGTCATACAGATCTTTCACATGTTTGGTAAGAGTCACCCCAAGATACTACAAAGAGGCTGAAAACATCCAATGGAAAAAAGATAGCCTTTTCAACAAATGGTGCTGGTTCAACTGGAGGTCAGCATGCAGAAGAATGCGAATTGATCCATCCTTATCTCCTTGTACTAAGCTCAAATCCAAATGGATCAAGGACCTCCACATAAAGCCAGACACTCTGAAGCTAATAGAAAAGAAACTGGGGAAGACCCTTGAGGACATCGGTACAGGGAGAAAGTTTCTGAACAGAACACCAATAGCGTATGCTCTAAGAGCAAGAATTGACAAATGGGACCTCATAAAATCACAAAGTTTCTGTAAGGCAAAGGACACCATCAAGAGGACAAATTGGCAACCAACAAATTGGGAAAAGATCTTCACCAATCCTACATCAGATAGAGGGCTAATATCCAATATATATAAAGAACTCAAGAAGTTAGACTCCAGAAAACCAAACAACCCTATTAAAAAATGGGGTACAGAGTTAAACAAAGAATTCTCACCTGAAGAACTTCGGATGGCGGAGAAGCATCTTAAAAAATGCTCAACTTCATTAGTCATTAGGGAAATGCAAATCAAAACAACCCTAAGATTTCATCTTACACCAGTCAGAATGGCTAAGATTAAAAATTCAGGAGACAGCAGGTGTTGGAGAGGGTGTGGAGAAAGAGGAACACTCCTCCACTGCTGGTGGGGTTGCAAATTGGTACAACCACTCTGGAAAGCAGTCTGGCGGTTCCTCCGAAAACTGGGCACCTCACTTCCAGAAGATCCTGTTATACCACTCCTGGGCATATACCCAGAAGACTCCCCACCATGTAATAAGGATACATGCTCTACTATGTTCATAGCAGCCCTATTTATAATTGCCAGATGCTGGAAAGAACCCAGGTATCCCTCAACAGAAGAGTGGATGAAAAAAATGTGGTATATCTACACAATGGAGTACTATTCAGCCATTAGAAACAATGAATTCATGAAATTCTTAGGCAAATGGATGGAGCTAGAGAATATCATACTAAGTGAGGTAACCCAGACTCAAAAGGTGAATCATGGTATGCACTCACTAATAAGTGGATATTAACCTAGAAAACTGGAATACCCAAAACATAATCCACACATCAAATGAGGTACAAGAAGAAAGGAGGAGTGGCCCCTGGTTCTGGAAAGACTCAGTGAAACAGTATTCGGCAAAACCAGAACGGGGAAGTGGGAAGGGGTGGGTGGGAGGACAGGGGAAGAGAAGGGGGCTTACGGGACTTTCGGGGAGTGGTGGGGGGGGCTAGAAAAGGGAAATCATTTGAAATGTAAATAAATTATATCGAATAAAAAAATTTAAAAAAAATAAAAAAATAAACCCTCAAAAAAAAAAAAAAAGATCCTGTTATACCACTCCTGGGCATATACCCAGAGGATTCCCCACCATGAAATAAGGATACATGCTCCACTATGTTCATAGCAGCCCTATTTATAATAGCCAGAAGCTGGAAAACCCAGGTATCTCTCATCCTAAGAATGGATGCAAAAAATGTGGTATATATACACAATGGAGTACTAGTCAGCCATTAGAAATAATGAATTCATGAAATTCTTAGGCAAATGGATGGAGCTGGAGAACATCATACTAAGTGAGGTAACCCAGTCTCAAAAGATCAATCATGGTATGCACTCACTAATAAGTGAATATTAACCTAGAAAACTGGAATACCCAAAACATAATCCACACATCAAATGAGATACAAGAAGAACGGAGGAGTGGCCCCTTGTTCTGGAAAGACTCAATGTAGCACTATAGGGCAAAACCAGAACAGGGAAGTGGGAAGGGATGGGTGGGAGAACAGGGGGAGGGAAGGGGGATTATGGGACTTTCGGGGAGTGGGGGGCCAGAAAAGGGGAAATCATTTGAAATGTAAAGAAAAAAATATATCGAATAAAAATTTAAAAAAAGAAAAGCTATTCATTGAACAAATTAGCCAGTCTCCCCAGTGTGTTGAATATAATTCTTTATAACCTGATTGTTTTTATTCGAAAATAAGTTAATAGGAATGATATAATAATATTGATAATTATTATAGACCTAATTAGTTTATAGTAATTAGCAATAGTAATGTTTCAGGAACTGTCATCCTTAAAATACATCCAAATACACGTTTCCGGAACAGTTGAATTGTCTCTACTACTTTTCGGTACATAATATCTCTGCTTATACAGATCTCTGTTTGGCTGTGAATGGATGCTTTTCTCTCCCAGTCCCTATACTTTGCATTTGACTAGCTATTTTCCTAATACTCCTAAAACCTAGATTACTTACTTTTTTAATGGGTAACTCTTGTAGTTGGTGTGCATTTAGATATTTGACCAAATCTAAGCATCACTGTACATAGACCTTCACCTTACTTTTAATAATTCTTTTTCTTTTTTTAATTTATTGAATATCATCTTCATTTACACTGCCAATGGTAAAACCTTTCCCGATTTCCCCCCTCCCCAAAGACCCCTAACCCCTCCTGACCCCCTGCCTCCACGTATATGCCCCTCCATCCGACCTATTCCCACCTTCCCTGCCTCAATTTCCTTTTGTTGGGGGCATCTATTGAGCCTTCACCTGACTAAGGACCACTGCTCCCACTGATACCCACCAAGGCATTCCTCTGACACATTTTTGGCTGGAACCATGCGTACCCCTCGGTTGATGGTTATTTTTAATAATTATTTTTCAATTAAATTATTAGCGATACCTCTGTTAGCATGCTTAGTGATTTCTGAATCATTTTCCTTATGTAGAAATTTTTTAACATTATTTATTTTGTCAACCAACATGCTACATTGCATGCATAATGTTTTATAATTTGCTTCTCTGGGAATAATTTTCCTCTAGCAAATTGGGAAATAGTCATTTTACTTTTTATATTCCACAACTGCTTATTTTTCAAGTGTTAATATAGAACTTGGTTTTCCAAAGTCCCTCAGTGAATATGAACAAATGAAACAAAGGAAGAAATACCTTGATTTATTTATCTCTAAACAAATCCAGGAACAATTTCTGCTTGATTTTCTTTTACTCACCTCCACCTACTGCTGGATTTTAAGCACTTGTAATCCAAGCTGCTAGACTCAACTCAGCAATATGAATATGTTCATTCTATGTCTCCTTTATATGTGAAAAGCAGCTTTGCAAGATAAAGGCTTGCTGGTTCCCCTTTTTAACACCAAAAGTCTTATATCTATATTGCGATCCTCTCGTGTCCAGCTCAACTCAAACATCCCACTTCTGTCTTCAGCTCTCTTAAGTTATCTTAATTCTGTAATAAAAGGTAATTTCCACTAGTAAGTTCACCGAAGAGCTAGGCTAACACAGTAATAAATGCCAATCAAATGTAATTTGTGTGGAGCCCTCCCTTCCTATCCCTTCCACCTTATTTTTATCTTACAAGGTAAGTCCTAGTAATTGAAGTAATTCAAGTCCTACCTCACCATGAGATCCATATAGGCCTGAAAATTCACTATTTTCTGTCTTTTATAGTCACTGTGTTAAGTGTCATGAGGAACACATTAATCTCAAGTAAGTTCTACTTTTTGCTCACTATAACATTCATACTTTCTTCTTATACCAACTAGACAGACATTTTTGTGATTAAGGAGACTGTGCTCTTTTGTTCCCTCATAGTCATTTAGCATGGAAATATCTGTGATGCATTCAATGTTTCAGTTTGGCCAGATTAAAAATTAATTTGAATTTTTTATTTCAAACTTCTTCTTTCACTTAAGTTGGCAAAATGTCACAAAACTGTGCAACATCTGTCTCTATCAGTTTGTACTGTTGTATGAAATATTTAAGATAAACTTTATAATTTTACAATAAAGTTTATTTATTCTCTTATAGTTCTGGATGTTGTGTTCTAAAGATTAAGGCTCTAGCATGAGGCAAGGGACTTCCAACTAAATCATCATTTAAAGGAGGTAGACCTTGTCCTTAACAAACAACAGTGACCCCGGAGCCCAATATCCTAGAGCACTAGTTGCCTAGTCACATCTTAAAAGCCCAATCCCAGAACACTGTAATACTGGTGATAAAATTTCAACATGAGTTTTGAAGAGAACAACCATTTAAATCAAAGCAGTAATCTAACTCAGCCCATTTATATTTAATTCTTGCTCTGTGAAGCAGGCCTTAAATCTAGTTAGAAAGATGTTGGTTACCTTTGACTCGTTCATGCCACTATTGTATATTTTATCAGGCCAGTTAGATAGTTCAGATAATTGTAGTTCAGACAATTTAACAGAATAAGACAATTGAAGGCATTTGCACCACCAGGGCAAGGCAGCCTACATAGTATCTTCTAGCACTGTGTAAGTAAGCCAGCAGGGAGGATGCTTCCAGGTCAGTACCAGCTTGATTTTTAACATGTTCTGTCTTCAGCAGTAAAGTCTTATCATTAAGTTCTGGTGGTCAACCAAGAAAGATGGCCACAGCCTGTATTGTATGGGTATAGTCACTGCAACCTCCCAAATGACAACTCAGAAGGGGAGATCTATCCACACTTGGCACTAAGCTTTTAGCCTGAGAATCTATGGCTTCTGGGAAGGGCAGGAGTCATTTTAAAGAACAATTATAAACATGTTCAAAGAGTACAAGATGTTCAAGGAGGATAAAGAACTGAATAAACTGAAAGGAGACAGGAAGAAACTCCTGATTGAACTCCAACAAAACAAATGAAACAAGGAGGGCGGTTCATGCTATAGAAACTGAATTTAATAATGAGGTAGAATGACTGAAGAAACCCAAACTGAAATGAAGCTAGAAATGAAATAGTCAGTAAATTTAATAAAAATCCAGGCTCAAAGACAAGGTAGAGCAATTGACTCATTCAATTAAGAAAATGATACATTTATAAAGCCCTCAAGAATGGTGTATGGAGAAACTCTGGGGCAGCATGAGAAAGCCTGATCTGTAAAATATGATCATAGAAAAGAAGAGGAGAATTTCAGGTCCAAGACATTCTTTCAATAAAAATCTTAAAAGAAAACTTCCCCAAATCTAGGGAATCAGAAGCCCATACAGTCTCAAGAGGCACACATAACACCAAATCAACAGGACCAAAAAGGAAACTTCCCATATTTTATTGTGGTTAAAACATAAACCTACAGGGCAATGAAAAGAAACAGAAGGCAGCAAGAGAAAAGGTTCACATTACATGTGAAGGCAGCCGTTAAAGTAATAGTTGATTTTTCGTTATTGGATATTTACTTTATTTACATTTCAGATGCTATCCTCTTACCCAGTTTCCCTCCACACAAGCTCCTTATCCCATCCTCCCAGCCCCTGCATCTAAGAGTGTGTGCCCCCACTCACCCACCCACTCTTGCCGATGCATTTCCTTACAATGGGGCATCAAGCCTTCACAGGACCAAGGGCCTCTTCTCCCACTGATGCCCGTCAAGGCCATCCAATGCTACATATACGGCTAAATCTGCTGCAAAAGGAAGCTTCCTTGATAAAAGGTAAGGGCTTCACTTAGATGTAGAGATAAGTATTTAGAATACAGTTATGAAAATATTATCGGCTTAGGAATATTTCAGTAGTGGGCTCTTCTTCCAGGTCTATGACCTCCCCAGTCATAGATTATTAGTTAGGTTTATAGCATCAGGATTGAATTACCTCCTGTTCAGCTGGTCAAAAGCAATTTACAGATTCAATCCAATCACAATTAAAAATTCCCATGACGTTCTTCACATAAATAGAGGAAAAATGTAAATTCATATGAAACTACAAAATATCCCAAAGAATCAAATCAATTCTGAGAAAAATTAAAAAACAAACAACAAAAAAACCCTATGCTCTAGTAAAAATATTAAAGGGATTTTCAATCCAGATTGCAATGTATATCACAGAGTCATCACAATAACAATAGTGTGGCACTGGCACAATGTTAGACACATAGATCAATGGTTGATCAAAGTAGAATACTCAAATACTGGTAAATATAAGTACAGCCATCTAATATTTGACAAAGATGCCAAAAATACACAACAGAGAAAAGATATTTCCAGCACATAATATTGAAAAAATGGGATGCCCACATGAACAAGAATGAAATTTGATCTATACTTAACATTCTTCACAAAAACAACTATAAATGGTTAAAGACCTCAATGTAAAACCGGAAGTGCTGAAACAGAAAGAATTCATAGCCAGTATGTACATGTTAGAGGTTTAGGAAAGGACTTCTGAATTGGACTCAATTCCTCAGAAATTAAGGCCAAAATTTAACAAGTGAGAGAGACCCCACAAAACAAAAGTCATGCATGGCAAATAATCAATAAACTGAAGAAGAAGCCTACACAGAGAGGGAGATTCTTTTTCAACTACACATCTGATAGAGAACTAATATCTAGAGTATATAAAGAACCCCAAAACCAAGAGTCAAGAGAACAAATGATCCAATTAAGATGGGTTATGGATTTGAACAGAAAGTTCTTAAAGGAAATAATAAAAAATGGCTGAGAAGTATGGCAAAAAGTGTTGAATATCATTAATATCAGGGAAATTCGAATTAAAACTTCTTTGGGATTTCATCTTACCTCAGAATACCTAAGATAATAAAATAACTGAGAACAAACACTAGAAAGACTGTGGGGAGAGGGCAACCATCATTCGCTATTTTGGGGATTACAATCTGATGTACCCTCAATGGAAATCAATGTATAGAATCCTTAGAAAGATAAAATTACACCTAGCACATGATACATCTATATTACTGCTTGAAATATACATCTCCTACTTCAAAGATACTTGCTCAGCCATATCCATTACTACTCTAGTCACAATAGCTAGAAAATGGAAACAACTTAAACTTTTCTCATTGGACAAATCAATAGTGAACACGTGATATATATATATATATATATATATATATATATATATATATATATATATATATACATACCATGGAATATATATGGGTATATTCAATTGTGAAGAAAAATCCAATCATGAAATTTTTATATTTTTTTAAGATATAGTATTACATATTAAAAAGAATATGGTTTTACACTAAACAGAAATGGGTTTGAATTTTGACATGTCTACATTTTCCTCTTGAACTTCATTAATCTGTTCCCAGTTTCTTTAACTGTAAAAATCATATTAATATTACACAGTTGTTAAAGAAATAACAATTAATATGATGGCTCATGGTAACTATCCAACTAGCTGTTATCTGTTATTATTTTTAAAATACTTATAATTCATTATCATTCTTACTTCTTAATTGGGCACCAAAATCTGCTTAAAGATAATTTTGAATTTAACTTTTTTCCTTTTTATCCTAAATAACAGATGACTAACAGCCATTGCCTTTTCATCTTAGTATCACTTGTCATATGATCCATTTTAGAAGGTCTCTTTTATCAACTATTTCATATTTCCACTTTATGGAATGGTGTGACAGTTTGGTAGATAAAGGCATTTGCTATACATGCCTGGCCATCACATTTAATCCCCAGAACTTGTGTAAAGGAGAAAGGAGAAAACCTACTATACAAAGTTCTCTTTTGACCTCCACACATGTGCCATGGTAGCTTGGCACACATAGTATGTAAATGTATGCACAATAAGAAAGGCAGGCATGCATGCAAGCAAGCAAACTTCTCTCTTGTTCACTTATTACACATGTGCTGAATGCCTCCTTGGAAGGTCTTCAGGAGCATTTCTCAAGTTTGATTACTGAAGCTGGGGTCTGTGAACTTCCATATTTGCTGAATGACTTACAAAAGGACAATTACTCCTACCACCAACCTTGGTGCTCTGATACTCATCCTGTAGGCCTGTATCTGTAATCACATACAGTTAAATGGCTTTAAAAGGAAGTTCGATTTTTTAAAAAATATTCTCACAGTCAAGCAGCAGTTCTTAGTCTTGGTTGACTGGGTTGACACTTGACATGGTTCTTAATAATCAACACTGCTCTGAGTGAATATGCACTCCAGTTAGATAAGAAGAGCTTTAAAGACTTTTAAAATGGCATGTTAAATAATATACATGGGAATTGGCTAGGCAAGCTGACACATTGAAAGTGCTTTATAAGAGAAGGGAAAAGACAGTGGGGGGTGGGGATGTTCTAGAGTCCTGTAAATACCCAATAAAAATTCACCTTGTCTGTGTATTGTCCTAAGAGACACAATCTCATTTACATTTATTAGAAGTAATGATATAGTGTCCTGCACATAATTAACACAATAAAATGCTGCTAATTTCACAGTGTCATTATAAAATTTGCCAGTTCAAATTAGAAAGTGATTAACCCTCTGAGTGAGACAATGACATTTCCATTCCCAGTCTGTGAATTAAGTTTGAGGGGCTGGTTCCTGCCTATGAAAGCGTCTTCATTCCGCTCCACCTCCACCATGGCTTTTCAAGAGCCAAAGCTCTGGAGGCAAGCTTATGGAGATACTTTGGTATCCCAGAGCAAACCAACTTTGTTTATAAGACAAGTTAGGACTAAGGATAGAAAGGATGGGAAGGTCAGAAAAATGGAGAAAGAGAAAGGAAAGGGAAGCGAGGGAAGAAACAATAAACTCAGACAAGCATAATTGTACTGTCTACTGAACTTCTTGTTGGTCAGGTAAGTATGAAAATTCCCCGTTAAAAAGTTACCTTGCAAGCGTGCTTCGTTTCACTTCTCACCAATTACATTTTAACCTTTGCCCGACACTACTTTATTCATTGACTGTTCATCATTCCTCCGCAACTGATTTTAATTAATTTCTGAAAAAGTCATAAATTCATTAAAGAGAAGAGATTTATAGTACCTCATTTTAAATATTCCAACTCAACCAAAATCCTCTTAAAGAATATTTAATGAGGAAAGTGATACCGTAAATGAATGAAACCTTGAGTTAATGATTAAATTGTCCAACCTGTTAAGACAATTACTAACAGAATAAATCTAATGCATACATTTATAAAGCTGCTAAAATATATGGTGGATTGCCCTTCCCTACCTTCCTTTCCTTTTTCCTCCTCCAAGATTCATGGCTGGAGGGTTGTAACTGGTTTAAGCAGGGGTGTTCTCTTAGTATGGAGGGATCTGTTTCCAAAGGCTGGGGCTTGCTAGGCCCATTAAGGAATCAAAACAATGAGCAGTACAGAGAGAGCTCTTAAGGACATCATTCTAAGAAAATTTCATTTAGTAATTTTCTCTGTATTGATGAATTCGTTGACTGCTGAAACCTTCTTCACAGTGCGGTGCAATTTTCAGTTCAGCTCCTCCAACTGCTTGGAGAACCAGTAAGCCAGATTCATCTTTCACACCCCACCAGCTCTCAAGTGTGAGAGACAATAAAACATCTGCTCCAAGCTAAAGTCCACCAGGCATCCCAGCTGAGAAATGAGTTTTCTCACATTTGAATTCATGTTTATTTAAAAGTATGTGCACATTACACACACACACACACACACACACACACACACACACACACCACAAGTCTTCCATCATCTTACTTATATTGCCTCACCCACAGCCTAGAGGCACTAGTCTATGCTTATTATTATGATTTTCCCTTGCTAACATTATAAGAAATTAGTTTCCTTGCTGTACCTGAAAAAGTAGACTAGGGGAAAATACATATTTAAATAGATCTGATTACAGACTCACAAGCCCCATGTAGAGATCACATCTTGTTGGCATTGTTCTAGTGCAACCCAAGGGAGGAAGGCACACATTGAAAAGTAGTCCCTAATTTACAGGTGAAACCTGCAGGACAGCAGTGCCTTGGAGCAAAGGGCATAATTGTTGAGTGCACTGACTGGAAAGATTAGAGATGACAGAAGACAAACCTCTAGTTACACAATTTTTTTTTTGCAGTGCAATTAAGCTGAAAATATTTCATCCACTGTCAAGGAGACAAATTGCTTAACCTTAATCTATGCAACAATTTCTCCCACACATAAGTACCCTCTCACTATCAAGCCTGGTCTCTCCTCCCCTGCAAATCCAACACCACACACCCTCTCCCCTTGTGTGTGAGCCTTTGTCTTCTTAGCTTCTCCAATCCTCTCTTTCCTTCTGACTCAGGAGCACTATTCTCTCTCTCTCTCTCTTGCTGTGCACTTAATTTTAGGTCACTTGGTTGGTGATGTTATTTATAGCATAATTATAGCTGGAAAGACACACATCTTATTACCTCAAAATCTTGTTACTCATCTTTTAAGAGGTGTTTGTGCTGATGAGTCATCCTGTTGGCAGATTAATCTGTGAAGTAGGTGGGCTTGCTCCATTTTGTACCTAGTCAAAGTCCAAGGATGGGATGAATAACTGATGTACTTCCATGGTTTAAGCGAGGACTCTAGGGACCCAGGTGGGCATGGTAATGCCCTTTTCTTTAGAGTTTGTATAAATCTGATGAGTCTGTCATATCCCATCCAGAGTTGCTGCTCAAGTCTGTAGTTAAAAATCTCTGCTATGTACAACGTCAAGTATTGTACATATATACTATATTTCCTTCTCGTAACAACTCGACTGTGCAGCTCATTTATATCCATTTATATATAGAAAATTAGACCTTCCGTTTCAGCTGAATTACCTGATCAAGAATTGGGAAATAGCACTTGGATCAGGCTGGTCTGGTTCTAATGTTCACACAAACCCACTACATTGCTGTGTGTTTGTGCATACCAATGCATTTTTAGTATGTCAACTTTATATGAACCTTTAGAAAGAGCAGTGACGTACATGGGGTGAGGCTGGCTGAAGAGTCACACGAGTGTGTATGTATCCACTAGTCATGTGCCCACAGCACTGCCCATCCTCTATCTGTAACTTCATTGAATCCGATAAAACACTCCACAGGCAGCGCCGTGGGTGTTTTCAGTGTGCAAGCTCCCAAAGATACTTCACTTCACAACCACGTGCACATATTTTTGTACTGGTATTAATTTGGATGCATCTACTTCTGGCTCTTGTCATTCTCCTGAATTGCTCTACAGTTTAGATAATATGTGTTCCCACAAAGTCAAAAACAAAAGCTTTTTTAAAAAATGTTGAAACCATTTCAAGTGGGAACATGGCTGAGTCAGAAGAGCAGCCTGCCAAGAACAGGTCAGGGAAGCAGCTACTGCTTCGGGGATCTTGGCTTACAGGTTCTCATTGCCAGAGCCTCCTGCCTTCACGAAGTTTAGGAAAGTTTGTTGATATAAAACTTGGAAGGCATTTAGTTGACATGTTTTTCAGGACAGAAGAATAGTTGCACACAAGAAATGAAGGTTTCCAGGTAAAGGAAGAACAGACATCCTGGATAATAGGAGTTTTAGAGAAAGACAAGGAAATATACATGTTATTATAGCAATTATTCTACAGAAAGAGATAAAGGGGGCCAAGGAAATAAAAATAGGGGAAAGGGGGACATCAAAGTGTTTATACTGATCTTCTCTCCAGTGACTGAACAGGCAGGCATAGCCAGGGGCACAGGGAACATCTGAGTGCCAGAACAACTGGGACAGAGTCTGCCAGGGCACCTGGCACCCAGGAGCTCAGCAACGCCACAGACATTTGTGCCCCTATCCTGCCAGAGGAGATCTGCTCTGCATGAAGTCCCACTTTTAGAGTTGAGGCTGCCATCTTCTCTTCTGCAACTGAGCAGGCGGGTAGAGCCAGGAGCACAGGGAACACAAGAGTGCCAGAACAGCTGGGACAGGGACAGGGTCCATCAGGGCCCCACCTGCACCCAGGTGCTGGGCAGTGCCCCAGCACTATGTGTCAGGGAAGAGACAGTCACCTAGGGGTGCTGAGACAGGCTTGCAGGAGGGACAAGCACCAACCAGAGACCACAGGACCAACTAACACCAGAAATAACCAAACGGTGAAGGCAAACGTAGGAACGTTACCAACAGAAATTAAGGCAACATGGCACCATCCGAATCCAATTCTCCCACAACAGTAAGTCCTGGATACCGCAACACACCAAAAAAGCAAGATTTGGATTTAAAATCACAGCTCATGATGCTGATAGAGGGCAAAGACAGGCAGGTAGATCAGTGGAATAGTATTGAAGACCTAGAAATGAACCCACACACCTATGGTCACTGGATCTTCGACAAAGGAGCTAAAACCATCCAGTGGAAAAAGACAGCATTTTCCACAAATGGTGCTGGGTCAACTGTCAGTCAACATGTAGAAGGATGCAAATTGATCCATTCTTATCTCCCTGTACAAAGCTCAAGTACAAGTGGATAAAGGACCTCCACATAAAACCAGATACACTGAATCTAATAGAAGAGAAAGTGGGGAAGAACCCATTAAAATAATGGTGAACAGAGCTAAACAGAGAATTTTCACCTGAGGAATATCAAATGGCTGAGAAACACCTAAAGAAATGTTCAACATCCTTAGTCATCGGGGAAATGCAAATCAAAACAACACTGAGATTTCACCTTACACTAGTCAGAATGGCTAAGATCAAAAACTCAGGAGACAACAGGGGCTGGCAAGGATGTAGACAAAGAAGAACACTCCTCCACTGCTGGTGGGATTGCAAGCTGGTACAACCACTCTGGAAATCAGTCTGGTGGTTCCTCAGAAAACTTGGCTTGATATTACCAGAGGACCCTGTTATACCACTCCTAGGCATATACCCAGAGGATTCCCCAGCATGTAATAAGGACACATACTCCACTATGGTCATAGCAGCCCTATTTACAATAGCTAGAAACTGGAAAAAACTCAGTTGCTCTCAATGGAGGAATGGATACAGAAAATGTGGCATATTTACACAATAGAATGCCACACAGCTATTAAAAACAATGAATTCATGAAATTCTTAGGCAAATGGGTAGAACTGGAAAATATCCTCCTAAGAGGTCACCCAATCACAAAAGAACACACATGGTATGCACTCACTGATAGGTGGATATTAGCCCAGAAGCTTGGAATACCCAAGACACAATTCACATATCAAATGATGCCCAAGAGGAAGGAAAAACAAAGTATGGATACTGTGGTCTTTCTTAGAAGGGGGAACAAAATACCCACAGAAGGAGATACAGAGACAAAGTATGGAGCAGAGCCTGAGGGAAAGACCATCCAGAGACTACCCCACCTAGTGATCCATCCCATATACAGTTAGAAAACCCAGACACTATTACCAATGCCCACAAGTACTTGCTGACTGGAGCTGTCACCTGGGAGATTCTGCTAGTGCATGAGAAACACAGAGTGGGGACACTTTCAGCCAGCCATTGAACTGAGCGCAGGGTCCCCAATGGGGGAGCTAGAGAAAGGAACCAAGGAGCTGAAGGGGTTTGCAGTGCCATAGGAGGAACAATAATATGAGCCACCCAGTAAACCCAGAGCTCCCAGGGACAAACCAATGCACCAAAGAATACACATAGAGTTACCCATGGCTCCAGACACATAGGTAGCAGAGGATGGCTGTGTTGTGTTAGATACCAAAGAGAGGAGAGGCCCTTGGTCCTGGGAAGGCTCAGTGCCTTTCAGTGTAGAGAAATACCAGGACAGGAAACCAGGAGAGGGTTGATTGGGGAACAGGGGGAGGGGAGATGGTTTATGGGACTTTTGGGGGAGGGGAGTGTGGAACCAGGAAAGTGGAAATCATTTGAAATGTTGTGCCCTCCCCCCAGCCTTTGAGGGGAAATTTCAGACTTAGATGCTAGCCACTACTTCCCACCTAGGGTGGAGCTCTAGCCCATTGTTCTTTAAGGACCTGCATTTTCCTGAAAGGCACTAGTTACCTGCTGAGCAAGGACCAGTTCTGGCCAAGAGTTTCCAGCCTTTGGGAAAAGCTTTCCCCCTCCACCCCCACCTATATATTTGGAGACCCCCCATTAAACTCTGAGCCTTGATCAGAAAACTTGTCTTGGCTCCTCATTTCTCTTACAAGCCCCATTTTATTTCATCTCCAACTTTCCTTCCAGGTAAGCAGTTCAATGTAACTGTAGGCAGTTACAAAATGTAAATGAAGAATATATCTAATAAAAAAAATGGGGTAGAGAGTTAAACAAAGAATCTTCAAGTGAGGAATACTGGATGGCTGAGAAACACCTAAAGAAATGTTCAACATCCTTAATCATCAGGAAAATGCAAATCAAAACAGCCCTAAGATTCTACCTCATACCAGTCAGAATGTCCAGGATCAAAAACTCAGGGGACAGCAAATGCTGGAGAGGATGTGGAGAAAGAGGAACACTCCTCCATTTACTGATGGGGTTGCAAGCTGGTAAAACCACTCTGGAAATCAGTTTGGTGGTTCCTCAGAAAATTGGACACAGCACTACCTGAGGACCCAGCTATACTATTCCTGGGCCTATACCCAGAAGATATTCAAACATGTAATAAGGACACATGGTCCACTATCTTCATAGCAGCCTTATTTATAATAGCGCGAAGCTGGAAACAACCCAGATGTCCCTCAACAGAGGAATGGATACAGAAAATGTGGTACATTTATACATGGAGTACTACTCAGCTATTAAAAACAATGAATTAATAAAATTCTTAATCAAATGGATGGAGCTAGAAAATACCATCCTGAGTAAGGTAAGCCAATCAAAAAAGAACACATAAGGTATGTCCTCTCAGATAGGTGGATATTAGCTTAAAAGCTCAGAATACCTAAGATACAACTCACAGACTACATGAAGCTCAAGAAGAAGGAAGACCAAAGTGTGGATACTTTGATCCTTATTAGAAAGTGGATCAAAATACCCATGGGTCACAGCCAACCAATAGAATGAACATAGGGTCCCCAATAGAGTAGCTAGAGAAAGGACCCAAGGAGCTGAAGAGGTCTGCAGCCCTGCAGGAGGAACAATAATATGTACCAACCAGTACTTCTGGAGCTTCAAGGTGCTAAACCATCAACCAAAGAGTACACATAGAGGGACCCATGACTCCAGCTACATATGTAGCAGAAGATCACCATTTTAGACATCAATGAAAGAAGAGACCATGGGTGTTGTAAAGGCTTGATTCCCCAGAATAGGGGAATGCAAGACATGAAACTGGGGGAGGGGAGGAGAGTAAGCAGGGGAGGAGGGGATGGGATAGGGGATTTTCAGAGGGGTAGCTCAGAAAGTGGATAACATTTGTAATGCAAATAAAGCAAATATCTAATAAAAAATCTCTAAGGTCAGAATTAAAATTAAACAAAACAAAACAAGAGTGTTTATACTAAATCTCTAGAGTTGGTGAGATGAATTCTAAAGATAGCAAGAAAGGAAAAAGAAAGGAAGAACCAAGTCCGTTCTTTCGGAGGCACCTAAGATGGACATCCACCCAGTGTCACCAGGTGAGCAGGAGAAGACCTACAGATGAAAGGGCATATGATGATGTAACTTGTGGTTTCATATAAGCTTCTGAAACAGACATACAGGATGTAAGTAAGAAAGGCCTGATATGGCACAATAACATGTGTATACCATCAGCACAGATGGGAACAGAAGTTATAAGCATGAGGGAACTCCTCCAGGAAGAGAATAGAATGAGGCCAGAAGAGGTTTTAGGGCAGAGTTAAGACAATCACCAGCATGCAAGACACGGCCAGAGGCATGGGAGGCTGCAAGTGAGAATTTCTAGGTTGTAGTGGAGATGTGATGCAGAAGCCAAGGACCAGAGGTTTTCAGGAAGCTTAGATGAAAGATAAAACCCAGAACAGACCATTCAAGCAGGACAATCCTCAAGGATGCATATGGATGAAAATGTCATAATGAAGCCCATTCATTTTATACACTAAAATTGTTAATTAACTATCAAGACAATGCTTACCAGTTTTGCTCCTGTAGGCAATTTTAGTCAAGTACATAAAATATGATACATGGCTCAGTAGAAAAATGATGGACTTGAGCAGGAACTCTACTTTGAACTTCATAGTAATATCAATAAATCAAAATAAAAATAATTTCTGAATAGCAGAGGCTCAACTAGCAGGTTGTCCTAAAGAAAAGTTATCTTTTGCCCCTCATAGTTTGAATACGTATTTGGGAACAGATATTTCTATTCAAAAAGAGAATGGGATGCTAGATAGTTTTGGGCAAGTAGGGTTGTCTTATCCCAAAGGTAAAGATGTACACTTCTGTGCTAGACAGATTTCTTTCCAGGTGTCTTAGTTAAGGTTTTATTGTTGTGAACAGACAACATGACCAAGACAAGTCTTATAAAGGAAAACATTTAATTGGGGCTGGCTTACAGGTTTAGAGAATCAGTCCAGTATCATCAAGGTGTGAACATGGCAGCATCCAGGCAGGCATGGTGCAGGAGGAGCTGAGAATTCTGCATCTTCATCTGAAGGCTGCTAGCAGAATACAAATTTCCAGGCATGTAGGATTAGGGTCTTACCAACTCTCACAGTACACACCAATTCTAAGAAGGCTACACCTCCAAATAAGGCTACTCCTTGGGCCAAGCATAAACAAACCATCTCACCAGGTAAAGCCTCTTCTCTCTCAATTCCTGATGGATGTATCCGGCAGTGATGCTTAGCAATTCACCATAGTTGGCTTTAAAGGTAATTTATAGAATTCTGTTCCTACTTATAATATTACTTGTCTATTACATATGAGCAAGGCACTAATGTTACCATGAAGATGTTGGTAATGTTAGTGTAAATGGTGAAACCAGAGTTGGAATATGTGAGCTGTGACAGATTCCATCTTTGTAGAGTGATTGTGTAATGCCTGCATAGCCCAAACATACTGGTGTTTGGCTCAAAAGAAAATATAGTAACTTTCTTAGGTTTGGGGTCTTAACTAACAAAATCACTAAGTCTAACCTTGAGAATTTCATTTTATTATTTGTTGTATCACCTATTTAAAATTCAAACTCCATGGTAAAAATTAATAACCTAGACATTGTATATATATGACAGTAGCATACATGCTATTGTAGAATGACATGCCTGATTTAAGGTCTTGTTTCTGGTCTCTTCTTGGGGTGACTTCCAGCCTTGAGATAATCTAAGGGAGAATAATGACTCAAAAAAAAAAAAGAATATAAGAATATAGTCTCTGGGATGCTGACTGCGTATTGTGTAACTAGTTATCAAAGAAGAAGGAACAAGAAAGTGAGAAAGGATGAGAAAGAATCTGAATTCATATACAAATTTACAAAATCAGTATTGCACATGAGTAAAGGGAGATGGTGCTCCTGCTTGGAGTTTGGAGTGTGCCAGGAACTAAGCCGCCAGATCCTAAGGTCATTTTGTTTCCTTTCTTATTTTTCCCCTTTTATTGAATATTTTATTTATTTACATTTGAAATGTTATCCCTTTTCCTGGTTTCCCCTCCAGAAACCTCCATCCCCTCCCACTTCCTTCCCACTTCTATGAGGGTACTCCTCTACCCACCCACCTACTCCTGCTTGCCACCCTGGCATTCCCCTACACTGGGACATCAAGCCTTCACAGGACCAAGGGCCTTTCCTCCCATTGATGCTCAACAGCGCCATCCTCTGCTACATATGTGGCTAGAGCCATAGATCACTTCATGTGTACTCTTTGGTTGGTGGTTTAGTCCCTGAGAGCTCTGGGGAAGGTCTGGTTGGTTGATATAGTTGTTCTTCCTATGGGGTTGCAAATCTTTTCAGCTCCGTAAGTCCTTTCTCCAACTCCTCCATTGGGGACCCTGTGCTCAGTACAACAGTTGACTTCAAGCATCTGCCTCTGTATTTGTCAGGCACTGGCAGAGCCTCTCAGGAGACAGCTATATCAGGTTCCTGTCAGCATGCACTTCTTAGCATCTACAATAGTGTCTGTGTTTGGTGTCTGTATATGGGATGGATCCCCAGGTGGGGCAGTATTTGAATGGCTTTTCCTTCAGTCTCTGCTCTGCACATTGTCTCCATATTTACTCCCCTGAGTATTTTGTTCCCCCTTCTAAGAAGGAATGAAGCAGCCACACTTTGGTCTTCCTTCTTCTTGAGCTTCATGTGGTCTGTGAATTGTATCTTGGGTATTCTGAGCTTTTGGGCTAATATCCATTATCAGTGAATGCATGCAATGTGTGTTCTTTTGTGATTGGGCTACCTCACTCAGGATGATATTTTCTACTTCCGTCGATTTGCTTAAGAATTTCGTGAATTCATCGTTTTTAATGGCTGAATAGTACTCCATTGTGGAAATGTACCACATTTTCAGTATCCATTCCTCTGTTGAGGGACATCTAGGTTCTTTCCAGCTTATGACTATTATAAATATGGCTGCTATGAACATAGTGGAACATGTGTCTTTATTACATGTTGGAGCATCTTTGGTTATTGGCCCTGGAGGGATATAACTGGATCCTCATGTAATACTATGTCCAATTTTCTGAGGAACCACCAGACTGATTTCCAGAGGGGTTGTACCAGCTTGCAATCTCACTAGCAATGGAGAAGTGTTCCTCTTTCTCCATATCCTCTCCAGTATCTTCTGTCACCTGAGTTTTTGATCTTAGCCATTCTGACTGGTGTGAGATGGAATCTCAGGGTTGTTTTGATTTGCATTTCCCTGATGACTACGGATGTTGAACATTTCTTTAGGTGTTTCTCGGCCATCTGGTATTCCTCAGTTGAGAATTCTTTGTTTAGTTCTGTTCACCATTATTTTAATAGGGTTATTTGGTTCTTCTTGAGTTATTTGTATATATTGGAAATTAGCCCTCTATCAGATATAGGCTTGGTAAAGTCTATATCTTGATTCTTCTTGAGTTCTTTGTATATACTGGATATTAGCCCTCTATCAAATATAGACTTGGTAAAGGTCTTTTTCTGGTTGCCATTTTGTCCTATTGACAGTGGTTTTTGCCTTACAGAAGCTTTGCAATTTTATGAGGTGCCATTTGTCTATTGTGGATCTGAGAGCATAAGCCATTGGTGTTCTGTTCAGGAACTTTTCCCCTGTGCCCATGTGTTAGAGGCTCTTCTCTACTTTCTCTTCCATTAGTTTCAGTATATCTGGTTTTATGTGGAGGTCCTTGAAAGGAGATAATGGATCAATTTGCATTCTTCTACATGTTGACCTCCAGTTAACCAGTACCATTTGTTGAAAATGCTGTCTTGGGCTGGAGAGATGGCTCAGTAGTTAAGAGCACTGACTGCTCTTCCAAAAGTCCTGAGTTCAAATCCTAGCAACTACAAGGATGGAAGCTCACAACCATCTTTAACAGCATCTGGCTCTCTCTTCTGGAGTGTCTGAAGACAGTGACAGTGTACTTACATATAATAAATAAACAAATAAACAAACAGATAGATAGATAGATAGATTGATAGATAGATAGATAGATAGATAGATAGATAGATAGATAGATAGATAGATAGATACAAAAGAAAATGCTGTCTTTTTTCCACTGGACAGTTTTAGCTCCTTTGTCAAATATTAAGTGACCATGGATGTGTGGGTTCATTTCTGGGTCTTCAATTCTATTCTATTGATCTACCTGCCTGTCTTTGTACTAATAGCAAACAGTTTTTTATCACAATAGCTCTGTAATATAGCTGGAGGTCAGGGATGGTGAATCTCCAAGAAGTTCTTTTATTGTTGAGAATAGTTTTCACTATCCTGGGTTTTTTGTTATGCCAAATGAATTTACAAATTGCTATTTCTAACTCTGTGAAGAACTGAGTTGGAATTTTGGTGAGGATTGCATTTAATCTGTATCTTTTTTTTTATTCGATGTATTCTTTATTTACATTTCAAATGATTTCCCCTTTTCTGGCTCCCCACTCCCTGAAAGTCCCATAAGCCCTCTTAGCCCCCCCCCATTCCCCCATCCAACCCTTCCCACTTCCCTGTTCTGGTATTCCCCTATACTGTTGCACCGAGTCTTTCCAGAACCAGGGGCCACTCCTCCATTCTTTTTGGACATCATTTAATATGTGGATTATGTCTTGGGTATTCCAAGTTTCTAGGTTAATATCCACTTATCAGTGAGTGCATACCATGATTGATCATTTGAGACTAGGTTACCTCACTTAGTATGATGTTCTCCAGCTCCATCCATTTGTCTAAGAATTTCATGAATTCATTGTTTCTAATGGCTGAATAGTACTCATTGTGTAAATATACCACATTTTTTTGTATCCATTCCTCTGTTGAGGGACACCTGGGTTCTTTCCAGCTTCTGGCTACTACAAATAGGGCTGCTATGAACATAGTGGAGCATGTGTCCTTATTGCATGCCGGGGAGTCCTCTGGGTATGTGCCCAGGAGTGGTATAGCAGGGTCCTCAGAAAACTGGGCATGACACTTCCGGAGGACCCTGCTATACCACTCCTGGGAATCTGTATCTTTATATTATTTGTGACTACTGTGAAGGTTGTTATTTCCCTAATTTCTTTCTCAGCCTGTTTATCCTTTGAGTATCCAGGAAGACGACTGAATTGTTTGAGGTAATTATATATCCAGCCATTTTGCTGAAGTTTGTTTATCTTGTGGAATTTTTGGAGTCACTTAAGTATATGATCATATCATCTGAAAAGAGTGATATTTTGACTTCTTGTTTTCTAATTTGTATTCCTTTGACCTCTTTTTGTTGTCTAATTGCTCTGATTAGGACACATATCTGATGAGTACTATATTAAATAGGTAGGGAGAGAGTGGGTAGCCTTGTCTAGTCCTTGATTTTAGTGGGAATCAAGTTTCTCTCTATTTAGTTTGATGGTGGCTACTGGTTTGCTGAATACTGCTTTTACTATGTTTAGGTATGGACCTTGAATGCCTGCTCATTCCAAGACTTTTATCCTAAAGGGGTGTTGAATTTTGTCAAATGCTTTCTCAGCATCTAATGAGATGATCATGTGTTTTTTTTTATTTGAGTTTGTTTATATAGTGGATAACATTGATGGATATCTGTATATTGAGCCATCCCTAGGATGAAGCCTACTTGATCGTAATAGATGATCCTTTTGATGTGTTCGTGGATTCAGTTTGCTAGAGTTTTATTGTGTATTTTTATGTCGATATTCATAAGGGAAAGTGGTTTGAAGTTCTCTTTCTTTGTAGGGTCTTTTTGTAGTTTAGGTATAAGCATAATTATGACTTCATAGAATGAACTGGGTAGTGTTCCTCATATTTCTATTTTGTGGAATAGTTTGAAGAGTATTGGTATTAGGTCTTCTTTGAAGGTCTTATAGAATTTTGCACTAAATCCATCTTGTCCTGGGCCTTTTTTTTTTTTTTTTTGGTTGGGAGACTTTTAATGACCATTTCTATTTCTTTAGGGATTATGGAACTATTTAGATTGTGTATCTGCTCTTGATTTAACTTTGGTATATGGTATTTGTCTAGAAAATCATCCATTTCATCTAGATTTTCCAGTTTTGTTGAGTATAGGCTTTTTAGTACAGTCTGATCAGTTTTTGAATTTCTTCAATTTCTGTTGTTATGTCTCTTTTCATTTCAGATTTTGTTAATTTGGATACTGTCTCTGTACTTTCTTTTTTCTCTTCTATACATATTAACTTTAGGTTTGGTCTTCTTATCATGTCTTGGATTTCCTGAATGTTTTGAGTTAGGAACTCTGAATTTTGCATTTTCTTCTACTGTTGTGTCTTCTATGTATCTTCTGTACCTGATATTCTCTCTTCTATCTCTTGTATTCTATTGGTGATGCTTGCATCTATGACTCCTGATCTCTTTCCTAGGTTTTCTATGTCCACAGTTGTCCCCCTTTGTGATTTCTTTATTGTTTCTATTTCCATTTTCAGACCCTGAATGGTTTTATTCAATTCCTTCACCTGTTTGGTCGTGTTTTCCTGTAATTCTTTAATTTGTGCTTCCTCTTTAAGGGCTTCTACCTGTTTACCTGTGTTCTCCTGTATTTCTTTAAGGAAGTTAAAGCCTTGGTTTCTGTTGCTTATTTTATTGCAATTGCCTCTGGCCATCTGGTTATCTCTAGTGCTACCTGCCCTTGCTGTCTCTGACTGGAGTCTGTCCTTCCTGCCATCCTGGTTGTATCAGAACTCCCCAGCATCCAGTTGTCTTTGTGATTCTGGGATTCTGTGATCCTGAGATCTTGGGTGTGTCAGAGCTCCTGGGAGTCAAGCTACCTCTGGAATCCTGAAATTCTGATGTGACCAAGCTCCTGAGATTCTGTTGAATCAGAGCCCCTGGAAATCAAGCTTTCTCTAGGTGTTGCAGGAGTAGGTAGGGAACCAGAGCCCTGGGTCTGTTCAGGGCACAGATGAAAGCTGGAAGGACCCTGTGCCTCTGGCTGAACAGGGTTTGTATTTTTCTGGTTCCCGTGGGGGTCTTAGTTATGCCAGCTGTTGGGAAAGATGTTGTGGCCTCAACTGTGATCTTGAGAGTGTCAGAGCTCCAGTGCTCCTGGGTGTGTCCAATCTCCTAGGAGTCTTGCTTCCTCTGTGTTCCTGGGCATTTCAGAACACGTGGGATTCAGGCTCCCTCTGGGTGTTGTTAAGAGTGGGTGCATAGATAGCACCCAGGTCTGCTTCAGGTTCAGGTTCCAACCAGAAGAAACATGTACCATTGGTCAGGTGGGGGTTCCTTCACACCTGGATTTTGGGAGTTCCAGTTACTCCAAGTGTTGGGGCAGTTGTGGTCTCCTCATCTGTGATCCTGGGTATGTTAGAGTTCCATGGAGTCAGGCTTCCTCTGGATGGGAGTGGGTGCGGAACCTTTGCCCACAGGTTCAGACCCTAAGGACCTAAGGTTGTTTCTTAAGGAAACTCAACTTCTCTTCTGTTAAGTTGCTACTGAGGAGAGGGAGCTCTTTGTCAAGTACTCAGTCATGTGTCTGCCATTCAGAAAACAACCAGATGCTTACCTTGCATTCTTACCACTTAGGGATTGTATTAGACTAAAGCGTTGTGTTAGACTATGGGGTTGTGTTAGACTAAGTGATTGTGTACTCTGGCGAGTTCAGTGAGTGGTAGTATTGTCCTCCACTATTGTAAAGGAAAGAAAGAATCCTGGTAATCAATGGGATGACAGCTCTGTCTCTGTCTCTGTCTCTGTCTCTGTCTCTCTCTCTCTCTCTCTCTGTGTGTGTGTGTGTGAGTGTGTGTTCTCTTTTGCTGGTAATGGAATGCCAGACTTGTGCATGACAGGCAAGCACTCAGCAAACAGAACTCTAAGGCAATAAAATGAGATTTAAGGGAGTGAAAACAGGTAGTTTGTATACAGCATTCAAAAGAGTTTCTTTCTCTCCCCCCTCAATCTTTCTTTCTTTTGATCTTTCTTTCTTTCTAAAATGTTTCTTTTCCCACTTGGAAATTAGCATACCAATTCAGTGACTTCAAGCTTCAACAGTTACCTATGGTTGTAGCATGAATTTTTTGCTTATATGTGAAGGATGGAAAGTTTACAACACAGGAGGCAGAAACAGTTACCTTACTAACTAAAACATGGTGCCACTGGGCCTCAAAGATAAGTGAAATTCAAATGCTTCTACAAGCTCTCCTACCCTGCTTCTCTGTTTCTGGGATTGGTCTTCCATATAGCTCTCTCCTTGGTATTAAAACATAGCTATTTGGACATCTAAATTTCAACTCCTGGTATTCAAATGAGAAGTTTTCAATGAAATGCAATGCTGCTTCAAACTAGATTTGGTACCCAGTTTGTAGGAAGCAGTGATCTGGGCTTTCTTGGGTCAATTGTGGACCATTTAAGCTAGGAACCAGGGAATCAGACGTAGTTCACAAGGTAACTAATATAGGATAGG